>NC_132838.1:84747323-85483573 GCF_048164855.1 Canis lupus baileyi
GAAAGGCAGTTGTACCAGACTTTTCTCCTATGAATTAAAGTGCTCCTCTTAAAAAGCAGGGATATTCAGCTGTTTTGGCTCTAAGTTGTATTTTTTTATTGTTTTCAATTACACAGTGATAGTATATATGCATGCATTTTACAAACACTTTGAAACAAATGGTCTTCTGCTGCCTGAAATCTGCTGGAAGTGGATGGCTTAGAGTAGGTTTTAGAAAGACTGGTGACTGGGCAAGTGGTAAGAGCTGGTGAGAGAAAGGCCCAAAAGTAAAACTTCAGAAGCAGACTTGGAGAGAATGTGGAAAGAGAATACAGATTACCAGTTCCAGTAGAATAACAGTTACCAACATTATTGTAGAGGTTGAAGAAATCCTGTTCTTTTTCTCCTCAATTTTTTTAGACCAAAGTGAGGGAGACTCTCCCATCCTTTTTCCTCTTATTTCTTTTTTTTTCCTCTCTGACTCACTTTCATTATAATTGCTGATCCAAATAACTATTAAGTGTCCCTAAGTTGTGGCAGGTTTCCTCTTGGTTATTAGACCTTCCAGCACTCAGTTGAAGTAAGC
Organism: Canis lupus baileyi; assembly: GCF_048164855.1. NCBI lineage: Eukaryota > Metazoa > Chordata > Mammalia > Carnivora > Canidae > Canis > Canis lupus. The sequence goes on from NC_132838.1 coordinate 84,747,889, forward strand.
TTTCCTCTCAGCTCTCTGTAAGTATATTGTAAACCATATAGCTCACTAGTTTCCTAAGCGTTGTTCTCAGAGCAATACCTGTATTAGTTCCCAGTTTCTCTGCTGGATAAGCAGTGTGGATTTATCTGTGGTTCTGTGGATGGACCACATGCCCTTGTGGGTGTCCCTTTTATAAAGAAATCATAAGAGCAATCCTTACTAAAGAAAAGTAAGTCAGCTTTGGTGCTAGGTAGTCTGGATTTGGTTGCCAATGCTTTACATGAGTAATCTAGAAATTTTAACTATCTATCATTTGGGAACTTAACAGATCATGGGAGTTGTTCACTACTGAGTGAGGGAGCTATTGCTTCTATGGGATAATGAGCTTGGGTAATCACGAGCAGCCCCTTCTAATGTGAGAAATGTAATGTGACTCTTCTTCCCCATCATCCTACCCTCCTCCCACTTTGGTTCTAAGTGGTTTATTATCAAGGCAAGTCTGCGGGATCTCTCGGGTTCACTCTTGGTAATTCTACTTATCACATGACACATGATATCTATTCCTTACTCAAAGCCTGTGATCCCACTAGTTTTACTGTTCTATTTCCTTCTACCTATTCCTTGAAACTCATGGAATGTAAACCCAGGAGCCATTTTTAGTCATGTGGCCTAGGAAATGCAAAAACCTTGTCTAAAGGGGAGAGCAGAAATGAGACAGTGGGAGAGATGAAGAGGGAGACCAAAAGGGAGAGAGAGGCTTGACAGTGTTTGAGTTAACACTTCCAGAAATTTCTGAGACCTGGCTATATTTCTAGCCTGAGGATTAGCCATGAAATGCCTGCCCTAACCTGGTTTGTGATGGATTTCTGGTATTTGTAAGAAAAAAATGCTGACAAAGACATTGTGCTTCCTTTAGAAACTGCCATATCCAAACAGAATGTTAAATTTAGTCATGAGATTTCTCTTTTAAAGGGAGTCTGAAAAAAAAAAAAAGTGAGTCTAGAAGAAGGCTTCAGAGTATGTATTATATGGGATTACTTAAGGTTTTCTTCTTTGTAGAAGCTGCATCACTTGGAGTCACTTGAATCTGGGTTTCTATCACAGCTCCAATAACTGTAAGCTTTGAAAGTTTGAAATACCATTTAAATTTCCTAAGCCTCAGTTTCCTTATCTTTATTGAAGGAATTTATCACACAGGATTGTTTTAAGAATTGGCATAAAACAATCAAAGTGTCTAGCACAGTCTGATTTTAATACATTCAAATATCATATCACATTTTTAAATTTTGAAAATAAATCTTAAACATGAGACATATTTATAATAAATATACCAAACAATAAAGCAAACAAGTTAAAAAAAACAGGATTAGGCAAAAGAATAAAAAATCATCAAAGCACACAATATATTTTATATATATGTTTTTTCTTAATGACTTCTGATTGGATGAATCTTACCCATATTACAGAAGATAATCTGTTTACTCAAAGTTTACTGATTTATTTTTATTTTATTTTTTTAAGTTTTATTTATTTATGATAGTCACACACAGAGAAAGAGAGAGAGAGGCAGAGACACAGGCAGAGGGAGAAGCAGGCCCCATGCACCGGGAGCCCGACGTGGGATTCGATCCCGGGTCTCCAGGATCGTGCCCTGGGCCAAAGGCAGGCGCCAAACCGCTGCGCCACCCAGGGGTCCCAGTTTACTGATTTAAATGTTAATCACATCTAAAAAAATATCTTCATAGAAACATAAAGAGTAATATTTGACTAAATATCTGGGTACTGTGGCTTAGCTAAGTTGACATATAAAATTGACCATGATACTAAGAATGATTTTAAATTTAATTTTAAATTTCCTAGTAGCCAAGGGAAAAATGAGAAACACATTTATAAGTAGGCCTTTTTTAAGAAGACATTTCCTTAGTAGGGATCATTTGCCTCCAAACACTAAATTTATAAATATGGGGGCACCTGTGTGGCTCCGTGGTTGAGCATATATTCTGCTTTTGAGTGATGTGACTCTTCACATATCATAAAAGCATATATTCTGCTTTTGGCTCAGTTCATGATCCTGGGGTTCTGGGATCGAGTCCCATATTGGGCTTCTTGCAAGGAACCTGCTTCTCCCTCTGCCTATGTCTCTGCCTCTCTCTGTGTGTCTCTCATGAATAAATAAAATCTCTAAAAAAATTATAAATATGTGGCTACTTTTACTTCTTTTCAAAGTTTGACTAAATAAACTTTCTAGGTATCTTGGAATTAGGAATTATGCCAACTTCTTCATCCTGTCACCAAATTCTGTCCTTTCTGACTCTAAAATTCTTTAAGAAATGTGGATTACACATTTCCACCTCATCCTTTTGCCAAAGCCTTAGTTCAATGTCTCACTGTTTCTCACATGACCCTTGGCAATAGCTTCCACACTTATTTCTGTTTTTGCTTTGATCACTCCAAATGGCTTTACACAGCCACTAGACAGCCTCTTTCAGGATAAAATTGCTATGTTACTTCTCTCCTTATTTAACAGTTATCTCTAATGTTACAGCGTATAAAATCTAAAGGCTCAGCATCACTTCCTTACATACATCTTATGACCATATCAAATTATTCAGAATTTTTAGAAAATGCCATTATTTCAAACATTTTTGTCTGTGTACAATGCTGTGTCCTCTGTTGAGAATGGTCTATCCTCATTTACCTAGACAAACACCAATCACTCCTTAAGGCTCAACTTAAAGGTCACCTCCTTTGTCAGACTTTTCCTGACACAATAACAAGCAGCTAATCCTTCCTCCTTCCACATTGTGGTTTTCTTCTCAGATGTTGGAGGAGTTTGTGCTTTCATCGATTAAGCACCAGGAAAGCAATTGGCTTGTATGTAGTTTATGTTTCATATACATATATACAATATATAGTGTCTTTAGAACTTTAGAACTAGACACCTACTCAGTGCTCCATGTGGGTGGTACACCATTCCTAACTGAAGCTGACTAGGAGGATTATTGACCATGCACACTCTGGTTTACATGCTCATTGAAAGGAGCAGTATGGAGAATTACTTGCACTATTTCTATTTTTTCTCTTTCTTTCTTTCTTTCTTTCTTTCTTTCTTTCTTTCTTTCTTCTTTCTTTCTTCTTCTTCCTTCATTCCTTTCTTTTCCTCTCTTTCTTTTCTTTCTTTCTTTCCTCTCTTTTGCACTATGCTTCTATAGTTTAATACAGGCAGGATAAATTATTATACTATATAGTGTGTAACTTGATCATACTTCATTAATCTAGACATAGCACCCAGTAAGCATTGTGGTATAAATTCTTGTTTTACCTTCTGTCAATCCTCAGTCCATTGCAGAGTGGAAAGCTCCGTAAGGGCAGATCTGTATTTTTTCATCTCTGTTTCTCTTCCTCATGCATATTAGGACTTCAATGGCCATGGATGAGATCAGTTAAGAGAAGGCAAAGGAAATGGTATTGAAATTCCTTTCAGCTATAACTATGAACTTCCCATATGATGAGGTGGAATTTTAACATTTCTGGCTGTTTGTCATCAGCTTCCATGCAGGGATAAAACTAATCTACTTGATAGGCTTCTGAAAACTAATATAGGACAGTTAAAATCACATAAATGCTAAATAATAAAGTGACAAGCACAATATGTCAGGGGACGCATGGTAATGCAACTATGTCTGTAAAACATTTACTGTATTTTGTCTCTAAAATGTACAACAACAACAACCCACCAAATGGCGGCATCTGTGCTTATTTCCTCCCTGGTCCTCGATATTTGGAATACTTTCAATGTTCAATGCCCAAAAATGCAATAAATATTTTTACTTTGATACATTCTTATTTTAACGTTGGAGTTGGTACCAGCCGGAATTGTGGGGTTACTCACATCACATGACTCTCCTCCTACCATTCAATGTATTTACAAGTGAAAACATAAAATGAACATGAAAAACAGCCTGGGAGGGAGAGTAGATGATAAAGAGGAGGCACTGCAAAATGCATACTCAGGGCAAAATGTGGAAGCCCAAGAGGGGTTTATAGGCAATTTTGGTAGAAGTGTTGGGTAGGGGAAGGAGGTAAGGATAGTACGTATGGATGAGCTCTTGTCTTGGAGCACCGGGCGACACTACTGCTTTCCCTCCTGGCTACCATATACTTGTGTCAGGGATAATTCTAGAAACCTAAATTTTGTAGGAAAGGCTGAAGATTGGAGAGCTATGTAGGTTGGGAGAGAAATGGCTACATAATAAGGAGATCAAAATATTCTTTATTATCACATCCTAGGAATGGCTCTAATCATGGGAACTTGCCAGTATTTAATATTTCACAAAGCATAACAGGGCATACTATGGTACTGTTTTTTCTTTCTTTTTTTTTTTTTTGGTACTTTTTTAAAAAATATTTTATTTATTTATTCATGAGAGACACAGGGAGAGAGGCAGAGACAAAGGCAGAGGGATAAGCAGGCTCCATGCAGGAAGCCTGATGTGGGACTCCATCCCAGGACTCCGGGATCATGCCCTGAGCCAAATGCAGGTGCTCAATCGTTGAGCCACCAGGCATCCCCCTAGAATGGTATTGTTAAACTCAAATTTATGAAAAGGAAAAATTGTTTAGCTTAGGGTATTATTAGATTATAAATTTATTATCAAGTTGACTTGTTAAGTTCTTAAAGACAGAGAAATGTGTAGAAAACAACCAACCCAAACCAATCCAAACCAAAAGCAATCAATAGAAGTTACTTAACACATATTTCACAATGCACTGGTAACATCAGGGGAATCTGCTTATAAGAATATTCTTTCTCTTCTGTAATAATTGGTTTCTTGAGGTGACTGAATTGTGTAGCTTATCAGATTTCCTTTTTCTAATTTGCTGTTAGTAAGCTCAGAAATGAATATGGGATCCAACTGCAGCCAGTATAATATTTTGCAGGATGGTAAAATCCCTGTCATATCCCTGGCTTCATCTTACATCTTGCTTATACATTTTCATCTGTGTCTTATGTTCTTTTGTCACTTTCACTTTTAATTTATGTTATCTTGTAGAAGTTTATATTCCCTTGAAACCTTCTTTAAATGCTTTCTCAACTAAAAGAGGAAAAGGCATTGATTAATTACATGATTATAATAAATCTCCATTAATATACATTGCTAGGTACCAAGAATCAATAGAATTACTCCTGCCCTCAGGAAGTTTACAGCCAAATGACAGTCTTGTGAGGAACTGTGCCCTAGATAAAGAGTTTTTTTAAGATATAAGTTTTAGGAGTAGAGATATCTAAGAGTAAACTCCAGGGAAGGAGGAATACTTGATTCCATGTTTAACTTTGTAGTTCTACTGTTGGCTTTGTGTGGCCTCGGGCAAGATGGATAACCCTCTCCAAGCATCAATTATTCATTAGCAAAAGGTAGCTTCATCTTGGGACAGTCAAACACTCAGGTAATGTAAAGGGATGAAAGGCATGGTGCATAATATTTGACTATTGTTATATAACATTTGATTATAGTATCACTCCCAGTAAAATCAGTAGAAACAAGTTAATTTAAATCGTGTACTTAAAAGAAAAGATGTACTTTGAGTGAAATTCTGCACATTTTCAACAGGAAAGTGCCACACGACAGAAGTTACAGGTATGGTAGATCCTGTTTTCATTTTAAGCTTCTATTTTCAGCAGCTTGAGACAAATATTTGGAACTGTGTTCCTAGTGTAAGAAAGTAAATGTTTTTGAAAAAAATACAAACATAAGCTTCTCTAGGGTTTTAAGGCTAGAAGAGAAGGAAAGTGAAGAGAGTAAAATCAGGAGAATTCTCCACAGATTATGTTTAAGTAAATTTTAGAACCTACCTAACACTTACAATGACTTATTTTCTCAAATTTTTCCTCCTTTTTAGTTTATTAATCTTTCAGTCTTTTTTTTTTTTTTTAAACAGATCTGAAACAGATGTAACAGGGTGAGTTGCTTTGTGGAAAATAGTGGTAAGGGCAGCCCGGGTGGCTCAGTGGTTTAGCACTGCCTTCAGCTCAGGGTGTGATCCTGGAGTCCCAGGATCGAGTCCCACGTCAGGCTCCCTGCATGGAGCCTGCTTCTCCCTCTGCCTGTGTCTCTGTCTCTCTCTTTCTGTGTGTGTCTCTCATGAATGAATAAATAAAATCTTTTAAAAAAAATAGTGGTGAGATTATTTAGGGATAAATGGAGAAGAGAGGTGGGAAATGCAGAAGGAGTCAGGTAACTTGACTTATATCCTTAGGCTTAATGACTTAAAATATAATAGGTTCTGGAGTTAGACCAACCTGGCTGACCCCAGTTTACTCTGTGACATTGGGCAAGTCCCCTAACTTCTCTCAGCCTGTTTTCCTTGCATAAAATGGGTATAATAACAGCAGCCTTGTTGAAAGGATAAACAACATACAAGAATATAAAACATACCTAGTTCAGTGCTAGGCCTAGAATATCAATAAATGGCAACTAATAGGATGGATAAGGCTCATTCAAAATTAACTTCTTTCATTCTTTTGACCTATGTGGGAGAAAAAAAGAAATGGCAGCTTTGCTCCATTACTTTGCTCCACTGGAGGTGGCACAAGACTTTAGATTAATTTAATTGTCCTTAAACTATCATACAAGGCTGGTTTCCTATTAGTCTTTCTTCAGTTTTGACAAAGTCACCCCCTCCAGGTTCTCATTTGACACTCCAATCTGCCTTGATCAATAACTAACTTCTATGAGGTCTGATCCTACCTGCCTTCCTTACTCCTTTTCAGAGGAGAGGGACCATGTTTTAGAAAAATTCCTTAGCATTCAGCACAATTTCATGCTAATTTTGCTTTTCCTTCATGACAAAATTTTCCTGATGCTACCATGTCAGGATACCCAAAGACGAGCCTAATCCCCAACTTCTCTTTTGCTTTTATTTCCTGAACTTCTTGCATTTGGTGACCAGTGAAGCAAGCTGATACTTCTTCAACACATATACTTTGTGTAAAGTATTTTGCCAGGTATATCATACATGAGGAGGCACAGTTCAGTCTCCAAACTCAGGTATGTAATAAAGGAGACTTTCTTAAGTTTTTTTGTAATTGAATTTAATCTCTAATTTGAATCTCTAGTTTACTAAGTAAAATTCACTTAATATCAATAAATTGGGGCTCCCTCACTCAAGAGTTTATGTATCAACAGTTGGGACAAATTCCAGTTATTTTCATTTGTCAGTGCTGATGTCTGCTGAAATATCTTCATGCAGGTCTGGTTCTAAGAATTTGTTCTACATGGGTCATCCATTGGACCTCTCTCATCCCTTCCTGCAGAACCTCTAAGGGTGAGTTCAAGTCTCCCAGGACATATTCAATTGCTCCTCTACCACTCAGGGAAGGAGCTTTGCTTTTGCATGCATGCCAGGTATGCAGACTTCCTCCTGTGCTTCTCAGGAACCTGATAGACTTAATTAAACCAATTTGTGAGGAAACTGAGTCTTAGATTGGTTCAGGAACTTGCCCATTACTTTATGTCCCACATGGAAAGGAGCACATTTTTCAAAGCAAAGTCCAAGTATTTGCATAATTTGTGTTCCTTCCATGATGCTGAGCTACCTCAGAGTTAAAGTATTAGGCCTTTTCAATTCCCATGCTAAACTCTATCATCTAGTACCATCTATCATCTAGAATTTAAACTTCCAGAAATTTTTTCGGCATCTACACTAAAACTGTATATTCTTGGGCCCAATCACAGCCCTCCAGAATCAGTATCTCTAGTAGCTAAGCCATGAAATGAGTAAACTCATTTCATAATTATTATTCATCTCAAATCTTGCAAACCATGTTTTAACATGTGTAAATAAGTTGTTTTTTTTTTTTTTTTATCTTGGTATGGAGGGTCAGAAATGTCTGAAATAGAAGAAGCTACAGCTAACTACTTTTGAAGCCAGCTAACTACTGAAAACTTTGGAGACCAAGGAATGACCTTCATACTGGGGGTAAAAAAAAAAGAGGAAGAATAATGCGAAACAAAAGATGGGTTCCTGAAACAAATTTCCCTTCCTTGATTATGCCTACAGGCATCCCCATGTGAGTAGGTATAAGCTGGTGAGAAAATGTATTTAATATTTAAACCTAAAGTAACTTCTGGGCCTTAGCCCTAAGTCTATATTCCCAAATGAAATAACTCTGTTATTATTTTTAATTCCCCCTGCCCAATACCCCAAGGCATAAGGTGCTTGACATAGCAGTCTAGGTGCTAGTACACTTTCAGAACCAAAGTAGCTTTTCTATTTTATTCTTCACATCACAGTAAAAATGTGTTAGATGGGTTGAATGTCTGGCTTCAAAATTTCAGAAATTTGCACCTAAATTGCACCTGTAAAATATGTTCTCACACATGCAAGCAAGTTATTTTACTTGCAAATTATTGTTTTGCATATGCAATTACTTGCTTGCATCTGGATATACATTTTGTGGGACAATTAAGTGTTTATGTTAGAAAATTAGATCACTAATTTTATGTTCATTTATATAAAGCTTAGAACGTAAACTTCCAGAAATTTTTTCAGCAGAAAGATCAATATATGCTGCATATGGTCTAAATGGGTTTTGGGGAAACATTCTTTTATCCAGTCATTTGTTAATTTGACAAATATTTCCTAAATGCCTACTGTGGGTCTGATGGCTGGGCTAGATGCTAGAGTTTCAGTGATAAACCAACAGCCCACATTCTGGAACATGGGTATTAACACTGTCCAGTCAGGTTTAAAGAGTATTTAAACTCTTTATACAATTTATTAGTATATTGTTTGATAGCTTCAAAATAACCAATTTTCATTATTCGTAATCATCTAAATCTCAAGTTACTTCCTAATATGTGCCAAACGAAGTCAAAAGTTGACAATTGTAATTTATTCCTCACTATGTCCAGCTGATGGAGTGAATAATAAAATAGGGAAACTATTTCTGAATTTATTTTTCTTTTTTTTAAAAAAATATTTATATATTTTAGGGAGGGGGGAGAGAGCACATGCATGTGAGTGGGGGGAGAGGCAGAAGGAGAAGACAGAGAATCCCAAGCAGACTCCCCTCTGAGCATGGGGCACCTGCAAAGCTTGATCTCACGACTCTGAGATCATGACCTGAGCTGACATCAGGAGTCCTATGCTCAACCAACTGAGCCACGCAGGTGCCCCTATTTTGTTTTCTTTAAAATTCACAAAATCACTATGATAGTTCATGTGTTTTCTGTGGAGTTGTTGGACTCTACAAAATACAATACATGTATGATTCGTAAAAGCATAATTTGATTAAAATTAAAGACTAAAATAGTCTTTGAATGAATGCCCTTCCTATGTGGATGATATTCAGAGGTTCTGTGACAAACACAGGTTTTTAAACATCTCTATAAGAATAAAACTAGATTTTAAAGGACTTGGTCTGTTGGAACACTAACTTCATGATTAGAAAGATATCATTTTACACACCTCCACAGTGCTTCATAAATAAAACTATATTGATACACACACACACACACACACATATATATATATATATATATATGCATCTTGTTTCTATAAAGTCTGTAGAAAAACAATGGTGTGTAAAGTACATTCAATTTTTCACTCAGAACCTAATCATAAAAACAGATTTATAGACACTTTGAGTTGAAAAAACCTTGAAGGCATTTTTGTTTCAGTTACCTTATTTCACAAGTGAGTAAACTGAGGCTTGGGGAGGTTAAATGAACTTTAAATGAACTTTAAATAAATTCATTTAAAACTTTAAATGAACAGTCTGAACTGTATTCTTTAAAGACAGAATACAATCTAAATCTGTTATATAGGTCTTCATTATTAAAACAAAACAAAACAAACTTTTTGTGAATAAATGTAATAGAAACCAAGTAACATTATCTTTGCATATCTCATGGTGATATTGAATGTGGACCATCTTTAAATGAAGACAAAAATTATATGAAGTCAGAGAAGAGTCAGGAAGGCAGCAGAAATCCATCCTCTTTCTCGACTAGTGTTCTAGTAACAACAAAGCCTGACACCCATCAAGGGCCCAGAAAGAGAAGCAAAGATGGTCAGAGAAGGAATAGGAACAGAAATATCTAGGCATTTTATGTATGTACACATGGTCCTTTTTGATTCAATCAGAGTCTCGAAAGAAAACAGATGTCAAGCATACATTAAGGAAATTACAAGAAAGTTTATTTACATAGGAAATAACTACAGAAGTGTGGGCTTGTTAGAAGAACTATGAAGAATGTGAAGTACCTCTGGGTGAGTAACTGTGGAGCTGGTATCACTTCTAGACTTGAAGGAAAAAGAGGTGAGAGTGGTTACTAGAACTTAGAGAATTCTTCACAGAGAGCTGCAGTGGAGGAACATAGCCCGGTTGAGGTGACGGATCCATGGGAACAAATACCCCAAATATCATTCTCTCCTCATTTCTCATTTCCTGCTGGTGTTTCCATTGCCTAATTGTAACTGGAAGATACAGAGCAGGGAAGCCCACTAATGTCACCCATTTATTGGAAAGAAAGCTGGGTGAAGAGGTATGGGCAAGGATCTGGAGATGCGAACAGATGGTACATTCTTACAAAAAGGTACATTCTTACAAAAAGGATTTAAGCACTATCACAAGGGTATATTGATGTCCCAAGATCATATGGTTTAAAATACAGTGAAAGGAAGGGAGGGAGGGAGAGAGAAAGAATAGAAGAAACAAATACTATTGAAACAAAAAGACCCATTTATATTAATGCTCCAGAGGTAGATAGATGAGCAGGTAGCGCTCTGCTCCATGAGGGCATCCACTGACAGGGATTCATTTTCTTTTTACATTATTCAGCACCACTGTGTTTATTTACATTTTAGTCTGTAGGAAGACTGAATTGTAGGAAGAGAGTAAGAGGTCAAGTAGCTTCCTCTTAAAGAAGTGACTAAAAGATTGTACACTTCATTTTCTGGGTTGGATACACATCTTTACCTTTCCAGATTCTTTCAGTGTTGGACCCTTCTCTGCCCCTCAGATGTGTGCTTTGCCTTGGCTACCAGTAGAATGATGATTCAAGGCAAGTGTTTGGGCATCTAGGATTGATCAATCTTTTGCCTGGAAAAGCTGGGCCCTCTATTTGGTCCATCTAGATAAGCTCTGCACATTGAACAAACGAAACTTGCAAGTGACCAGCTGTGTTTCATGGAAACATCATTTTACATCTTGCATACTTCACTTCTGTCTATCCTCATCCTTGATCCCTTGAATTTACAATTCCCTAAAGAGCATCATCACTTTCATCTTTGTTTCAGGCTTTATGTTCTAGGGCACCTGCAATAAAACATATATATATTTACATCTAGCTGATTGGCCTTTTTCTATGATGAAACTTGAGATAGGAATTTCCTTTAATAAGTACAATGAGAGAAACAGGATCTTGGGGAAGAGTGAGTTTTTTTTTTTCCATGAGAGACACAGAGAGAGAGAGGCAGAGACATAGGCAGAGGGAGAAGTAGGCTCCTCATGGGGAGCCTGATGCAGGACTTGATTCCAGGACCCTGGGATTATGCCCTGAGCCGAGGGCAGACTTTCAACGACTGAGCCAGCCAGGTGTCTGTCCTGAGTGAGAAGTTTTTTCCAAAGGGGAACTAAATACATTTAAGAGGGATACCAACAAATATGCTAAAACAAAATAAAATGCATAACATAACCCTTTGCACAAAATAAAACCAAAGTTTGCTTTTAACTTTTATAGAAGCCAGCATGAAAAAGGAAACATTGTTCATTCCTATGGTCATGATATCTACAAAATAGAGGGAAGAAACCCACAAAACTTGTATCCTTAAGAGAATTCCACATTCTTGATATGAAGATCAATAGAATTCTCTTCCTGAGTACCAGATCAGTTACCAATACTATTGGAAGTAAGCAACAAAAACATCCCAGTAATTGTGACTTTACAATGAAGATATTTGATGACCTCACTTAATAAGAAATATAAGGTAAGCATATTATTTTTTATTTAGTGGTGCTCCAATATCATTAGGGACCCAGGTTCTTTTCATCCTTTGCTTCTCCATCCTCAGTATGTTGTCTTTAATCTTTTACCTTGTCTTCTCTTGGTTTTAAGATGTCAGTGTTCCAAGTATCAAAAGTAGGAAGTGGGGAGGGAAGTGTAGAGCTAGGGAGAATTTTCCTCTCAGTTCCCTCAGTTTTGATTGGGATAGGGGAAATTTCCTGCAATTTCTCACTTCACCCACCCCAACCTCTATTTATGTCATCTTGGCCAGATTGGGTCATCATGGTGACTGGAACATGAAAGAGAAGCTGGGGACATAGCATCTCCCTTTTTAAAGCCTGGGAACCTGACATAGAGAAAGAGGTTGAGAAAGATTGATACAGAGGCAGCTAGCAGTGTTTTTTTTTATAAGTTGTCACAAAGAGAATGCTGTGACATAATGAATCTGAATAACATGTTATACTATGTACGTGATATATTCTGTACGGCTCTACTTTAAGTGCTCTCCATATATGCTGATAGCATCATATTGCCATATGACACAGTGAGGACAGATAGGGTACAAACGGGTAGCCTTGCTATGTATGCACCTAATCTGACTTGCATATTTTACAATATGGGAGACAGTGTTTAGACTGAATGTACTGAAAACCTGTTCCTGAATTTTATTCTTTTATCCAGATTTTTCAAGGCTAATGTATACAGCACTGAGTTTGAGATGATGCTCCCTGGCAAATGCCTGAGCACGGATATTCAATTTTTCCAGTTGTATATAGACCCAGGTATAAGTTAGGAGTGTGGTTGCCTGTCTTTGGGGTTAACCTACATTATTTACCTAATGTAAATATATGCTTGCTGTCTCTGCTTGGAAGTAATCTTGCCGGGGGGCCAGAATTATGCTCAAAAATAGTTTTGAATTGGCTTCTGTGTCTGCACAAATGGGCAATAAAGTCCCCCAAGATATACTCCATATTGTATTGCAGGAATCATTATACCTGAAGGATTTTAGGGCAGATGAAATCAAATGCTTTCTTGGACAAAAGTAGAATATTCATAAAGTACCCGGAAAATGCTAAGCTTCCAGTACTGCCATTTCCTGGTGTATCTTCTAAGATAAACTGTTAGTGAATATGCACCAAAATAACTAAATGAGGTAATTCATTGTATGGGGTTGTTATTTGTATACCAATTAAAAGAAATAGAATGGCTTCCAAAAATAACTACTTTAGTTTTAGAATAATTTCCCTGTGCTTCTTTTTGGCAATCATCAGCAAATAGGATTGGTGATTCAGGCCACTACTAATATGAAATAATAAAACTATACTCTTTATATAACAGGGCTTTTGCCTTTTTCTTCTTAAAAGTAAAATGAGCTAGCATTTATTGAGTACTTTACCTTCTTAAACCTCTCAACAGCAATGAAGTAGACACTATCTTCAAAATGTTAAGTGACTTAGAACAGTTAAGTGATTTGTCCAAATTATACAGTTTTAAGTGGTGGATCTAGGATAACAGGGAGACTTGAATCTAGTGAGTCCAAAAGTAGACTAGGATAATTAGGACACAAGAAAGAGAACTGCCCAGGATTTCGGTTTGGCACAGCCTCATGATCTTTGAGTTCAAGATCATACAGTGAAGGAGCTACAAAGTGTCTGTCTACCTTTTTCTCAAGTGGTGTCTATTTCATGAGACAAAGCCTAGCAATGTCATGAGGTGAAGCTTTCACAAGATTTTTCACAATCTAGCTCCATCTGTTCCACAGCAAATGAAAATTCCACTTATATTCCAGCATTTGGTTGTTGGTTGCATTGTTATTTTTCACCTTTTTCTTGGTTTTCATGTGTATGTTATTGATAGGCTTGATGAGACTATGTCAGGCATTACTAAGTAGATACAATTTTAAATCAGAAGTATTTTCCCTTTCACTATTATTTGTGTTATTCTGTATGTTAGTAAATTGAACACCAATAAAAAAAAAAAAAAAAAAAAAAAAAAAAAAAGAAAACTAGAGAAAAAAAAAAAATAAATAAATAAATAAAGTCTATCATTCTCACTGTCAAAAAAAAAAAAAAAAAAAAAAAAAAAATAAATCAGAAGTATTGTTTTACAGATTTTTAAAGTGTACTTACTTTTAATTATTTACTTTGTCTTGTATTTCTAAATTCCTAACTGTGTCTTCTAAGTCTGTAACTCGTGTAAGCCTTATTCTAATATTCAGAACCCCTCCCCCCAAAACGCACTCCATGGATGGCACAGGAATAGCACATGCACACACACACAAGCACACACACACACACTCATACATCATGCATACCACACAGTCACACACATTCACATACCTCTGCTTTCTTTTATATCTAGCAGCACTCACATGCAACCACGCAGGAAAGAGGGAAAGGCACAGTGTGTACTCCTGGAGAGTAGTCTTCTAAAGTCAAATAACATAAGTAAGGGAGGAACATGGAAAGCCTGGCAGGGGTTATAGAGAACTAAATTTTTTCAAGTCATTCATCAATTCAGAGAATCTGTGACACAGACCTGTCTGAGGCCTAATCACTCTGTTGGCCACACCATAGGCCATGTAATCCAAGAGACAGTGGCGTTTTTTTTAAAGACTTTCATTTATTTGAGAGAGAAAGAGAGAGAGCACATGAGCAGGGTGAGGGGCAGAGGGGGAGGGAGAGAGAGAGAGAATCTGAAGCAGACACTGCATGAGGGCAAAATGGGGCTCAACCCCAGGACCGTGAGATCAGGACCTGAGTCAAAATCAAGAGTTTGAGGCTCAACAGACTGAGCCACCCAGGTGCCCTGGGATAGTGGTGTTTTATTGTTAGACTTGCCTAGTCCTGAGCACATTTTGTCCCACAGTATCTTAAGAGTCACTAAGTATCTACCCTAGAGGATCCAAATAAAGACTTTTATTTGTCTCTATAATAGAAGTTTTGTTTTTGTTTAAACTGGATGATAAAAATTAACATGAATAGCCAAGGAACATTTGCGACAGCACATCATGAACCTGGGCTGATCCTTAGGGCATGTATGTTGAGAGAATGCTAAAATAATGCAAAGCCATTGCAAAGTGTAATAATAATAATAATAATAATAATAATAATAATAATAATAAACTAAGCACATTGTCCAAAAGTTGTTTGTTGGTCTCCTGACAAAGATATAAAAAATATATCATCCATTCTATATATATAGACCACATATATATATATAACCATAATGCCAAATAGAAATTGTCTAAACTTGATGAAGTCCCAATAGTTCATTTTTGCTTTTGTTTCTTTTGCCTTCGTGGATGTATCTTGCAAGAAGTTACTGTGGCTGAGTTCAAAAAGGGTGTTGCCTGTGTTCTCCTCTAGGATTTTGATGGAATCTTGTTTCACATTTAGACCTTTCATCCATTTTGCGTTTATCTTTGTGTATGGTGCAAGAGAGTGGTCTAGTTTCATTCTTCTGCATGTGGATGTCCAATTTTCCCAGCACCATTTATTGAAGAGACTGTCTTTCTTCCAATGGATAGTCTTTCCTCCTTTATCGAATATTAGTTGACCATAGAGTTCAGGGTCCACTTCTGGATTCTCTATTCTGTTCCACTGATCTATGTGTCTGTTTTTGTGCCAGTACCACACTGTCTTGATGACCACAGCTTTGTAGAACAACCTGAAATCTGGCATTGTGATGCCCCCAGATATGGTTTTCTTTTCTAAAATTCCCCTGGCTATTCAGGGTCTTTTCTGATTCCACACAAATCTTAAAATAATTTGTTCTAACTCTCTGAAGAAAGTCCATGGTATTTTGATAGGGATTGCATTAAACGTGTAAATTGCCCTGGGTAACATTGACATTTTCACAATATTAATTCTTCCAATCCATGAGCATGGAATATTTTTCCATCTCTTTGTGTCTTCCTCAATTTCTTTCAGAAGTGTTCTGTAGATTTTAGGGTATAGTTCCTTTACCTCTTTGGTTAGGTTTATTCCTAGGTATCTTATGCTTTTGGGTGCAATTGTAAATGGGATTGACTCCTTAATTTCTCTTTCTTCAGTCTCCTTGTTAGTGTATAGAAATGCCACTGATTTCTGGGCATTGATTTTGTATCCTGCCACGCTACCGAATTGCTGTATGAGTTCTAGCAATCTTGGGGTGGAGACTTTTGGGTTTTCTATGTAGAGTATTATGTCATTGGCGAAGAGGGAGAGTTTGACTTCTTCTTTGCCAATTTGAATGCCTTTAATGTCTTTTTGTTGTCTGATTGCTGAGGCTAGGACTTCCACTACTATGTTGAATAGCAGTGGTGAGAGTGGACATCCCTGTCTTGTTCCTGATCTTAGGGGAAAGGCTCCCAGTGCTTCCCCATTGAGAATGATAGTTGCTGTGGGCTTTTCGTAGATGGCTTTTAAGATGTTGAGGAATGTTCCCTCTATCCCTACACTCTGAAGAGTTTTAATCAGAAATGGATGCTGTATTTTGTCAAATGCTTTCTCTGCATCTAATGAGAGGATCATATGGTTCTTGGTTTTTCTCTTGCTGATATGATGAATCACATTGGTTGTTTTACGAGTGTTGAACCAGCCTTGTGTCCCGGGGATAAATCCTACTTGGTCATGGTGAATAATTTTCTTAATGTGCTGTTGGATCCTATTGGCTAGTATCTTGTTGAGAATTTTTGCATCCATGTTCATCAGGGATATTGGTCTGTAATTCTCCTTTTTGGTGGGGTCTTTGTCTGGTTTTGGAATTAAGGTGATGCTGGCCTCATAGAACGAATTTGGAAGTACTCCATCTCTTTCTATCTTTCCAAACAACTTTAGTAGAATAGGTATGATTTCTTCTTTAAACGTTTGATAGAATTCCCCTGGGAAGCCATCTGGCCCTGGACTCTTGTGTCTTGGGAGATTTTTGATGACTGCTTCAATTTCCTCCATGGTTATTGGCCTGTTCAGGTTTTCTATTTCTTCCTGTTCCAGTTTTGGTAGTTTGTGGCTTGCCAGGAATGCATCCATTTCTTCTAGATTGCCTAATTTATTGGCGTATAGCTGTTCATAATATGTTTTTAAAATCGTTTGTATTTCCTTGGTGTTGGTAGTGATCTCTCCTTTCTCATTCATGATTTTATTAATTTGAGTCTTCTCTCTCTTCTTTTTAATAAGGCTGGCTAATGGTTTATCTATCTTATTAATTCTTTCAAAGAACCAACTCCTGGTTCTGTTGATCTGTTCCACAGTTCTTCTGGTCTCGATTTCATTGAGTTCTGCTCAAATCTTTATTAACTCTCGTCTTCTCTTGGGTGTGGGTGTAGGATCTATCTGCTGTATGAACTATTGGGACTTCATCAAGATAAGAAGCTTTTGCACAGCAAAGGATACAGTCAACAAAACTAAAAGACAACCTACAGAATGGGAGAAGATATTTGCAAATGACATATCAGATAAAGGGCTAGTTTCCAAGATCTATAAAGAACTTATTAAACTCAACACCAAAGAAACAAATAATCCAATCATGAAATGGGCAAAAGACATGAAGAGAAATCTCACAGAGGAAGACATAGACATGGCCAACATGCATATGAGAAAATGCTCTGCATCACTTGCCATCAGGGAAATACAAATCAAAACCACAATGAGATACCACCTCACACCAGTGAGAATGGGGAAAATTAACAAGGCAAGAAACCACAAATGTTGGAGAGGATGCGGAGAAAAGGGAACCCTCTTAACACTGTTGGTGGGAATGTGAACTGGTGCAGCCACTCTGGAAAACTGTGTGGAGGTTCCTCAAAGAGTTAAAAATAGACCTGCCCCACGACCCAGCAATTGCACTGTTGGGGATCTACCCCAAAGATACAGATGCAATGAAACGCCGGGACACCTGCACCCCGATGTTTATAGCAGCAATGGCCACAATAGCCAAGCTGTGGAAGAAGCCTCGTTGTCCATCGAAAGATGAGTGGATAAAGAAGATGTGGTTTATGTATACAATGGAATATTACTCAGCTATTAGAAATGACAAATACCCACCATTTGCTTCAACGTGGATGGAACTGGAGGGTATTATGCTGAGTGAAGTAAGTCAATCGGAGAAGGACAAACATTATATGTTCTCATTCATTTGGGGAATATAAATAATAGTGAAAGGGAATATAAAGGAAGGAAGAAGAAATGTGTGGGAAATATCAGAAAGGGAGACAGAACGTAAAGACTCCTAACTCTGGGAAACGAACTAGGGGTGGTAGAAGGGGAGTAGGGCGGGGGGTGGGAGTGAATGGGTGACGGGCACTGGGGGTTATTCTGTATGTTGGTAAATTGAACACCAATAAAAAAAATTAAAAAAAAGAAATTGTCTAAACTTTAAAAAATTGTGAACGCAGGGATGAAATAGGATTTAATTCTGCCTAGCAGACAGGGTGGCAGAAAGTGCTTTGTAGGAGTGGTTAAGTTTGAACTGTATCTTATAGGATGGTGAGAACTGGGACTTCTATCTAATGACAGTGAACTAGGTAGTTTGAACTAATTTTCTCCTTTTTTAAAAAAATCAAATTCTAGTATAGTTAATATACAGTGTTATATTAGTTTCAGGTGTACAATACAGTGATTCAACAATTCTATACAGTACTCAGTGATCATAATGGTAAGTTCACTCTTAAATCTCCATCACCTATTTCACTCATCCCTCAACTCTCCTCCCCTCTGGTAGCCTTCAGATTGTTCTCTATAATTAAGAGTCTGTTTGCTGCTTCTATATCTTGGCTATTACAAATAATTCTGCAATAAACATAGGGGTGCATGTTTCCCTTTGAATTGGTCTTTTTGTGTTTTGTGATTACTGAATCATAAGGTAGTTCTATTTTTAAATTTTTGAGAAACCTCAATACTGCTTTCCACAGTGGCCACACCAGTTTGCATTCCCACCAATAGTTCATGAGTGTTCCTTTTTCTCCACATCCTCACCGACACTTGCTGTTTTTTGTGTTTTTGATTTTAGCCATCCAGACAGGTTTGAGGTAATATCTCATTGTAGTTTTGATTTGCATTTCCCTGATGATAAGCACCTATTCATACATCAGTTGGCCATCTGGATGTCTTCTTTGGAGAAATATCTGTTTATGTCTTCTGCCCATTTTTAAATTGGATTCTTTGTTTTTTTGCTGTCGAGATCTATAAGTTCTTTATATATTTTGGATACTAACCCTAACCCTTTCTCAAATATGTCATTTGCAAATATCTATCTCTCATTCTGTAAGTTGTTTCCTTTGCTATGCAGAAGCTTTTTATTACAAATTACTTATAAAAGTAGTTTTGTTCTGAACCAAACTTTCTCTTAAGTTTTTTAGGGTGTCCTAAAGAAAAAATTTGATTCATAACAAAACTCCTTCTTGTAGGGTAGGAATCTCAAAAGCCTGTACCCTAGGGTAAAGGTAAACCAGTATATTGCTTCTGAACTCATATAAAGATGATCCTAGATCCATTAGCAGTTGGCAGATGCAAAGTTAACTCCTCCCTGGAATATGACTCCAGCTCTCAAACTACTTCTATAAGTAATTTGTAATTTAAAAGAATCAGAAAAGTGGTCACATTTGGGGACATGGAATGGGGTATTACCCAAGAAGGGGCATCAGGGGATTTCCTGGGGAGGTGGAAATATTCTATATTATGGTAAGGGTGTATATTACACAGGTATCACTATTTTAGATATAGACTTTAAGATAACCATGCTTACTGAGTTAAAGAAGATAAATTTAAAAATTTAATAGAAAACCAAAAGGAAAATCTTGAATGGAAAAATTTAATGACCAAAATTAAGAACTCAACAAATACATTTATTAGCAAATTAGACACAGCTGAATAAGAGTTAGTAATATGAAAGGTTAGAAGAAAATACCTAGACTGAAGCAGTGGGATCACAAAGAGGGAAAGTACACATAAGGAATGTATTACATACATTATTTAGAGCCCAAGAAGAGGATAGAAAGAGAATGGTCAGATGTATTTCTGGAAAAAGTAATGGCCAAGAATTTTCCAAAACTTATAACAGATATCAAGGCATAGTTTTGACAAACTGTTGAATCCAAGGTGGGAAGAAAACAGCAATTAGGCTTTTAACAAAATTTTTCAAAGTCAAAGATGAAGGAAACAAAATCTTAAGAGCTATGAGAAAACGAGAGATTGCCTTCAAAGGAGTGATTCTTACATGGCAGCGTATTTTTCCACAAAAAGAATAGAAGCCCCCCCCCCCCAAAAAAAAGAAGAATAGAAGCCAAAAGAAAATTGAATGATCCCTTTATAATATTAAAAGAAAATAATTTTTAATGTACAATTGTATAGTAATTGTATACTTAGTACAAATATTCTCAAACAATGACACTGAAATAGAGATATTTCAAATATTTTGTTTGTTGCAATATATTGAAGTTGATTTGTCATCTACAATCTTATAGTGAAGAAAATACTAGAGGGTCTTTTAGGAAGAAGGAAAATTATCACAGAAGGAAGTGAAAAGAAGTAGTTAGAAATGAAGAGCAAAGAAAATTATACAATCATGGACTAAATGAATAAATAATATAATGTCATAATAATATTACTATTATATTTATTATAACAGCTTATATATTATAATATATAATGGGATTATATGTTATATAATTAGTATGTACTTACATAGTATATAATTAATACATAAATAATATTATATATAACTAACATAGAATTAATATATAATATGTATTTATGTAATTAAAGTACATAAAACCAATGGCATTTCATTCTGAAAAGGTATTAATGGAGTCGAAAGTGTCTGCATTGCCTAGAGGGTCAAGTGACCAGCTATTAGACTTGAGTTAGTTAAGAAAACAACAAAATATAATTGAATGAAATTCTCCAATAAAAGGACCAATAAAATCATAACAGATTTCAAAAAAAAAACCTCTATGCTGTTTTTTAAAAAATACGTATCTAATATATAAGGATTTAGACAGTTTGAAAGGACAGGAGTATGAAAAAGGATGCCTGAGAATTTATCAGGTAAGCAAGAGTGGCTGGTATATTTATACCATTGTCAAAAGGCTACAATTCACATAGGAGCAAGAGCAACATTGTCTTTAGAGGGTGGGTTACAGAATAGAAGAGGACAGAAGACACTAACATATTATGAAATCTTATCCCTGATATATTTATGACTGAGGCCAAAAAGGGGAAGGAGTTCTTATGACGAAACTTGAAAATCATGCATCTTAATTAAAATTATAACACGTTCCACAGGGCTAGTCCAGATCTAAGGATCAGTGATACCTGTACTTTTCATGGTTCCTGTACTAGGGAAAACATACATATATGCCACTTAGACAATCACTATGTTCTTCCGACTATAACCAAAGTAAATTGTTTACTATTGTAATCAGCGTAATTATCCCACTTGGCCAAAAATCATTTAATTAAGAGCAAATGATATCTTAAATAGTAGTTCAAGAGTGTGAGTACTTTATATCCAATTAGATAGACACACAAAATCTGTCATGGGTAACAATTAATGGACTTCATCTCTTGTTTATATAAAGAATAATTTTTAAAAACTTTATTATCCATCCACCTCTCTGTCCACAAGCTTGAGCTATTTTAATAGCTGTTATAAAGTGTTTATTACATGTAACAACTTCTGAGCTATTTTTTAATCACAGAGGCCCTAAGAGTATACTCTAGTCCTTCAATTTTTACACATTTCTTTTAAAAAATTTCTCTCCTTGGTCAAATTTTTAATTTCACCAGTATTGCATGCTCTTCTTATATGGTCAAGTTCATACCATGAAGCATTTTAACTCCTGGGGTGAATACTATTAGCTGATGGAATACATTTATTTAATGAGACAATGATACAGTTAATTATCTGTAAGAAACTCAGAACCAATATAGTAAGACCCTCCATTTATAAGGCAAGCCACTACATACATATTTATATTAATCTTTGCATGTGACTAACATTGGAAATTCACTGTACTTGTGAAGAAAAACAACTTAGAGGTCTCTACCAAGTAGGGTTTATGTTTCTGATCAATTGTTGATGGGTTTTTAATCCAGGAATCTGGTAGTAGGAAGTAATAAGTATAGGAGGGTAGCAGGGAGACAGGAAGTTTTTTCCCCTAAAGAGGCTGGCAGTCTGGGCCCAGGGTGGAGAGAAGCAAGCCAAAAAAAGGAAAACATTCAATACAGAATTTTAAAACAATACATTAAGGTGAGAAACTCATTTTAAACAGAAGACAATTTGTTTTGGTTAAATATATATTTAGAAAGCTAGTATCAATTTTAGCCATGCCCACTGTACTTGGAAGAAAATCTATGATAAAGATATTTTTCAGTATGTAGGAGCAAAGTAACAAAGTACAAACTGAACAACTGGTCTTCTTCATAGGTATTACTGTAATCTGTAATGGGTGAGTTATTGTGGCAGCAATTATGAATTTGCTCAGGGTCCTAAAGATCTTAGAAAACTTTAGGAATTACCTGAAGAAGCAAGAAGGGCTTCAGGGAGAGCCACTAAGCTTCCTGCACTGTGCCAATCCAAAATCTACAAAACACATGGCCTCAAACCTTTGAATGGTGGCAGAAATCCTAGAAGAGCACTTTTATCTTCCACAGTGATGGGAATTTACAGAGAAAAGTGGAAATGAAACCAAGTAGTAGATACACTGATTCTGGCAACTGTGCCGGATAGCACTCCCAGCACACTCAGCTGATGTTCTCAATCTGGCAATTGGTGAAAAGACACTTAATCAAATCACTTTTGACTTTTGAAGTGGAAAACTTGTATGCAAAAGGAGAAGAGGTTAATTCTCTAGCCAAATTCAGCTATGAACTCATCAGTAATTTGTGGAAAGAAGCCCATATCTTTATTCTAATACCATTTGATCCAGCCAGCAAGTCT
Source organism: Canis lupus baileyi (assembly GCF_048164855.1). Classification (NCBI taxonomy): domain Eukaryota; kingdom Metazoa; phylum Chordata; class Mammalia; order Carnivora; family Canidae; genus Canis; species Canis lupus. Next base: position 84,770,799 of record NC_132838.1, read on the forward strand.
GTTTTACACTTCATGATGATATTAAGGATTTGAATGAATGGTTATTGCCACTTTATATGGGTGTAAAATTAAGGGTGAAGAAAATGGAATATATCTACCTTTTCAGGGTCAGGGCTTGATGAATTATTCTCTTTGCCTTTAATCTGGGGACATGCATGGTCTAAAATTCTCTGTGCTTGTGAGGTGTTTCACTTTTCTGATAGTCCTCACCTGCTGGAAATTTTACTCTTGCAAACATTACTAACTCGTAAGTGGCTCATACTTTTGCTTATAATCTTAGCAAATATAAATAGATGACTCAGCTTTTTAACAAAGTGCATTTGAGTGTCCTGTGGAACAAAATCCTGTCTTTATGTCACCTCTTACCTCAGCACCATTTGTGGAGGTCAGGAAGAGAAGGTTAACACACATCCCAGTCAATCCCATGTGATTGTTTGTCCAACAGAGAAATGCAAATGGATTCGTGTAGCGTATTTGACTGTATCCATGGTAATCTTCGAGACTGTCATTCTTAAGTTTTGCTTAGGCCACAGCAGGAAACAGGGATTTGTGTGTTTCTGGAGGGAGGGAGGCGGAAGAGTGAGAAACTGTAACCCAATGTCAGTCAAAACAGAAATCTCACAGTTAAAAAGGATTCTAGCCTTTAACAACCAGGAAGCAACACATAAGTCCTAGTTGTGAGTCAAATGTGACTCAAATCATGATAGGAATAGGTTACTCTGTTACCTCACTAGAGAAATGGCATAATTCAGAGATCTGGTAGCTCTTGCTGAGTATTTAATCACAGAGCCTACAGACCCAGGCTACACTCATCATCATCATCATCATCATCATCATCATCATCACCATTTTATAATCAAGGAACGATTAATTTAAAAAGTTAAATTCAAAATGAAAGTTATTAACCAAAAAGTTATTATTAATTCTCGAAAGCAGTTCCACATTGATAACATCTTTGATTTTCACAGAGAAGCAGGTGGTATTACTATGGTTCATTTTATAGATGAGGAAATCAAGGCACAGGGCCATTAAATAATTTGCTTAAAGTCATATAGCTAATTAGTATCAGATTGGAGCCTCTTCACCATCAGACCTGGGGCTCTTAATAGAGAAATTTTTCAAATAAGAAATTAACATCTTAATTTTTATCCTATGCAAAGACAGTGAAAATATTAATGATTTCAGCAGAGAGTATGATAAGAGCTGGGTAATATAAATGCTTAAGAATAAGTTTATTTTTATCCTATTTGATTAAGATCTTTTGTAAGGACTTTTTGGAACAACTAATTAACTTGGCCCCAAACATATGGCAGACATTGTCAGGACAGCAGCACAAGCTTTCAGAGCTGCAAAATAGTGAACTCAGGTATAAAGATCTTATTTACCAAAATTAAATGAAAGGTACATTAGTGTTTCATTTCTTACTTTCTTAAAGATTTTATTTATTCATGAGAGACACAGAGGGGTAGAGACATAGGCAGAGGGAGAAGCAGGCTCCCTATGGGGAACCTGATATGGGACTCCATCCCAGGACCCTGGGGTCACGATCTGAGCCAAAGGCAGATGCTCAACCACTGAGCCACCCAGGCGTCCCTGTTTTTACTTTCTAAAAAAACCCCCCCAAAAAACAACAAAAAAGCAGCTTTGAAAGGGTAACCTAAGTCTTTATCAGAATATTCTCTGTTCTGGATGATAAATTTGTTGGAAGATGAAGTTCAGTTTAACTTCTGTGGGTCAATGCCATACTTAAGTAATTGCTAATAAATGTGTTTTAATCACTAGGGACATGTCCATTTGCAAAAATAATCTAAATTTAATTTAAAATATTTGCTCAAAAAAAGTCTTCAAAAAATAAAATATTTGCCTCAGAATATTGATTCTATCAATTGTGTGACTCAAGAAATATTATTATCAATGTCATCTGACTCAAAAAAATAATTACTTAATTTCAGTGATTTTAATTTCAGAGACACAGTTTCCTCACATAAATCAAGTGCTGGCTCAGATAATTTCCAAATTTGGTTTTTGCTCTAAGTTTGACAAGGAACAGAATCCTCTAGTTTTCTGTAAAACATGATTTCATTTTCTTTATCTCTTGGTGGTGAGGAAAGGTGGGTGGGTGGGTGGGGGGAAACTGTCACAAAAGCACTTTTTGAATAATCTATCCTTTCTCCACTGTCATATTTTCAAATAATAATTTTAAGAATATTCTTCCTCATTCCGTCCGAACCGAGACTAGTTTGCTGTCATCACTTGTTTCCTAAATACTGTCTATTGGTTCCAGACAAGGTAAGAGAAAAGATGTGTTCTGAGATACACCATAAACTTTTAGGCCTAACAATTTTATCTTTATTTTGTCTCTATGAGAGACATGAAAGAAAGAGTTTTTCTAACTATGTGATGCTTAATGAGACTTTTCTATTTTCCCTCACATCACATTAATTGTTTTTAATTTTTCGAGCTATCTTGGCATTCATGTCATATGGAAAACTGAAGGAGCAGAGGGAGGCATTTATTTCCAGAAGAGGTCAGAGAGCATAATCTGGGGACAGAACTAGTAAGTAATCAAGCATGCTGCACACACTCTCATTAAGGCCCATGTGTTGCAAAACCACAATATTTTAATTTTCTGGTTCCTGCTGTTTAGGCTGAAGAGGTTCTGTTAGGGTTTATTTCAGTTACATTTTGCAAAGGACACAAGTGTGACATTTTCAGTGTTATTAGAGGTGCAATGTTTTATTCTGAGGTTCATCTTCACTACATGAAAGGAAAAAACTCCTCGTGATGGTTAAATAATAAAGAAGGCTGATTGTTTACAGAGTCAAATAACAGGACTCGACTGCGTGCCATGATCCAATCTCTCTTTAAATCTTGAAATTCTTATCCAGTTTAACGATGGCATCTGCTGGGAGGGAAAATTTCCATGGCACATCTTTGTAACAACCCCAAATCTCATGGAAAGAAGCCAGGAGGAAAAAAAAAATTAAATGAGTGTCATCCTCTAGGAAAAACACACTTAGAATTTTTCTTCTAATGGGAACTTTGTTTGCTGACAGTGAGCTAGTCTACCCAGATACCACCACTGACATCTGCTCCTGTTGGTGAAAACTGACCTCTTAATCACGAGCTACTCACATCACAATGACTGCAGGCCATTGGAACAACACAAGTTGTCCTCAAGAAGCCAGTTTCAACAATATCATACAGACTGAATGCCAAAATTATATTTTGCCTTTTGTTCTTAAATGCAATTTGCTAAGACAAGTAAAGGGAACACATAGAACAGGGAAGAAAAGCAGATCAATCAGGTGAGATGAAGGTGATCTGATTTGTTTGGCACCTGCTCTGGAAGAGTTATGCTCTGGCATGCCTTTATTTCAACTTCCATTTGTCAATTTGAGGGAATCATCTCTTTTTTCTCTTCAGTAAGTCCATCTTTACTGAGACGGTAGCAGCTGCTTGTTTTGATTACAGGATGGTAGACACCAGCTTCCTGACAAACATGTCTGTGGGGAGAGCAAGGATATGGAGGCAGGGAACGACCATGCTTTACAGGTTAAAGGTACTTTACCCTTAAATCTGTCTCGGGCCATTGACGTGATAGAATATGACTTACTTGTCATATGGCTGGGGATTTTATGGCTGTTCTATTTGCGGATCACTCCTGTGATCCACAGGAGCTCACTTTGTTTTCTGTCCATTGTCATTTAAGGTAAAGCAGCAAAATAAAAATATCTCTCTGTTGATTCTCAAGGCTAACTTGGGAACAGCATCTCCTGGCCTGGACGGTATTTCAGGTTACTCTATGTTATCTAATTCTAGAGTGCAACCAAAGAACTTAAAAGGCCTTAGAGGTCAACTAGTCCAATTCTATCTATGAATCCTTTCACAGTGTTCTTAGGATAAAAATCATCATTCTTGCCTGTATATTGTATATGAGTTTTTCAACAGCTGTGGTAGGGAAAAGCCAAAATCTGCCTCTAGGTAATTTCTACCGTGAAATTAAAAAAAAGAAAAGAAAAAAAAAACCTGAACCTCTCTTCTATAGATCATCCCTTCAGATAAATGGAAAACAAAACAAAACAATACTAGAGAAAACTTAAATATTTCATTCTTGCCACACTTGAGTCCATTTTTCAGGACAGTCAAGAGGCAATTCCTTATGTGATGATGTCTTGTATGTCCTATGTTTCTAGATCCCTTTCCTTCCTGAGGACACAATCTAGGTGTATTGTAAAGTGCATTATGGGGAGAAAACAACAGAACAGAGATATAACTAAAGGATTTCAGAGCTGAGTGGAACATTCAAATTTGTTAAAAGTAGAAATGGGACCCAGAGAAGTTAGGCAACTTGTCCAATGTTACAGAAATGGTCTCCTCCTTCCCAGAACAATTCTCTTTTTTCCCCCTATACTGAACTTATTTTTAAAAGGACTTTATCTGTCTGTCTATCTGTCTTTCTACCTCTTTATTTGGGTGGGGAGTGGGTAGAGAACACGAGCAGAGGAAGGAGCAGAGGGAGGAGCAGAGGGAGAGGGAGGAGCAGATTCTGTGCTGAGCACAGAGCCCCACTCAAGGCTCAATCCCACAACCCTGAGATCATGACCTGAGCTGAAATCAAGAGTCAGATATTTAACCAACTGAGCCACCTAGGTGCCCCTGAGCTTCTTTTTAACTAAATATAATACTTTATTATCAGATCAGCCCAGACCTGGGGATCATATGCATTTGCTTTGTTAACAACCATATTATTTGGTTGGTTGTTTTATATTATTTCCATGGACCCTAGTTAAATGAGGTCCTATGCAATTATGCTTTCCCTTATGTTTTATCTTTTGAAGTTTAATCATGGTGCAAGCTTCCCAAGATACTTTTACAATCAATACACCATCTATCCTTTTTTTGACATGTGCAACAGTGGGAATGTTTTCTATGTCCTTGTTTAAATTATTTTTAGAAATATTCAACAGAACAGAGACATAAAACAAGCAAGCAAAAATAAAAAAACAGAAAATACAGCCCTGTGCCATGATATTGGGATCTAGTGCTACATTGAACTAGTGTTCAACCATGCATGTTTATGCTTAACTGTGCACTCATCATGTTATAGTTTTCTTCCTTTCCTGCAGACATACTTTGAAGGCCTATTTACAGATACCACACTGGAAATAAGACATTGCTTAAGACATGATAACTCTACTGGAAAAGAAAAAGAGGTTATTGTGAAATGATTTAGTCTTAAACTCCTCATATTGCTTAGCGAGGTCTTCTTTCTTTCCCATGAGCTCACAAATCAGTTTAGTATCTTACCTTAAAATCTTGTCAGGAATGATAAAAATTTTGTAAACCTTTGTTTCAAAAATTTCTGAAATTTAGGACTTATTTTTGGACTTCACATATTCATAAATTATCCCAATATTAATGTTTTGGAAAACCATACATGCACATGCTTAATAACCTGGCACATAACTGCAATGAGCCTAACTTCAAATGGATTTAGAGAAATTATCTGTGCTCTGTTACAAACTAATCCTTGTTTTCAGTTTCCATTTACTGATGCATGCTCTGTCATTTTTAAGATTATTAAAAAAAATTAAATACTCGGCACATGAAAAGAACATTTATAAGATATGTTATTTATGGAGAAAATGATATAAAAATGCCCATGTATATACACACAGTTTAATAATTAGAACATTGCCATTAATTGTGAAGTCCTTTGGTTACATGCTCTTAATTCCATGTCTTTCTCTCTCCCACTGGAAAAAAAAAGTGCTACATTAATTTCCTTCTTGCTTCTCATTTTTGCTTCTCTGTGACTCTGTTTTTTCCATGGGCTCTCTTTCATGGTGTTTTCCTGCTCCAGCCCAGCGCCAAGATATGCAATTTTCCTGGCAGTCTTCATTGGGTGGAGTGCTAGTGGTCACAGTTTTTGTTTACAATTTTGTTGAGGGCTCTGCATTTTGGGAAACTCAAATGTGTGTGCCTATGTCTCCTATTTGACTTTCCACCTTGGTACCTTGCCTTTACGTACTTTATTCCCATGGCTTAAGGACTGTGAAAAGTTCACTGGAGTTCAGTGGATGTCTTCATTTCCGCTAACAAGTAGGCTACTGTGGGATTTGCTCATCTCTCCGGTTCCTATTTGCTCTTAGTTTTTGCCTTATTCAGATTAGTGATACATTTATAAAAATAATTTTTCTATGCTTTATTCAATATAAATCATTTTCAGCAGGAACAATGGTTAAAATATGAAAGTGCATTCTACACTTTTCAGTTGGAGGTAATTCTCCTTAACGGAGAAAGTGTAATCAAAACAAGAGTTGAGTAATTAATTCCATTATTAATTAATATCACATCTCTGGGGCCCTGTCTTCTGCTTTCAACGTAGCTATTGTTTTAGGGCTTTTCCCCAGGTCTTTTTATCTGCTCACTCTACTCTTAAACTTATCCTTAGTTCTGATCTACTATATTTGTCTATTGTTTTTAATCTGATCTTATAATTTGCCTTGTCTTTTGGGAACTTTTCCTTTTTAAATTCTTTGGAAATGAGATCGTAACTATCTTTACAAAGATACAACAGAGTCTTAGAAACCTAGAAAATTTTTAGAACTTATATGAAATTATTTTTTTCTTTTTTATAGATCCTCCTTATCTCATGACTTTCCTCTTTTGTGAAAATATCTTGGTTTCATATATTGTGGGAATTAAGTTCTCCTTCTGCATTGTGTTGGCTATTCTGGGTCTCTTGCCTCTCCATATAAACTTTATAATTAGTTTTCTGATATCCATAAAACAACTTGCTAGGATTTTAGTTGCAATTGCTTTGAATCTATAGATCAAGTTTGGAAGAACTGACATCTTGACAATACAGTCTTCCTATTCATGAACATGGAATACTTTCACCTTTTATTTAGTTCCTTTTTCATTCACTTATCAGAGTTTTGTAGTTTTCTTCATATAGACCTTATAAATATTTTGTTAGATTTATCTATACCAAAGTATTTCATTTGTTTAGGTGCTAATATAAATGGTATAATGTTCTTAATATCAAACTCCATTTTATCAAATTCCATCAAAGTCTATTCTGGCATAAAGGAAACAGATTGATTTTATACATTAATTTGTATTTCAGAACCTTGTTATAATAATTTATTGGTAGAAGGTTTTTGGTCAATTCTTTTGGATTTTCTACATAGATCATATAATCTAAGAACAAAGACAGGTTTATTATCTCCTTCTCAAACTGTATACCATTTATTCCATTTATTTTCTTTTCATGCCTTATGGCATTAGCAAGGATTTCCAATATGATGTTAAGAAAGAGTGATATGAGGGGACAGCCTTTCTCTCTACCTGATCTTAATGTGAAAATTCTGAGTGCCTCACTAAGTATCATGTTAGCTATAAGTGTTTTTGGTATACAGTCTTTATCCAGTTGAGAAAATTCCTCTTTATTCCTAGCTTACTGAGAGTTTTTGTCATGAAACTGTGTCTGTAATACTTAATTCTTGATGATTGTGGCACACTAGGTATTACAGTTAAAATCTTTATTAATCTGATGAGTAGAAATTTTACCCTACATATTATAAAACTTAATTATTAATAAGAGCATAAATCTATTGGGCATTTGCTTTTCTTTTTTTTGTTTGTTTGTTTGTTTTTTTGTTTGTTTTTGTTTTTTTTTTGGCATTTGCTTTTCTTAAGGAGAAATAAATCTACTGCTTGTTCACATACTTGGCTTATGGAGGAGGGGGTGAGGGATGGTCACATTTTCCTTGCTCATTAAAAAAAAAAATCATCAGCTTCTGCCCATGATGGAAGAGGATCCTGACTTATTTTCCCACCATAAACAACTAGATAACTGCATAAAGTATATGAAACAGCTATTAGGTAGTTGAGATTCCTAGGGTAAGGAAAACAAGTGAGGTGAGACCATTATCACCCATACTTTCAATCTGGCTGCACATTCTGGACCCTGTTCCAGAGAAGGGAGTTCCAAGCTGAGCATGGCAGTCTTGATAAATTAAATAGGTAGACACTGGAATTAAAGATGGCTGAGAGATTGGAAGTTGAAGTTTTGGAGAAGAAATTACTGAGTAAAAAGAACTTCAGTTATCTGCATGAGGATCCTCTTTCAGTCTTTCTGAATACAAATTTTGCATGGGTAGAATGAAACTTCATGAAGTTGGACAGAAGATTACTGGGAAACTATAAGCTGATCAATTCCCAGAGCTAACACAGAGTGGAATGCTGATTAATTTTCACTGTTTTAGAGACTCCTCATTTTATGCTCAGAGAATTAAAGAGTGACCTCAATAAAATTATACTTTAGTAGGGTTCAATTATCCCTAAAATGAAGGTTACTTCAGATCACCCTAATTAAGCTTAAAAACAAACCTGAAAAAAAAACCTGATTTGTAAGCAATTTATGTTTTCTAAAACAAATTTCAACTGTATATGTAGAGTGTTTAATACAAAGTTTAATACATAGCATGATTACAAAATCTAGAATCCAAGGAAAAATTGCTACACATGCAACAGCATTTAATAGAAAAATCATTCAATTTAAAGAAACCCAGACATAACAGAAATATTAGAATTAATAGACAGACTAAAATGTCTATTAAAATATGTTTGTAGGGGCACCTGAGTGGCTCAGCAGTTAAGCATCTGCCTTTGACTGGAGTTGTGATCCCAGGGTCCTGGGATTGAATCCCACATCAGACTCCTTGTGGGGAGCTGCTTCTCCTTCTGCCTATGTCTCTGCTTATCTCTCTGTGTCTCTCATGAATAAATAAATACAATATTTTAAAAAAATAAATAAAAATAAAATGTATGCACATTTAAAGCAAAACATGAACAAAATTAGGAACAAATGCAATACATAAAAAGAACTCAATGAAACCTTAGAAATTATAAAGAAAAAAATCAATCTGGAATAATAATTTTTTCTGAATGAGAATAATAACAGATTAGATATTGCAGAGGAACAAACACCAGTGAACTTGGAGACAGAGCAATAGGAACTATCCAAGTTGAAGCATATACAAAAAAAGACTAAAAATACTGGCAAAACCCAGTAACCTGTTGGGCCATGTCTAAAAGATACATTTGCAATTGGAATCTTAGAGAAGAGAAAGAATAAGGCAGAAAAATTTTGAGGAAATAATGGCTAAAATAATTTGCAAATTTGATAAAAATGATAAATTGGAAAATCTCAAAATAAAATTGCTAAGAGCCAATGAGGAAGAGAAAATCATCCAGAAAAAAAAAAAAAAAAAAAGACACGTTGTGTACAGAGGAACAAACTTAAGAATAACTGAATATTTCTTATCAGAAACTGAAATCCAGAAGTAAATATAAAATTTTTAAAATACTAAAAGATAAACTTGCCAGTATGGAATTCTATGATCTGGGAAAATATCATTCAATAATGATGACAATAGGAGTGGTCAGAAACATGGTAGACCAAGAACTTGTTCCCCCACTGAGACCCTGTGTTAACAGCAATATAGGGTGCAAAAAGTCTTTATGAAAACTCAAGAAATCATTTAAGAAGTCACAGTACTCTAGGTAAGCACAAAACCAGGAACAATTGCATTGAAACAGGTAAAAAAATTAGTTGTGTTTTACCCCTGACAGCTTCTTCCCCAAGCCAGCAGTTTGGGACAATCGGGAGAAAACACAATCTTGCAGATTTCCCCTTGGGAAGGAAAGAGAATAGTGGAATATACATCCAGTATTCCAGATTTTCAGGGAACTGTCTGAGGAACTAGTTTCTGTCTTGCCTAATTTAGAGCGCTGATGGAGTACCAGCATATTTTGGATATTTGCTGACCTCTGAGAACAAAGAGCTCAGTTGCACCAGAGAACCTGTAGTACCACAGACCGACACCAGAGGGAGCAAGAGAATAAAACCTAAAAAAATAAAATAAAATAAAAAGACAAGACACTGGCAAACCCATCTAACTTGGAAAAGACATACCCAAGATGAGCAAAGATGCATCCCTCAAAAGGTTTCAGGTCTCTCAAATCTCTATCCAGGCTGACAGTGAAGATCTTCCCTGTACAAAGCCAGTACTATACAAACCCATGTGGCTGTTTCTTCAAATATCCAAATTCCAGCAAAAAAATGAACTAAAACAAAACCCAAACCAAAAAAAACATATGAAGAAATGGAAACAGAGTTCAAAGGAGAAAAATTAATCTTTAGTATCTTACCCTAAGGAAACAGATATATGAATTACCAGATGAAGAACTGAGGATAGCCTTATTTAAAAAGCTCGATGAGATAAAAGAAAATAGATAAGCAACTTAGATGTATATACATACACAATAAATGAACAAATTGAGAATATCGACAAAAATAAACTATAAAAAAAGAAACATTCTGAAGCTCAAGAACACAATAACTGAATTGAAAATTTTACTTAGAGGTTCAAGAACAGACTTGATTACTTAGGAAAAAAAATCAATGAAATAGATGATAGGTCACAGAAATTATCAAGTCAGAGGAACAAAAAGAAAAAAAAAATGAAGGAAGTGATAAAAGCTTACAGGCAACAATAAAGTGGATCAACATACTCATTATGGGAGTCTCAGAAAAAAATCAAGATAGAGAAGTGGGCAGAAAACTTATTTGAAGAAATGATGGTTAAAAATTTCTGAAATCTGAGAAAGAAAACAGACATCCAAATTTAAGAGTCACAATAAACCCTAACTAGATCATAGACTCCTTAGTATGTCAGAACTAAACAGAGTTCAACCCAGGAAAGTAAGACTAACATTCATAAAATGTCAATTTAATTCACCATATTAACAGGAAAAATGATAAAAACTATTTGCTTATTTCAATAGATGAAGGAAAAATACTTAACAAAATTTAACATCCATTAATGATAAAAACTCTCAGCTAAGTAGAATTAGAAAACTTCCTCAGTCTTGTAAGTGGCATCTATAAAAATGTACAACTAATATCATATGTAAGGGTGAAATATTGAATACTTTCTCCCTAATACTGGATACATGGCAAGAATGCTGATTTTTCTCTGTAATTCTGTACTGAATGCCATCTACAAAAACCTACTGAGACTAATAAGTGAATTGTGTAAACTTTCAGACACAAAGTCAGTAAGCAAAAATTAACTGCATACTAGCAACAAACAATTGGAAGCTGAAATGTAAAAGAAATCATTTACAATGAAAAGAAGAACGTCTTAGTTTAACTTAGCAAAGTATGTCACCCCTCTACACTGCAAAGTATAAATCATTGCTAAAAGAAATGAAAGAAGGTCTAAATAAATGGAATGGATATATCTTGGTAATGGATCAGGAATGGATCAGGATTTCCATTGAAATCCGGAAATGGATTTCAATATTGTTGAAATGCCAATCTGCCCAAATTGATCTATAGATTCAATATATTCTCAATCAAAATCTTGGCAAGCTCTTAAAAATACATATAAAACAAAAAGCTGATTATAAAATGTTAAAAAGTCAAATGATTCAGATAAGCCCATCTGATTTTCAAAAGAATGAATTTGGATTTCAAGACATTATAAAACTACTGTAATGGTTTTGGTATTGGCATAATTAAGAACATGAAAAGAACATCTGAGAAAATATTCACATGTATATACTGACAAAGGAATTCTATCTGGAACACATGGAGAATTTTTGCAATTTAATAACAAGAAGACAAATCACCCTATTAAAAATGGGCAAAATTTTTGAATAAACATTTCACAAAAAGACATATGAATGGCTAATAAGCACATAGAAATATGTTCAACATATTTGGAAATATGCTCAACTTGTTAAACAGTTTGGACATTTTTTTTGTCCTCCAAACTTTAATTAATTCTAGTTAATTAACATATAATGTACTATTGGTTTCATGAGTAGAATTTAGTGATTCATCACTGACATACAACACCCAGTTCTCATCATAGCTTGGACATTTCTTATAAAGCAAAAACATACTCCTAACATATCACTCTATCATTTCACTCTCCAGATATTTACCTAAAAATCAAAATGAAATAAATGATCACACAAGAACTTGACTGTTTTATAATGCAGATTTTGATATCAGATAGCCACCAAAGATTTTACACTTGGGCAAATTAATCCCTATTTTAAAATGTCCTCATTTTAAAATTTATGGAAAATTAGTTTCTGCCTTAAATGGTAGACAATGACAAAAGATAGGTAAGTTAAAAGACTTAACACTAGCTATGTTTATTATCATATATTCAGTGTTTATTATTTGAACTATTAAAAACATTAAAAGCAGTATAGAAATTACACAAACATGTGTGCAACCACTACCCAATTTTGTCAAATCTTTATTTAACATTCTTCCAAATTTGTTTCAGATTGCTCCTACTTTTAGAGGCAACTGAATTTCTCTTTATATTACTTGATTCCAGCCTTTCCCCAATAAATATATAATCACTTTACTGAAATTGGTGTGTATTTTTCTTATCTATAGAGTAAAATTATACTATATATTTTTACATTTATAAAAATATATATTTTGAATTTTAAATTTTATGTAAATGGAACACCATATACAGTATTATACAACTTGGTTTTCTTAGTCAACAGAGTTGAAATTCATCCATGTTTTTACAGGTTAGAATAATTTTATATTTTTATTTTTCACATTTATATTTTTAACCTATCTAAATTTTGTTTTACTGTAAAGTATGATGTAGGGTTGTAGTTTTTTTGTGTTTTCTTTTTTTTTAAATTTAATGTTAGCTGGTTTCAAAACCATGTATAATATGAACTCTTTCTTCCTTACATATTTGAAATCATGTTATTTTTATATTCCAATATGTATATAAACACACATATTTAAAATGTATGAAAAATATTTGGGTATGTATCTTTATTTTGTCTCCTGTTACTTTGATCTATATCTTGGATTCCATGAACTACCACATTGTTTCAAATATTTTAGCTTTTTAAATATAATTACTGCAGCTATATTATATATATGTTTGGGTGTACATATATGAGATGCTTACATAATCATAATGCCATAAATGATGTTAGTTTTTAGGTTTTAGATTTACCATTTACAGAACATGGAGACAATTATTGATAGAGCAGAATATAAATCTATGAATCTTGACAATTTAAAAATAATATTATAAGTAGCACATTTGGGAAAAGGGAAGATTGGTAGAAGGAAATTCAAGGGTGTTAAAAACCTTATCTTTCCAAGTGGGAAGTCAGTAGATACTGTCTAAGCTTACCATCAAGCAGTACAAGCACAAATTTATTAAGTTTAAGTTTCTTTTTTTTTTCCAAGATTTTATTTATTTACTCATGAAAGACACAGAGAGAGAGGCAGAGACATAGGCAAGGGATGAAGTGGGATCCTTGCAGGGAGCCCCATGTGAGACTCAATCCCAGGACCCCGGGATCACCACTGAGCCAAAGGCAGACGCTCAAGCACTGAGTCACCCAGGTGTCCCTAAGTTTAAGTTTAAACATCAATTCTAAACAAAAATTGTAAGTAGAGAAATAGACCAAATGTACCATATGTTTTATTTTTTAAAGGATTGTCAATGGATAATATGCAAATTATACAAATCATGATTTAAGGGCATGTATATATTACATATATATTATATATACATAATTATACATACATATATGTACATATATATACATATATATATTACATAAATTATATTGGGGAGTGCCAGAACATCTAGAAATAGAATTTGTTAATAGTAATTATCCCTAGAGAATGGACTGGAGACTGAGAAAGAGATTTTGTTTTGTATTAAACCACTGCATGCATACTTAATTTAAAAGCTTAATTGTCTTCAGAGTATATAACTGGACTTGGGATAAACTATGCCAACTGTATGCCACAAGGCAAAAGCAGATGATCCAGGGATTGGTGTGGGACTCTTTCTATTAAGTTTCCAAACTAAGCTTTCTGAGGAATAGGGAGTTGTTTGACTTTAAATGTTGTACAGAAAAATAGCTCTGTAAGTAATTTATAGTCAAAATCCTAGCACCAATTTCAAAAGATCCAACTTATAAGCTATTTATTCCTGGGATATTTCATCTCATTTTTCTGGCAACATCAAGAAAAGGTTTTCTGAAGATACGGGTTTTCTGATTAGGAAGGCTGAGAAGCTGGCTAGAGTATATATATATGGCTAGAGTATGTATATATAAACACACACACACACACATACACAGGGTCAGTTTTAATTTCCTAGGTGTTCTGCTTGGAATATTTGGCTTTCTGAGAAAACAAAGTCTTCAGTAGAGAGGCTGATCTCCTCTCAATTACAGTCTTACATCTCCCAAAAAACTGTAAATTGGGGAGAATCAACACAGATTCAGGAACATCTTTTATATGTCATTCAAATGCCATCCTTGAGATTAGAGTCATAGGAAGGGAAATTGTTATAACATCAAGGTACCTTTATAATTCTCTTTATATTATGCCAGTTTCCTCTTGTTTGATTCTCTGTAGGTTATCACTGTGAGTGGATTCCATCTTAGGAACACTATCACCCTACTGAAACATCCATTAGACCTCATGGCCCTTTCTTTTTCAAAACTAATTTCTTCCTTGGCCTTTCACTCATTGAGACGTAGTACTCCAAAGTGACTACCTCCCAGAAAATTGAATTTTTGACCTAATAATTTCCTATTTTCTCTTTTTCTTACTGAAAATACTTGGGTAATCTAAATTTTCTCACTTACAGATCCACTGCTAATGCCTTGACTTAGAAAGCCTGTAACTCATCTTCTATCAGGAACTGATTTGTTAAGGTCTATTTTGGACCAGCTGATCTGTCAGATTGGTAAATATCTAACACAGGGTGTTCTCAGGGTTAGTTAGGTGAAGCAATAGTCCTGGCTGTTGACGAGCCAAAAAGAACTATGGAAGAATATTTTTAGGTCTGATAGAATCCCTTGGATCAAGCTCCACAGTTACCAAGGATTATTTTAGAAAACTGTCTTATCAGCATCAAAAGAAAGGAATTAAAATTTTTTTTTTATTGGAGTTCAATTTGTCAACATATAGCATATCACCCAGTGCTCATCCCATCAAGTGCCCATCATCCAGTCACCCCAACCCTGCCCACCTCCCCTTCCACTACCCCTTTTAATTTCCCAGAGTTAGGAGTCTCTCATGTTATGTCACCCTCACTGATATTTTCCAGTCAATTTCTCTCCTTTCCCCTTTATTCCCTTTCACTATTTTTTATATTCCCCAAATGAATGAGACCATATAATGTTTGTCCTTCTCCGATTGACTTATTTCACTCAGCATAATATCCTCCAGTTCCATCCACGTTGAGGCAAATGATGGGTATTTGTCATTTCTAATGGCTGAGTAATATTCCATTGTATACATAAACCATGTCTTCTTTATCCATTCATCTTTTGATGGACACCGAGGCTCCTTCCACAATTTGGCTATTGTGGACATTGCTGCTATAGACATTGCGGTGCAGGTGTTTTGGCATTTCAGTGCATCTGTATCTTTGGGGTAAATCCCTAGCAGTGCAATTGCTGGGTCATAGGGCAGGTCTATTTTTAACTCTTTGAGGAACCTCCACACAGTTTTCCAGAGTGGCTGCACCAGTTCACATTCCCACTAACAGTGCAAGACATAGTACTAGAAGTCCTAGCCTCAGCAATCAGGCAACAAAAAGAAATAAAAGGCATTCAAATTGGCAAAGAAGAAGTCAAACTTTCTCCACATCCTTCCCAACATTTGTTGTTTCCTGTCTTGTTAATTTTCACCTTTTCACTGGTGTGAGGTGGGATCTCATTGTGGTTTTGATGTGTAATTCCCTGATGGCAAGTGATGCGGAGCATTTTCTCATGTACTTGTTGGCCATGTCTATGTCTTCCTTGGTGCAATTTCTGTTCATGTCTTTTGCCCATTTCATGTTTGGATTGTTTGTTTCTTTGCTGTAGAGTTTAATACGTTCTTTATAGATCTTGGATACTAGTCCTTTATCTGATACGTCATTTGCAAATATCTTCTCCCATTCTGTAGGTTGTCTTTTAGTTTTGTTGACTGTTTCTTTTGCTGTGCAAAAGCTTTTGATCTTGATGAAGTCCCAATAGTTCATTTTAACTTTTGTTTCTTTTGTCGTCATGGATGAATCTTGCAAGAAGTTACTGTGGCCAAGTTCAAAAAGGGTGTTGCCTGTGTTCTCCTCTAGGATTTTGATGGAATCTTGTCTCACATTTAGATCTTTCATCCATTTTGAGTTTATCTTTGTGTATGGTGAAAGAGAATGGTCCAGTTTCATTCTTCTGCAAGTGGCTGTCCATTTTTCCCAGCACCACTTATTGAAGAGACTGTCCTTCTTCCAGAGGATAGTCTTTCCTGCTTTGTCAAATATTAATTGACCATAGAGTTGAGGCCCATTTCTGGATTCTCTATTTGGTTCCATTGATCTATGTGTATGTTTTTGTGCTAGCACCACACTGTCTTGATGACCACAGCTTTGTAGTACAATTTGAAATCTGGCATTGTGATGCCCCCAGCTATGGTTTTCTTTTTTAATATTCCCCTGGCTATTTGGGGTCTTTTCTGATTACACACAAATCTTAAGATGATTTGTTCCAATTCTCTGAAGAAAGTCCATGGGATTTTGATAGGGATTGCATTAATTGTGTAAATTGCCCTGAGTAGCGTTTACATTTTCACAATATTAATTCTTCTAATCCATGAGCATGGAATATTTTTCCATCTCTTTCTGTCTTCCTCAATTTTTCAGAAGTGTTCTGCAGTTTTTAATGTATAGATCCTTTATCTCTTTGGTTAGTTTTATTCCTAGGTATCTTATGCTTTTGGGTGCAATTATAAATGGGATTGACTCCTTAATTTCTCTTTCTTCAGTTTCATTGTTAGTGTATACAAATGATACTGATTTCTGGGCATTGATTTTGTATCCTGCCACACTGCTTAATTGCTGTATGAGTTCTGGCCATCTTGGGGTGGAATCTTTTGGGTTTTCTATGTACAAGATCATGTCATCTGCAAAGAGGAAGAGTTTGACTTCTTCTTTTTGTTGCCTGATTGCTGAGGCTAGGACTTCTAGTACTATGTTGAATAGCAGTAGTGAAAGTGGACATCCCTGTCATGTTCCTGATCTTAGAGGAAAGGCTTCCAGTGTTTCCCCACTGAGAATGATATTTGCTGTGGGCTTTTCGTAGATGGCTTTAAGATGCTGAGGAATGTTCCCTCTATCCCTACACTCTGAAGAGTTTTGATCAGGAATGGATGCTGTATTTTGTCAAATGTTTTCTCTGCATTTATTGAGAGGATCATATGGTTCTTGTTTTTTTCTTTGCTGATATGATCTATCACGTTGATTGCTTCATGAGAGTTGAACCAGCCTTGCATACCAGGGATAAATCCCACTTGGTCATGGTGAATAATCTTAATGTACTGTTGGATCCTATTGGCTAGTGTCTTGTTGAGAAATTTTGCATCTGTGTTCATCTGGGATATCGGTCTATAATTCTCCTTTTTGGTGGGGTCTTTTTCTGGTTTTGGAATTAAGGTGATGCTGGCCTCATAGAACGAGTTTGGAAGTATTCCATCCCTTTCTATCTTTCAGAACAGCTTTAGTAGAATAAGTATTGTTTCTTCTTTATTTTTTTTAAAATTTATTTATTTATTTATGATAGTCACAGAGAGAGAGAGAGAGAGAGGCAGAGACACAGGCAGAGGGAGAAGCAGGCTCCAGGCACCGGGAGCCCGACGTGGGATTCGATCCTGGGTCTCCAGGATCGCGTCCTGGGCCAAAGGCAGGCGCTAAACCGCTGTGCCACCCAGGGATCCCTGTTTCTTCTTTAAACGTTTGATAGAATTCCCCTGGGAAGCCATCTGGCCCTGGACTTTTGTGTCTTGGGAGGTTTTTGATGACTGCTTCAATTTCCTCCCTGATGTTTGGCATGTTCAGGTTTTCTACTTCTTCCTGTTCCAGTTTTGGTAGTTTGTGGTTTTCCAGAAATGTGTTCATTTCTTCTAGATTGCCTAATGTATTGGTGTATAGCTGCTCATAATATGTTTTTAAAATCGTTTGTATTTCCTTGGTATTGGTGGTGATCTCTCCTTGTTCATTCCTGATTTTATAATTTGAATCTTTTCTCTTTTGTTTTTAATAAGGCTGGCTAATGGTTTATCTATCTTATTAATTATTTCAAACCAACTCCTGGTTTTGTTGATCTGTTCTACATTTCTTTAGGACTCTATTTCATTGGGTTCTTCTCAAATCTTTATTAACTCTCTTCTTCTGCTGGGTGTAGCTTTTATTTGCTGTTCTTCCTCCAGTTCCTTTGGGTGCAAGGTTAGCTTGTGGATTTGAGTTTTTCCCAATTTTTTGA
Source organism: Canis lupus baileyi (assembly GCF_048164855.1). NCBI lineage: Eukaryota > Metazoa > Chordata > Mammalia > Carnivora > Canidae > Canis > Canis lupus. The sequence continues at coordinate 84,789,198 of NC_132838.1, forward strand.
GGGATGCTTGTATTGCGATGTATTTCCCTCTCAGACCTGATTTTGTTGTATCCCAAAGATTGTGAATGGTTGTATCTTTATTTTCATTAGTTTCCATGAATCTTTTTAATTCTTCTCTAATTTCCTGGTTGACCCTTTCATCTTTTAGCAGGATGCTCTTTAACCTCCACGTGTTTGAATTTCTTCCAAATTTCTTCTTGTGATTGAGTTCAAGTCTCAAAGCATTATCGTCTGAAAATATATAGGGGACAATCCCAATCTTTTCGTATTGGTTAAGACATGATTTGTGAAGCAGTATGTGGTCTATTCTGGAGAAAGTTCCATGTGCACTTGAGAAGAATGTGTATTCAGTTGCGTTTGGATGTAAAGTTCTGTAAATATCTGTGAAATCCATTTGGTCCAGTGTATCTTTTAAAGCTCTTGTTTCTTTGGAGATGTTGTGCTTAGAAGATCTGTCATTTGCAGAAAGTGCCGTATTGAAGTCTCCCAGTATAAGTGTGTTATAATCTAAATATGTCTTAACTTTGGTTATTAATTGATTGATACACTTGGCAGCTCCCACATTAGGGGCATAAATATTCATGATAGTTAGGTCCTCTTGTTGGATAGATCCTTTAAGTATGATATAGTGTCCCTCTTCATCTCTTATTACAGTCTTTGGGATAAACTTTAATTTATCTGATATGAGGATTGCTACCCCTGCTTTCTTTTGAGGACCATCTGAATGGTAAATTGTTCTCCAACCTTTCATTTTCAGGCTCTGGGTGTCCTTAGTTCTAAAATGAGTCTCTTGTAGAAGCAAATAGATGGGTCTTGGTTTTTTATCCAGTCTGAAACTCTGCGTCTTTTGATGGGATCATTAAGCCCATTCACGTTCAGAGTTACAATTGAAAGATATGAATTTAGTGTCATCATAATACCTATTCAGTCCCTGTGTTTGTGGATTGTTTCTTTGGACTTCTTCTTTCTTTTACAGAGTCCCCCTTAATATTTCTTGCAGAGCTGGTTTGGAGGTCACATATTCTTTCTATTTCTGCCTATCTTGGAAGCTCTTTATCCCCTCTATTCTGAATGAGAGCCTCGCTGGATAGAATATTCTTGGCTGCATGTTCTTCTCATTTAGGACCCTGAATATATCCTGCCAGCCCTTTCTGGCTGCCAGGTCTCTGTGGAGAGGTCTGCTCTTAATCTAATACTTCTCCCCATATAAGTTAAGGATCTCTTGTCTCTTGCTGCTTTAAGAATATTCTCTTTATCTTTGGAATTTGCAAGTTTCACTATTAAATGTTGAAGTGTTGAGCGGTTTTTATTGATTTTAGGGGGATCTCTCTATATTCTGGATCTGAATGCCTGTTTCCCTCCCCAAGTTAGGGACATTCTCAGCTAGGATTTGTTCAAATACACTTTCTGGTCCTCTGTCCCTTTCAGCACCCTCTGGAATCAATTAAACATAGATTTTTCTTTCTGAGGCTGTCATTTATTTCCCTTAACCTTTCCTCATGGTCTTTTAATTACTTTTCTCTTTTTTCCTCAGCTTCCTTCCTTGCCATCAACTTGTCTTCTATGTCCCTCACTCTTTCTTCTACCTCATTAACTCTCATCGTTAGGATCTCCAGTTTGGATTGCATCTCATTTAATTGATGTTTAATTTCAGCCTAATTAGATCTAAATTCTGCAGTCATGAAGTCTCTTGAATCTTTTATGCTTTTTTCCAGAGCCACAAGCAGTTTTATAATTGTGCTTCTGAAATGGCTTTCTGACATCGAATTGTAATCCAAATTCTGTAACTCTGTGGGAGAGAGTACTGTTTCTGATTCTTTCTTTTGTGGTGAGTTCTTCTTTCTAGTCATTTTGCTCAGTGCATAGTGGCTAAAAACAAGTTGTACTGGAAAAAGGAAGAAAAAAAAGAGAAGAAAAAAAGGTGGGGGATAAACAGACAGACAAGAAAAAACAAAGAACAAAAAACAAACAAACAAACAAAACAAACAAGGAGGGGTATCCTCTGGTTCTATATACTATAAATCCCTGACTTCCCCTGGAGGTTTCCAGCGCTACTCGGTCAAGAACTTGCTCTTCCCCTGTCCTTCCAGCTGGTCTTCTGTGGGAGGGGCCTGCTGTGCTGACTCTCATGTGTGTGCACCTGGGGGCACTGCTCCACCCCCTGCTGGGTGCATGGCTCAGTGGGAGCTGTTTGTCCTGTGAGGCCTCTGTTCCCTGGCGGCCCACTCCATCTCAGGCACAGGCTGACACCAGGAGGAACAACCACACTGGCGGAGGTCAGCTCTCCAGCCCATGAGTCAGCTCCTGCAGGAAATACCACATCTCCCAGTCTGCACTGGCCTGGATGCTCTGGGGGCAAGGGCGCTGACCTGCACAGCTGGGGGGCACCTGGCAGCAGGAGAATCCTTGCTGTCCTGTGCCCTCCTGGCCTCTGCCTGTCCTGGAGGGAATGCAGGATCCTAGCTGTGTCCCCCGGCACCCTGGGCTCCGGGGCCTGCATTGCTGGTATCACAATCTGGGCATTGCAGCCCCCTCCACCCTGCTGCCACCTGAGCTGCTCCCGAGGCCCCGCTGGGCTAGCTCTAGCCCTTTACCAAGCTCGGCCAGTGGGGTGTGGCACGCTCTCCCCCAGGGTGCACTTCCTCTGTTAGTGACCCCGGGAACCTGGGGGCTCCACTGGCCCTCCTGAACCTGCCCGAGTTCCCTGTGAGTGCCTTTCTGTCCGGGATGACTGGTCAAGTTCCTAGTTCTCTGGGACTAGCCTTTCCTGTCCTGGGGTCTCACCGCCCCTCCTTAGCCCAGCTCCTCGCATGGCCCCTCCCCTACTGGATTCTTCTTTATATATTTCTGTCTTCCTACCTTGTTAGAAGCGTGAATTCTTCTCTCTGTAGCATTCCAGCTGTACTCTCTTTAAATCTCAGGTTTAATTCGTAGGTTTTCAGGATGATTTGAACGTTATCCTGGTAAGTTAGTGGGGACAGGTGACTTGGGGACCCTACTCTTCCTCCATCTTGCCCAGCCTCCCGCAAAAGGAATTTTATATATTTTATTTTTACAGTATTTTAGAAGCCTATACTTGTAAACACATATTAGCTTCTTGTTTTCAAGGTTTTAGGGATCTTTTTCTTTCTGGTCATTAGAGTGTAAAGGAGAAGGGGCAGTAATAAAGTACTTTGGTGTATTGGCCAAATTTACCCTTCAAGGTTCAGGGGTACTGCTATCAAGCTGCCCTATCTTATCAAATGATAAGAGCTATACTATTCATGTTTTTTTAAATATAATTTTCTGGCAAGGACACTATGATCTGCCTTAGCACTTATATTCCCTCTGCCAAAGTGCATGCAGTATGTTTGTACATATGGTCGCATTTTTGTGATCTTTTAACCTTTATCTATTCTAATATCCTATGGCAGAGGTAATAACTTGTGGGATGTGAATTGCCAGAAAAGAGTCCCAATTGGAACTGAAAAAGAGGACTCCTTCCATGAGGGAAAACTTTATAGATATAATCATTTAAATGGAATAATTTCAGTTCCAGTTTTAATAATCATAACCTAGTTGTATGATATGTGGGAAAAAATTGTGTATCTTTTCTGTGGCTACCACCATGTGAAATATTGTGTAATAAGTAGCTGGTGCTGCCCACTAACCCTGGTTAAGCAGTATTTTTTAAAGTTTGTTATAGAAATCTTAAAAAAAAACCAGTAATTCCAGTATAATTAACAGTGTTATATTAATTTCTGGTGTACAATATAGTGATTCATCAATTATATACATTGCTCAGTGCTCATCACCATAAATGTACTCTTAATCTCCTTTATTTCACCCATCCTTCCATCCTCCCCTCTGATAAAAACCAATTTGTTCCCTGATTAAGAGTCTGTTTCTTTCTCTTTTTCTTTTGTTCATTTGTTGTTTCTCAAACTCCACATAGGAGTGAAATCATATGGTATTTGTCTTTCTCTGACTTATTTCACTTAACATTAAACCCTGTAGATCCAACCATGTTGTAACAAATGGCAAGATTTCATTCTTTTTTATATGTTTATATGGCTGTATTACATATATATTCCATATTTATATATGTGGAATATTATTTACATATATATAATACTCTTCTTTATTCATTCACCTGTTGATGAGCACTTGGGCTGCTTCCATAATTTGTCTATTATAAAAAATGCTGCAAAAAACATAGAGGTGCATATATCTTTTTCAATTAGTGTTTTTCTATTCCTTGGGTTAATAAGAAATCTTGAACGAAATTTTCACAAATAGCTGATGTATCAGTGAGCTTTGTTTGCTACAAATAGTAATGAATCCTTAAAAACCGTGGCTTAAAGGAGACATTTAATTTTTTTCATATAAAACAAGTCTAGTTATGCAGCTCAGATCTGTGAAATAACAATATGACTTCTATAAATGTCCTTCAATGTTTCTGACCTACCATTGCTATTGTGGATCAGAATGGACAAAACAAAACAGAACAAAAACAGAACAAAAACAAAACAAAACAAAACAACAAGACCTATTTATATGCTGCCTATTTTAGACCTAAAGAATTCTGCAGATTGAGAGTGAGGGGACGGAAAACCATCTACCATGTTAAAGGACATCAAAAAAAAAAAAAAAAAAAAAAACCGCTGGAGTAGCCATACTTACGTCAGACAACCTAGATTTTAAGTCAAAGCCTAACAAGAGATGAAGAAGAGCATATCGTAACTAAAGGGTCTATCCATCAAGAGGATCTAACAATTGTAAATATACATGCTTCCAACTTGGAAGCACCCAAATATATAAATCAATTAATAACAAACATAAGGAAACTCACTGATAATAATCTAATAACAGTAGGGGACTTTAACACTCCATTTATAGCAATGGACAGATCATCAAAGCAGAAAATTCACAAGGAATCAATGATTTTGAATGACATACTGAACTAGATTAACTTAATGGATATCATCAGGACATTTCATCCAAAAGATGACACATTCTTTTCTAGTGCACACAGAATATTATCCAAAATAGATCACACACTGGGTCAGAAATCAGCCCTCATTCAATAAAAAAAGATTAAGATCATTCCATACATATTTTCAGACCACAATGCTATGAAGCTTTCAGTCAGTCACAAGAAAAAATGTGGAAGGACCACAAATATATTAAGATTGAAGAACATCCTACTAAAGAATGAATGGGCTAACCAGGAAATTAAAGAAGAAAATTTTAAAAGTACATGGAAGCAAATGAAAATGAAAGCACGACAGTTCAAAACCTTTGGGATGCAGCAAAAGGGATGTATATTGCATTATAGGCCTACCTCAAGAAGCAAGAAAAGTCTCAAATATGCAACCTAAGCTTACACTTAAAAGAGCTAGAAAGGAACGGCAAATAAAGCCTAAAGCCAGAACAAGAAGTGAAATAATAAAGATTACAGCAGAAATAAGTGATATAAAACAACAAAAAAACAGTAGAACAGATCGACATAACTCAGAGTTGATCTTTCAAAGAATTAATAATATTGATAAACCCATAGCCAGACTTACCAAAAAGAAAAGAGAAAGGACTCAAATAAATAAAGTCATGAATGAGAGGGAAGAATCACAACCAATGTCACAGAAATACAAATAATCATAAGGGAATATTATGAAACATTATGTGCCAACAAACTGGGCAGTCTGGAAGAAATGGACAAACTCCTAGAAACATATAAGCTACCAAAACTGAAACAGGAAGAAATGGAAAATTTGAACAGACTTTAACCAGCAAAGAAATGGAATCAGTAATTGAAAATCTCCCAACAAAAAAAAGTCCAGGCTAGATGGCTTCCCAGGGAAATTCTACCAGACATTTAAAGAAGAGTTAATACCTATTCTTCTCAAATTGTTCAAAAAAATAGAAATAGAAGGAAAATTTCCAAACTCCTTCTACAAGTCTAACATTACCTTGATTCTAAAACCAGACAAAGACCTCACTCAAAAGGAGAATTACAAGTCAATATCCCTAATGAACATGGAAGCAAAAATTCGCAACAAGATACTAGTGAATTGAATCCAACAGTACATTAAAAGAATTATTCACCACGATCAGGTGGGATTTATTTGTGGACTGTAGGGATGAGTCAATATTAAAAAAAATCAATGAGTGTGATACACTACATTAATAAAAGAAAGGATAAGAACCATATGATCCTCTCAATAGATGCAGAAAAAGCATTTGACAAAATACAGCATCTAGTCTTCTTTTTTTAAAGATTTATTTATTTATTTATTTATTTATTTATTTATTTATTTGAAAGAGAGAGAAGGAGAGGTAGGGAAAGGGGCAGAGGGAGAGAATCTTCAAAAAGACTTCCCCGTGAGCCCAGAGCCTACCTGACCTGGAGCTTGATATATTGACCTGTGAGAAAATGACCTGATCCAAAACCAAGAGTTGAACCTTAACTGACTGAGCCACCAAGGTGCCCCTAGAGCATTGATTCTTGTTAGAAACCCTCAACAAAGTAGGAATAGGTGGAATATATCTGAGCATCATAAAGGCCATATACAAAAGACCCACAGCTAATATCATTCCTCAAAGAGGAAAAACTGAGAGCTCTTTTTCCTCTATAGTCAGGAACAAGACAGGGATGCCCTCTCTTATCCGTTATTATTTAACATAGTGCTAGAAGTCTTAGCCTCTGCAATCAGACAAAAAGAAATAAAGGCATCCAACTCAGCAAGCAAGAAGTAAAACTTTCACTATTTGCAGAAGACATGATACTCTGTAGAAAACCCAAAAGACTCCACCAAAAAACTGGTAGAACTGATATATGAATTCAGCAAAGTCACAAGATACAAAATCAATATACAGAAATTCATTGTATTTCTATAAATTAATGATGAAACAGGTTAAAAAGAAATCAAGGAATTCATCCTATCTATAATTGCACCAGAAGCCATAAGATACCTAGGAATAAACCTAAGCAAAGAGATAAAAGATCTGTAGTCTGAAAACTATAGAAAATTTATGAAGGAAATTGAAGAGGACACAGAGAAATGGAAAACATTCCATGCTCATGGATTGGAAGAACAATCACTGTCAAAATATCTATACTACTCAAAACAACCTATGCAATTAACTAATCCCTATCAAAATATCACCAGCATCTTTCACAGAGCTAGAACAATCTTAAAATTTGAATAGAACCACAGAAGACCCCAAACAGCCAAAGCAATCCTGAAAAAGAAAAGGAAAGCTGGATGATTCTGGAATTTGAGTCATATTACAAAGCTATAGTCATCAAGACAGTATGGTACTGGCAGAAAAACAGACACATAGACCAATGGAACAGAATAGAAAATTCAGAAGTGGACCCATAATTATATGGTCAACAAAGCAGGAAAAGATATCCAATGGAAAAAATGTCCTTCAACAAATGGTGTTGGGAAAACTGGACAGCAACATGCAGAAGAATGAAACTGGACCACTTTCTTACACTATACACAAAATAAACTCAAAATAGATGAAAGACCTAAATGTAAAACAGGAATATATCAAAATCCCAGAGAACAGAGGCAGCAACCTCTTTGACCTCAGCTTTAGCAACTTCTTACTAGACACATTACCAGAGGCAAGGGAAACAAAGCAAAAATAAATTATTGGGACTTCAACAAGATAAAAAGCTTTTGTACAGCAAAGGAAAACAATCAACAAAACTAAATGGCAGCCTACAGAATGGGAGAAGATATTTGGAAAGAGCCCAAAATGTTCCTTGACAGATGAATGGATAAAAAAGATGTGGTATATATGTACAATGGAATATTACTCATCCATCAAAGATAGAAATTTTGCCATTTGCAATGATGTGGATGGAACTAGAGTGTATTATGCTGAGTGAAATAAGCCAATCAGAGAAGGACAAATACCATATGACTTTCCTCATACCTGCAATTTAAGAAACAAAACAGATGGGAGGGGGAAGAGAGAGAGAAAGAGAGGTGGGGGGAGAGAGAACAAATCTAAGAGACTTGTAAAGACAGAGAGCAAACTGAGAATTGATGAAGGGATGTGGGTTGGGGATGGACTAGATGCATAATGAGTATTAAGAGGGCACTTGTTATGACAGGCACTGGGAGTTTGTTTTATCTAAGTTATGAATCACTGAATTCTACTCCTGAAATCAATATTGCACTTCATGTTAACTAACTAGAATTTAAATTAAAAATTTAAAAGAAGAAAAAAAAGAGTAAAGGACTTAAATTTTCTTTCAGGTGTCAAAGAGAGGGCATGTCATTTACTGGAGAGGAAAAGTCTGATTTTACATTAACAAAAGTAAAATTTTGAAAAGATGTAAAATATGTTACAGAAGCATATGCAAAGCTTAGCTTATGGTTAGTTTTAAAATTGTGCCATTAAAATAAAAAATAATAAATAAAATAGCTTTCAGAACTCTACTCATGTATTTCTGAATCCCAAGTAGTAGAACAGAAGTTGGTGGAGTTGAGTGGCATGAGTTAATGTGGCCAAGGAGAATCTGTTGCAGTAAAATCTTGAATAAAAGTAGTCACCAAAGTCATTTTTGCCTCAGCCCCAATCTTGAGAAATCTTTCAGTATTTCATAGCTATATATGATGTTTATAATAGGTTTAAAATTTAAAGTCAGATTCAAGACGTTTTTCTGTTTTTAATTTGATAAATTTTAAATTATAAATTATTGTTTAATTTTATCACATACCTTTTTTAACATTTATTGAGATGTCCAGTAGTTCATCTTATTTATTGATTTATGTGGTGAAATGGTTCTTTTTAGAAGATTAAATCAATCTTACATTTATGGAATAAATACAGCATAGTCATTCTTTTAATATATTACTAGATTCAAGCTGCTGATACATTAATATTTTAAAATTTGTATTTATGAGAAAAACTTGCTTATAATTATCATTTTCAAATCCTATCCTTATTAGGTTTTATTATACTGGTTTTATAGAATGAAATGGGAAGTGATCACTATTTTAATTTTTGTTAGAAAAATTCTGAAAGATTGATAAGATTTCTATCTTCTATATTTAGAAAAATTTACTGCTGACACCATCTGGAGGCTTTTTCATCATTGACAGTGGTAACTTCATTCCTTCTTTCCTTCCTTCCTTCCTTCCTTCCTTCCTTCCTTCCTTCCTTCCTTCCTTCCTTCTGCTCATCCATCCTTTCCTTCCCCCCCTCCTTTGATCAATATTGCTAGAGATCTATTAATATTCCTAATCTTTTCAGAGTTAACTGATTTTTCTTTCCTGTACATTTGTTTTTCTGTTTCATTATTTTACTCACATTTATTACTTCATTCTACTTTATTTGGATTTAATTTACTGTGATTTTTCTAATTTTGGAGATTACTACTTAGATAAGTTATTTTAGCTTTTTCTTCTTACCTAATATATATGCATTTAAGACTATAAACTCTTTTTTAAGCCCTGCTTTTGTTGCATCCCTCAGATTCTGTTATGTTACATTTTCATTGTCATTCAATTAAAAATATCTTCTAATTTTTGTTGTGATTTCTTCTTTGAACCACAGATTAGTTAGAAATATATTGCCTTATTCTTAAGAATGTAGATATTTTTAAATTTATTTCTAGTTTAATTCCACCGAGGTCAGATATCAATAGTTATTATTTTAATCTTTTATAATTTGGTTAGACATGCTTTATGGCCCAATATATGGTGAAATTTGATTCACAAAAAGAAATCTGCAGTTGTATGAGTAGTCCACATATATTCATACAGGTCAATGAGCTGAATTTACATTGTTTGTACCTTCTGTATCTTTACTAATTTTACATCTACTTGGTTTTTCAGTAATTGAGAAAGATAAATTAGCATTTTCTACTATGATTGTGTACTTATCTATTCCTTCTTTTTTGCTTATGTTTGTAGCTATATTTTTAGTTCATATAAAATTAACATTTTAACATATTCCTTAGAATTGGTCTTTTTATTATTATGAGATACTTCTCTATTTCTTTAATAATGCTTTAATAATGCTGACTTTATTTTTTATAAATAAATAAATACATTAATTAATTTTTTGAAAAAGAGCAAGAGCATGCAGCAGGGGAGTAGTAGAGAAGGGGAGAATCTTAAACAGTGCAGAGCCCAACTTGGGGCTTGATCTCACAACCATGAGAACATGGAATGAGCAGAAACGGAGTCAGACACTTAACTGAAGAAACCATCCCGGCATCCCTGCATTGACTTTCATGTGTAGTGTTTGTATAGCATTGCTTTTTTTCTATTCTTTAACCTTCAGTCTTTTGTCTTCATATTTTTAAGGTTTATCTATTGTAAACAGCATATAATTTGTTTTGTTTCCATCTCAGTCTTGAAATAAAAATCTTCTCATTGAAGTTCTTTTTTTTTTTTTTTTTGGTCTGATATTTTGCTCTTTTTTTTAAATTTATTTTTTATTGGTGTTCAATTTACCAACATACAGAATAACCCCCAGTGCCCGTCACCCATTCACTCCCACCCCCCGCCCTCCTCCCCTTCCACCACCCTAGTTTGTTTCCCAGAGTTAGCAGTCTTTACGTTCTGTCTCCCTTTCTGATATTTCCCACACATTTCTTCTCCCTTCTCTTATATTCCCTTTCACTATTATTTATATTCCCCAAATGAATGAGAACATACACTGTTTGTTCTCCAATTGACTTACTTCACTCAGCATAATACTCTCCAGTTCCATCCACGTTGAAGCAAATGGTGGGTATTTGTCATTTCTAATGGCTGAGTAATATTCCATTGTATACATAAACCACATCTTCTTTATCCATTCATCTTTCGTTGGACACCGAGGCTCCTTCCACAGTTCGGCTATCGTGGCCATTGCTGCTAGAAACATCGGGGTGCAGGTGTCCTGGCGTTTCATAGCATTTGTATCTTTGGGGTAAATCCCCAGCAGTGCAATTGCTGGGTCGTAGGGCAGGTCTATTTTTAACTCTTTGAGGAACCTCCACACAGTTTTCCAGAGTGGCTGCACCAGTTCACATTCCTACCAACAGTGTAAGAGGGTTCCCTTTTCTCCGCATCTTCTCCAACATTTGTGGTTTCCTGCCTTGTTAATGTTCCCCATTCTCACTGGTGTGAGGTGGTATCTCATTGTGGTTTTGATTTGTATTTCCCTGATGGCAAGTGATGCGGAGCATTTTCTCATGTGCATGTTGGCCATGTCTATGTCTTCCTCTGTGAGATTTCTGTTCATGTCTTTTGCCCATTTCATGATTGGATTGTTTGTTTCTTTGGTGTTGAGTTTAACAAGTTCTTTATAGATCTTGGATACTAGCCCTTTGAAGTTCTTAATTTATAAGCGTGATTATAAAAATATGATTATTGCTAAATGCAGGGTTATATCAAACATCTACTAATTGCTTCCTTTATATCCCACAAGTTTTTCATTTACTTCACATTTGAGTAGTATTTTTACAGAGAACAGAGCTCTATGCCTGTATTTTTTTTTCAACTCTTAAAACATACCATTCATTTAAGCTTTGTTTCCATTGTTTCTATTGAGAGTTGTTACTTTTATAATTTATTTCTTTAAGGATTATTTGTCTTTTTATTCTTGCAAACTTTTCTCTTTGTATTTGATTTTCAGTAAGTTTTATGATGTGCCTAGTTGTGATTTTCTTTCCATTTATCCTTTCCAGTGTTTTTATTTTTCAAATCTGTCTCAATTCTTTCATAAGTTCTGGACTATTGTTGTTCATTATTTCTTTAAATATTGCTTCAGCCTCTTATTCTTTCTTCTCATATTTTGTGTTTCCAGTTAAAAGTATCCTAGATCATTTAATCATATCCCATATGTCACTGACATTCTTTTTACATCTATTCTATATCTTTTTCTCTCTATGCTTTATCTTGGTTATTTTTTTTCTGCTTTCTAAATTACAAACATCCTTTCATGAGGAGTCCTTTTTATTAGTTAGCTCATTTATTTATTTCTTAAATTCAATTTCCAGGCTTACATTTGATTCTATTGTATAGTTTATAGTTGTTTATGAATTTTTACATCTTTTTTATGTCCTTGTGCATATTAATCAAGCTTGAGGTACATATTTCCTAACTCTGAAATTTGAATTGTGCTATGTGTCTATTTCTATTCTTTGTTTTTTCTCTTGGCCCTTTTGTCTTGATATGTCTAGTAATTTTGTATGAATACTGGATATTTTGTATTAAAATTACAGTAGTTATGGATGATGATTATTCCCCTGAAGACCATTCATTCTGTTCATTCACAGAGAGCTTGAATGAAGTCAGATCACTTTATTTCACTCTGGGACTGAGTGGAGGCTAGATTACAGTCTGTATAAGCTTTGATATACCTCTGGCTTGTCTCCACTGCTAAGATGTAATCCTCTTGAATTCCAAACTTTGGAACTGGCATGTTTAACAGGATCTCTATTCTTAAGTCTAATTGTTTCTTTGTTTTATCTTCATTGAGACTACTGAAAATTATCTTTGTTTTTCAGAGACTTTCTATTTGGTTTTTCAGCTCTTTCCTAGTGTAGTTACAGAGTTCAACAGATACTCAAGTTAAACACTGTTGAGTGCTGGACCCAATTCATTGCATCGCCCTTCCCTTTTGAATTTTTGCTCCATACATCCTAGCTGCTGTGAAAGTCATGAACTTAAAGTTTTATCTCCTAACCCTGTGAAAATATCAAAAGCTATTCTGGCTTTTCTGCCTCTCAGTAGTGCCCTGCTTCCCAGATTCTCATCCTTTTACCTACACAAAAAATACAGAAATGCCTTGAGCAGAAAAGTAGCTCACAGAAAATATCAGCTCACCTCTCTGCTAATCTACCATTTCCCTCCTCTCTGAAAAGTTTGCGCCTTAAGTACTGGCTTTTGGTACAGCTGTATTTTTTTTTTTTTTGGTCTAGATTTTAAAAATATTTTCAATGGAATTATTGACCTGTTAAAAGCTACTTTATCTCATCTAGTGATGAGCCATGCCCCCCACTTCAAAATTAATATTATATTAATCTTTGTTGCAAGACTCAATTACTAAAAGTTTTAAAAAAACAACTATCTTACTGGTGGGAAAAGTAAAGTTAAATAAAGTATTTGCTTACTATGAACAATGGGTAGAACTATGCTTTAGAGGATAATTGTAATAATTGCCTATAATACTGATGATAATAGGCAAAATGTAGTTTTCATCTGCTAGAGCTTACAATTTTGTAGGAAACACAAAACTAATCCACTGAATTACTAGAGAAATATGTCAGAATATAGCCACACACAAAAGAATATATTTATATTCTAGTTCAGGATTTGGTAAACTACAGCTAAAGGGCCAAATCTGGCCCATGGGCTGCTTTTATAAACAGAATTTTATTGGAACACAGCCACATTCATTCCTTTATGTATTACTGTAATAGAATAATTGCAACAGAGCTTGTATGGCCTACAAAGTCAAATGTATTTATTAAAGTCATCTATTACAAAAATAATTTAAAAAATATATTTAGTATCATTTTAGACTATCATTTTTTCTTTCCTAGATTGAAAAATACTCATAAACAGAAAATTCTAAAATATCTCCCCAAATTAATATATTTCCTCTTTCATGGCTATTTTAAAACTTTTCCTTGCTGGTTCAGGTGTGAGGACTTTAGTCTGTGGTTGCAATCTTGAATGATTGCTACTGCTTGCACTGAACCTACAACAAGATTCATTTTGTTTGCAAATGGCATTGTCTTCAATCTCCTTGCAAAATTCATATGCCCTTTATTGTTGCATCTTCTCCTACCTTGGGCACAATTTGTCTGAGACTATAACTGGAAAAATCATATTTGAATTGTTGCCAATATTGGAGTCAGAAGGCTAAGTAGGGGCAAACAATCACTTTTACATCTGGAGACTTGCCATGGGATGTTTTACTTCTCCAGGATTGTCCCATAGGGAACACCAGACCACATAGAGTCTTTCTAGGAGGGAGAGAGGGCTCAAAACAGCCCACTATAATCTATGTACTTGTAGTTTAGAGTTCTCAATGAGGACGGCTTTTCAAATTCTTATTCTTTCCTTCCTGGCATCTTTTTTTTTCTATCAACTCCCTCATTTTTATAGTTTTTCTTTAGCAATATAGCACTCTTTATTCCCTACTCCCCAAAACACACACACTCTCTCTCTCACACACACACACACACACACACACACTCCTATTTTAACAGAATTTTAAAAGTTTTGGCTCTTTGATTTGGGGCTTTGATCCATCCATCTGATGTTTTGTAGTACCTGGTACTTACTTTGGTTCTTTGTGTTAGTAATTGTAGAAGCCATTAAGAAAAAATTAATTGTTGACAGAGTTTCATTACTCTTTGAATAAATGGAAAGTCTATGGACTGAGATTGAAGAGGCAATAGAATAGTCTTGAAATGTAAAGGATATATATATATACACACACATATATATTTAAATTAAATTATATATTATATTTATATATTTAAATTAAAAAAAGAAAATGTAGATGATAGATTTACAGAATATATTTTGGAGGTACCAGTGTTACACAAATACGTGCAGCATGAATTCCTCAAATTCTCATCCTAAAGTTCATCAAATGACATAAAAATATAAGAATGGATAAAGAAGGAAAAACCTAAAACCAAAGGGAAGAAATTCATTTTCAAGGCAGTAATTAGGTGAGTGAGATAATACATCTGAGGAAACTAGATAAAAATAAAATTCAGTGTGAACAAATTGTTTTGTCACCATAAAATCAAATACTAGTCTGATGGATTCCCTCACTATTTGGCAAAGGTGATTGTTTAAATGACAATGTACATTTAAAATGCTGTCAATTCTTGGCAGTTTTCCACTTGATATATTGAATGCATATATAGGGGGTTATGATGATATCTCCTGATGTTTCTTTGTGGATGTATGCTTAAGTAGTATTGGTGACCTAAAATCTCAAATGTGATTCACCATCTGAAATTCTAATAGATCATTTGGCCAACACTCATTATAGTCAGTTATGCAAAACCATAGATTCAGGTTACCTGAAGGGGCTTATTACTGGTTAACACTTCAGTCCAACTGAATTTGGTGATGATTTTTCACATTAATTCCAAGTAGAAGGGTGAATGCCTACATAATGGAGATTACCACACTGGTCAGTCCAGTGCAGGTTAGCCACAGTCTAAAATCTACACATAAATAAAATATTCAAGGATGGCCCATCATAGTTGATAGTGGATTATTTATACAATTGACAATTTTCTCTTGACTGTTGAATGAATTTTTATTTCTATTAGATGTGGATGACCTTAGAATTTGGGCTTAAACTTGGACATTTTTCTATATAAAGAGCCATTTTGTTACCCTTATATTCTCTTTTCCCTTATCACTCAAATGTGATTTGAATGGAAAGCAGTGTTTTGTTTGAAACAGCTATTGATGGGTTTTTAGGGTAAAAGCATCTAATTACTGTTGGGAAAATCCCTCTAGCTCTCCTCTATTTTTGAAAGATAAATGAAGAGACTGTAGATGTTTAACCAACTTCAATTATGTTTCCATTTAGTTCATGCTATTGAGGTTGATTTGTATGCAACCACAGTGAATTGTTCATGTCCAGAATCTGGGGTTTTTTCTTGTAATTGTAAGAGATCGCAGTGGCATTTACACCTGCTAACCATAGGCTTTCATTAAGATGATTGATTGCTTGCATTGATTTATTTGATATGTGGGCATTCCTGTGGTGTGAGTTTTCATTTTAAACTGTACACAGTTCATCATTTGGGCTCTTCTCTTGCACTGCTATTAATGGAATTTTAAGCATACATTCTTCCGAAAGGCTTTTCTTGATTAGACAAAAATTTATTGCCTTTGAAGGAATAAGATATGAATCACTGAATGCTTTTTTAGGTTGCAGAGAGGGATGCTTAGTGAGCTTTATTATTCTTAACTTTCAGATGCCTCCTCAACTTGATATCATTGATTGCCAGTTTATTTAGACATCTGCTTCTAGAATTGGAAGCAGATTTATAATCAGAGGGATGTTCAAGGTTTAAGACTAAATAGAGTAGAACCAACTCACACTGCTTCTTCCTAGGCCCCAGATTACATTCTGAAACTCTTTGTGAACTATCAAAAACTAAGGCAATTGAACTAAATCAATCCCTGTTTACTAGGAAATTCCATTCATGTATACAATTTTTTTAAATGGATGATTTCGTATAGATGGAAAAAGAAAGGTAGTCTAGCAGGTACACTTATTGAAAGCTTTAGGGGTGCTTGGGTGGCACAGTTAATTGACTGACTCTTGGTTTTGGCTCAGGTCATAATCTCAGGATTGTGAGATCAAGCCCCTCATTGGGCTCCATACTGAATGTAGAGTCTGCTTAAGATTCTCTCTCCCTCTCCCTCTGCCCTGCCCCCCATGCATACTCTCTTTCTTGCAAAAGAAATAAATCTTTTTTTTTTTTTTAAGAAAATTTTAGAGAAAACTTTTTGGTAAATAAGAAGCATCCTGCCTAGTAAAGATTTCTAGAATCTTTACTAAGTTTTTAATGTTGCAAAATGGAATTGTAAACTAGATTCGTAATCTAGTAATTTAGTAATTTGGAAATTAAAGAAATTTATATACTTATAGTAAGTTGTATTATGTCTCCCCCACTCTCAAAGATATATTTATCTCCTAACCCAAGTACCTATGAACATGACTATTTGAAAATGGGGTTTTTGAAGAGGCATTTAGGTTAAGGATCTAGAGATGAGATCATTCCAGATTTAGGGAGGGCTCTAAATCCAATAATTTGTATAAGAAAAGGAAATTTGACACACTGAGGAAAGAAGACCATGGAAGATGGACGCAGAGATTGAGTTATCCTGCCACAAGGAAGGATGCTTGAAGTGAGGATCCAGAATGGCAGGAGCCACCAGAAGCTGCAAGGGGTGAGAGAGGATACTTCCTTAGGGCCTTCAGAGGAGGTGAATGATCCTCAGCAGGGGACTCATCTCTCATCCTGCCAACAACTAGATTTTGAACTTCTGGCTTCCAGAACAGCAAAAGACTTAATTTGTTTTAAGCCACCAGGTTTGCGGTGATTTGTTGCAACAGCCCTGGAAAACTACAATACTTACATTGTTGTCTATGTGAATGGCTCCTCCTAATATATGTGTCATTTGCTACCTGTATGACTTGACCAGAGGGCCCTGATCTTCATGCTTAGAAAATATCCACCTTTCCATTGCAAAATTTACTTTCCAATGTTGGCATCTATGACAACTAATTCATGGAATATCTGTACTATACTTTTATTTATTTTTCTTTAACCCTAGTCAAGAAATTACAGGTCCCTATAAAGTTTTCCTTCTGAAATTTCAATCAAATTAGTTTTGAGGCTTGGGAATTTTACTTAGATTACTTAATAGCTCACTCTATGTTTTCTATAGTTGTCTCTTAGCTTTTATATGTTGCTTATAAATTTAGCACTTCATATAATTGTATTTTTATTGTCCTTCACACAAAACCACTACACACAATAATAAAATGGAAATATATACAAGTTAAGCCTCTTGCCCTTAAATAAAGAATACTAGGGACTCAGAAGGAGAACTCTTTCTTCTCAGAACAGTTACTGTACTTATTGGCAGTATACTTAGGTGAATTTGGATCTACAAAGATGGGCTTCATTTCAAATTGTTTCTTGGGTATAAATCTTATCTCAACTATGACACAAACTTTCTGAAAGCAACACTTACCTTAAACTCTATACCTGAGGATTTCCTCCCTAGGGATATTTCTGGTGTAGTTGCTCGATAAATGCTAATCCAACTAAACTGATGTGTGGCTTTCTGACTGAGTTCAGTATTTTCAATCATTTCCAGAAATTCCTACAGAATAGTGAAAAATCATCACATCCCTCTCTCCAACATCTATTACTTAATAGACTGTCAAGTTTAGGAGAGAATAAATTAGATATTATAGGGAGGATTTTATGAACTATAATCAATTGTTTAGGAGGGCACTGACCCCAGAAAAGAAAACCACATAATACATTCCTAGAGGAAGGTAACTTTGAAAGCTAAATTGTGGCAAGTTTCTTTTTTTTTTTCTGATGAATGAGGGAGAGAGGAAATGGGTTACTTTAGTCCATTGGTAATGGGGGGGGGGCAAGGGGGCAGCATGGATTGGTCACTCTGTATTGAACCTGAGTATTTCTTATTTTAATTGACAACATTCACATCTTTGAGCTTCTCATTTAGACTTTGATAAAATCAACTTGCAGAGGCAGATGGCAGGCTGTTATTTTTAATTCACAAGCCATGTTAAATGTATGCCATATGTTATAGAACTTTTCAGGCTCAGCCTTTTGAGTGCTACCACAATAAACTCACCAACTTACAGAAAAGGAAATCTGACAGGAAGAATTATGCACTTGCGGGTTACATTTTTGAAAACTGAAGTCAGTTACTTGTCTCTCTGCCTGATTTAAGGAGGGGGTGGGTGGGGAAGAAAAAGCAGCAAAATGAGAAGCCACGCATTGAAATGGTAATATCTGCGTAAAAAAGAAATGGGATTAGGGGGTCTGATTGTTGCTCTATACTCAGAGTGATATGTCACATCAACAGTATGACACCTCCAAAGAATATATGAGGCAGCCCGTTATAATCCAGAAAGGGTTTGAAACACGAGTTCTAGTTTGTATACTGCTAATGATCCTCAGTAGGGGACTCATTTTTCAGGTCCTCAGTAGTTCGTTCATATGTCAAATAAAAAAAGCTGAATTAGATAGTCTCTAAATCACAACATGTACTCACAGTTACTCATGGTTAATCACCGTCATCGTTACAGGGCTATATTATAGAAAATTGTTCTTTTTTAGAAAATTCTCCACTTGTCAAGACTCTAAATTTCATAGGCCTTCCTCCAATTGCTTTAATGAAGGTCAACAGTTATTACAGAAATATTTTATTGAGTTACTTTTATGAAATCTACTTATTTCTTCATGTTTATGTCAGATGATTTCTGTCCATTAGAGGCTTAATATCTGAGATCCTATGTTAGTAACAAAGATATAAGGAAAGATCTTGGCCACCTGCCTCTATCACCCTGGACACAAGTCAGGTCGTAAAGACATGATTGTAGGAATCTGACTAGGATTTAGGGGAATTCAGGGATCACTATTCAATGATGAGAAAATTTGTGTCTACTTGCTGTAAGATTTAATATGAATATCAATATTAATTTTTCTAAAAATGAGTTTTTATAAACTTCTAAGTTTTTTTTTTCCTTAAGTAGAATAGCAGATGCTTTCTGCTCCATGAGCAAGAGGTGAGAGGAGAATGTCAGATGACATCAGAAATATCTGACCCTGTGGAGGGATCTAGGGGTTAGAAAAGGAAGAACATTGCACGAGAAACATAAAAGAAGGCTATGACTTTCAGAAAATAATTTACAATGCTCTTACTTTTTTATTACAGCTTCCTCATCTTACTCATAGAATTCTAACTATGACAATCATTAGTAGGAAGCACAAGAGGTAAGTCAGAGTTTACTAGCTTTGTCTTGAGGAAAGTGGATGCAGATAAGAGAGTGCCTATTGCTGAGATCTGAGATTCTTTCATAAAGATTCATTCGTTTGAATTAAGTTGTACCTTCCCTTGCAAGTAGAGATTGTACAAGAAAGGTGCCCTTTTCTGCAACTCAGAGTCACCTTTGTATAACACTCAGACCTTTTTTATTGCAACTTCCTGATTTCTATTCCAACCTTATGTGCCAATATAGCAGCTCCCTGAGATGGTTTCTTTCTCCTACCTTCTTTGACTTTTGCCACCACAAATAGCATTAAAGGAGAGCTTTCCTTTACTCCCACACCCCTACCCATTCCCACATTGTCCATGGCTCTCCTTCCCATTCACATTTGCACACATACACATACAGGGTTGTGTTAGGCATCGGTATGACTGCTACCATTGTTCCCTTTCCGCTGTACAAAATGTACTTTCCAAGGTACACTACTGTCATACTCACCTCTTTATGTGGTTGTCTTTCCCACTCTCTGAACCTGAATTTCTTGAGGACCATGGCTCTGTCCTATGTATCTTTATTTCCCTAACATCTAGCTCAACCTACTACATAGTAAGGACATAAACAGATGTTTACTGAGAAAGATGAATGAAAGTGCAATAAAATCTGATTTAATGAACAGCTTATCTAGTTAGGTCAAGAACTGCTTCAGTTTCTAGGTCATTTATTCATTCATTAGACAACAGTGTCACTAATTATGTTATGTAAGAGGTTGATAACATCAGAACTCACTGTTTACTACTACATAGACTTTGTTGTTTGTGTATGTATGTGTGCATGTAAATCCACACATGTATATTTAGAATGAAATTAACTATTAAACTGGAAATTATTCATTTCACAGTGTTGGTTTAATCATTCCCACTAATCTTTCTGTTGCCTCCAAAGTTTCTAGAACATTTTTATATATAGATATCTGGTCAAAGTGTGCTGCACTGCCAACTGTAGTTGAGATTTAAGAGTCCAGAATAGACGGACCAGATGGGCAGCTTCCCTCACAGCAGAGTTTCCCAAAGTGCATTCAGCAGAATACTTGTTTCATGGGGTGTTAAATGGGATGTTACTAGGTGTTATGAGAAAAGGAACAGAGACAGACGAGAGAAAGAGAGAGAGAGAGAGAGAGAGAGATTTATATATTATATATATAATACATATATAATTTATGTGAAAATAAGCAGAAGTTACATGTATAATATCTAGCATTTCTCATTTATTTTTTCATGAAATTGAAAAATTTTAAAGCATTTTCAAGAACTATTGTCCTATAAAACCTTAGGGAATTGCTAGATTATTAATTGGTAACTAAAAGGCATACTTCTGTCCGATTGTGAGACTCCTGATTGTGCCACATTTTATGAATTCATAGTTTTATGTGGATATGACACATTTGTAAGATCTGAGCTTGTCCTGAATACTAGTATACATATGTAATTTTTCTGGATTTGATATGACATCTGGTTTTTGACCATAGCACTGATTGATTCCACCCATCTTCTTGGTCCCCATACTTCCTTAGTCTTTATCAGGCAATATCAACTAGGAAATTGGAAATGTCTCAAGATATTTCAAGCAGAGAGGATTTAATTCAGAGAACTGATCAAAAGGTTTTGGAAAGTCTTAGAAAGCAAATAGGAGAAGTGGAAGGAAATAAAAAAAAAGAGGGTTTTTGTTTGTTTAAATTCAAGATCTAAAGCTGCTAAATGATTCAGGCTGGAGGGACCTGCCTTCCCTATTGAGTTGCTAGAGGTGCTGCTGTTGCCTCTGCTATAATGGAACCTCACTCATGTCATTTATCCAGGAGTTGGACTTATCCAGGAGGCTGGACTGCCACCAACACTGCTGAAACTGCTACCAACACCACTAGAGCCCACAGTCATCTAGAGTTACTCTCAGTTGCTCACGGATGCTACTGCTGCTGCTGGAGAATTGACCAGAAGAAAGGGAAAAAATAGCATCTCCCTTATCCCTAATTTCAAATCTCCTACTATTGCCTTCTATGACAGACCCATCAGAAACTCAACTGGCAAGGGGGTTTTAGAAATGTAGCATGCAAGCTTTCAGTCAGAGATATGAGGGAGATTATAGAAAGGCAAGGATGGAGATAAAAGCCACAGACATTCTTGAGCACAGTCCACTTCTTTGGGCACTTGACATCCATAAACGCCTTTCTATTCATACTTAAGCTTTTATACAAGAACAAGAAGCAGTGGACCTCTACTTTACAGATATGCTATCATTTTTACAAATAGAGACCCTAAATATAAGCATTGGTAAAATCCTTTGAGTTTATAAAATTATCTGCTACATGGGCTCTCTGTATAAAAGCCCCTGCTGACTTTCATTTGCCTTTTGATGTAGCTTACATTCTAAGGTTCATCATTGTAATAATTTCTTTACAAATTTTCTCTGCTTCACAGTCTTTATCTATTCTCTTTGACAAAACTCAACTACATAAGCCCCAATTAGCTAATTTTTTTTTTCCTTTGCGTACTCCTTTCACAGGTAAGTCTAACTGGAGAAAATCATGTAACGTAGCTGACTTGTATTGGAATAAGTTAAAATCACCAGCCTTAAGTGAGTATTCAGTATTGCCTAGGACTTCTCTACAAAGCTTTTCCTCTACTATGTTCAATGATTATTTCAAAATCTCCCTTCCTCACAATCATTCAGTTATATTAAGAAAAAAGAACCAATAGCTGTAAGTCTTATCATTGCCTCCAACCCCCAAAGTCTTACATGAATCTGCATCTTTATCTAATTCTCCTTCCATCGTTCTCCCACAAAAAAGAAAGTGTCCTTCATCCTCTTGAAGGCTAATCCCTTCTGGGACCCAAAATCTCTATTTCTCAAGAGCTCTGTTTTTTTTTTTTTTTTTTTTTTTAATATTCACACCATTATTTCAATCTCTGCCTCTGCATTATTCCCATCATCAGATAAACCTGATATAAAAATTTAAATCACAAAACAAAGCAAAACAACCCTCTGTTGTCTTTCATTACCTTTTAGCTACTTTCTTTGTTACATTTCCTAAGTTGCCTAACTATACTGCCTCTGTTTCCTCATTTTTGAGTTACTCCTCTCTGCACCCCACCTTGGCTTCTGTTATCAACACCTTCCTGAGATTGCTATTGCCAATTAACCAGTGAACTTCATTTAAGGGAATTCAGTGGACAGACACTTCCATGCTCATCTTACTTGGCTTAGTTGACTACTTCCTTCATCTTGAAGTGTATTTTTATTTTGTTGTTTGTTTCTTAATAGAGCTTCTCTCTGAAAAAGCACTTCCATATGTTGATGATCTTTAGGCTCCTATCTTAGGAGGATGTTCTCTTTATCTCTGTTCTTTTCCTAAAAGATTTCATTAATTCCCAAGGGTCCCGATGACTCTAAAATCACCATCTCCAGCCAAGAGCAAGCCTCTGAGCTCCAATACATAACTAAATTATTCATAACTTCACTCACATGTCTCTCAGACACCTCAAAGTAAAAACCTCTAAAATGGAGTCCATGGCTTTCTCTTCTAAATCTATTTCTTTCACCATCTTCCCCATCTCAGAACAGGATCCTATTCACCTGCAAAACCAGACATTTGAGAATCATCCTTACTATTCCTTTTTTATCTTCTTCATTCATTTCCCCAGTATGATCTTTGAATTCCACAGGAATTCATTTCTCTTCATCTTCATTGCCATTCAACCTCCCCAAGTTTCTATCATCTCCCAAATGGATTAAAGTCCACACTCTTACTATGCTCTACAAGGTAGTAGATGATAGCCTTAATATATCTTTCTGAACTCTATCTCCAGTTTTACTCTTCTCTTCATTTACTGCCTCTCAGCATCCTGGGATTCCTTTCACTTCCTCAAATACATCAGTCTCTTCTCTGCTTTAGGATCATTTGTACTTCTGTCTTTCCTGCCTGGATCTCTTCTTCCTCTGACACTTCAAATGCTCACACTGTCTTATTCTTCTTATCTGGTCAATGATGTTTCCTCATTGCCTTACTTAGCTCTCACCAGGACCATCTTACAGTATTATTTTACTTTAATCTCAGCATCTATTTTAATTTGAGATTATATAATTTTAGCTTTACTGATGGATTGATTGGGTCACTTTCTAGGTTGTAAGCTTCACAAGGCAGGAACTTTGTCAATTTCATTTAGTGACCAAGAGCCTAGTACCTGGAACATAATAGGTATTTAACAGCATTTGCTGGAAGAGTAAAAGCATGAAGATATCTAAATGGAACCATAGGCAGATCTTGATCAAGGAGTGTGAATACTGAATTTCATCTGTCAAGCTCTGACAAGCAGTCTCAATAGAGAACTGTTTTATTGGAAGATTTCATAGAGGAAAGTAAGATTTTTCCACTGAAATTTGAACATTAATCATATGTGACCAATATCAAGCTTGTCCTCATGGAAGAAACTGCCAAGGATGAAGAGGCTTTGAAGTTAATCACTCCTGAGGACATACTATCATGAAACCATTGGCAAGTATCTATTAGGATCACTAGCTTTTCTTAAAATGTCTTGGCTTTTGCATGTAGTTCATATATAGGCACAGAATTCTGGGTTTTGCATCACCTTGTTTTATAACAGAGGGCTGAAATATTTGATATTACTGAAAGTATTGGGGAGAAACCAAGACAAATTCCATTGTGAATCATCTGCCTTTTTTCTCATGAGGTGGAAATTGAATAGAAATAAGGATGCTTGAGTGGTAACAAAATGTATTATTCTCCTTGGCCTAACAATTCTAGAGGTTGGGTTGAGGTTGGGTACTGTTCTTCTGTTAACATGAGGAGATAAAGGACTGTATGAAAACTCTCCCTTGCTTTATTCTGTCAAAACTCTATCAGTTTCCATGGAAATAAGAGCAGAAAGGCCATTGACATGTAGCCATGGAGAGTGAGTTCTCCCTGACATGCTTTGGCTGCTTATAGATAAGGGCTTGTAGAGTCAACTACTAGTTTAAAGTTTATTTAACTTTTACTATTTTGACCGTTTTTATTTTCATTTTTTTAACAGTGCAGTTTTCCCAGGATCATTTTAAAAAGAAATAGGTAATAAAAGATGAGAAACAAAAATTATGCAAGATCTCTCCATGACTTTAACTTTAGTAAACTTGTCTGGGTCTTTTAAGGATTGTGAGGAAAGGGTGAAGAATTTGAGAGATTTATTCACACTTTGCCTCAGTTTTAAGAGTGATGTGAACCACTTTTGCCATCACCTCCATCTCTCCCCAAGTGATAGAATGAATGGCCGCTTGAACGATAGAAAAGAAAAGAGGGTGAAATTTTGGAGAACTCAGGGGTATTGCACAAAGAAAGAATGAGTAGAAAATAGGCAGAGAAATGACCCTGGAGGTATAAGCACAATGAGGCCCACCGAGCTCTCTATTATTTATTGCATTTATTATTTACATCATAGCTTTTATATTTTCTCTTGAGAGTCTTTGCAAAATGTGAGCCTGGAAACTCTAAAAGGCACCTATTCAGAGGAAATGGGACCTAGTTTTCAAATTATCAGAATACTGCTTATCTCTTATTAATTTTTTTCTCATTTATTTCTGTTTCCTTAATTGAGGTTCATCATGACACTTGGAGTTAAAGATCATTGCATTTTGCCCTGATGGTTGAAACTTTTATAATTATTAAACTATAACCAACCAGGAATCTTTGGAGACTATATTAACTATTTCAAACATAGCATTTTTCATTTCAATTACTAATTTTAAGTCCCTTCCTTTCTAAACTCCTGTGTGGAACACAGAATTTGAGTCAGTACACTAAATGCAGACCACAAGTACTAACATAGCTAAAATTTGGCTCTGAGTTCCCTAGCATTCAAGCAATGGTATTGGTATTAAAAAAACAGAGTCCTAAAGAGCAAAGAATGCCAGGTGCTCAGAAGAAGTAGAAGTATCTTTGGTACTGGGAACCCAGATAGGTGTCTCCTAGGGATTTTTACACAATGTAAACATTCTGTAACAGAGATAAGTATATCCACCACACCTTCTCTACAATATAGCTAAGGGAAAATTTTGTATGTTGAATCTTACATAGTCCTTCAACACATTTTGGCCACATCAAGCTAGAGTAAGATTGAGTAATTGCAAACACATGGAGGCCAAAGAATGTGATCCAAGGAGTACTTTGGATTGATCCAATAATCAAAATATATAATACTTAGGGAAATATATCACGTCTCAGAAAAGCTAGGATGTAATACCAGAAAAAAAGTAATTTTCTCCTATTCCACTAGAAGATAATCAAATAGTAAGCTGGACTACATTCTTAGCCTTTTTTGGGCAAATTTGGGGCAGTAGTGATTCCTTGCTATTTGAGAAACTAACAAAATAAAAGTATTTTTACTGTAAAATTAGTTTATAATTGTCTTATTTAAAAAGAAAACAAATAGAAACATCAATAGAAGGATCATTTTCTGGCTCCAATGGCTATACATTTCAAAACACACACACACTCAGACACACACATACACACACACACACAGACATGCAGAAGCCAAACAAAGAATTGCTGATTGATGCTAAGCTGAATATTTTATTTTTAGATTATAATTGAAGGAATTCGATTTACAATTTAAACAAGCGATATTTTTACAAAAGAAAAGATTTTTTTCTCCTATGTATTTTTGGTAAAGGACAGAATTCCCTTTAGGAATGAAATATAGCTGGAGATCCATCCATATTGTCTTTTATAATGGAAACATATTCTAGCCTCTATAAATCTCACTTATCCCTTAAAAATCATGAACATAAGCTGACTATATTATAATATTTGAAGAAATCAACTAGAAGAAAGGTCTTCTTTGCAGAAGTTTTGCTGAAATGTGCTGGGCTTCCTGGAGGTACTTATACTCCATCCATCATTTTTTTTAAAAAATATTTTATTTATTCATTCATGAGAGACACAGAGAGAGGCAGAGACATAGGCAGAGGAAGAAGCAGACTCCCTGCAGGGAGACGGATGCAGGACTCAATTCCAGGACCCCGGGATCACGACCTGAGCCAAAGGCAGATGCTCAACCACTGAGCCACATTCATCCATCTTTTTCTTGTTGCTGTTGTTTTGATAGGGAGAAAGAGGGGTGGGGAGTGGCAGAGGAAGGTGTAAAAGAGAATTCCAAGCAAGCTCCATGCCCAGTGAGGAGCCGGACACAGGGTTCCATCCCATGACTCTGACACCAGGACCTGAACTGAAATCAAGAGCCAGATGCTCAACCAACTGAGCCACTGAGATGCCCCTATACTCCATCCATCTTAACTTGGATTGTGATATACCATCTTAGGTATTACTGAGGTTTTATTCACTGGATCAAAATATAATTAAGCTTAAGCCAAATATAAATTTTTTATATTTTGTACATGTCAAAGATTTCCTCTCACCTTTGAACATCATGACATAGTTGGGATTTTTCATCTTACTCAGTTTTAGTAAAAAAACAGTATCGGGGATATACCACACAGGTTTTGGTTGTTTCAAAGTGACAGTCAGGTAATCCAGATATATCTAAACCCTCCTTTGTCTATGCTGCCTCTTTTCTGTGAGACTTCTAAGGTAGTTGTACATAGAAGGTATAATGTGAGTGGAAATCTGGGGGTCCTTCTTTCAAAAGTTTTCTCTGAACATTGACTTTATGCCAGGCACTGTCCTAGGTGCTACTACAGTGAACAAGTGACAAGAATGCCTTGCAATAGAGCTTACAATCTAGTAAGTAAACCAATAAAAGATGGAATATATCAGATAGACTTGAAACAGTAATAACAACAATCTAGATCACTTCTTAAATTTCTTATTCCAAAGCAGATAGATCTCTGTCTTGGACCTGACTTAAAGTATGTGACTTAGGCTCATCTTTAATCCTTACTTTCACTGTGCCCTCAGGGGGCCACCATGCTCACAGTGATGAATGCACTCTACTCACTGGCACAGGAGAGAGGAAAAGCAGAGTGGTTTTACAGCAGTGATCTTACCTGCTATTAAACAGGCCCGTTAGCATCATAATTAGACCAATTGAAATTTCAGTTCCTTCTTGGTTTAGGACTGGTGCATTTGAGAGGGAGCAACCCTCTGAGTTAGAAGCAATGCAGGGAGTGCAACCCCTCCCACCCCCACCCTTTCTTTGGAGCGTGAGAACTCATGTGCTATGGTTCTCATGTAAGGACTTCTTATGTATGTAACAAAAGGATTTCTCCTATTTGGGCTGCCCTCCCTCACAAACACCAGACAGTAACTGTAGGCTAGTAGTGTTCATTGGATACATTTTCTGGAAATATAGCTGATGAAAGTATGAAGGCCCATAGGCCAGGATAGCTTGTCTATGCTCTGCACCACAAAAACCTCCCTTCTCTGCATTCTCATAACTGGGGTCTCTCTTTTTTATTTTTATAGTCAATTTATTTTGCTTAAACAGGGAGTAATGAGGATAAGGTTTTTATCCCCCTAAGATTATGGTCCTATAGTCAGGTAAAAATTTTGCTGTATATATGGCAATCATTTTAGGAATATGTAATTTCTCTTGAATTGGCTGCTCGTAGAGCACTTATTCAGAAGGCACTAACTCATTCTCAAAGAGGATCATTAGAAACCAAGCCAAATAGGCAGCTGATCTGCCTTGCCTAGTGAAGTAAGCTGCTTTGGGAGTCCTCTCTGTCTCCCTCTCTGCCTCTCTCTCCCTCCCTCCCTCCCTTCCTCCCTATAGCTTTTCTGTTCTTTCACTCTTACTCTCTCATTAATTCAGCTTTCAGGGTTGCTGCAGCAGGTGGAGGATTTTATCTTTTCATCTCATTAATCACTTGTGGGTTGCTGAGGAGAGCTTTATTAATACCTGGTCGAAAGACAGGATAATCCATAACATCTTCTAGCAGAAGCAAAGCCAGCTGTGGAACCAGTGTATCACTATGTAACTAGGCTGAAGAAATTTATGCAAACTAACATGATGCATCTCTAAAGGAAACCTGCTCAAGCAGCTCAAATCAGGAAGGAAATGATTACTGTAACCCTCACTTGCATGATTGGATCTCTGCTAACATGATCAAAGTTGGTTTTGCACTCCTAACATTTCTGCTATCTTCTCTTTCTTACCGCTCTGGCACTACAGGATCCTAGCAGTTCTCCAGAACCCTGCTCTACCCTGCCCCTGTTCCACTAATTGCTCTCTCAAATTTGTGCTTCTGATTTTTTTGTTTAGAGTATCA
The DNA here is from genome assembly GCF_048164855.1 of Canis lupus baileyi. Taxonomy (NCBI): domain Eukaryota; kingdom Metazoa; phylum Chordata; class Mammalia; order Carnivora; family Canidae; genus Canis; species Canis lupus. Next base: position 84,817,998 of record NC_132838.1, read on the forward strand.
TCCCTTCTACAATTTCCACTGTGGTTAAATTTTTAGTTACGATGTTGGAATTTGAAAGTGAAATCATATTAGTATACTTGAAACTCCTTGGAGCACCTGGGTGGCTCAGTGGTTGAGCATCTGCTTTTGGCTCAGGTCATGATCCTGGGGTCCTGCAATCAAGTCTTGTATCAGGCTCCCCGCAGGGAGCCTGCTTCTCCCTCTGCCTGTGTCTCTGTCTCTCTCTGTGTGTCTCTCATGAATAAATAAAATAATTTTTTAAAGATTTTATTTATTTATTCGAGAGAGAGAGAGAGAGAGAGAGGCAGAGACATAGGCAGAGGGAGAAGAAGGCTCCATGCAGGGAGCCTGACGTGGGACTCGATCCTGAGACTCCAAGATCACGCCCTGCGCTGAAGGCAGGTGCTCAACCTCTGAGCCACCCAGGGATCCCCTCTCGTTTTTTAAGAAAAGAAACTCCTGAAAACCCATATAGGTTGATGTTCTCCAGTCATTTCATCATCCAAATCCTCCACTCTCATGAAAAGTTCCATGTATTGAGTGTTAACAAATGCATTTTTTTAAAAGATTGATGATTGATTGATTGATTGATGATAGACACACACACAGAGAGAGAGAGAGAGAGAGAGAGGCAGAGACACAGGCAGAGGGAGAAGCAGGCTCAATCCCGGGACTCCAGGATTGTGCCCTGGGCCAAAGGCAGGCGCCAAATGGCTGAGCCACCCAGGGATCCCCAACAAATGCATTTTATCATTTTTTAAAAAGATCACAGACACTATAAAACTGCTAAATAGATTATCTGATGCAGGAGAACAACACACTAAGCTGATACAATTCCAGCCCAAAGCAAAGGGTCCTATCATTTTAATTTTATAAGCTTCTTAGGGGAAAATAGAAGAGACACATTAGATCTTTCTGAGTACTGAACATAGCTTGGGGATCCCCATGATTTGTTTTGTGGATCTCTAAAATAGATGGTAGTAGCTGTTAGCTGAGCTGGCCTAGGCTGCATACTTCCCAAAGAATCAAAGATATAGTTTTAATAATGAAGAACTTTCATTCTGGAAAGTTTGACAAATGATGTTTTATGTTGTTACTAAAGGAACTGTTACTGAAGTATTAAGAGATTCATAAGGATTAAGGTTTAAGGTTGGATTTAAGTGAGTGGAATAGCTAGAAGCCAGTTAAATCAACTCCCAAGGCTAGATATATATACATATATATGTAATATATATTTGCATATATGTAATATTTGCATATATGTAATATATGCATATATGTAATATATATTTGTATATTAAAAATTAAATAGAATTTGAATATGACTATCATATGTTTAGAAAGAAGAAATAACTGCTGAAACTGACTGGAATCAGTGTTTCTGTGGTTCCTCTTATTGAATCTGTGCTCTACCATATTTGTTCTAAACCTTGCATCCAAGCTAGCATCTGTAGCCATGGTTTCCCATCAAATTTTCTTTTTTTAAAGATTTTATTTATTCATGATAGACACAGAGAGCGGCAGAGACATAGGCAGAGGGAGAAGCAGGCTCCCTGCAGAGAGCCCCATGTGGAACTTGATCCCAGGACCCCAGGATCATGTCCTGAGCTGAAGGTAGATGCTCAACTATTGAGCCACCCAGGAGTCTCTCCCATTAAAATTTACTGTATTTGATGCGCTTCAACTTTGGTGTGACATAGACTACCTGATGAAGGCCATGAATCTTCCAGGATCACTGTAATTTTGTTTCTCAGAGGCATAACTGAAAGAAATGATAACTTTTAGAGTTTAGTGAAAATAAGGATGTAATTTTTCTCCATCTAAGTATCTGGATTCCTTAAATTCTATCTTGGAGGGGCATCTGTGTCTCTCATGAATAAATAAATAAAAAATCTTTAAAAGAACTCTATCTTGGATTAAAGACCCCTGCAAATATAATCCATTTTTTGTTGTTGTTGTTGTTGTTATTGAGGAATATATAGTGAAGATTGGGCCCAGATTAAGCTGCATATAGAGAGAGAATGCTTGGGGCATCTGGGTGGTTCAGTCAGTTAAGTGTCTGCCTTCAGCTCAGGTCATGATTTTCAGGTCCAGGGACTGAGCCCCACATTAGGGTCCCTGCTCAGTGGGGAGTCTGCTTCTCCCTCTCCCCCCCGCCCCTCCCCTCTCCCCAACTGGTGCTCTCTTTCTTTCTCAAGTAAATAAATAAAATCTTTTTAAAAAAGAAAGATAATGCTTTATTTCAGATATTTTCAGCTACTAAAACCACCCCATTATTTCAGAACCAGAGACAGAGAGAGAGATAGGTCTCTAAAGCTTCTCTGCCTTTACAGTTCTGATTCCTACTCTGTATTTTGACTTGTTTTGGAGCTACCTGATTTGGACTTCTTTATTCTTTCTGCAGTTAACATACGGCAGGCACTGTCTCTCAGACTTGGTTCTCTATAATGATTTGTGTTTAAAAAAAAAAAAAAGTCTCTTCCCTTTGTGATCTCAAGTTTTCCTCTGTCTTCCCTGAATGTTGATATTCAGTCTGTCTCCTGGCCACCTACTATTGCTCTACCTCCGATGAATGGCCCATCTCCAGCTCTGCAGAGGAATATGGACAAATGAGAAGAGAATGTGTTAATTAGGGAACTAGAAACTTAATGAATATTTGACACAGTACTTTGCCATTTGCTATGACTTTCTTTTTTGGCAGAGTTAAGCAGTGAATAATTTTAACTGTATTATGAGTTGATGCAATTTACAATACAATGTTTGCTTATATTTGGGAATGCAATAGAGAGTCCCTAATGTAGTCTAGGTCATCAGCCCCATTTAAATTTCTGCAATGGCTCCTAATAACTAGGATATAGCAATAGACCAAAGTCTAGCACCCTGAAGTGATCTGGCTCCATGTTGCATTTAGTTGACAGATAATATACAAGTCAGTCTGTTTACTTATGAGACAACAGGCCCTTCACTTTCCTTGATGAATCAAATTTACTCCTGTAAACATATTCTATGTGTCTCTCTAAGTTCTCCAAAATTCTATTTAGGAGGAAACATACACATATTAGCCAATTTCATTGGATTTATAACTAACTTGGTTTAGGTGGTAGAACCTCGATAATAGAGAGAAATTTGCAACACACTTTGTAATTGGATAATAATCCTCCTCATTATTTAGATGCACAGTGACCAAACCAATGATGATAAATGTCCTATTACACTCTAGGCTTATCTGTCCAAACTTGCATGAGTATGATAAAAGAGAAGGGGGCATTATAGACTTGGAAATTATACTATAGGAACAATGGTTGAGGGACCTGGGGTATTTATCTTGGAACATGAGAGTAACATTTAAGAATCAGAATAACTGTCTTGAGTAAGTAGGGTTTAAACTTGAAGGAGCCATTCAAGGACTCCTTTGATCTATATTGTTGCTATATCTTAGTGGAGGTAAATTAGTTGGAAAGATACCTGCAATTCATTTTGCTCTTAGGTTCAACTTATGTTAAATATTTTTCCAGCATTCCTACTTTTAGAAAGCATGATGGCTATGGGTTTTACATTCCTTTATTCTTTTGACTATCCTAGGAAGGGAGTGCTTTTGTTCTCATAGCAGGGTGAACTTTGGGAAGTGTTTCCTCCTTTTCTATTTTTTGGAAGAGTTTATGAAGAATTGGTATTAATTCTTCAGATTTATTTATTTAATTTTTTTGGAATTCACCACTGAAACCATCCACGTCTGGGATTTTCTTGGTAGTTTGTTTTTGATTACCAATTTAATCTCATCTCTTGTTATAGGTCCATTCAGACTGCTTCACAAATGACCTTTAGTACTTTGGGTCCTTATTCTTATAAGTTTGTACATTTCATCTACTTAATTTGTTGACATACAGTTGTTCACAGTTTTCATTGATGTTCTTTTTAGCTTCTGTAAGGTCATAGTAATGTCACTTCTTTGATTTCTGATTCTAATAATTTGAGTCTATGCTCTATATTTCTCTCCTACCCTTCTTCTCCCCCACCTCCCCAACTCCCACCATCAATCTAACTAAGAGTTTGTCGAATTTTGTTGATCTCTCCAAAGAATCAGCTTTTGGCCCTATTGTTTTTCTCAAATCTTTCCTCTATTTGGTGAATTTTCATTTTAATTTTTATCATATCCTTCTTTCTCTTGCTTTCAGTTTAGTTCACTCTTCTTTGTCTCATATTAGTTCTTGCTACTGATTTGAGATCTTTCTTCTTTCTTAAGATAAACATTTATAGCTATAAAGTCCTTCAAGGCATTGCTTTAGCTGCATCTCATGATTTTGCATATGTTGTGTTCTTATTTTCATTCACTTCAAAGTATTTTCTGATTTCTGTTTTTGATTTATTCCTTGGCTTATTGGTTAATTATGTGTGCTGTTTAATCTCCACATATTTGTTAGTTTTCCAGCTATTGGTTTTGTAATTTCATCTTACTGTGGTCAGATAACATGCTTTGCATTTTCCCTATCTTTTTAAATTCATTAGGTTTGTTTTACAACTTCACATATCCTGGAGAATGTTCCATGTGCTTTTGAGGAAAATGCATACTCTGTTGTATTGGATGGAGTGTTCTAGAAATGTCTATTAACTTCAGTTGGTTTACAGTGTTATTCAAGTCTTTTTTCCCTTGTTACTTTTTTGTCTAGTTCCATCTATTATTGAATGTGGAAACCATTCATTACTGATTTAATTTTTTTTCCTTAAAATATTCCCCGCTCTGTCATAACTTATGGAGTTGTGATCATAACAGGTAATTATAGTTTCTCAATGCTAAAACCATATTACTTAAGTCAAAAGTCTTGAACCTTAGTATTCCCATCTTCAAAATGTAATACTCACTCTGTACTGCTTGTTTTAAATGGGTTATGTTTGGATTGTACCTAATAGTACATGTAAAAGCATTTTGTAATTACATAGACTTCTATAATATTGATTCTCAACTGGGGGCAATTTTGCCCCCCTGTGATATCTGGCAATGTCTGAAGACATTTTTGGTCATCACAACTTGGGAGGTGATACTAATATTGGTGGATGGAGGTCAGAGTTGGTATTAAGTATCTCACAAAACACAGGAGAGTTCTCTTCAACACACCATTATCTGGTGCAAAATGTCAACAGTTCCACTGTTAAGAAATACTGCTATACATAGGTGACTCAGCTTTTGCAGAAATCAGGCTAAGAAAAGATATAAATGGTGTTTATAAAATCATGGAGAGTGTGGATAAGGGGATGTTAACCTTAGTCTCAGGTCATGAGTATCTTAAAGAAGGCTAGATCCATGAAACTTCAAACAAACAAGGAGTTGAAAAAATGTATATACTGAGTGAGTTTTACATTATACATATAATTATAATTAAATAATTTATATATGCAAAATAAAAATTCTAGGTCCCACATTTTTCTCAGAATGACTCGTACAATAACAGTAAAGACACTGGGGAGAAAAAGAAGATATGGGTTTAAATTCCCATACTAAAAACATATATCGAAATTATAAGTAAAAATAAAAAATATTAAGAAGTACATTAAAAGAAAAGATAAAACATAAGACTTATTTATGTCTGCTAAAATCAGGGGATTCAGTTACAAAGAGGAAGCCAGATATTTTTGCAATCCAAACAGTAAAGCTTCTCTAGTTCAAAGGGTTAATGAAAAAAAAAAAAAACAAAAAACAAAAAAAAAAAACAAAGGGTTAATGAACAGGCATCTAAAGAATACCTGAAAAAGCTAACTTCTGCCATGCCATCCTACCAGCCATACTTCCTAAAAATAACCACTGTTAACATTTTATGTTTTTCTAGAAAAATCGGGTCTAGTTTTAAAAACTAGTAAATACATTGAAAAACCGTGGAGATGGGGTTTATGTGAGTTCAGGAGAAGATATTTCCATTTTGCTTATTAATGGAAGCCTGGGATGTTTTAGAAAAGACCTTTGACTTTTTTATTATGCCACAGAGAAAGGCAATTCTGATGTACCTCAGTATTTTTATCCGTTACATTCCCAGAGCAGAATGTAGTTCCGAGGAAGTATGGCATTTGGTTGTCATTATTACTCTGATTATTCTGGCACTTCTGAGTTTGCAAAACCCTCAAATCAAATTTACTCCTACACCTATCCTGAAAGGACACAAACACAACCACAGGAAAATGGCAATTTCAATGACTACACCATATCTCTGGTATATTCATTTCAGTCAAACTTCAAACTTAGCTAAGTCTTTCAGGAGCTTTAATGTTTTCAAAAGCTCCTTAGAAAATCTTTCAGGCAAAGGAGACTTAAAGTCACACACTCCAAGGCTGAGCAGTCAATGAGAATGCAGATAATAAGAACTTAGCAGACCATTAGCATGCAGCTGCTTCATTCTTAAAAGAATAATTTTATGTAGGAGTGGACCTCATTCTTTCTGGGCTGCATTTTGCTGCAGAACACCTCAGGAACAGGCATCACTGGCAAGATTTCCAGTACAATGCACTATCTTCGGAACTTTTCAATAGCTCACCCTCAGTCTTGCATGTGATAAAGAACCATGAATTTCATGGGATTCTTTTTTTTTTTTTTTATGATAGGCCACTAATCACCCTTGATCCTATGATAAATTTAAATACTAACTAATCCACTTTGAATAGGGATTAAGCTTCAACATAGAAGGAAAGGATTCATTAGAATTCATTACATCAATTTGTAATTTGAATGATGCATCTTCTAAATAAGATACTGCTGTTTCTAGCAATTGTTAACTGGCAGCCTAAACATCCTTATTATTAATTAATGGGAAGGGTGATAAAATCTGTAATAATGGAGGGAATGTTGGTGTGCCCCCCTCCTCCTTTAGCTTCTTGAATTGTCTAACAGTTCTTATTTTTAAGACAAACAATCCCAAGGTAGAATAATCATCATGGCAGAAGGAAAAATATAACAAACTCAAATTTCTCATGTCAAGGATAATTTGATGTGCATGAAAAATGTAATGCATTATTGTTAGACTTCCTCATTTGATGTATGATTTATACTTGTTGGACTTATTGTTGTCAAATTATTTTACAAATTTGGGGTAGAAATCAGATCAAATAATCATCTATCACTGCCGTATTTTCCATATCTGGAGTGGAAACATCCAGTATTACTGAGCTAAACTGGAATAATAGCTTCCAAACCTGAGTAATATTTCATTCCAAACAATTGTTACTAATAGTACATTGATTTAACTTTTGATCTTCAGAATGAATTAGATATTTCTCTTTCCCACTTAAAAAATAAAGACTTCTGTAAGTAGTCAGTCATTGAGAACTGAATAAAGAAATGTTCTGGGGCCTTAGTGGCTATGACAGTATTTCACTCAACTTGAAAAACTAAATCATGGTTTTCAATGCAGTGAATTTTCTTAAATTTTAATTCTCTACTTACATAGGGTATTATCAAATGAAGCTTAGTATTTTTATTCTACTGACTTTTATGGCTTATTAAAAATGATTTTTGTTATAAAGATTGGTAGTGACACAATGGGAGTGTTTGCACAGCACTTGGTGGATGCAAAGCATTGTGCTAGTGCTCTAGCAGTAATTCATTTAGTCCTCACAACAGCCTTTTAATGCTGTCATGTTAGAAATCTCATTTCAGGGGTGCTTGGGTAGCTCAGTTGGTTAGGCATCCAACTCTTGATTTTGGCTCAGGTCATGATCTGAGTTGTGAGATTAGGCCCTTTGTCAGTCTCTGTGCTCAGCAGAGTCTGCTTGAGATTCTGTCTCTCCCTCTCCAACTACTCCTCCCCCCGCCCAATAAAAAATAGAATAAATCTTAAAAAAAAAAAAAAAAAAAAGAAATCTCATTTCATAGGTGAGGCACATGAGGCTGAGAGGTTAAACAACTTGTCCAAAGTCACACACAGAGTCAATAGTGGAAATGAGATTCATACCTAGATAATGTGTCACTAGAGTTCATGCTTACATTTAGTCTATGATTCTACCTTGTTGATTGAGTTCTCCCGATGATCCACTTCCTATACATATGGGCATGATTCTTGACTTCCATAATGGAATAATCTCCTAATAATTCTTCTTCACCTCATGATTGATTTTCATCTTGTGCCTTGAAAGGAACCCAATGCATTTTTATAATCCTAAAGCTGGATACCAATGCAAAATGCCACAATTGCAGGCAATTTCCAGAAAATTTCCTCAACTCTTCTCTTTATCATCTTCACTATCTTTTTCCTACTCAATTCTTTTTGATATTGTCCCCAATTCCTCCACCGATCACAGCTTATATACTCATTCATTTCTTCATTTTTTTTGCTCCTGATTTTATATATCTAATTTCTCTTGTCTTCCTCAGTTTATATACCTTACATGAAATTATTACACATTATACATGATTGAATAGTTTATGCTGTGGTAATGGGTACATCCTGAAATCTCAGTGTCTTAACACAATAAAGGCCCTTTTCTCTCTTTCAGCTCTTCTATCAGGACCCAGTGGTCTCCAAGGTCTTCATGGTAGAAGAGAAGGATGATGGAGTCACACTGATTCTTAACTGTTTTCACTCAAAAGTGGGACATGTACTGGTCAAAACTAGTCTATGGACCCAACTTAACTGAAGGGTGATTGAGAAACATAGGGGAGCATATGGAATGTCTCGTGAGCTTTAATAATCTTTCCCATCAAGTATTAAGACTTCACTATGTTCTGATATATATACATTATAAAACTGCCTCTTAATTTTATCCTGAGAATGAGCTTATGATCTGCTTAAACCATTTTCTCTTTTTACTATTGATGTATAGTGAAGGGAACCCTCTAACACCAAAGCCTAGAATACCAAAATAATAATACTAATATTATAATGATATTTTGCTACACTTATAATGGACATTAAAAGACTCCAAGTCAGGTAATAAAGGTACCATCTAATTTTAAATTCATGAGATATAAAGAAAAAAACTTAAAGAAAAAAATTTAATTAAACCAGTGTGTTGTAAATCCTCTCTCAATCTCTTGTCCAATCCTTCATAAATTTTATAAAGTATGTGTACCAATCAAGATATTTTACAGAAGGACATAGTACATATTAAAATAACAAAACTATTGTTTTAATCTATGGCATTGGGATCTTTTTTTCATATCATTCTAAGATCAACAAGCTGTGTTGGATTATCCAGGCTTATATAACTGTTTTCCAAAGAATAGGAATCAACACTTCAGTTTGGGAGCTCTTTATAAACAGGTAAAATTGTTACTATGCATATATGTTTGTATCCTCCTAAAATAATGAAGGTAGACATTTATTTAAAAAAAACTGAGGTTATTTCTTTCGAGATGATAAAGTAATGCCTTTGTGGAGATCGGTTGTAGAAAAATACATTTTTTTTTTTAAGCCTGGTAGAAGACAACTGTCTTATAGAATGGGTATCTAACTTGAAACTTCTTTTACATTAACTTAATCTTCTTTGAATGTCCAAAATCTTCACTTAGTGACTTTCATCTGAAGTTCTCCAATTTATATCAACTACTACATGAACATTTATTTTCTTAGGCTTTCATATTAAGTGATATCACCAGTCAAATTTCTTCCTCTGTTACTACATCAGTGAAACAGTGATTGAATACTGATATAATTACAGGTTATTGACATTTGATATAAGGGGAAAATAAGTCTTAAGTTAGTTGTCTATACTTTTTCAAATCAATTGATCTGCTGGAGGACACCTTTAATGAATGGATATTTGTAGAAGAGTGACTAATGCATAGTAAGAAAAATATAATAAAAATCAGCTTTGAATTTTTTAGTTTTCATTTTTGATCTTTTATTTTTAAAATTTCAAGATGAATTTTTGATAATGATATTTCTATGCTGGTCTTTAGTTTTGGTTTTATTTATGTATTGTAGATAGAATTTATAAATCTTTAATGAAAAATGGTTTTACATATAACCAACTTATTGTGGTAATTATATTATTATCTTGTTTTATTTTATGGAGAAATTAAAGGAATACAATTTTGTTACATTTTTCTATCATTTGTAGACTAGATATTGTCTAGTATCAAAATATTGTCGGGGCAGCCTGGGTGGCTCAGCGGTTTAGCTCCGCCTTCACTCCAGGGCGTGATCCTGAAGATCTAGGATCGAGTCCCACGTCTGGTTCCCTGCATGGAGCCTGCTTCTCCCTCTGCCTGTGTTTCTGCCTTTCTGTGTGTGTGTGTTTCTCATTAATAAATACATAAAATATTAAAAAATATTATTGTCAAAATTGAAGAAGGTAGTAAGATTACATTTTTGCCACTAATTAGGCAAATAGACTCAGAGGAGACAGTTTATGTAAAGTCAGGCATTCCAGGGATTCACACTGACCTTCCTGCAAGAACTTCAAGGGCTGAATACAAATACCTTCACTGCCCTGAAATTTGTCCCAGTCAAATCCTCTCTTTCAAATCCTGCACAATAGAAGTCTTGGGTCCCCACCAAGTCCTTGTTTACATATTTAAGCAGATCTTCTTTCTTTTCTTTCCATTTTGAAAACTTGGCCCTGCCTTTTGGCATCCATGTTACCTATCCCTTTGCAGAGGTTGGTGATCTTTCTGGCTGGAAGATAGTGAGGATCATAATTTGTATAGAAAATCCCAGACACACCACTAAATTATCAGGTATAAAATGACTATGGATCTTCTTCATTAACTACAACACAGGAGTAATTCTCCTTTACCAGAAAGGAAAATCTGTTTGACTATGGTTTAGCAATTTCTGGATACTTAGTTATGTTGATTAATATCTGAAAGAATGACTGTATGGAACACCACCATAATCAAGATGAGAGATTGCAAACTGATGGCCAGTAGGTAGGCTCTGCTAAGCTAGAAGGTGTGCTTCGGCCATATTCACATGTTGGGTTTTGACTTTTTAAAAAATATTTTATTTATTTATTCATGAGACACACAGAGGCTGAGACATAGGCAGAGGGAGAAATAGGCTCCTCAAGGGGAGCCTGATGCGGACCGGGTCCTGGGACTCTGGGACCCCCGTGAGCGGGAGGCAGATGCTCAACCACTGAGCCATCAGTCGTCCTGGGTTTTGACTTGTTTTAAATGTATTAGTTGCCTACATCAAAAACAAAAAAATAAAAGGGGTACCTAGATGGCTCAATTGGTAGAGCATGCTACTCTTGATTTTGGGATTGTGAGTTCAAGCCCTATGTTGAGTATAGAACTCAAAAACAAACAGGGAGCCTGGGTGGCTCAATGGTTGAGCGTCTGCCTTCAGCTCAGGGCGTGATCCTGGGAGTCCTGGGATTGAGTCCCAATGGCTTCCTGGCAGGGAACCTGCTTCCCCCTCTGCCTGTGTTTCTGCCTCTCTCCTTGTGTCTCTCATGAATAAATAAATACAATCTTAAAAAAAGCAGACAAAGAAAGAAACAAAAATCCCAAACCAAAGCAAAAAAACAACAAACAAAACCAGAATATTTTTCATAAAAGTCCAGATGTTAAGTGTCTCTTCAAAAATCAGAAGCTCTTACAACTTTGGACCTACATTGCCTGCGTTCATTCAGCTGTAAGTGCTCTGGGTCTGTAGCTGAGATGTGTGTTCTTCAGGTCACAGTTCCTCTGCTACACATTCCCATCTCTCAATTGTCTTGTCAGCCTTGCTTCTCTTTTGGCATGACATGACAGACCTGCCCGTGTAGCACTGGGATTTGTAACCCTCTAACCCAAGTTATTCTTGTTCTAAATGTGTACTATTACTAATACCATTATATCAGAGTCACCTGATCATCTCACTAAGCTTCAACTGAATCTGAATCTTTGTTATCATGGTAGGAAATCTGCATGGTAGGGAATCTGCAAGTTCCCCAGAGATGCTTAAGGTATACCAAAATTCACAAATCACTAATAGAGTACACTGGGTATTTTCTAGAGGTTCCTATGTGAGTCGTTTGGTGATTTCCCTTGCAAACTGCAAGGTCCAGATCCCTGACCCAATACCCCTCTCATGCCTTCTGCACAGTTTGAATTTTTAAATACATATATTCCATATGACTCAGAAAAAAGACTGTTTCTATAAATATAAGATTTAAATGAAGAAGGTATTAAACACATTTTTTCTTCCATGTGTCCTCTGTTGGTACAGAGGACACATGGATTTGCTGAATTACTGGGCAAACAGGATCTAGAAAAGATGGAGTTGCTGAGCATTCCCTGTGCATACCTGGAACTCCTTTCATTTCCCTCTTTTTTTTTTTTTTTTTCCAGTCACACTGTATTTGTGTGGTATCTTTCTCTACTGGGAAATTGGTGTGCTCACCTGTCTTATAATTTTAGAATAAGTATGGATTAGCTAACTGCTAAGTTTCTTAGAAGTCACAGGAGTCTTGTTTCTTTGGTCCTTTTGTTCTTTTTCCATTGTCTAACAAGATTACATGCTAGAAAAAACTTTGCTTCCCATGTGGAACTGGACTTTTTAAAAGATAGATATTGAAGGTTGTATAGTTTATTATGTTTCCCTTTTCACTTGGGTGACCAAGAATTTGGAAACCCAATTTTTAACTCAAATTTAATAATTGTACAGATCTCCATGGCTGGAGTATCTGCATTTTAGCTTTAACATTTGGAATAATTTCCTGTGACATTTTTGAACTTGATCCTGAAAATTATTTTTAATGTATTATGGTTATGTATGTTAAGGCCAGTTCAAAAGACTTTAAATTGGGTGCCCAAATGCAAAACACACACACACACACACACACACACACACACACACACACACAAACAAAACAAAACAAAAGCAAGAGCAACAAAACACTAAGCTAAGAAGCCTAACTGATTTTCGTCCACTGAATGTAAGGTTTTAGGCTTAGGTGCCCCATTATAATTAGTTTTAAGTCTTCTTCTTTTTTTTTTAAATGCCAACTAATTACCATTTCCAAAAAATAAATTTTAAAATTGAAGTTCCATATGTGTTGACAAATGCACCTATTCATTTAACACGTACCATTAGTAAAAAACAAAATATTTCCATCATTCCAGAAGGTTCCTCATGATCTTTCCCAGTTAATCTCCAATCATTGTTTTAATTTTGTTAGAAAACAAAATTCAACTGAGTAAATTCTAAGGATCTTATTGGCTTATTCAATGATTCATGAAACAGACAGCATTCAATCTAGCAAATAGTAAAGAGCTCTGAGGAGCTGCATAAAATGAAAGACTTCCATAGGCAGAAAGGAGGGGGAACAAGAAAGTCATATTAGACAAACAAAGTAGGTTGGTTACTGCAATGTAAGGCAGATGATGTAACTAGTACTGATCAGGCAATTCCTGATTGACTGTATTAAGATTCCATTTCTGGAAGACCTTCAACTATAATTAAGTTGGGTCTCAGTTTGGTGACATGAGCTTGGCATAAAGGTTCAGTTTGTTGTTGTTGTCTTGTTTTTAACACTTCCCTCCTTTTGATCAGACTATCAGCTTAACTGAGAGATAAGATAGAAATTTAAGGCATTAGCACTACACCCAGTGACTACTCTGGAGTTCTAACAGGTGTTTGTTTTTCTGAATCTCTGAGTGATATTCACAGGTCATGATATATTTTTATTGAATTTCTTTATGGCAGTCACAAGTCATAATATTGGGCTTGCTTTTGGATCCTTTTATGATGTTCTTAGTCTTAGGGATATCATTTGCTTGATGGTTAGCAGTTGCAAACATACATTTAAAGCTTTGAAGAGACTATGTAACACCAGGGAGAGATTACTATGATTATTATAATGAACAGAATTTTCCTAATATCTGGAAACCATGATCCCTAAGACCCAAGCCAGTTAGAATCAATAAGTCAGGGAAAGACCTCATTGAAGGAGTCACTTTCTTAATGCAACTGGCTTGTTCAGTGATCTTATGTATGTGAGTCTCAGTTTCTCCAGAAGTGTCCATCTGAGTGCAGCAAGTGGTGTTGGCCATAGCACAATCACCTCTTTAATCTGTTAAGAGATAACCAAGGATATCCTATAATCAAGAACAATTTTGGCCAAATAGTCTAGGGATTTTTGCTTTAGCAACAGATTCTACAATATCTTCAAGAGTTAAGGAAAGGTTATTGATCATATCCTCATTTGCCAGGGGTGTAGATATCTACCCAAGGGAAGCAAATTTTGAATCATGAATGTCTCTTGGAAATTCCTGTTTAAGTCTGTGGCTTGGGACTGGAAAACTGACAGCCATGGGATCCAGGAAAGTTTAAGGGTCTGTAGACTACACAGGTGGTTTTATTCTGGTTAACCTTACTGTGTATCCCTTTCTTTGCACAGAACTTGGCTGCAAGTCTTCCTGGGTTTGGAATTGTTAACCAAAGGTAGGGCAGTGGATCCACAGGGTTAGGGAACCTGACACAACAGAGAGGAGGCTGAGTTTGTGACAAAGTAAAGTGTTCCAAATCAGGTGGAATTTTGTGACAGTCAGAACTGTAGGATCACCAGCATCATGGCAAATTCAACAGTCATTTAGAGGTTGGATCACTCCTGTTGGCAATGACCTGAGATATATGAACAATGGCATTATCTATCCAGGCCAGAGCAGGGAACAGGGTGGACAAAAGGATCATGAAGACCTTGAAGGTATAAGAATTAGGAGAAGGATAATCAAAGAGGGAAGAAGGAATGAAAAGAAATGTTCTTGATTCTATGTCTTGGAAGGAAACAGTCTACTTTGATGTTAGTTACTTCTTTTGTTACTCAATTTGATTTTGAGGTCTTCAGTGTTTTTGCACAGCACTAGGTCTAGGTGGAGACTTCATTAGTTGTAAAATATGCACCCAAGGTTTGCCACCTTATAATCTGGCAGGGATGTCAGCGGTCAAGAGTACTTGGTAAGGTCCTTTCCAATGTATTAAATGAATCTCACTATTGCAAAAGTCATTACAGTAAAATAATAACTTTTTGTCATGACAGAAAACTTATGCCTATGGTTAAAGATCTGATGAGAATTTATTATAATGAAATTGATGAAAAAATATGGTTATGTCTATGACATACAACATTTTAAGGTCATAGCTAAAATTATGACTAATGATAATAGAACATATCAGATTTCTAGGAATTTCATGCAATTTTTGGAACACTCATATTAAGTGTTTCCAGGGACCATTTTCCAAGGAATGTGGAAAATCTCAAAGTTACTTTGAAGCTGAAAAGACTCCATTAAGAGTTTGATTTGGGGAAGTTGTCAAAACATCAAAAGATTTGAATATCTGACTAAACAGGATCACAGATCATTATGAAAAAAAGTAATTACCTATTTAACCAAAGTGACAACATAAGATATTAAAGTCAAATACAAAAGGTAACACTGTTGTGAATACTTAACTCTTTCAATATTGAGAAGATTGGGTTTTCTTACATAATTAAAGACCTGATGAAGACAGTGTGAAGCACAGTAAATTACTTTGCTAAAACACAAAATCTTTGCTGTCTAGGCAAATTACTTACAAGGTAAAGAAGCTTTTATAATCTCTAATCAAAAGCAGTCCAAAGGGATCCCTGGGTGGCTCAGTGGTTTAGCACTTGCTTTTGGCCCAGGGCATGATCCCGGACTCTTGGGATAGAGTCCCACATTGGGCTCCCTGCATGGAGCCTGCTTCTCCCTCTGCCTGTATCTCTGCCTCTCTCTCTCTTTTTCTCTCAGTCTCTCATGAATAAATAAATAAAACCTTAAACAAAACAAAACAAAACAAAACAAACAAAAGCAGACTAAAAAAGTCCAGAAAATTTTGTCCTTTTAGCAGAGAGAAAGCCAAATTCTAATTTTGCACCAGTGTACTTTTGATATTAAAACTCATTAAAAAAAAAATTAAAAAAAAAATAAAAAAAAGAAAAAAAAAGAAAAAAAAGAAAACTCATTAAAACAACAAGAACAGAAAACAAACTTAAATCCATTCCAATCTTAGCCATCTTAATTATACATAAAATTTCCTTCCTAAAGCTTCTTCCATAACTTTTTTACATCCATTCAGAGTGGGCCCTAACTTTTTTTTTTTTTTTAATTCTGAAACAACCATTTTATTTTCCATTACACAGATGTCTCCTTTCTCCATTATTATTTCTAAGTAGTTTTAGTTATGTATCAATTAGAATCATTAATCCTTAGAATCCTTAATTTGAAGTGAAAAGTAAGAAGTAAGCAATTGTTGACTTTTATACTACCATTCTGTAGATTGGCAAACCTGTTGATGTATTTCATAATTTCTAGAAGTATGTTCTTCCTGATAGTAAATGTTCAATGTGATACAAAATATGTTTACTAATAGACCCAAATATCTTTAGTTCTTTTGTGAAAGGAAGCCACAGTGGATAAATCTATATTCAGTAATTAATATTTCAGTGTTTTATGTTTTTTGGAAATGATGTAGACATTGAATAAATATCCATCATTTGGCTTACCATAGTATAACTTTAAGTTTTCAGGTTGGCAAAAATTTTGGAATCTATTTAAATAGATATATCATAAAACATAATTGCTGAAAAGTTCACCTAAAAACTGTTATTCCACTTACCTCTCTTTATATTGCTTATTTTTAAATATTTAGATTACTCATGAAAATTTCACAAGGCATTCAAGAAAATGTAGGGATATAGTAATTTTTTTCTTGCTGACAAATTTTGTAGTAACATAATCTTATTTATCTAGTAAATCCAGGTAAATTTTAAGTTGTAGTTCCACATTATAGTTAATGCTGATTGCTTTGAAGACATTTATATTTTAATTAAGCCAATGAACTGAAATTAGCTTTTATTTATCAAAGATTACCCCAGACCATATAAACTTGAAAATCATTTGGGTTAGTTTCGTTACTCTGAGAAATAGTTAATTTGACAAATGCTTATTTTTCTTTTAGCTAATTAAATAGAGCTCCTTTACAAATTAATTTTGGCAATATCATTCAGAGGTAGAAAAACATCACAAACTATAATGCACATACATAAGTATCTGACTATAGAGACAGGCACAAACAGAGATTTATAGCTTTTGTTTTAAAACTTCAGCCATGTGTCAAGTACAATAATACCAAATTCACTAGTTTACAAATGATAGTCAAATCCAAGCTGTGTTTCTGGCAGTTGGAATAAGTTAAAGTTACCTGCTCAGATGGTAACGCTTCTTGTTGATATTTGTGGAGAAGACACTTAAGATTTTCATTTGCCTATTTTCCAAAGAGTACTGCCAACTCCCCCTTTTTTGCCTTTTGATAAGAATTACCTCCTTGAAGTTTGCATTTCAGAGATGGCCTAGATAAGAGTTCCTGGAGAAAACCAGGTAGAACATTGACATCTCAAAGTCACTGTGAAAGAACGCAAGTTCCTGCAAGAGGGATTTTCATTTCCTAAAACCAGAATTTTAGAATACTTACAAGCGTTATGAGGTGAATAGAGAAGGTTTGGGGATTGGTTAAAGGGATAGGTGGACTTTGAATTGCTTCAGGACCTGAATTTTTGTTTTTGTAAAGACTCCATTTATAAGATATGGACAGTTGTACTTAAACCCTCATGGAATTGGGTTACAACCTGAATGGCATTATAGGCTGACCCACCCATCCAACTACATTACCTTCAGTTTGCCTCTTTACATCAGGGAGAAGATCTCCAAATAAAATGGAGACCCAAAGATTCCTATGTTCTAGATTTAGAGCTGTTTGTTTTTGGAATGTTTTTCTTTCCCTTTGGGTATATACTTTCACATATCTTAGGAATAAAGGCCTAAAACATAGTTCCTGTCAAGCTCTGAATATCGGCTTCCAATTTAGCCAACTTCTGGCCATAGAAGTACTTACAAAAATCCTTTCAAATATCTTCTCAGGTTCATCTAGGACAAAGAATAAATATTTTTGCCAGTATTGAACAACTCCTCAGACTCAAGATACTCAAGCACTCTAAAGAGAGTGCTAAGGATACCACCATCCTGAGATCCAGAGCAAATTTTTTTTTTAAGATTTATTTATTCCTGAGAGACACACACACAGAGGCAGAGACACAGGCAGAGACACAGGCAGAGGGAGAAGCAGGCTCCATGCAGGGAGCCAGATGTGGGACTCGATCCTAGGTCTCCAGGATTACGCCCTGGGCTGCAGGCAGGCGCTAAACCGCTGAGCCACCCGGGATGCCCCAGAGCAAATTTAAGGATAGCCCAAAGGAAAGAAGACAGATAATTCCCTTGAAAACTGGCAAGAGTTGGTAGGATCCTTGCTGCAAATCATGTCCAATCTACTTTTCTGTCCAGACATATTATTGGTACCCCTGACCTGATGGTTGCCAAGCCAAATACTCAAGGTTCTGGGTGAAATTGTCTGCCAGCTTATGCTATCTGCTAAGCCCTAGACTGGAACCTGGACTAACCAAGGGTTAAGGACTCACAGTGATCTGTTAGAGTCTTCTGTCAGTCTAGACTGACCCATTAAGTCTGGACTGGAAAACCAATTAGCTCAGGAGCTCAACACAAAGAGAGCAGAGCTCAGATCTGAGAACTTACCCGTGACCCTTGGAAACCAGAAGAAAGAACTCAAAGGGTCTGAAGGTAACAATGCCTGTGTTTCTTCTTGTCCCTGAAGTAGTCAGATGTTTCCTTCAAGTCCTATTACTACCACAAGACTGTTAAAAAACAAAATCCAAGTGAATTTTAAATATCTCATTGGCTTTATTCAATGATTCAAGAATTAGGCAGCATCGAATCTAGCACATAGAAAGAACCTCTGAGGAGCCATACAAAATCAAAGACTTGTAGGTAGAAAGAAGGAGGAACAAGAATATTATGCTAGGAGGCGGTCCTCTTTTCGTGCCTAGTGCAGCCATGGCTCGTGGTCCCAAGAAGCATCTGAAGTGTGTAGCAGCTCCAAAGCACTGGATGCTGGATAAACTGACCAGTGTGTTTGCCCCTCGCCCATCTACTGGCCCCCATAAGCTGAGAGAATGTCTTCCTCTCATCATTTTCCTAAGGAACAGACTTAAGTATGCCCTAACAGGGGATGAAGTGAAGAAGATCTGTATGCAGCATTTTATTAAGATTGATGGCAAGGTCTGAACTGATATCACCTACTCTGCTGGTTTTATGGATGTCATCAGCATTGACAAGACTGGGGAGAATTTCCGTCGAATCTATAACGCCAAGGGTCGCTTTGCTTTTCATCGGATTACATCTGAGGAGGCCAAGTATAAGTTGTGCAAAGTGAGAAATATCTTTGTGGGAACAAAATGAATCCCTCATCTGGTGACTCATGATGCTCACACCATCCACTATCCTGATCCCCTCATCAAGGTGAATGACACCATTTAGATTGATTTGGAGACTGGAAAGATTATGGATTTCATCAAGTTTGATACTGGTAATCTGTGTATGGTGACTGGAGGTGCCAACCTGGGAAGAATTGGTGTGATCACCAACCGGGAGAGACACCCTGGTTCTTTTGATGTAGTTCATGTGAAAGATGCCCATGGCAACAGCTTTGCCACCAGACTCTCCAACATTTTTGTTATTGGCAAAGGCAACAAACCATTCTACAGCATGAAAAAAAAAAAAAAAAGAATATTATGCTAAGCAATTCCTGATTGTTTTGATTCCATTTCTTGAAACACCCGGGTGGCTCAGCGGTTGATTATCTGCCCTTGGTTCAGGTCGGGATCCTGGGGTCCTGGGATCGAGTCCCACATCAGGCTCCTTGCAGGGAGCCTGCTTGTCTCTCTGTGTCTCTCATGAATAAATAAATAACATCTTAAAAAAAAGTTTAAAAAAATTCCATTTCTTTGACACCTTGATATCAGACTTCTACCTTGCAGACTTGTGAGAAAATAAGTTTGTTTTTTAAGCCAAGGTAGTGTTTGGTGGGAGTATGTGTGTAAGATTCCATTTCTGGGAGAACTGAGACTGTAATTGAGTTAAGTTTCAGTTTGGTGATGTGGAGCTTAGCAAAAGCAACTCCATTTTTTGACCTGTTTCTGGTTTTTAACATTCTTATCATCATAGCTTAGTTTTGCCTGTTCTAGCTCTTCATATAGATGGAATCATAAAGTATGCACTGTTGTTTGTAAGGTTTTTTTTTCTCTCCACTCAGCAAAATGTTCTAAGAGACTCACCCATGTATTTGTAAATATCATTACTTTGTTCATTTTTATTGTTCAGTAGTTTTCTATTGTATGAATAGATCACTGATTATCAGCTCTTCTACTGATGAAAAACACGTTGTTTCCAGTTTTTGGTTATTATAACAAAAATAGAACCTGCTATAAAGGCTTTTGTGAATATATTATTTCATTTATCTAGATAAATGTCTAAAAGTGGAAATCCTAGCTTGTAAGGTAGATATGTTTAACTTTCTAAGAAGGTGCTAGGATTTCCAAAATAGTTTTACTATGTTACATTCTTGTCAGAAATATGTGAGAGTCTGGTTGCTCCACATCTTCATCAACAGTTAGGCTTATCTTTTTCCTTTTAGGTTACTATGGTATTAAAGGGGAAGGATTTTTTTTTTAATCTAATGAGTTGCAGGAGTTCTGTGTATATTCTAGATTTAAGTCAGATACATGGATCATAAATATCTTCCCATAGTATAGTTTATATTTTCCTAGTCTTTTTTTTTTAAGATTGATTGATTGATTTATTTATTTATTTATTTATTTATTTATTTATTTATTGAGACACAGAGAGAGAATGAGAGGCAGAGACACAGGCAGAGGGAGAAGCAGGCTCCACACAGAGAGCCCAATGTGGGACTCGATCCAGGGTCTCCCGGATCACGCCCCGGGCTGCAGGTGGCACTAAACCGCTACACCACCAGGGCAGCCCGATATATTTTCCTAGACTTTTATTCCTTTTCATGAGCAGAAGTTTCTAAATTTTGATGGATTCAACTTTAACATTTCTTTGCTTTATGATTAGAATTTTCTGTTTCTTCTCTAAGAAATTTCTGCCTATCCCAACATTACACAAAATCTGTATATTTCTTTTTTTTTTCTAGAAGGTTTATAGATTTAGTTTACTTTCTATATCCAAGATGCATCATGCATCATTTTTGTATGTGGTATGAGGTCAAAATATGTAGATAAGAGATATCCATTGTTTTCCAGAACAATTTGTTGAAAGACTTTCATTTCCTTATTGAATTGCTTTGGCTTCTTTGGTGAACATCATCTGGCCATAAATGTGTAGGTTTATTACTGGAATCTCTATTCTTTTCTGTTTGTATATTTCTCTATTCTTTTGCCAATATCATATTCCATGGATAAACTACAATTTATCCTAGCTTTAGGATAAATTTTGAAGTCATGTATCCCTCTAATAACAGTCCTCCTTTTCCAAGATAGATTTGGCTATTCTAGGTTTTTCTTTTTTTCATTTTCAAATAAACTGTAGAATAAATTTGAGAATTCCACCAAAAAAAAAAAAAAATCATGCTGAGACTTTGTTCCAGAGTGCACTTGATTTAGGGACAAATGACATCCTGCGAATACTGAATCTTCTGAATTCAAAAATATGGTATGTCTTTAGACTTCTAAGCCCTTTTAAATGTCTCTCAGCAATACTTTTTTTGCAGATGTCTTTCATGATTTTGTTAAATTCATCACTGAGTAGATTTTAGCATGCATTGTAAATACTATTGTACTTTAATTTCATTGTACAATTGTTCATTGCTAGTATATAGAAATACAATTGAATTTTTCTATTTGTATCCTATGGCTTTGCTAAATTTATTAGTTGTAGTTTTTAATATATT
The DNA here is from genome assembly GCF_048164855.1 of Canis lupus baileyi. Lineage (NCBI taxonomy): Eukaryota > Metazoa > Chordata > Mammalia > Carnivora > Canidae > Canis > Canis lupus. Next base: position 84,839,753 of record NC_132838.1, read on the forward strand.
CTTCATGATTTTCTATGTAGATAATCATGCAATCCTTAAATAAAAACAATTTCACTTTTTTCTTTTCAATCTTAACATAATGCTTTTATTTTACTTCCTTATTGAATTGACTAGGACCTCTAGTAAAATATTCAGTAGAACTGTGTGAGAGAAATTATTTCTGTCTTATTCCAGATTACAGGGAGAAAGCTTTCAATATTTAAGCAATAATATTCATTATAATTAATTAATATAGATTACTTTCATAGCTTTAAGTTTTCTTTTATCTCTAATTTGCTAAGAGTGTTTTCTAAATCATAAATGGATATTGAATAGTGCCAAATGTTTTTTCAGTATCTATATCTTGTGATTTTTCTCCTCTTATTTGTTAATGTCATAAATTATATTTATTGATTTTAAGTATTAAATCAATAAATATTGCATTTCTAGGGTAAATTCCACTTTGCCATTATGTTTTATTCTTTTTAGTATATTTCTAGATTTAATTTGCCAATATTTAATTATGGAATTTTGGGCCTATATTCATGAGAGATATTTGTAATTTTCTTTTCTGATAATGTTCTTTATCAGAAATTATGCTGCTGTCATAAAATGAGTTGGTAAATGTTTTCTCCTTTTCTTCTGGCATTATTCCTTCTTTAAATTTTTGATAGAATTTACCAGCAAAGCAATCTCAGTTTTGTGAAGGTTTTAAATTCCAAATTCTGTTTATTGAATCCATATAGATCTATTCTGATAACCTATCCTTTTTTAAAATAAATATTTTATTTATTTGAGAGAGCAAGAGAAAGAGACAGAGAGAGCAAGAGCACACAAGCAGGGGGAAGGGGCAGAGTCCTGCTTAGCAGAGAGCCTGATATGGGGCTGGATCCTAGGATCCCAGGATCAAGACCTGAGTGGAAGGCAGATGCTTAATATGGCCTGCGTGTATTAAGCCATATTAAGACACAGAGAGGGTAAATTGATTTTTAACTAAACTACCCAGGCACCCCCTTGATAATCTATTCTTATTGCATTAATTTCAGTAATTTCAATAAATTGATTTTTCTTTCTTTTTTAAAAAAGATTTTATTTATTTATTTGAGAGAGAGAGAGACAGCATGAGCAGGAGGTGGGGAGGGGTAGAGGGAGGGAAAAGCAGGCTCCCAGCTAAGCAGGGAGACCCAGGTGGGGCTGGATCCCAGGACCCTGAGATCATGACTTGAGCAGAAGGCAGAAACTTAACTGACTGTGCCACCCAGGAACCCTAGTAAATTGATTTAAAAACATTTTTTTTTTCTATTTTGTCAGAATTGCAAAATTTATAAGCATAAGTATTCAGAATATCTTTTATATTCTTTTAAAGTTTTGTAGAATCTATAGTTACAATGTTTCATTCAATGTTGGTATTGGAAATCTATGCTTTTTTTTTGCTTTTCCTTGCTGAATATCGTGAAGATTTTTTTTAAATCAATTTTAGTAGTCTTATTAAGGAACCAATTATTGACCTTATTGATTTTCTAATTATTTGTTTGTTATTTAATGGATGTCTGTTTTTATTTTTAATTATAGATAAAAAATTTCCCTCTAAAGTTGCTTTAGCTACACTAGATACTTCAGCTCTCTTAGTTGTTATTATTTTCATTGCTTTTTTCTTTGTCACAGCTACTTTCCAGGATTTCCTGATAAAATATTTCACTCTCTGACTTTAATTGTAGCATTGATAGTCATTTCCTTTTTAAAAATTCAAATTCAGTTAGCCAAAATACAGTACTTCATTAGTCTCAGATGTAGTGTTCAATCAGTTGTGTAGCATTGATATTTAAAACATAATATGGTGATGCTTTCAAGGCATAGGCAAATAACTCTTTTAAAATAATCTGAAATACTTATAATATGGAGAACAAAGGCAAAAGAAAAAAAATTACAACTTCTTTACAACGTATAGCATATTGACAAGAATTTGAGACAGGCAGAGTGACCTTCTTCATGGAGCTTAGCTGCCTCGATGTTAGTATTTTGCTAGAGGCAAAAGGCCACCTTGTTGACATTAGCCCAACCCCCAAGACCTGTAAAAAATTCCTTTGGAAACTTCCTTTATCCCCATACTCCCTCCCCTCCTAGATATATGTTAATAAATATCTTGCTAGCATATGGTTAACTGATATACATCTGAAGGGTCTCATGACTAAGGTTTTAGATGGTAAACAACAGTTAGCCCCTCAAGATCCTGGAAAACTTGCTTCAAAATTCTTAAGAGACTTATGCTATCCCTACCCCCTCCCAACTTGAAAGTATAAAATCAGTCACCCCTTATAACCTCAGGGCAGCCTTTTCTGCCTATTCTCCTGGTTTAATAAAACCATCCTTTTTGCATCGAAGATGTCTCAAGAATGCTTTCTTGACCATTTGCTCCTGAGCCCCAACATTTCATGTCAACTAAGTATATTCTTCTGATAAAGATTTCATTATGAGAAAATGATCACATTTTTCCAGCCTAATTAAAGAGGAAACCATGTATTTGAAAATAACAAGCCACAAAGTTACATGCAAACTTTTTTGAACTATTACAATTTTTTCTGGCAACCTGGCAGCTCTCCATTAACCTAGGACTCAACATTCAAAGGGAGAGAGTAAAAAACGAAGTCAAAATTTATTTTAAAGGCTGTCATCTTTTAATGTGGTCAAATCTTTGATTAGATTATCCTTTGATCAGTCTTCTTAAAACAATAGGATATGTTTATTTCAAAAAGCTCACACTGAAATGTAGGGTACTTTTTGATTTTGAACTTTTTCTCCAATTATTTCATAGTTATTATTCAACACCTTGAGACTCAAGGCTCAATTGTAGAGCAAATAGGTACATATTTAATGCAAAATAATTTCTTGTACGGCTATTTGACAACTCAATTAATAAATAAAATCTTAAAAAAAAAAAGACCAGGAAAAATGGATAATATGTGGCCATTATGCAGTTACCACTGGGGATGCCAGAAGTTGAACCAAGTGTATTTTATGAGAGACACAGAGAGGGAAAGGCAGAGACAGAGACAGAGGTAGAGGGAGAGGCAGGCTCCCTTCAGGGAACCCAATGTGGGACTTGATCCCAGGACTGTGGTATTGGGACCAGAGCCGAAGGCCAACACTCAATGGCTGAGCCACCCAGGCATCCCTGGAGGTATGTTTAAAAAAAAAAAAAAAAGAAAATTTAAGAAAAACAATGAGCAAGAGATCTGAGGAAGAAATCTGAGAGGAGGAAATACTAATAGCTAAGAAACATAAGAAAAGATACTTACCTACAAATGACATAAGGACAATGCATACTTACATGGTATATCACTCCATGTCCATCAGATTAGCAAAAAGTAAAATGCTTAAAAATAAAGCATTGATGAAAATGTAGAACCTCACATATTTCTCGTAGGAATGTAAAATAATACAATTACTTTGTAAAGCAATTTTGCTGCATTTATTATGCTGGATACTTTCTGGTTATCCGTCCAGATCCACTCTTTCTTTGCCTAGACTTTTGCCATAGGAGGCTGACCTTATGTGAAAAGGCTCCCTGGTCCTTTGGTTTCTAGTTGGGTACAAATGAGTATCGGAGGATGAAGGGGAAGTGAATTCATGGCATTTATTTTGTTGCCCCTCTCACATGTATTTGTTGTACCCTATTCCTTATGCCATAGATCCTGTCATAGATTTCTCTCCATGAAGTTACATTTTTTAAATCTTTTAAATTGCTTCCTCCCTTTGCTACTTACTTAAGGCTTAAGAGTAGTGATAGCTATCTGCTATGGCTAATTCCAGAGTATTGTGCTATTTCCTGCATCCCTAAACTCTGATGATGCATATTAAATAGTTTTTATTACATTCCTCTTAAAATGTCCACTTTGAATGTATCATCTGATTTTTGCTAGGATACCAAGGATATCCTTGGTGAAGCTGAATACCAATGATCATTATTTGGTATATACCTCAAGATACTCTTGTACATTTGCTCAACCTGTTATACATGAATATTTATTAAAACATTGTAATAGTAAAAATAGGTTCAGTTGGATCTCGGCAGCAGCTGCAGCGGCTCTCATCTCTTCTGACCCTTTTTTCTATATCCCTTTTGCTTCCGGAAACATGGCCTCTGGCATGGCAGTTTCTGAGGGTGTCATCAAAGTGTTCAATGACATGAAGGTGCGTAAGCTTCAACACCAGAGGAGGTGAAGAAGTGCAAGAAGGCAGTACTTTTCTGCCTGAGTGAGGACAAGAAGAACATCATCCTCGAGGAGGGCAAGGAGATCCTGGTAGGTGATGTGGGCCAGACTGTAGATGACCCTTACACCACCTTTGTCAAGATGCTACCAGACAAGGACTGCCGCTATGCCCTCTATGATGCAACCTATGAGTCCAAGGAGAGCAAGGAGGAGGACCTGGTGTTTATCTTCTGGGCACCTGAGTCTGCACCCCTTAAGAGCAAAATGATTTATGCCAGCTCCAAGGATGCCTTCAAGAAAAAGCCGACCGGGATCAAGCATGAGTTACAAGCAAACTGCTACGAGGAGATCAAGGACCGCTGCACCCTGGCAGAGAAACTGGGGGGCAGTGCCGTCATCTCTCTGGAGGGCAAGCCTTTGTGAGCCACCTCCAGCCCCCTGCCTGGAGCATCTGGCAGCCCCAGACCTTCCCATGGGGGTTGCAGGCTGCCCCCTTCCTGCCAGACTGGAGGGGCTAGGGGGATCCCAGCAGGGGGAGGGCAATCCCTTAACCCCAGTTGCCAAACAGCCCCCTCACCCCCTGGACCTTCCTCCTCCCTCTATCCCTGATGGTTCTGGCTTTCCCAGACTACTTTTGATCTTCTGATTCCTCTTGGGTTGAAGCAGACCAAGTTCCCCCCAGGCACCCCAGTTTGGGGGGGCTGTATTTTTTAACGACACCCCAGTTCCCCGCCTGTTCCTCCCTTTTCCCATGCTGCCAACTTCTAACCACAATAGTGACTCTGTGCTTGTCTGTTTAGTTCTGTGTATAAATGGAATGTGTGGAGATGACCCTTCCTTGTGCCACCTGGTTCCCGTCTCCTTTTCCCCTGGTCTTGGCACTCATGGAAACAGGACCAGTAAGGGACCTTCAATTTAAAAAAAAAAAAACACCACATACAACAACAACAACAACAAACATTGTAATAGCAAAAATAAAAACTGATCTAAGTGTATAAAAACAGAATAATGGCTCAATACATTGAAGTATAATAATACAATGTAGCATTATTCAGCAGTGAAATAAAAGTAGAGACAATGTACCAATGGATATAAAACTCAAAAGTATAATTTCCAGTGGTAAAGTAAGTTTGAGAAGTGTTTAAACAGAAAGAAGCCATGTATATAAAGATTAATACTTATGTATGATATTTTTCAACAAATATATATATATATATTTTTATTTTCCTTAAATGTATATAGGAATAAAAATATGCGTCAGAATGATAAACCCCAAATTCAGGAAAGTGGTTATTTCTAGGGAAGAAGAATGGGATTGTTTAGAGATCTGTAAAGGTCTTCAGTTTTGATCTGAAATTGAAATTGAAATGTTTTATTTTTTGAGATGGTAGATGATGCATGAATTATTTGACTTGAGTTGTTTTGTTCTTACTTTCGACCCTGTAGAAAATATTATTACAGTCCTCTAAAATCCTGCTTAATTATCTAACGAGTGGCCATCTGGTGATATCCTATGTACCCTTTTGTAACATTTGTGCAGTTTTGGTTAAAGTGGAAATTCTTCATCTTTCAGCTATTTGTTCTGGACACTAAACTTGGGAAGAACAAGTATGGATTTAAGCGAGAGCCCTGCTGCCAACTTCTTGCTTGAATCCAGCTGGGGACATTTTTACTGTTGTGTAAGACATAATATCAGGAGACTCTGATAAGGGAACACCATGGGACAAAGATCTTCATTGCTCTCATCTTTCAGGATAATGCCCTTGCATTCATTATAGGATTATTATGGAGATGACAGGGGAATTTGAAAAATTTTGCAATATGAAGAGATATAAATTCTACATGAACTTTGCCCAAATGTATTCTTTAAGCTATGCCGTGTTATTTTCTAAGACACAAATTGGTTGCCTGAGATCCTCCTTTTCCTAAGAACTTTTTTTTTTTTAACCATGTTAACCAAGAGATGCTGGGAAGGGATTCAGTACCTTCATGATGTCAACAATTTGCATATTATATCACATAGTAAAGTGTTTATTCTTCTGGCCTGAGTTTGAGTCCTTATGTGCTAACTACTAGGTGTAAGATCTTAAGTAAGTTACTGAACTTCTCTGAGCCTCAATTCTATCCTTTGTCAAATGGGAAAAATAACATCAACATCCTAGTGTTGCTGTGAGGGTTATATAAGCACTTAAACGGAAATCTAGACTTGCCAACTACCATGTAACTCAGAAATTGCACTCCTAGGCATGCATCCGAGAAATGGAAGCTTAGGTTCGCACTGAAACCTATACACAAATGTTTATAGAAACTTTATGCATCATAGTCCCAAATCAAAACAATCTTGTTATTATGCTGGCCTGGTGAGGCCCACTTATCAGGAGATGACTGCCACTGAAAAGATAGTTTGTTACTCACACTTCCCAAGAGGAGGAGGCATACCCTGCCTTGCAGTTATGCCTTTGCAGGAACAGCATCACATCCTATTAGGAGGAAGGCAGCCCTGCACCCAGGAGGATATTGAGGTGGTTAGGCAGTCCACAGCTTCCCTGGGCCTGGTGAACCCGTGTACACTGTGCATGCACGTTCTGTGGTTCGGAGTCCCGGGATCTCCAACAGTCCAAGGCCATGAGAGGCGGGATCCCTGGGTCAGCCTTCCCAGGGTTCGTCCTGAGGCACCAGTCTTTGTGGTGGTTCTTGCAGGAAAGATCAGGAAAGGCAGTGTAAAGGTTGAAGATTGCCTAATTTGAATAATTTCAGCCAGTTCTGGAATGTAGGGGCTGGTACCTGGCCATGGGGTGATCAGGGCAGTGGGAATACTGGTTTGCGGTGCAGGAGCCTGATAGAGGAAACCTGTACGTGGGGGTACAGCAGGTAGGTAGATGTTCACTACCTCTAGGAATCTGTTAGCCTTGGAGGGTGGGGGGGAAGTTTCCCCAGGATCAATAAGGACCCGGTTGTCAAAACATCATTATAAAGACACATGTTTGATCCAAATTTACATTTTAAAAAGTTGTTATTTATTTATTATTTATTTATTTATTTATTTATTTATTTATTTATTTATGAGAGAGAGAGAGAGAGAGAGAGAGGCAGAGACATACGCAGAAGGAGAAGCAGGCTCGGTGCAGGGAGCCTGATGCAGGGCTGATCCCAGGACTACCTGCAGACACTCAACCACTGAGCCACCTGGGTGCCCCAGATTTACATCATTACAGGACGTGTAATAAACCTGTACCATGAAATACTTCTTAGTAGCAAAAAGGAAGAAGCTATGGATGCACGAATAACTTGGATGAATCACGCTTAAACATAGGATAAGTTGGTGGTGGTGATGATAGGATGTGTGTGGCTATAAAAAGGTGACTCCTGTGATGAAAAGATGGTATATTTTGCCTAGATCAATGTCAGTATCCTAGTTGTGACATCATACTATAGCTTTGCAAGATGTTACCATTATGGGAACGTCTGGGTAATGGGTAACAGGACCTCTGTTATTTCTTACAACTGCCTGTGCATCTATAACGATCTCAAAATAATTAAAAATAAAAGCCTGGAACATAGAGCTTATAAATATTAGTTATTTTAAATATTATTTGCTTTATGATACTAGTAAATCTGTTACTGTATGCATTAGAATCAATTGATTCATGAATTCAAACATTAATTTAGCAATATTTACTGATGCTTACACGTATAAGGTTCCATAATATAGGGTTATAAAGACAAGACTCCTGCTCTTATGTTTCTCTAATAAAAGAAGAAAAGAAGGATGAGATAATTACTACAATAGGAAACATAGTGGAGTAGTTTAAAGCAAGGTTTAGAGCTAGAAAGATCTACTGAAGCTTCTAAGTTCCTGCTTGCATTTTCTCAAAGAAGTTGCTTAACTTGTTTATTTCTGTTGCTTTGTCTGTAAAATAAATGACAGTGGAAATAATGTCTCCTTTTAATATTTTTTGAAGTTTTTTTTAAAGATTTTATTTATTTATTCATGAGAGACACACACAGAGAGAGAGGGAGAGAGGGAGAGACACAGTCAGAGGGACAAGTAGGCTTCCCACAAGGAGCCCGATGTGGGACTTGATCCCGGATCCCAGGATCACACCCTGAGTGGAAGGCAGATGCTCAACCACTGAGCCACTCAGACGTCCCAATATTTTTGAAATTTAAATGAGATAACATAGTACTTCAGCTTTTAATGAATGTCAGTTTTGCACCTATGATCTGGGTCTGTAGGAGATACTGGGGATCCAGTAGTGCTTAAGAAAATGATGTCATTCTTCAAGAAGTCTTGTGGGGTCTTTCAATACTCAGAATTGTTGAAGAATTGAATGCTTTGGGGCACCCTGGTGGCTCAGTTTGTTGAGCATCTGCCGTTGGCTCAGGTCATGATCCCAGGGTCCTGGGATTGAGTCCTACATCGGTCTCCCCGCTCTGTGGTGAGAGTGCTTCTTCTCCTGCCTTCCACTCCTCCTGCTTGTGCTTTCTCTCTCTCTCTGTGTCAAATAAATAAATAAAACTTTTTTAAAAATTTGAAAAGTAATTGAATGCTTTCACTGAAAGATCGTGGGCTTTTTCTTAGACTCAAGAACAGTGATTGATACATCTCAAATTTCAGATAGATGCAAGCACCTAATGTTTGTTCCTATAAATGCTGTATAATGTTTTCTCTGTATATTACTAAGGATGTGTGTGTAAACTGAAGTAGATACTTCTGTTATAATTTCATCTTAGTGTATATTTTGGCTTATAGACAGCAGATCATATGCAATCACTTACTTAGCAAATTATGAATAAATAATAGTATGCAAATGAGAGAAAGATCTAAGATATTATATGGGGACAGAAATGATTTCTTTCAGAAAAAGCTTTTTGAAGGAAGTAGAATTTGAGCTGGACTTTAAAAGATAGATAATATTCTAAGCATCTTTTAGATCACATCTATTGAAGAAATTAAGTACATGTCATGTCCTCAAAGGGCTTTATTCATTAAAAAAAAAAGAATTTTGACACTCTTAAAGATAAAAAAAATTTGAAATGAATGGGGAAAATTGAAGATATTCCTTATACTTTGACTTGTTTTACCTGTAAATGGTACCTTAAAAATCTGCATGCAGTGTTTGCTTCTGAGGCTAGTCTGTCTATCTATCTATCTATCTATCTATCTATCTATCTATCTATCTAGAATTTATATATATAAATTAATTATATATTAATATATATTATATATAAAATTAATATATAAATTAATTATATATGAATATAAATTAATGTATATATATAAATTATATATAATATATTATTATATATATAGAGAGAGATAATATATTTATAATATATTTAGCTAGGTTGAGTTTCCTTTGATATGAATATACTGAAGGAATACAATAATTTCTCCAAAAACATTGTATGAAGTATTGTACTGCTCAGTAATGATGCAGTGGTCTTTAAGGTCAAGGCAGTAAGCACTGATACCAGCCATTTACTTTACTCAGTAATATTTCTCAGAAATAGCAGTTCAATCACTGTTTAGCTTTATCCATGATAAGATCGGAGGCTGATTGTATCTTTGCTCTGAAGCAACTCTAGTAACTGTTAACTCCTTAAGAATAGCTTCTGAATTTGTGTAAAGTATTATGCAGAATGATTGGAAGGCATTTTAATTGTTAAACCTGGAAGGTAGTTATCATTTCTTCTTGAGAATTAAAGCTCATCTCATGAGCTTTAAAATTAACATTACCCAGAGTCTGAGTTCTTCCTCGTTCAAAATACAAGAATGCTTTGAAAGTATGTTTAAAGTCCTATCTCCTTAAACTCTAGTTTCCTTTTATATATCTCTTGTATTTATAGAATATTTATTGAATGTCCTCTTATATCTACGAGGGGTATAATGTGGTGTACAGCAAGTTGAAAACCAAAGCTGCTCTTAAAATTCTCAACACATTAGATACAAAAGAAATGTGTCACAGAGGGAACTTAGGAACCCAGAGGAAAGGGGAAGATTTGAGGATCTGGCAATAAATGAGTTCCCCCGAAGGGATGACCACCACCCAATTTAACACTCAATTACCAGTTCTGCATGTGTCTTGGCTTTCTGGAGTTTCTGATAAAGATGATGAGAAATGATTTTTTTCAGCTTTACTGTAATACCAAAATCTGTTAAATATCGGATACAAACACTAAAGTCCGGGCAGCCCTGGTGGCTCAGCAGTTTAGCGCCACCTTCAGTCCTGGGCCTGATCCTGGAGACCTGGGATGGAGTCCCATGTCAGGCTCCCACCATGGAGCCTGCTTCTCCCTCTGCCTGTGTCTCTGCCTCTCTCTCTGTGTCTCTCATGAATAAATAAATAAAATCTTTAACAAACAAACAAACAAACAAACAAACACGAAAGTCCTTTGAATCAACGATTTTTTTCCTCACTTGGTGTGTGATTTGCTTAAGTCTTTTTTTAAAATTAAATTTCTACTCCACCCACCCCCAAAAGACATTTCTTCTTCTTGGAAAACATTTGTGGAAGTAGTTTTTGTCTCTGGGAGAAAAGTAATAAGTTTTTTGTATTCAATAAGTTACTTAAAAATAAAGGTGAGTAACTGTTTTCTTAGCATATATCTATATAAAGTTACTTAGAAAACATAGTTATCAAGATTGTGCATATAATTTCGACATTATATATACTTACTATACATTGTGACAGTGTTTTGTTTCTATTTTTTAAATTAATTTCATCGATGTCTATATAGGTAATTAAAAAAACATACACATAATTTAGAAGATTTTCTAAGTATTAGGGAGAATGTTATTTACTGTACACAAACTATATGGGATACCCTAATATATTATGAAATATTTTTGGAGACTGTTTTATTCAAATCTTTATTTGTTTAAATGTTTTTAGTCCAAATAAAGAACTAGAAAGTGAATTATTCTGAGACTTACTGAACATCTGGGGCTTGTGGAATGCTGAGAACAGAGTTAAGATTAAGAACATGAAAATTGTAAGTCTACTGCTCACATTTGCTGTTGATATATTATTTAAAAGATTTATGTAACAGCTGAATTCTGCTTACCTGACATGGGCAGGAAGGGTGCCATATCCATGTATAAGTGAACCCCAACATGTGACAAAGTGTGAAAAGAGAATGCACAAAGCTTTCTTCACATTACACAATTTTCTCTTTATTTGAAAGAAGAGGAACTTCTCTCTGTTAAGTCTGAAAAATCACAAAGTTCTGTTTTACATTTAAGTTACAGAATTTTAAAATACCATCATCATAATTAATAATAAAAATAAAGATCTACTCATCCTGGCTAATGGATGCAGATATATTTATATTATTTTTAATCATAAAAACAAGCAAGCAACGGACAAACAAAAATAGGCCCCTCACTCTGAGTTAAGCATTTTTGTATATATTTTAGGAATGAGGAAACTGAGACTAAGAAAATTTAAGTAATTTGCACAAAATCACATGCTGAGTAGTAAAGATCTGAATCCAAAGCCTATGCTCAGCCCACCAGGTCTGTTGTCTGTCCTGTTGGAGTCCTTGGAAAAATTGTGGAACTCTTTCTGTTTTCTCAAACCAGAACCTAAATGTATCTTGTGCTTCATTATCACACTGTTGAAGTGGCTTTCACACGCAGAAGGATGGCAAAGCTGCTACCCAGCCAGGTGGGGTCTGATTGACACCTGTTCAGTTCAGGCAATGTATGGAAAGGTTGGAAGGATTGGACTGGTAGAAACCTGGGCCCCCTTTCTTAAATGCACTCCTATTGTTTCAGATCATTTACATTCATGGAGCACTTCAGGACTCATCTCAGCAAACTGCCAGGGCTCTGCTGTGGAAATCTCCTTGGTATGCAGGCACAGATGAAGCCCCTTGAAGATGGCTGCTGCCCCAGGTAGGAAGTTGACCCAAGTGAGTTCCTTGACTCTTGAGACAAGAGCTTGGTTATAAGAGGAAAGAGTGTTCTGAGACTTGAAACAGAGGAAGGAGAAAGTGAAATTGGATTTAAATGGAAATCTGATGTTCATTTGAATTTGTTCCAGTTATGCTTGGAATGCCTGATGCATTTGAATTTTCAAGTTTAGAACAGTATTATGTGAAAATGCCTTGATAATTCCAGAAAAGAATATGTCTAAGGGGAATGAGGAAGGCAAGGTGTCTTTTATTACTTTCAGCTTTTCCTTAAATCCATTTAATTATAACAGCAGCTTACCTCTTTAATAGCTTTCCAGGGCACTTTGTGATATGTAACTTTGTTTTATTCTCACAATAGATGTTCATTGTAGGCAACACAACTAGTATTTTCTCCATTTTGTTGATAATAAAACTAAGGCAGAAAGATTATATAAATCTATTATTACTATTATTATTGGTGGCAAGTCAGTTAAACAATAAAGTTGATTATTTTTAAGAAGTTTATAGATGTCTGTATCTATATCTGTCTATAAGTATGTCCATTTTATTTTGACTTTTAACATGGAAAATGTACATTTTGATCAGGGCTAAGGTCATGTTTTTGATGATGGAGTTTCCCATGATTTATTTCTCTTTTATAAGTTAGCACTATATCGAATCATCTGTAATTTCCAGAATTTTTTTTTTTTTTTTTTTTTTTTTTGGTGGGAGGGAGAGGTAAGCACTTAAAAGCATTTTCTAAAGTGATGAGTACAACTCCTTCTATATTTTTATGGTTAATTTAAATATATTTTGTTATCAAATATGTCATCTTTGGGGGGGGGAACAATTTGGCCTTTTCTGAGTCTTAACTATACACTTCAATGGCATTTTCATAGTGATACACTCTTGTTTCAGATCCATAATCTATTGGCATGTGAATATTTAATGAAGTTGTATAATTATAACAAACACAATGGATATAAAGGGTTTAGCAACAAACACAACTGATTCTTCTTAACCATATAATAAAATGAAGGGGGTAATGTGTAGATGCACTTGTGAGCAGTCTGCTAGCTGTGAGCATTCAATATGCCAAAGAATACAGATGTTTTTAGGGATGGAAAGATGAGCCTCCATTTATTTTGATTATACATAGTTGAGAGAAGTGCAATTGAGAAGAAGTAATCTTGAAAGTAGGCAAATGTTTACCTAAAGTCTATTCGTCATAATATCTACTCAACCAGTATTTATTAAGTACCAAGTATGTGTCAGATACACAATTCTAGAAACTGGAGACATTCTAATAAAATAGAGTTCATAGTAGAGGGAGAAGGACACTAAGCAAATTAAATGTGCAGGATGGCAATGAGTCTATGGAAAAGATAGAGTAGGGTTTGTGATAGAGACTGATTTCTAAGGCTCCCTAGGAATTGATGTTTCAGTAAAGATGAAAAGAGGGAGGGGTGAATACTTACACTTCCATGGCATTAACATAGAAGAGCTGGTATATTTGAGGGATGACCAGCTTGTCTGGAGCAGGGTGAAAGGGGGGAAACTGGAACAGAAAAATAATGAGGGGGTAGAGTAGGAGTGCTGTTACAAAGAGTCATCTGGTTTCTTTTTTAGGACTTTGGCTTTTACTTTGAGTAAAACAAAGACATTGGATGATTTGAGTAGATAGGGGATATTGTCTGACAGGTGACAGATCATTCTGTGTGCTCACTTGAGAATATTCCAAAGAAAACCAAGAAGGAAAATAGGCAGATCAGTTAGTAGACTACTGTAAAAAGTCCATGTGAGAGAGGCCGTGGTGATAATCTACAATTTTAAACAATAGAATTAGCAGTGATGGTGGAGATTTATTAATATTATTGTTAAAAATAGAACAACAAACTCAAAATGGAGTTGCTTATGCTCAATCTCAAATCTCCAAACTAGGACCTAACTGCACGATAGTTTTGATTCTCTTAGAAATGGAAACTTAAAACCAATCAGGAATCACCTGATCAGCCCTGATTAGATAATATGCCTGTTAGACCCCTGCCAGCCCCTAGAGCAAGGTGTGACCTTCCAATAACCAACTTGGATTTTTTTTTTTTTTTGTCTAATATAACTTCCTTGTTCCCGCTCCCTTCTGCCTTTAAAAGTTTTTCATTTTGTCCAGCTCCTTGGAGCTCCTTTCTGCCTGTTAGATTGGATGCTACAAAATTCATAAATTCTTGAATAGAGCCAATAAGATATTTAGAATTTATTTAGCTTTGTTTTTTAACATCAAAAATTTTCAAGGTAGCAGGAAGATGAAGACAGAAAAATGAAAAAAAATAAAAATATTTAACAAGTGAGTATTGTTTAAATGATGTGCTTATATAGTGAATATAATATAAATGTATATAATATGTAGAAAAAACATATAATGGCACATTAATGGCACATTCAGTCATGATATCTGGCAGCATTAAGTAAATGTAGTAGGTAATAAAATAGACAAATTGTATTTTGACAAATACAAAATATAAATCTATGTTATTTGCACTTATAATGCAAAGAAAATAGGGAGCATATACAATATACACATGGATTATGGCTGTTTTTAGATATTCTTAGCTCTCCTTCATTTATTTTTTTCTATGCTTAGAGATATTAGCTCATTTATTCCTTTGTTCAATCAGTACAGGAGTACTGGAGTAAGGACTACATTGAAAATTCTGCCATTGGCTTTGAAAACGATTTAAAGATGAGTGAGACATAATTCTTGTTATCAGTCTTTACAGTTTTATAGGTGGAGAGAAAAAAAAGCATCATAGTGCACATATTGATATATCAAAAAAATATATATGCCACTACAACTAAATAAGCCCAAACAAAATACTGTAAGGGGTTATGAGGTGACAAATATTTAGCTGTTGGTGGCATTTGAGTTGGGCTATGAAATATCAGGGAGATGTTTTGACAATTTGTGGAATGGCATTCTCAGCTGAGAGAATAGAATTAGCAGAATTATAGAGGCAAGGATGTATATAACATGTTTGAGAAAATAAATTCTGTATAGCTAAAGTGTAAAGGAAGTAAATTACTATAGTATAAGAAGGTACATATAGATATGCATTTATGTATATATATATAATATAGTATAAAGAAGTATGTAGATATAGTAGAATAGAATCAGACATGAAGCTTAAAGGGCTTAATGTGACCAAAAATTATTGGTCATTGAAGAGATGCTTATAGATGATAGACATTTGCATAAAATACACTTAACCTCCATAAATTTCTGTTTAAATATTAGCTAAAATCTATATTCAGGTTGCTTCTATTATTAATTTTAGACTTAGGCCACAAAACTGATATTTCTTAAGAAGAAAAATACCTTTATGACTTCCCTCTCTCCCAGAAATATTTACTGATTTATTTTGAGGTCTTCTAATACAAATGTACTGTAGAAAGCTATTTGTGGATTGAAATTTTTACCCTAGGCCCTCATGCACTGAATTTCTTCTGAGTAGCGGCTGGGAAAATCTGGCTTATTCTGTGTGAAGTTATTTGGAAGAATGAAAAGAATTGTTGCCCTCCAGAAGAACTTGGTAGTGACGTCTGTGGAGAGGAGCTGGGCATCTCCTTTAAATTCCGGGTGACTTAGGGCTGTGGAATGGAGCCAAAGCCAGCCTCCCGGCTGCCCTTTGTCACAGGGGTTTGTAAGTCTGCATTAGTCAACAGCACTCTGAGGGTCTGATTACTTACTTGTGAACATTTGCTCTTGGCTGTAAACTGGTAAATAAACAAAGGCTCTGCATGAGAGAGCAATGGCATTTTGGTAATTCTAGGAGAAAAAAAAAAGTCAATTTGAGCACTTGGTTATAAAGAGAGGAAACCAAGATGTTAAATTTTGCAGTCGTTGGTACCCCCCCCCCCCCATTTGTAACCGACAGATTGGATTTAACACATGGAAACTGGAAGACTACTTGTCTTTAAAAAACGGTCTAATTACATTTGAAACTTAAGGGAAATAGAAGATTCCAGGATATTTTTGTTTTGAATTTGAAATTGGGGACAGCGCATGCACAGTTGTTTGTTTTCACACTTTATGGGAATGAATCACACCATGTCGACCGTGAGATTTAATTATGTATTTAGCAGAGAAGCTGGAGGTGTGCCAGTGTGATAGCTAAGCTGCTGGAATAGCCCATGCACAGCCCCTTCCAGTTTCTAGACACTGCAAACCTTTCCTAATAGCACATTTAACATCAGAGATGGAATGGTGTTGATGAGATGCATCAAATCTCAGTGGAATGCTTTTGCCAGGAAACAAAATGCTGATATCAAAAGAAGGACATTCTTATAATGGGGAGCAAAGCTGCTGTACCTCTGGGCATAGGGTCTACCTTTAATTGAAGCAACTCGAGCAAAGCATGTCCTCTCTGCCTGCTCCCATTGTTCTTTTCGGCTATAGGTTGGTGCATGAACTCCCTCCATCCTAAACTCACACATACACACAGAACTTAGCAAATATTTAGAGCCTGGGGACCAAAGAATGAAATGAAACTTGAATTGTTTTACCGAAAAATTTACCAGTAGGTTAATGAGTTTTTTCAATACTCATTTTTAGAACTGGTTTGGGTGAGAAAATTCTTAGATTAATAGATGTTCAATTTTTTTTTCCTGATAACAGCTGACTATGTTAACATCTTTAGGAGGGATTCATGAGGGGTACTTACATAAACTGAAAAGGAGGAGGCAAGGCTTGATTTTTGACAAAAAAATATTTCCTCTTAAATGTGTCAGATCCAGTGTTTTCATTCTCAGATTCTTAAAAGTACTAGGACAAGACCAGAGTTGCTTTTTTCTTAATAGGTCAAAAGCCTAACAGAAGCCCTATACTTACTAGCATGAGAGAGTTGTAAGGTTAATGAAATATACATTTTTTCTTGTTTGCTACAATTGTATCACCCTGACTGATTGACTGTGGGTGATTATGTAGAGTTTCATTGTCCATGGTAGAAAATGATAAATAATATTTTATAATAAAAAATCTGGGATACAAAAACATGACCTCTAACATTTATATTCTTATGATTATTGTTGTCCACATCTATGTTTTTCTTGTCTCTAAATGGGGATGTGAATCCTACATAAATGCAACATAATGACTTTGGGCATAGATGGAGAAGTGAAGAACACAGATTCCTTCTGATTTGTGGTAAATTCTATATGGAAAAAATATTTGGTCTTTTGATCCTTGGTTCCTCTGACTAAAGCTATTGAATTTATTCTCCTATAGTCTAGGTTATTGCTTGTGTGGGTTGTTGAAATTTGGTCTCGATGAGTCTTCCTGTAGGCAATGATACAGATAATGTTTTAATAAGATGACTAATGGAACATGTTTTGGATAACTTCCAGTGAATGGAGTGGAATTGCTTTTGATTGGGAATGATGCATTCTTTGTGCTGGTGATGCTAAATGGGCACATTAAAGACTAAGATTGGCCAAGTAGGGTTGTAATGTGATTGGTTAAATTATGTAAATGGCACCCTGCTGATACTGGACTATAAAAAAGTCATTCAAAGATGAGTCTTTGAAAATATGTGACATTAGTTAAAAAGAGAGAGAGAGAGAGACCAAGAAAGTCATTCATGACCATGGATAGAATTATATCTCTGTGGTTGATAGGCAGGGCAGCACCACTCAGCCATGAGCCCCTTTAAAGAATCCCCTGCCTTAGCTGACACATCCAATGTCATGGCCTTTTCTAGGGCTGGACATTAGTAGGATGAGGAAAGGGGACACTTTCAAAAGCCTGGCCTCTCATCCCAGTTTGGGACAGCTCCCAAATCAAGTCTGCCTTTAGAACTTCCCAAGAATTCAGCTGAGGCTTTCATTGAGAACACAGCTCAGTTTCTCCCTCTGCTCAGCCCTGTCTTTTTTTTTTTTTCTCTCTCTTCTATAGATGTTGATCACAAAGCATCCCTCTACAGCCTCCTGCACACTAATCCCTTCTGAGTCAGTTTCCCAAGAAACCTAACTTGCAGCAGCCTCCACATCTACAAATGAAAGGGCAAATCCTGGCTGCTTTTAGGTCTCACGTATACAGTCTGGGGCCTGTAGCATAGCCTGACTTGGGGGGTGCGGTAGCCAGCCTACCTCCTTATACTTAGTCTGGGTTGTTCTTTTGACTATATCTAGCTATATGTGCTAAATCAACCTCTGTGGTCAAAACAAACCCTAAGACATTCATGTATTCCATTTCAGTTACCTTGAGGCAGATTCCTTGTCCTCCCCTTCTCTGTATATTTGGATTCAAAGCATGTGAGGTGATTTCCACTGAACCTAAGCCATAACCAAAATCCAGCAGAGTCATCATGGTCTTTCCGGCTAAGTGGCCTACTTTGAGTATCAGAATTCACATATAAATAGCGTTCAACACCTATTCTGTTTTCCAGAAGATATTTCTTTGGCTCCCAGATGTTGAAAGCATCATTGTGTTAGGAGCTAGGAAATGTTTTGTCATTTCTGTTATGTGCGAAGAATAATATTTAAAATATTTCCCTGAATTTGTTATTTTCCATCTTGCTTTGCAATTTCTATCATTTGTAAGCTTAAGTTGGTTTCTCTATGTATGTTTTCGGTGTGCCTGATTAAACCTGTTATTGTGGTTTTATTTTGACACTCTTGGTGTCAATTTTCAGGAAACACCTGTCTAAAGAACAACGCAGAGCTCATCCTACAGGAGCAAGCCAGCCATCTCTGCCAGGCATAGTAGAATTCTAGCATCTGTGTGTTCAGGCCAAATGGTGCCTGTACCAGTTTGAATTAATTTACTTATTGTTCAATTGGAGGAAATTCATGATATAAAGATATGTTTATCAAGAGACCATTTTTTGCCAAGCCAATTTCAAAGTGTTCCTGGAATGTTTATTGATTATTGACTCAGAACCTCCTCTCAGTGTTGCAAATCTCCCATTATACCTTTTAGAACACCGACTCAAAACTTGATTAACCATGTCCCTAGCTAATAAGTGATGTGTTGCATCATGTGAAAAGACAGTACCCTTCTTCAGATATCTTTTCCTAGTTAGCTTTCATTTGTAAGTAGTGGAGAAAATGAGCTTTTATCTGTGGAAAAGATCCTTCTTCATAGGTATCTTTTCTCTGTTTTCTTGGCATAAAACACATGCTCACCTCCCAATTAAAAAATGAAATAATTAGTAGAAGAGGTGACTTTCAATCTATACCTTCAAGTGTACATGCAATGTTCCATGTCTTTATTTTTCCATGCGTGAACTAAAAGCCAAATTCTGAGGATCTTTCCTGCTGTGATGATGGGAAGCTTGATTTCTTTTTTCTTTTGTTGGAGCTGTTCTCTCTTCCCTGAATTGGGATGTGAATCTGGGACCTTTTGCAAAAATAAAGTATTAGAAAGAAGGTCCCTTGTCTTTCATCCTGGGACATCTGTGTACTGGGCTGCATGTTTGCGTGCCCTCCAACTTCATATTTTGAGGCCTTAACACCCAGTATGATGGCATGGAGGGAGGACTTTGAGAGATAATTGGTTAGATTTGGTTTAGATTAGGTCATGAAGGTGGAGCCCTCATGATGAGAACAATGTTCTTATAAAAAGAGGAGGAAAGACAAGAGCTGTCTCTCTTTCTCTGCAGTGTGAGGACACATTGGTACCTGCAAGCCCAGGAAGAGAATCTTTCATTAGGAACTGATTCTGCTGGCTTTTACTCTTGGCCTTCACAGCCTCCAGAAGTGTGAGAAATAATTATCTGTTGTTCAAGCCACTTAGTCTATGGTATTTTGTTATAGAAGCTCAAACTGACTAATAGAATCTATCTACATTGATGACTGCTGAGATGTTCCTTGCTCCTGTCCACATGGCCTCTGCATAGGTGGCATGTTTCTCCTCCTTCTGTGCCATACTTGTGACCTGGAGATCTCTGCCAGGCGGTGTGTTGTCTCATTTATTTGAAGCATTATGCAACACTTCTCTCAGATAGCGTTTCTGAGCAGTGCACAGTTTCTCTTACTCTTGAGACTTGTATGCTTACTCTACTCCTACTGGGTTCCCTGCATCTATTCCTTACACTTCAGAGTCCTTAAGAGTATATGCATTACACAGGAAAAATTCAGACAGACTTATAGGTAGGCAATTTCTATATCCACATTCCCTGAGATTCAGAAACCTTTAATTTTCTCAAGAGCAGATTATTTCCTTAATTAGTAGTAGTAGTAGTAGTAGTAGTAGTAGTAGTAGTAGTAGTAATACTGTGGTGAGGGGATCACAGATTTTAATATCTTAAAATATTTTCACCTACAAATCTTAGCAGCCATTTATTGACAGGCTTTTTCATTGTAGACAGGTAAATAAAGGAGGATGCAGGTGCCTTGTACAGTTTCTGACCAGCCAGTGGAGAGAACTTCTGAAGTTTCAGTATGAATATAGTGGTCTTGGATACCAACGATCAAATATGGTTTTCCTGGGCAGCCTGGGTGGCTCAGTGGTTTAGTGCCGACTTCGCCCCAGGGTGTGATCCTGGAGACCCTGGATCAAGTCCCACATCGGGCTCCCTGCATGGGGCCTGCTTCTCCCTCTGCCTGTGTCTCTGCCTCTCTCTCTCTCTCTCTGTGTCTCTCATGAATAAATAAATAAAATCTTTAAAAAATTATTTAAAAAAAAGGATGGTTTTCCTGATGATAACAGAATACAAGGATGCTCAGTCATGGAGAACCAAAGGTCTTTCTCTGACAGTGTTTAAGTCCTGACTAGCTGTGAGATCCAGGCATGTCACTTATCCTTTCTGTTCTTCAGTTTTCTAATCTGTAAAATGGGGCAATTTTAAAGTACTTAAAACAGTTTTTGACACATATTGTTGTTGCTGAAGTGATTGACATGGCAATGATTGTTGAAGAAAATACCAGTACTGTTAGAAATGTAGGTCACCTCTCATCCCCTCCCCCATGGCAGGAAGGAAGGAATAATGGGGAGGAAATATTGAATCGACAGTGTATTTATCTAGATGGAATGGAATTAAAAGCAGAAGGAACTAAATTTAGTTTGAATTGTTGAGATTAAGTTTCCTGACATCAAAGAAAATGGGTGTCTATAAATCCATTTTTCACAAGTGGGTCAAAGTGTCTATGAATTCATATCTTGCTATGATAATTAGATAATTACCTTTTAAAAATAACATGTGGTTTATAATGCATCAGACACAAATACAGGATTTATTGGTAAGAACTAATTGATTCTAATTAGTTTGATACCTAATTTGGTTTTATGTTTCTCTCTACATTTTACCTTCAAATTGAAGACTCTTTACCTTAACAGCTCATACAGTATAATCTGTTAAACATTTCTGGAGAAAGAAATATATCATTCCCTTGAAAGTTATTCATTCCAATCATAAAATGCCACAGGCTTTCTCCTCCTCCCGCCCCCCCCCATGTCACCCTGCCCCCATTCAGAATTCTACAGGGGAAGAAATGATAGGGAGATGAAAGTCCTTTAAGACTTCTCCTTTTAAGAAATGAGACTCTCTTTTCCCTAATTTAATTAAAATAAACATGACTTGAGAAAGAACAAGAAATACCTGAAGGTTTAATTCTAGTTTCTCTCCATCTGTCAGACCCATATTTTGTGAAATGACCTAGCAGCTGTGCAGCATAGACACCCTACACCAGTGTTCTCTTTTATACATGTATAAGACTCACGTTTTAGTAAATATTTTCAGTATTTTATTTATATCAGATATAGTCACCTTTTAAAAATGCCATTGAACGGTTCTGTGTTTTCCTTTGAAGGTGGCATATTGGAAAATGAAGTGAATCCTCTGGATATATTGTTGCGCTATGAGAAGATTTGGGAGCCTCTTCTGGTTCAAAACTAAGTATCAAATCGCATGAGGAGAATCACTTTTTCGTAATTGTGAGTGGGTCATGGTCTGCTCCTCTGTGGAGAAGCAAGCACATATTTTGTATGGTGTTAACAAAAAGGATTATAGGATTATAAGGCAAAGCAAAAGTAATATGATGATGATATCTGGAGATAAAGTGGAGATTCATTCATTCATTCATTCATTCAGCTCTTCACATATTTACTGAGCACCTAGGCCGTCTTGGAGGAGGAGAGGGCATTGTTTAGATACAGATCTTGTTCTCAAGTACATTAATGCTTAGAGAATTCCTTAGTAGGGATGATGTAATGTGTGGCACCTGAGAGGAAGGAGCCAGGTTACTTCTTAAAGAGGGTGAGGGGGAGGATGTGTTGTTCTTCAAGCTTCCATGGAAGAGTTTTAAATCTGACCCTTGACAGATAGATGAAATTTTACAATGTATTTATACAATATGTGTGTTTTAGGGGAGGAATAGCATGGGTACATTTAAAGGAGGCAGGAAAGTAGAGAGCATATTCAGGGGGAGTGAGTGGTGCAAATGAAGTAAAAGATGATTAAAAAATAATATTTATTATAGTTGATAATAGTGTATCTTTTCACATTCAAGAGTGAGCCTTAGAACTTCCCTGGGAGTATATAAATAGCTAAGAGGAATGTGGTAGTGTAGCCAGAGATGGCCAGCTGGCCTTTTTTCTAATAATTCATATAAAGTTTGCATTCTATTCCACAATACATTTGTTGTTTAATATAAACAATGTCTTAAATTTTTTTCAGGATAATGCCACTATCCTGTGGTTGCACATACCTGTTGGCATAGTGAGGATCTCATAGCCCTGGGTTTATGTGCTCTGAGTTTGAGAGGCATGGGCACATACTTGCTCAGATATGAGCAGCAGAAAATAAGAGTAGAAAGGAAGATTAATACCATATTGTAGTTGGCCTTGGGCAAGTGGTGCTAGGCTAAACCACTTGGAAGGAATTCTTTAGGTAATGGGAAAATGATAGAAGATTTTGGAGCAGAGCAGTCACAAGGCTTGAGTTTACTTTGGACAAGCAGGATTGGCTTGGTAGCAATATTTATGATAGACCAAGGGGAAAAGAAGGGAATGAGGAAGACCATTTAGTAGCTGCCAATGAAATTCGGGGTAGTGGCAGAGATAAGGTAACAAAAGCGAAGCAATTCAACACAGACTCTGAAGAGATGGAACTTGAAAATTGATTGGATATTGGCAGACAATAGTGAGAGAGGAGCATATTTATCTTGACTTTGGTAACTGTCAGTTGGACAGCCTAAAGGTCCATTAGAAGACATAGGAAATGTGAGAGCCAGAGAAGCAAAACTGAAAGTAAAGGCTGATAAGTTCCACTTGAAACCACAGAATTTGAGGCAGCCAAGAGTCATTCTAAAGTCTGTCCTGCAGAAGCATGGGCAATTAAAAACAAAACAAAACAAAACACAAAAACTCCATTTATCTCATTAAGGACTCTTGTATTTCCAATAAAATCTTAGATACATTTAATAATGATATGTCAACATTTCAAAGATATTTACATAGTTATTTAATCAATTTTTATTACTAATAAAATGATAATTAAAAAATTAATAGTAGAGATTTAGGGTCACTGGAATAAGATAAACTAAATTCCAGTTAATACCTACAACATATTTTTGGTGTAGAGAAGTATGATAGTAGATCAATAAAGTTCTTTTAAGGATAACTTATATTTTATTAGAATAAAATTATATGAGAGAAGTAAAATGAAAATATGAGTTCAAGAAGAAAGGGAAAGGCAAAATTCCAAATGGTAAAGAGTAGCATGTTCATGTAGGTTTAAAATAGATTGAGACATCATAGTTTCCATTGGATAAATTGAAAATTGATGTGAGCTTTATTTTGAAGTATAAGTATTTACAATATGCTGGAAATTGCATGCTTTCAGTTATTTATGCTTATAATGAAAAATTTTGGATATCAATTTAGAAAATGTAGGAGTGGCACATAGTTATTCGAAGTTATTTTAGGAAATACATGAGCAAAAAAAAAATTTGAAGAGCACTACTCTAGCATATTGTCTCACAGTTATTCTGGAATCCTCTCTTTGGATGCTGCTCCTCTGAATTTGTGTTTCTTCCTGCTGGTCTTTACTTTGTTTAGACAACAGTGTCTAACCTTGTGGCTGGGGTCAGCATGGAGCATGTGGTCAGCAGGAATGTCACCAGGAATGAAGTACTGCTAACCCTTATGAGGCCTTTGAGGTCGAGGGAGTGGAGGTGGTTCAAGTAAATACCGAACATCTACCAGGCCTCATTCTGGGTCAAAGTTGTGTTTCATCCTAGTTGTGTGGCCTTGGGCAAGTTACCCAACTTCTCTGGATCTCAACTATAAATAACTCATGGAGTTTCTGTATGGTTAAGTAAGATTATGTGTGTGGATTATTTTGTACTGTTTGGTACATGGAAGAACTCAAGAAATAGTATTTATTTTCAGTGCAACCAGTCCTTTCAGAGCAGGTGAGTTTATAAAGTTATATCACTTATTCTGCTTTCTTTTTCTCTTTTAAGCAAAACAAATCTTCCATTAAGTAAATAACCCAAATAATAAAGTGACAGTAGAATGTTAAAATAGGCATTTGTGATGTGTTTTGCCATCTACCAACTATTAAGCACCTTTTTGATTACTAGAGTATTTCTCTACTGGTGAGCCAGAGCATCCTTAGGTAAAAGCCAGGAAGTATCCTTGTGGATAGGCTACGAGTATGTTACTATGGCTTTACAAATCAGATGCATTTACTGAATATTTGGGGTGGGAGGTGAGTAGTGTTTCAAGAGGAGGTTTCGGCAGAGGCATGAAACATTCATTTGTGGCCACTTTAAAATATCTGGTGTAGAAGTGGTACTGGTGCTAGGACCATGGTGATGGCAGTGGAGTCATGTTCCTGGTGGCCAGATGAATTTTAGCATCCAGTTCATGATAGCAGCTCTATCAGATGATCATATGACTGATTCTGGGCAATTCATTTATTTGTTTGTTTATTTTAAAAATTTTTTCATTATTCATGACACACAGAGAGAGAGAGAGACAGAGACAGAGACACAGGCAGATAGAGAAGTAGGCTCCCTGTTGAGAGCCTGATGAGGAACTTGATCCTAGGACCCCGGGATCATGACCTGAACCAAAGGCAGGTGCTCATCCATTGAGCCTCCAGGTGTCTTCGTTCTGGATAGTTTATACATCTTCCCTGGAAGTTTAGCTCCTAATCTGAAACTCTACCTTTCTCATCTGTCCTGTGAGCCTCCAATATCCTTTTAACAAACTTCTTTGTCTGCTTACCCAGCCTACACTTCTCAGACTGAAGCAGACATACAATAGATAGTTTTATAAGACAGGCTTCTAAAGGAGCATGCACCTATCCTCTAACATCCAATAACGGCTTATTCTTCCTCAGACTGTTTTAGAATCTCCTTTTATAGCATTGTATCCTTCACACATAGTTCCATCTTGTTGATGTCTATAAAACTCTAAGTTATGTGCATATTAGGAGATGCATTCTTCTGGTCTTTTAAATGAAGAGTTCTCAACTGTGTGTCTGTTGCCAACACATTGGACCAATATGAAGTCATACCCATCATAGCAGCAATGTTGATGTAGTGGGACTGGGATTGGAGTGGAGGGGAGGGTGCTGCAAATTGGGGAAACTGGGGTGAGTGGGAACATCCAGCAGATGATATTTGAAAAATCTCAGAACAGAATCTGATTTACTATTATTTACTCCTCACACTGTCTCTTTAGTTTTAGTTCTAATCTGGAGTTGAATTGTGTTTTGTAAAAGCCAGTTACAACTACAGGCTCTAGATAACAGTGAATAATTTTTGCATCCCCTTTTCATTGGTAGATGTAGGCAAAAAAATGATGACATCCAGAAATATGAGTCTCTGAGAGTGACTTTGTCCTATAATCTGTCCATCTTTGGAAATTAACATGTAAACCAAAAAAAAAAGGCTGAGTGTTCTGATGAGGAGACATGAAAGTTGTGCTGTATACACCACTTTTTTGTGTGTATTTATCTTTAATGGGTACAATATTTGATGTAGTCTATCTTTTGGGCCCCTCTTTACTTTTTCATTGATCAGTATATTGCTAATAACCACACGGTACATCTTTTAAAAAGACTTCTTCAGTTGCACTGATAAATGTAATATATATTTTTTCCTTAAATTTGTTCTGATGTGTGCACTAATTAATGAATAAACACACTGCAACCTCTTTCTGAAAGCTGAGGGCAGAGTAAATGAGGCCTGTTATTTCAGAGGGCTTCAGATTTTATCTCTAATACTCAAGATTTCAAACTTGGATGTTACATTAACCTTAGATATGCTAGTAATCAGTGTGGCCAGACAGCTGTCTCCTGATTACATATCTGAGAAGATAAATATGGTATTTATGCCAATCAAAGTCAACTCCAATTCACTTGTTGACTAGTCTCAAGCTTAATAGAGGGCTCTGCAAACAGAAGAAACTTAGGGGAAGTCAGCTGGAAATGAAAAAATTATTTACCCCCCAGCCATCTTCAGGCTAAAGATGCACAGTCCCTCAATACATTCGTTAAATGTGAGAAAGGCTGCAAAAACTTGGCAGGTTTACTGATATGTCATAACTTATGTAAGAATTGTCTGGTCTATGGGAAAAAAAAAGCCTCTCTCTCTCTCTCTCTTTCTTTTTTAATTGTGAAAACAATGTCATAACATTCAAGGGAGTTTGGCAAATAGAGGGGAAGATATCAATCATAATCCCAACATACAAACATTAAACCAAGTGCAATGTTTGTGGGTCTTATTCTTTGTTTTTAATTCAAATGGTAAGTTTCCCATTGTTGCAATCACAATGCACTCATAACAACCTTGTTCTTTCTTAGTAAAGTCAGTTTAGGAAGGATTTTTTTTTTATGTGTTGTCATATTGCTTCATAATTAGCTATTTAAAAAAGTTACGTGGTTTTCAATTAGGCAGATATACTATAATTAATTGATTTAATTAGACTCTTACCTGTGGTCGCCTAATTTACTTTTAACATTTTGAAATATAAAATATGTTTCCATGAATGTCTTGTGATCATTGTGCTTTCCATATCTGGGATAACTTCTTCAAGATAAATTACCTGATTATAGGGGTATCACAACTGTAAGTGCAGATGCAAGTCAGCCTTCTTGGTGGCAAGAAGCAGAAGGAATCTTTAAGTGATTGTAGGTCATTTGCTGAGAGGAGAGTGGAGTAGGCCAAAAATAGCTACGAGTAGGAATGAAAGAAAATTGACAAGTAATAATAGCTGCCATTTTCTTTTGGGCACTTGCTATGCACTTGCTGATGTGGTGTTTTATGTGTACTGTCATATAATAGTTGTATAATTTTTCACCAACCCTCTGCAGCACCAGTTTAGGCAGAGTAAAATGTTGATATTGAAGTCTGGTATTTGCCAGATGGGACAACAGAAGGGTAATGGGAGAGGTCGAGGGGAGAGATGATGCTCCTCAGCTAGATAGGAGAAGTGGTCACAGAGTATGCCCATTTGAATATGCTGTGTGATGCTAAGGACAGATTTTTGCACCAAGCACTGGCTGAGTGGACCATAAATAAAAGGACAATTTTTTTCAGACAACCTCTGTATTAAAAGAAGAGACCTGACTTGGCCTTCTGATTTATTACCTGACTAGGTAGGCAGCCACTCTTTATAAAATAAACTTCTAAGGTGGAAACAAAGTGGAAAAATAAATGTTTGACTGGTCATCATAAGAGAGGCCACGTAATCATCTTTAGCATCATCATCCCTGCTGATGAATGGGCGTATTGCACAATGGCTCCTATACAGCCTTTAGGGCCAGCCTGCTTGAGAGAGATCTTGTATCTGTCACTTTCCAGCTGGTAACCTCCAGCCAATTTATCTATACCTTGGTTCACTCATCTGTAAAATGAGGTGCTAATGGTATAAACCTCATGAGATTGCTATGAGGATTACAAAGTCAAACTATATTTGAGCACTTAGAGAATCTAAGTTTGGGGTGGTCATCATTGTATGTCTATTATTATAATAATAACCATAATATATGATTCCTAAGTGCTAGCAATGTGACAGGTACGTTATTACTTTAGCTCATTTAGTTCTCACAAAAAGATTCTGCATTTTACAGATGAAAGAACTAGGGCTTAATGAAGGTAAGTCATTTGCCAAATGTCATCCCAATTTATAAATATCAGAGATAGGATTCAAATCCAAGACTGCTTGAACCCAAAGTCTTATTAGGCAACTTTCTTGATAATATCAATATTACAATGTTTACTTTTCTCTTTCTCTGTTTAAAAAAAAATGAAGTTCTTTTGGAGAACTATAGCAGATAGTAGCAGCTCCTCCATATTTCATCAAATTTTTTTACCGTTTCTTGCCCATCAGCCCTGTTATGTTTTCCCTCACTACATCCAATATCAGTGTTTCTTTGGTAGAGGGCTGCCTTCAGGCTACTAAAGTCACTAGTATATCCATAGGCTCATTCAAATCGTAAAATAAACAGAATCACCAGGAGGGCTTGTTAAAAACAGATTCCTAGCCCTTTTTCCAGAGACTATGATTTTAGAGGTCCAGGGTGGGTTCCTAGAATTTCCATTTCTAAAGAGTTCTCAGATCTGAGAATCCGACCTTTGAGAACAACTGTCTTAGAGTCTCCACATTAACTAATTATAACTGTTCAGTGTTACTATGAGAACAAACATTGTATCTTATCAAAGTAAAAACTCTAAAAAATTGTAAGATAGGGATGCCTGGGTGACTCAGCGGTTGGGTGCCTGCCTTTGGCTCAGGGCATGATCCTGGGGTCCCGGATCGAGTCCCACATCGGGCTCCTTGTGGGGAGCCAGCTTGTCCCTCTGCCTGTGTCTCTGCCTCTCTCTCTGTGTCTCTCATGAGTAAGTAAATAAAATCTTAAAAAAAAAATTTTGTAAGATAAACAGAATACTTCCTTTTGGTTTACCTTTGTCTAGTGTCTCTCTTTTCCTCCCTTTATTAATTTATCATTTTTACATTGATTTAAGTATGTCTTTAAGTTGGCTTTTGCTTTTAACCTAACTGTATTTTGAATATGTGACTCTAGTCACATATTCAGTCATTCACATATTCCAATCATTCACATATTCCAGTCATTCTCTTAGTGTTTCTTCTTTCATCTTTTCCTACGTTTTTGATGTTTTTGATTGTCTGACTTATTTTCCTTTTTTTCAGTTATTGTTGGTTTGATCAAGATATTGTTCAGTCAAATTTTCTGCATTTAATTTGGAGAGTTTACTGTCTGTGTTTTCATTCCAGTAATAGTTACCACCCTTTCCTTGCCCTCCTATCGATGTGCATATGACTATAAATGAAAGTTCTGTACAGTGCACAGACATCTCCCTGGACCTATTGTGTCTCCCCAGGGCCAGGCTCTAATACTCTCCCCTCCAGTCTCATACCTCCTTTTCCTCTCTTTCCCCAGCCCTGTGATATCTTTGGAATCCTTTCACCTTTCTTCTCTCTCCATCCACCTTCAAGTCCTAGGGCTTGCTAAAATAGTTTGTTACTTAGTAGAATTCCAGAAATGTTGTTGTGCACTTCCACGTGCAAGTGGCAGTAGAAGAAATACAGAAGCAGTGGGTCCCTTGGCTTTCATTAAATCACAGCACTGAGACTTTTCTTCTTCCTCCTCCTCCCTTAATTAAAGGTTCATGCTCTGCAGGTGGCTACCTTGAGCTTTAGTGTCTCAAAGGAGGTTAGCCTTGACTGTGGGATGTTCTCTGCAGAGGTATACTAGCAGCAGCAGAGATAGGAAAAGTTCCCAACCATAGAAACTTCCAGGAAGGTTGGCTATTGTTCACCTATTTCTCTGCCTGTTTGGAAAGCTAACTGAAAAAAAAAAAAAAAAAACAGAGTGAGAGAACCATTTATATATATATATCTCAAACATCAAATACTGTATTTTATTTTAAGAAGGTAAGAAATTTCCAATGATGTGTGTCAGGCCTCACAGCAGCCTCAACACCCTCTGTTATACACTGACACCTCACCACCTCTGTTTCTTGATGTCTCTGTAGTTGGTCCTTTATCCATGAGGCTTCCTGAAGACCTCAGAGTCCTTGACAAAGCACAGGCACCTGTCTGGTTGCACCTAAATGAGTGTGTAGTTACCCTGCTGTTCTTCACACAACCCAAGTATGCTGCCCCCTAGTAAAGTAAAGAGAGCTGTCAAGGGGGTACTGGATTCACTTTTTGTCAGTTTGTTTCTGAGCTCTGCAGTCAGGTTACATCATTGTCTTTACTGAGCCCTGTGAGGTATGCCCTCTAGTCTCAGAGAGATGCAACCATATTTGCTTGTGCAATTTTGCCCTGTTTCCTAATTTCCTTTAACATTTTAATTTGAAGGGTTTGCTGACTCTGCCACCATCTTCTCCTACCAGACAACCTTGAGGTGTGTCCCTGACATCATGAAATGGGGTTTGTTGAATGTAACGTTTATGAATATTAAAAGCAGGAAATTTGCATGATTATAGTACATTCTTCATTGAAATTCTCTTTTGTTTGAGGATACAGCCTGTATCAGTGTATGAAACTATTAATTAATGAACCCCAATTGTTGAAAAAAGGGTGAAATAAAAAAAGTGGGATTGTAACTTACCTAAGTGTTTTATAGTTTAGCAACCAGTTTATCTCTGAAATAAATTATCAACATCAACATAGTTTTAAGTTTCAATTGCCATTTCCTTTGGAATTTTGGACAATTCATTGGTATGAGGATTAAAAACAAAACAAAACAAAAAAACACCCAGAAACTTGAGATTACAGTTTCCTTCAAAAACAGGGGAAACTTTTAATTATAGTTTTTCTTTTCTAAAATATGAAATGTTTCCAAAGACATGAGGCCCTCAATATTGAGTTGTGAGCTCACTCTGATGAGATAAAAGAAACCTGAGAAGAAACAAATGATGATACGTGATACCATAATGTGAACAGAGGTAATTTTTTTACTGAATACTGATACCTACATGAGAAAATTCAGTTTAATGTGAATGGTTTTCTTGAAAAAGTTAAAATAAATAGCAATAGGAGGGGAGAGAGAATGAAACAGAGGAGGAGAAACAGAGGGACAGAGAGGAATAAGGATATTCTTCCTACTTCATTTACCCTCTTAATTCTGTGGAAGAGAAAGCCAACTCAGAAGGCTCTCCATGCCGTTTTTCTGGCCCTGTTCTTTTATTTTTTAAAATTATTTTTCATTTTTTGCAATTTTATACCCTTATTTGACAATCAGCGATTAGTTCTCATCCACATTAACAGTCTGTAGATTTTTTTTTTTTTTTTTTTGGTAGATTTTTGTAAGTGGTGACACTTCAAAACCAGCATGGTAACCAGCATGTAGAGCTTGTTTGTTGAATCTTCATCCTCGTTGTGTTTTCTGGACAACCACACACGGATACCTTATGGAACATTCCTTATTCCTTTGGCCCAGACAGCGTTATTGAGCCTGGTGGCCATGCCCACATCTGGAGTTCCTATCTCCTTCATGGCAAATTTCCGGATCTCTTTGAGTGCCCCTGGGGCACGCTTCTTGACACCCACTCCATGGATACATTTGTGAATGTTGATGGTGTATTCTCTGGTCACTACCTGTTGATGGCAGAACGGCCCTCCTTTTTCTCGCCACCCTTCTTTGCGGGAGCCATTCTGCCGGGCCCTGGAAAGGAAGGGCCCTGTTCTTTTAAATGAGTACACTTTTCCAAAATGTGTTATGTTTGAAATACTAACCTCATAGTGCTATGTAAATTAGAAAGTGCATTGAACCTGAGGCCAGAAGATCTTTAAACTGAAGAGCAGCCTGAAGGTCTAGTCCCTGTCTAGAAAATTTCTTAGTTAGCTGACCTTGGGAAAGTCAGCCATTCTGAATCCTACTTTCCTTTTTCTCACCAGGTTTTTGTGAGGCTCAAAAATGGTGGGCGTGCAACATCTCTGCTTTATTTTTTGACTCTTTCCAAAACTATTAAGTATTAGATAAATCTAAAGCGTTCTTTCATTTTTCCAATATTTATCCACGATCAGGGAGCTTTTCAAGTTTCAGTGATGTGTGTATTCCTATGGGAGCACATGCAGAATGAATTTACAATTAATTACTTGTTTGGCTGCAGCAATAAATAAAAATACTCAAATCTGAATCTTTCAGAAAGTCAAGAAAAGCATTATTCCTTATCTAGTATTTTCACAGAGCTAAACACAGATCCTTGACAAGGTGGAGATATGGCTACATGCCCTCAACAAATGCTTTTGATGAATTGCCATTTGTGTAGGTACTCCTATAGCTTTCCCCAAATCTGACTTCGCATTCCATGTGACATCCTCTGCTTGAAGTCCATCTACAGCCTACACATACGCTAGCATTGGAAAAACAGCCACCTGTTCTATTTTCCCCGAAGGTCTATTTCTTCATTATTACCTAGCCCAACAAAGCAAGAAAATTTAGCCAACTTTAAATTTGTGATGGGACTCGAAATAGACAAATGCTGAGGGCAGGCCTGGAATTTGGATTTTTATCTTTAATTCACGGTATTTATGAGGGATAGAGCAAATAGTTATTCTTGATCATTTGAACTGTAGAGGAGGTTATCAAATTGAGAAGGGATAGAGGATACCTGGCATTTCTATTAAAGTAGCGAATAGACAAAACTTGGAGATATTTTAATCTTATTCTATCTCTGAGGCTTCATGACCTTTGAGAAGAAACATGTGACTCAGCCCAGAACAAAGAGGAAAAAAACCAAACCAAAACAAAACAGGAAAAAACTCTTAAGGGGCTAGAGATCGTGGTTAGCCTAAAGCATTTTGGTTTTTCTTGATAGTTCCCTCCAGTTCTCAAAACTAGTTTTCTCTGAAAAACAAAACAAAACAAAAAAACAAACAGCACTGAAACCTCTTTATGACCTGCCAGATCAACTTTCTTAAGTTTCTTAATATTACTCTTTCCTATAGATTATATGTTGAGAGTGGAAGACAGGAAAGCTCCTTTGACTTATTACTTTTAATAAAGTGATTGTCTTTAGTAGGCTCATGATTTCTCACCAGAATTTTATTTCTTATTTGATTAACTCTCAAGCATTATGATTTGAAAAGCTATCAGGCTGCTGTCAAAACTTGAAATACTCTCTAAATTCATTTTTTAAAAATTTATCTCATCAGAAGGATAAAAGAAGTCATATAACATGTATATGTAAAAAGGATTATCTAAAATTTAAGTAATATCACATCTACACCATGGCATTTGTCCTAAAAATGTTCCAAAATATATTTCTTTTTTTTCCTGTCATTCCCCAGATACAAAATGTAGACATTCTTTTTCATTTCTATGCTGTAAGTTGAGTATATGTGCAAATTTCACTTAAAAGGCGATAAAAGACATATTGGAACATCAGACAGGAATGTGGCTCTCATCCAAATCCTAGGTTTATTCTCATTGGCACCTTGAAATAACCCCACATTCACCCAAATAGCTAAAATAGACTTATCAGAGAAATGCAGAAAATAAAAAAAATTAAATGAACATCAGATTGGGCAGACAATATTGCTTTCCTAACCAATAGTCATTCTCTTTTTAGTGAACAGAATGCCAATTACGTTGAGTGATCAGAGAATGAAAAATGTGTTCCCAGAAGGCCAGCCCCTCTCTAACCTTAAGAGGTGAACCATTGACTGATTTGAGCCAAGCAAAGTCATCCTTTGCCAGTATTTGTGGTAGAGATGGAGGTATGACACTTTCTCACAATACTTGGAACGAGACTTTCTGGAAAGTTTCAGGGACTTCTGGGAAAGTTCTTGCTTTGATGGAAGGAGAGGGACCTAGAAGAACTGCTCCTTCTCTACTTTTTCTCTTTTGGACATTGTCAATTAAAGATGTATTGCTTGGAATGGTGGTAGTTATTTGGGGAGCATTAGAGGGGAAACTTGGAGGGTAAAGCCTACTTGCTGAGGTTGGTGGCACAGAGAATGGAAACCAATGGTTAACCTGAGCTGCCTAACCTATACTCTTGTTTATGAAATAATCAATGTGCCGATTGTTTAAGTGGCTAATCATTGTTTTTCTCTGTTCTTTACAAACAAAAATATCTGTACTGACAAATAAGCATTCTGTGATTTGCTAGTTGGCCATGCTTGAGATACCTATTTTTCATTTTTAGGCCTACTGACTGGTTTCTATTGTGAGTTTAAATTTTTTTACTTTGAATTCAGCATGGAAGAGGAGATTGCAGTGGATGTCCTTTGTGCCATATAGTGTGTTTTTACATTTGTTTCTGCAGGTTTCACAATGGGCCAGCTTATATAGTAATTTGGAATTCCCCATTTCCTAAGGGTAGTCTTTATTCAGATGTACACTTGCTGCTTAAAGTGTGGGCACCCTGTTAGAAATGCAGAATCTTGAGCCCTACCAAATCAAGACCTGAATTTTAGTAAGATTCCTAGGTGATTCGTATCCAGTTTGAGAAGCTCTGTAGTCAAGGAATCTTCTTGGGTTTCTAATTTTTAACAGATGAATCTATTTTTACCCATGGCCGTAAGAAGAAAGAAGCATTCAGCTTCCTTCTTCAAGCAGGTAGGGAGAGTTCTCAATTCCCTATTTCAGAAACTGAAACAGGGCTGCCCTTTGTCCTGTGGAGCTCATCCCCTGCAGTGAACCTGTACCCTGGCCAGCCTCCCCAGGCGGGCTTTGAAACCTCAATTTCTACACTCTCCTGAACCTCTCAGCTTCGGCAAACAAAATAATCTGCTTCTGTGATTTCTCTTCAGGTAGCTTTCTTGATGTCAATATTTTCTAGGTTTTTCTTTTTTTAGTGGGTGAGTTTGTATTTTAGCATTTACATATTTTTAGAAAAGGGGGAGATCTTTTCTCTTGGCTCTCTCAGACTGCTCTATTAATGAGAAGTCTCAATTCCAAAGGGCTTTAGTTCAGTGAGCTTGTGGGAGGTAGGAAAAGTAAGCATAAGATACTAGAGAAAGACTATAGCTTTTATTTAATTTTGATAAAATAATGGAGTAATATAGGCTTAATTATAGCTGTTAGTAAAACTGACATGCATAGAAGTACTGTAAAATTAACAGGAGGAAAAGGGAGAGAGAGAGGACATGAAGAGAAAGCTGAGTAAGCTGACAAGATCAATGAAAGGTAAGTAAGGGAAACTAATGATAAAAATGTGTTAAATGATAAGTAAATGCGTTACATAGTAAATCAGATGGAGTGAATAACGCCTCATATGTTAGTTACATTAGCAAGCAAATTTGCATATATTTTTATATTAAATAACCAGAATGGTGTAAAAAAACATGATATATTTTGTTGTTTTTAAGAAAGACACCTAAAGCAAAGTGGCAGATAAAGGTTGAAAATATTGATAGAGATGTAACAGGCAAACGCAAAAGTAAAAAGGGAGCAAGGAAGGAAGGGAAGAATTCAGACAAAGCAGAATTCAAGGTTAAAATCATTAAAGAGGACTGCAGAAATAGACTTCAGGCAGACCTTCCATTTGGTTAGGCTGAGGGATGATACACCTGGGAAACTGATCTTCGCTCTACTTATCTCTTCCTAAATACTGAGGGATATGCTAAAGGCTGTTTTGTACCAGTTTTTTTTTGTATCTTGTGAGCAGGCAGGAAAGGAGCCAGGTTTTGTAAGCTATGGCAAAGGAAAACTTCTCTCTTAAAAAAAAAACAAGAAAATCTCACTCCACACAGGTGATATTCATAGCAACTTTATGTCCTTGTGGGGACATGAGGACCTTGGAGATTGGGGGTTATGCTATGGTTGCTCCTGCTTCACGTCACTATCTCCATAAATTTCATTCTTTTTTGCTGTTAGAGATATTTTACACCCTCTCATTCTGCCTGATGGAATCTTTCAGTCAATTGCACCACCATCTCATTTGCTTTAAAAAAAGAAATAATACAATGAGATGACAGGAACTAATAGCAAATATTTCTGTTCTGTCAAATAATATAAAGGAAATAAACTCAATTTCTAAAATAATGGTACTGAAGAAAGATAAGCAAAACCCAACAACATATGATATATGAGAAATGAAAACATGTGTCATAAAAGACTACTTTTCTCTGATTATGAGTAATCAAGTAAAAAATTAATGGAAACCTATCTAATTTCATAAGGCTGATGAGTGATTCTATCTTTTCTTTTCTTTTTTTTTTTAATTTTTATTTATTTATGATAGTCATACAGAGAGAGAGAGGCAGAGACACAGGCAGAGGGAGAAAGCAGGCTCCATGCACCGGGAGCCTGACGTGGGATTCGATTCCGGGTCTCCAGGATCGCGCCCTGGGCCAAAGACAGGTGCCAAACTGCTGCGCCACCCAGGGATCCCTGATTCTATCTTTTCATAGGAAAAATAAAACACTGCCCCAGAAACTAAAGAAAGATTTTAAAAATGCTTTTAAGCAACTCATATGCCACAGAAGAAATTAAGTTATAAAATATTTTAAAAAATAAATGATGAAGTATCATATATCAGAACCTATGGAAGAATGGCAGAAAAAGGGCTTAGACATACCTATAGCTTTTATATAGTTATATTATTAAGACCTAAGGAATAAAAATTAATTATCTCCAACTCAGAATGTTTAAAGCTCTAAAATACAGAAAGAAAAAAGGAAGAGAGCTATTATGTGAATCTAAAAACCAATTCTTATAAAAACATTAAAAATAGAAAACTTATAAATTTATAAATAGATTTGGCATTAGATGACCAAATATGAAAAAAAAAAAAAAAAGATAGCAACATGTTTTAAGAAATGGTAAGCATGGAGTAAGGTAGCACTTTGGTTGATTCTATGCCTGCATGTATATAATCTGAAAGAAGTTGATAATATAAGAAATTAGTGATGATGAGGATAACTTAAAAAAGTTAACCTTGAGACATAAAGCAAAGTAAGACATTTACCATAGGGGGGAAAACAGAGAGTTTTCAAAGGGTTGCTTCCTTCAATAAAGCATTAAATCACAGAATTAAATAACCAAGCCATTAACAAATAGAAAATTCTAATACTATTTACGTTGTTCTGGAGCATAAACAATGATGAAATATTCAAAATCTTTTCTTTTTTTTCAAAATCTTTTTATGAAGTCAATATAACTTTGAAACTGAAACTGGGCAATAAAAGCTACAAACCAATTCCACTTACGAATATTCATGTGAACTTCTAAATAAAAACACTAACAGGTTGCCATTGTGAGGTCCAAGCCAGTAACTTAAAGTTAGATAAATATTATGAAATCTGTTACTATAATTAACCAGAACAATAAATCAAAGTAGAATTCTATGATTATTTTCTTAGATGTTGAAAAGATACTGAATTAAATTTAGTATTTATTCATCATAAGAACCTTTCATAGAACATGGATAAGTAGACATAAATGAATATACGTGTGTGTATCCAGCTCACTCTTAAAGTACTAGAATCATTACCATTCAAGTTCAAAGCAAGACTTTTCAAGTAATGCTAAGTTCGATTGTTTGGACAAAATATACAGTTGCAAAACAACTACAGTAAATAGAAATTGTTAAAAATGCTTTTTAAAAGCTGTGAAAATGTACCAAGAGAGTGATGGATTTTCAGGAAACAATTTGTGGGGAGTATCTGAATTTGGATCTATTTCCCCCAGTTAGTAAGTGTCAGAGCAGAGATTTGAATACAGCAGACTCACTTCAGAGATTATGCCCTTTGCATAATACAATCCTATTTAAATATGCTAAGAATTCAGACAGTGAAAGGAGACACACAGAGAGAAGTAGCTTCCTTTCACTATTTCTCAGAGGTAACCACTATTTCCAAATTCCAGTGTGTCCTTCCAGAAACTTCCTTTGCTTCATCCCCATAAGTGTATATTCATTCATCCATCTGTCTACATTGGTCTTTCATCTATTATCTACCTTTTTATAGTAGGTGGCAATCACAGAATGTAAAGGAGAGAATACATTTAAATATGTAAATAATGGCAAAAAATGTCTTGATTAAAGATACCATTTTATAATGTCAGAAGTTGACTGATGAACTGGAAGAAAATGAGATGCATATGATAGGCACAAAATAAATACTATGAAAAATCTACCAACTGATAATTGGAGGAGAGAACAATTGTATGACAGAACAATTCAGAAAAAAGGAGAGATGTATGTTCAAAGATGATTTTTTCAGTGGTTAAAAACTGGAAGCAATTTGACTTTTCATTGGGGAATGGCACACCATGAAATA
This sequence comes from Canis lupus baileyi, assembly GCF_048164855.1. Lineage (NCBI taxonomy): Eukaryota > Metazoa > Chordata > Mammalia > Carnivora > Canidae > Canis > Canis lupus. Next base: position 84,878,048 of record NC_132838.1, read on the forward strand.
CATAACTACATTTTTAAAAAAGGATGAAAACAATGAGTTACAGTTAGTTGGGTTTTGTTTGGTATTTAAAAAAAAAAGATTTTATTTATTTATTTGAGAGAGAAACAGAGAAACAGAGATAGCAAGGGAGAGCATAGGCTGGGAGGAGAAGGAGAAGCAGGCTGTGTGCTGAGCAGGCTCAGGGAGCCTGACATGGGGCTGGATCCCAGGACCCTGAGATCATGACCCAAGCCGAAGGCAGATGCCTCACTGACTGAGCCACCCAGATGCCCTTAAAGTTAATTGTTTTGAACTGGAGTAATGCTCATGTTATATTGTTAAAGGAAAAAAAGTAATTTGAATAAAGTGTATTGAGTGATTCCAACGTTGATAAAATCTCAAATGTATAAACTTAAAAGTTTATGTATGTGTATATATTTGGTAAGTTTGATTATAAATTAGGCTGCTGTCAGGGATTACTTGTCCCTGTGGCAGGAAAGAAAGAGGTCAGTGATCGGAAGGAGAGGGCAGGGTGAGAATAATTTTAATGAATGCATATTAGTTTGTTTTACATATTACAATAATCATATTTTTATTTCCTAGATATATGTATATTAAATAAAAATAAAATGAACACAGACTCCTATTTCAATGGTGTTTGATTACTTAGTTGCAAATAAATGGAATCCGTAAATTAAGATAAATCAGAGGACTTCTTTGAGGGAAACATGCAGTTCTAAAAATTGAATTGTCTATGTAGATGAACCTAGTGAAAACAGAGTGGAAAACCAGCAACACGTTGCATGAATAGAAAACAAAAATCTAAACAAATTTATATTCTTTTGTTCATTCAAAATTAATGACTTGTATATAACAATTTGTACATGTGATCACTCAGATCAGCAGGTTTAAGTATTTTCTTCCATTTATCAGTATTTCTATAAACTTGTGAAATTAAAGTGATCTAGCTTACTTGATACAGTTTCTGTGTTGAAAAATACACTAATTTTCTAGGCATCAGATTTTAACTGACCATTTAATTAAGCCAGGTGTGAAACAAGAGTGGCCCTGGAATAGTTGTGACAATCTGAACAAACTCTAAAAGTCTGACAGGGCCTGTGGCATTGCTATCTTCTCTTCTACAGTTAGCTTAAGTCTTCTAATATCTGTATGGAAATAAAGTCAGGTATAAACATAGAGAAACAACAAAGAAGAACACAAATTCCAGGTGGATTGCACATTTAAATGTAATACAAATCAACAATAAACAACAAAAATCCCAAATCCACTAAGATAATTATAACAAAAACAATTGTGGAAATAAGTAAATATGCTTATTACTCTATGCTTGTCATTACTGTCCTTTTTCTAAGACTATTTTCTCTTAAAGTAGAAAATTGTAGCCTCTCACTTCTATTAAATATCAATTTTACTGGCTCTAGCCAGGGTAATTAGGTAAGAAATAGAAGTAAAAAGCATCTAAAATAGAAAAAACTAAATCTTCCTCAATTTACAGAAGACATGATCTTGTATATAGAAAATCCTAAGGAAGACATTAAACAAATTATTGGAAATATTAAGTAAATTCAGATGAGTTTTAGGATATAAGATGAATATACAAAAATCAGTTGCATTTCTATACACCATCAATGAACATTCCAAAAATGAAGTTACTCAAACAATTACATGAACAATAGCATTGAAATAATACAATATTTAGGTATGAATTTAATGAAAACATGCAAGACTTGTACACTAAAAACTACATAACATTGAAATAAAAAAGGAAATTCGAAAAAATGTAAATAAATGGGTAGACATTCCATATTCATGAATTAGAAGATTTAATATTGTTAATATGGCAATATCTCCAAATTGATATGCAGATTCAATGCTAGTGTTGATAAAATTCTAGCCATTTTCCTTTCAGAAATTAAGAAATTGATCCTAAAATTCATATGGAAATTTAACAGACTCAGAATAAATGAAATTATTTTGAAAAAGAGGAATGAAGTTGGAGGACTCACATTTACTAATTTGAAAGCTCACTAAAAATCTGCAGTCATTGAGACACTGTTATACTGGCATAAAAATAGATCAATAGAATGGAGATTCTGCACATAAACCCATAAATTTATAATCCTTCTTTAGATAATTGATTTTTGACAAGGGTGCCATGACAATTCCTTGAAGAAAATATATCTTTTTGATAGAGCAGGAAGAACTACTTAACTACATACAAAATAATGAAATTGGACACCTATCTCAAAGCATTCCAGAAATTAACTCAAAATGTATCATAAACCTAAAGGCTAGAATTATGAAACTTAGAAAAAACCTAAGAGTAAATTTTGACCTTGAGTTAGTTAATAGTTTCTTAGATTCAACAAAAGTAACAAAAGAGAAAAAAAAACTGAACTTCATTGAAAAATAATTTAGACCAGAGACAATAAAAGAAAAAATACTTTGGATTACTTCAGAATAACTTGGATTACAAAAATAGTTTGCAGCAACTTTTGTGCTGCAAATGATACTGTAAAGAAGTAAAAGAGCAATCCACACAATGGAACATATTTGCCATTAATATATTTGGTAAGGAAATTTGTTGAAGAAATATAAAGAAATCTTACAGCTAAATTGGGGGAAAAAAAGACAACTTGATTAGCAAAAGCCACAGGAGCTGAACTGATGTTTCTCTAAAGAAGATACACAAATTGCCAATAAGCACACGAAAAGATGCTCAACATTATTAGGAAATGCATAGCAAAATTATGATGATGTGCTGTTTTACGCACACTGCAATGGCTATAATAAAAAAGACAGAAAATGACAAATACTGTGGAGGGTGGGGGAAGAACCCTCATTCATGACTGGTGGAAATGTAAAAAGATGTAGTCAATTGAAGAATAGTCTGGGGGAAAAAAAAGAAAAATAGTCTGGAAGTTCCTCAAAAGCTTCATAGAATTACCATCTGACCAAGCAGTTCTGCTCTTTGGTAGGTACTCAAGAGAAAGGAAAGTATGTCCACACAAAAACTTGTACATGAATATTCATAGTAACATTATTTATGGCAATCAAAAAGTTGTAACAGCCCAAATGTCCATCAGCTGATGAATGGATAAAGCAAAGTGGTATATCCATACAATGGAACATTTTTCAGCCATAAAAAGGAATAAAGTACTGATACATGCTACAACTTGGAACCTTGAAAGCATTATGTTAAGTGAAAGACGCCAGTCCTAAAATACCACATATTATATGATTCATTCCATCTATCTTAAATGGCCAGAATAGGCAAATCCATAGAGACAGAAAATTCATTAGTGGTTGCCCAGGGTTCAGGAGTGAGGATTTGTCAGCAGGAAATATAGGAAGTGATTGCAAATGGGCAAAATGTTCTAAAATTGGATTGTGATAGTTGAACAAACCGGTGGATATGTGAAAAAAATGAAATAATATATTTAAGTGGGTGTATTGTATGGTATATGAATTATATATTGATAGAGCTGTTCAAACAGATTCCAAACAAAACAAAGCAACAGAAAGCTACAGTTGTTGAAGGCTTTAAATTAGGAACTAACTTAACTATTTGTGGCCAACTGCCCTTGGACGGAATGACAACTTTATACTTTTCTAGGGCTCTTGGGAAAAATGATAGATGATAGTTCTTTAACCACATACAGTGTTCTGCATTTCTGAAACATGGTTGCTTATATGCCATCTTAGTTGCTTCTAATAACCTTGTAATGTGAACTGTCAGTCATTATTGTACACATTGGCAGATGAGTAAAGATAAATCTGAGATACTCAGTGGTTTTTCCCAAAGTCGTATCTCCAGCAAATGGAAAATCTAAGTCCAATGTTTTTTCATTATTTCTGGCTGACTTGGGATTTTTTTTCCAAGATGATCGCCAGCCAGGGTTTTCTGTTGCTATACCTACCAAGCTCAAAACACCCAATCTGACCATGTTTGAGATCTTTTTCTGGCTTATTTCTTTTTCTTTTTGTTGTGAGAGATGCCTCTCTTTTCTACACTCAGTTTTGCTCATTGGATATTAAAACTATGATTAGTGACCCTGAGTCTGACTCATACAAGTAAAATGTTATTAACTAGAATCATCTGAGTACAGAATCAAAGATACCAGTGGAAAATAAATCTGGAAGAGGGGCAGAGCAAGGAAAAGGAGAAAAGGGAGGCATTAAAACTTGAGCATCGGGCACCAGCAAAAAAGAAACTTTCATTTGAACTCATATGAATCCCTAGCACATTATACCATATCCTGTGAGGCTAGAAACCTGTCTCCATGCTCAATAACACGGCGTATTCTGGCAGAGATGGGTGTGACCATCTGACTGTGTTGGAATGTGATAGGGCAGAAGGGTTAGCAGTTCCAAACATTTGTTTCTCTCAGGGGCTCCAATTTTTCACTCCATGAAAACTTGGCGAGGTGCCATTTCTTGATTTTTTTTTTAAACTCCTCTTTTCCCTTGCCAACTTGCATTGCATGGCAACCGGGAATATGCCTGATCACATAAGGAAAATTCTGATTGAGGCCATGCAGTGTATGAAGCCCTGGTTCAACTTTGAGCTTTGCCTCTGACCCAGATATATCCAGCCTAGGGACTTGAAAATCACATTTGGCAGTTGTATGCAGGAACAGGATAGGACTGACTTTCTGCCTCTCTGTAAGGAGAGATAAAGGTGCTGACAAAGAAGAGTGCACTTCTTAGGTTTGGGATTATTCAGACATAGCTGAACTCCATTGAAATTAGTGCCGCAGGGTAGAGTAATGACCACATATCAACATTTCAGGGGTCCCTTCTATATGACTTTGTGTATTACAAACATCTTTTGAATTATGGCAAAATTCAAATCCACTGAACAGTAAGGCACATGATAAGAGGACTCTTAGAAAATGTTTAGGTGTTGCTGTTTTCACCTGATATGAGCAACTCTTTTTTGCATTCAGAATTTATTCTCAAATTGTCATGTGTGTGTTACCGTAGCTCATATCATTTGAGTGGAGGTAAGGAATTAAAACCAAACTATTATTTTGAAATTACCAGGTTGTCATGTGTGTGTTACCCCAGCCCATGTCATTTGACTGGAAATAAAGAATTAAACACAAACCACAGAGATCCTATTTTATTCTGACTCTGTTTGCTGCACACTGTTCTCACAGGAAAAAAGCACAGGTAGCAAAACTTCATCTCCCCCAAATGCACTTCAATACGTTTTAAGTGTAAAAACCTAATTTAAAATAATGTCAGCATCTTTGGGCTGTAGAATATAAGGCTCAGCATCTTTAAATTATTTAAGAGGTCCACAGAGAACCAGTTATGCTTATAACGTCAGATTTACTCAAAGAAAGGGGAGAGCAAAGCAAAATGTTGAATAAGGGTTTCCTATGCAGTTTCATTGAGTTATTTCTGCATTCTGTAATTGCAACAATAGTTCTACCAAACTTTAAAACAAAACAAGATATGCACGTACATAAGGTTATGAAATCTATTTAGCGTGTTTGTTTTGTGGTTTTCAAACAAATATTTGTGTTCTAGCACTGCTACTCCGTTTTTGGCTTTTATTTACAAACAATAGGATCTATCCAAACAACACACTAAAAAAGATAATGCCTTTGCCATCTCGAAAACTTGTCATTAAAAAAAATAATAATAAGAGATAGGTAATTTCTTTTTTTCTTTTCCTCTTCTTTTTTTTTAAGAGACAGGCAATTTCTAAATATATTCTGTGCATAACTCCCTTGGTTTCCTCTTTTCCATTGGTCTGAGAGAGAAAAGAAACTTCCTTTTTAAGGCAAAACATACTATATAAATAATTTTAGCAGCAGATTAATCTATGAAGTTTCATCTATCATGCAGAAGAAAACTCTCAAATGTGTAGTGTAATGCTCTGAGGACTCTTGATGCCCTGGAGTGACAAGAAAGGACACCGAGATTATATGGAACTATAAGTTCTGTCCAGAATAAGCATGGAAACATGGTGAGAGTTTATTGTCACTATATTAATTACTGGAGCATTGCTTGAAGCCTTCACAGCATTTTAAAGGTCATTACCAGGAGTTCAGGAGATGAAAACACTGCCTATGTGTCAGTTTCTAATGGTGGCACCACTTCTATGGGGAAATATGGTGTATTGGAACTATTCAGGCTATAAGTATCACAGACAGACAAAACTCCTTGAGGATGGTCAGAGGGATCTGCCAAACTCAGAGAACTATTAGGTCAACCCAAAAGAAACTATAGTATCATAGTATGTCTAATCATAGAAATAACTCTAGGATTTAAGAAAGAACAGACAGATCTTTAATAATTCATTTGCTTCCCTTTTATACATTGCTAAGTTCTCTAAATGGACTTTTATAAAGATATTTTCTGTCAGTCTGATAACATGGTATAATTTAACTAAGAAATAACTTGTATTTCAGTGGTCTGTGTTCTAAGGATATGGGCAAGATGGGGTGTCTGGGACAGGTCCCCTTCTGTATTAGGTAGGCTCTGTCATCCTCCAAAAGAACATTGTGTGGAACATGGAGAATTTCACAAGACAGCCACACCTTGCTAAAATCACTTTTCTCTCTGAGAAAATTTCAGGCATTGTATTTAAACTTAATGTCCTCTTGCATTCTCTCTACTTTCATTAACAATTTATCAGGAGTTATGGAGTTGCTTAGGTTGCTGAATCAAAATGTCCCATCACTCCCACCTAGTGTAACCCCTTGCTCACCTTCTCTCCTATATTTCTCATTACTCTTCATTGATGGAGGTTCAGTGCTCATCCCTGTCTCATTCTTTAAGTGGCCTCTGATCATACTATTGCCCTGATGCAAGCCCTATTTTTTTTTCTCCCTTTACTTCACTTATTTGAAATTTTCTGGACTTCAGTCCTCTCATTTAAAAAAAATTATTATACTTCATCTACTTTAAAATTCCCTTAAAATGCATATAATACTATTTAGCTAAATGAAGCTAGAAGATTAACAATGATGTAAAAGATATGAGGAAACATAGAGAAAAGAAAGGAAAAGGAATTGTGAGACATTTCCATAATTAAGCCTGAAATTTAATCTGTTTCCTGGAAGCCAAAGAGTGAAAGATGACAGATTATCTATCTATTAATGTCTTGATAAAATAGAAGAGTGATTATTCAGAAATAAACATCTTTGGCATTAAATTCTACCATTTGTACTTGCATAGTAAAGGACGTTGAATAAAGTCATGGGCAATGTATTTAATAGTTTTACAGCAGATGCAGAAATATCTCTGTATAGCTCTTTATTAGAGCAAACGCTGACATAAAATCATAGTAGTAAAGACACTTCTATGGGGACTGAGATAATGCAGTTCAATCATGTTTCTTGCCGGTGACTTAATTTGCTACAATAATATGACATAGATAGCAGAGAGAAGTGATTCATAATCTGAGAGGGAGGGGAGATGAGGTGTATATCAGTATTATTTTGTAATCATTTTCAAACTGTACATACTGTCCTGTGTCCGTTCTCCAGAGGATTTCTAATATGGTCTTTATAGAGAGAAGTTCCACATTTTTCTGATTGATTGTACCTAGAGAGTTGCACTTTTCTTCAGTAAGCAGATTTTCACACATGGACTCAAACATGTGCACGATTCATTATCACAGTCTTTAAAATGTAACCAGAAATTGAAAACAATTGTTTTTTTTTAAATAATTGTTTAGTGCATTCCAGTGAGCTGAAAATAGGAGAATATATTTATAGCATACATTATAGTTTTCTAAAATGTTAACACATCACCTTGCTTAATCACTGTTAGAACTTTGGAAGATGGGACAAGAATTTGACCCATTTAAAATTTCTTTTGATTGTTAAAATTGTTATTATGTCAAGAGAAAAAATTTTCTAGTAGAATTGGAGAAGGTTATCTTTGGCAGTAGAAGGAATTATCAAGAAAGATTACCAAGTAATGACTGAGAAAATAAAAATACTTAAGTTGTAATAAATATTTATTTGAAATAGACAAAATTTTAAATTAGAAGTGGCTAAAATATCAGTATACAGCATAATTTAATTTTTATACTACTGTTAAAGAAATAGTTCACAAAGGAATTGATTTCTGATAGCAAAATTAAGAATCAGTGTTGAGCACATTTGATTTAAATGTGTCTAAGTCATAATTTAACATATACATACTCATGCTCATCTACACATACAAACACACTTCAGATCATAATTCACATATAGTTTTTTTATCCTTCTTTATTTTCTTAATATTATATCTTCACATTATAATAGGAAAATTTTCTCATGCCGATTTTTTTCTCTATAGAACCTTATGTTTAAAGTCTGTGCAATATTTGAATGCACTTAGATTCTCCCCTTCTCTCTGACTCTTTTTCTCTCATTTTTCTGTCTCCCCCTGTACCTCATTTTAGAGCCAGGAAATAGCATGATCACCAGGTAAGTCTTTCTTCTTTTTTAAGATTTTTAAAATATTTTTATTATTATTTTTTTATTCATGAGAGACACAGATAGAGAGAGGCAGAGACACAGGCAGAGGGAGAAGCAGGCTCCATGCAGGGAGCCGGATGTGGGATTCGATCCTGGGACTCCAGGATCACACCCTGGGCTGAAGGCGGCGCTAAACTGCTGAGCCACCCGGGCTGCCCCAGGTAAGTCTTTCACAGGTAAGTCTTTCACCACAAGAAGTGACTGCACTCCCAGATCCTTGACTATGCCTTGGGCTGAGAACTTGGTCTTCTTTCTTTTCCATATATACTCAGTCCTTGCACTATTTTCCTTTAGACGACATCTATACCTGTAACTATATCTGTATCTGTAGCTGTATCTCTATCTTTTTACCTCTTACTCTATATATACCAGGAACACCCAAATTTTCATCTTCAGCTCATTCCTTTCTTTAAAATATATGTATCCAACTACCAGTTCATCATCTTCTAACAGGTGCCCTGTTTTTGTTCTTTCCAAGATACAGAACCACGTGATATGCAGATATTTGCTGCAAACAGAATTTTAGGAATCTTGCAGGAGTCCGCACATGTAATGTGATCAGAATGCATTTATTAATTTTCATGTGTTCATTAAGAGAAGGCACAATCTATATTATATTATAGCTGAAATAAACTTTTCATGTGCCCTCATTTCCATGGTTGACCAAATAAAGTGTAAATTTAAAAATTATGAAGGTAATTTCATTTTTCCTGCTTTATAAGGTACTTTCAGATAAGTATTCAGTCCATTCAAAGTTTGAGCTCCCTATGAGTTTTCTTTAATATTTTCTTTTCTCCCTTCCTCCCTCCCTCCTTCTGTGTCTTTCTTTTCTTTTCTTTTCTTTTCTTTCTTTTCTTCTCTTCTTTTCTTTCTTTTTTCTCTTCTTTTCTTTTCTTTTCTTTTCTTTTTTCTTTTCTTTTTTCTTTTCTTTTCTTTTTTTCTTTTCTTTCTTTTCTCTTTCTTTCTTCACACTCTTTGAAGTCTGTATCTCCCCCTCCTTGCAGAGCCCCCTTCACTGGCTACAGAAGGGGCCCCAGAACTCCACCTGCTCCTAGTGAATTCCTCATAGCTTTTCTTTCCCACTGATACTCCTTGACTTACTACTATCTCCTGAAACCAAGTTAATATCCTTGTTTATACCAATCTCCATAAGCACATGTCACTGACAACAATTTTTACACCCCAGACTGTGGTCCGCATATGGCTCATTATGTGCTCTTTCTGATAGCATTTCTCACCCCTCATCAAATCCTGAAACATTTCTGCTGTGTCTCTGGAACTCAGATTCTTCTCATCAAAATCCGTTGTATACTCAGTCTCTCATCTGAATGTCATTTTGTTTGTCTTCTGTATGTGAAATGGACTCTATCTCCAGTGGAGGGTTTTTCCTCTTCATCTCCATTCATTTTACTGGCCCAATATAAGCAAAGGAACCTAGATCCTTATGGTCACTTCTAGACTATTCTTCCTCTCTCCCCTCTAAAAAGACACAATGTAAAACCTCATATTACTAGATTATAATACTCTCTACCATGCCTTGTTATAGTCATCTATTGATTCACATGACATTTCTGATCATTGGTAAAGATTTTGATTGGTTTCATGGTCACAGTCTCTAATACTACTTCTGCCTTATTTATTCTAATTTCAGTGTCCATGTATATTATTTTCACACCTTGCTCCTTCAGTTTATTTACCTGTTCTTGAAAAATTGATCTTTTCCTCTACACCATCTCATTGACTAACCACTCCCAAGACAGTTAACATACTGATAACCCCAACTGCTCCAGAATCTCAGCTTCAAATATGAATCTCTCTGACTACTATTTTTTGGCTCACTCTCTCTATAGGTCTTCCACTTCATTAGAATATATAATCTATTGACTTATTTCAGTTTCATCCCCATCATCCCTCATTCACTCCTGGATCTTCAATTACTTTCTTGTGCACTTTAATTTCATGATCTTTCATTTCAGTCCCTCCTTTGGATACATTCTCAAGTGTTTTGCTCTTGCATGGTGTATAGTACTTACCTGGCAAAACATCAGACCTTTTTAAGTATAGTCCTCTGACTACACTATGTCTACATCAGCATAGCCAGATTTTGCTAGGGAAAAATACACAGCCCTGCTGTCAAGGCTTCAGTTCATGGCCACTAATCTCATGTAGGCCCATTGTACTGCCCTGAAGTCACGATGCATTCTCTGATTTGTTCATGTCAGTTAATGACCATGTCATATTCTTTTCTCTGCTTAAATTTCAGCACCTCCTCTCATGTATCACTCCCAGCTGAAGACATGGTTTTCTTATTTTTCTGAAAGAAAATAGGGGTATTCAGAAGAGAAATTTCACAAACTCTCGCCACCATATTGGTCATGTACTTTACATCTTGCTCATTTACCCTGCCCTCCTTACTATTACTATGTGTGGAGTCATTGTGTTCCTCTATAAGATTAATCCCTCTTTTTGTCCACTAAGTACCATCTGCATTCACCTACTTTAAGTACATCACTTGACATTCTCTCCACCTCTCCTTCATTATTATGTTTCTTCTTTACTGGATCATTTCCATCAGCACCAAATATGTTGCTCCCATATTAAAAATAATATATTTTTTTGGCTTCATATCAGTCTCTGGTTAACTCCTCATTTCTTTATTCTATTTTCTATTAAATCTCCAAAGAAAAAGTTATCAGTGCTGTCTGTCTTCACTTTCTCCCCAACTTACTCTCTTTAACCCACACCAGTCACAATATTTGCCCTACCTCACCCTAAGAAATTGCTCTTAATGGTGGTTTCTTCTTTGTTAAATTCATTTTATTTTGTTTTTTGACATTTTATTTATTTATTTATTTATTTATTTATTTATTTATTTATTCATTCATTCATTCATTCATTCATGTGAGAAACAGAGAGAGAGAGAGAGAGAGGCAGAGACACAGGCAGAGGGAGAAGCAGGCTCCATGCACGGAGCCTGACGTGGGACTCGATCCTGGGTCCCCAGGATCACACCCTGGGCTGAAGGCAGCACTAAACCACTGAGCCACCCAGGCTGCCCCTTCTTTGCTAAATTTAACAGTCAAGTCTTTGCCATCATCAATTTAAATTACGCTTCTGTATCTGAAGCATTTCTTTTGAGTGGCATAGAGCACATTCTCCTGGTTTTTCTTGCCCTCATTGACCATACTTTTGAATGTCTTTTGCCTTTCACTTTCCTCAAACTCTAAATAAAAGAATACCCAGTTCCCAGACTTCTGTTCTTTAAGTACAGTTATTTCCTTGGGAATGTTATTCAGTATGATGCTTTCCAAATTTATCTCATGTTCTGGTCTCAATTCTGAACTTTAGACTTGAATATACAGTTCCCAAAAAAACAATTCACTTGGTTGGTTGGTAAATATTTGTACTGTTGCATGTTTATGTTACACTGTGATGTAATAAGAAATACATATTTTTATTTGTGTCCTGGTTCCTGGCTAGAACTAAAACCTTTGTAATTTCCTAGGCATTACTGCTAGGAGCATATTTTGTTCTAATATGCTTTGTCTTTGACACTGGTTCCTGATGCAGAGTTCCTGAATCTCTTGGAATTTCTTGGGTAATAGGAATATTTTTTACTCTAGTGAGGTGATTCTTGGTGGACTCCTGCATGGGGCTGGTAACCAGAAGGACCAAGCCATGATTAGAAATTTAGAACTTACAGCCCCATCCCCTATCCTCTGAGGAGCTGAGAGAGGAAGTTGAGTTAATAGTCAATCATACCTACATGATGAAGCCTTCATAAAATTCTTGAAGCATGGCATTTGGAGAACAATTTATAGATTAGTGAACAAATTCATATGCCAGGAGGGTAGTGTACCTCAATTCCATAGGGACAGAAGCTCCTGTGCTTGAGACTCTTCTGGACCTCCTCTTATATCTCTTTATATAGCTCTTTATCCATTTCCTTTATCATATCCTTCATTATATAATAAAATGGTAAACATAAATGTTCCCCAGATTTTTGTGAGCTAGTATAGCAAATTATAACACTTAAGGATGGGAGCATAGCACCCTTAACTTGTGGCTAAATCAGACAGAAGTGTAGGTAACCTGGAGATCTACCACTTGTGATTGGTATTTGAAATGGGTGGCAGTCCTGTGGGTATGAGCCCTCAACTTGTAGGGTCTATGCTAATTCTAGGTAGTTAGTGTCATAAATAAATTGTAGGATATAGAGTTGATGTCCTGAGAGTTGGAAAATTGTTTGATGTGGAAAACCCACATATATCTGGTAATAAGTGAACCACTTTGAGTAGACTGCATAGAGTACAAAGGGAATAGAGTTTTTTTTTCTTTTTATTCCAAACTGAGCCCTTCTTCATGACTCATTACATTGATAGTCTTTCCCATCTTGATAAATAAAAAAAAACCTATACTTTTAGTTCCTTAAAACTGCACATATTTAAAGTGTATATAGATAAATTTTGACACGTGTAGATACCCATTACATTAGTCTTGGTTCTCCAGAGAAACAGAACCAATAGGATAAGGAGATATATATGTGACATATTTCAGTTTATTTAAATTGTTAAGTAGAATATGAAACTAAATTTGTAGATAGACCAGCATATGTTTGGTGTTTAATGAGAACAGCTTCTACATACAATCCCAAGAGACTTACAGAAAAAAAGAGATAAAACACAGAAAGAGATAGAGAGGAGGTAGGCAGGACTAGGGAGGGTAGAGAGATTTATTATAAGGAATTGGTTCATTTGATTATGGAGGTTGAGAAGTACCAAGATCTGTAGTCACCAAGCTGGAGACCCAAGAGAGCCTTAATATATTTCCTGTCTGACCCCAGTTTTGAAGGCAGGAGAACATTGGTGCAGCTCAGAGGCAGTCATAACAAATTCTCTCCTACTCAGCCTTTTGTTCTAGTGAGACCTTCAATGAATTGGATGAAGTCTATCCGCACTGGGGAGGCCAATCTGTAATACTCAGCCTTCCAATTCCATTGTTATCATCCAGAAACGCCCAGAAAAATGTTTTATCAGATATGTTGGACACCCTGTGGCCCAGTCTACACATAAAATTATCAACCCTGTGAAACCATCACTATAAGCAAGATAGTGGATATGTCCATCACCTCTAAAAACATCCTTGAAATTAATTCCTCTTTACCTCTTCCCCAACCCCCAAAAAGCATGGATCTGCTTTCTGTCACTTAGACTATTTGCATTTTCTAGAATTTTATGTAGGTCAAATTATAGAATATGTTCTCTTTTTTCTGGCTTCTTTCACTATATACAGCTATTTGAGATTCATCCATGTTGTATTAAGAGTTCATTTATTTTAATTACTGAGCACCATTATTTTGTATTAAAGCATTCTTTGTGTGTGTGTGTGTGTGTTGTCATTCTTAATCTCTCTCTGACACACTCCTCTAATTCATCAGTAAATTCTTAGTCCTATCTTCATAATAAATATAGTTCAATTACTTAACTTACGGTTTATTTCTCTTCAATAAAATATAAGCTCCATAAGAACAGCTTTTTTAAAAGTAAATTTTGCTCATTGATATGTTCCTAGAACATAAAACTGGCATTTGGTAATTATTTGCTGAGAGAATCAATGAATTACTCAATGCTGAAGGACTTTAACAATCCACATGGCGTAATGCCATAGCAATAAGCTTTTGATCTGGGGACTGCCTCTGGTCTCAACTAGTCTGCTGAATGGTGTTGATACTCTGTTCTTGTCCTTGGCCTTCTGGTGCTTATCCTTGTTGAGTATGACTGAGCCTGAATCATCCTTTTGGGTACCCATTAGTACCCACCACTGAGGTCATTAGTCTTGGACATGCTCTCTTGTCATGAGGTCTTTCCCACTTTTGGCCTTTTATTCTGACCCCAGGCCAGACTCTTCTGGTCCATCATTTGTTCATGTTGGTCTCCAAACTGTTCATTCTGGTGGCTCCCCAAGCCCCAGGCCTCTTCTGGTTCATCATTTGTTCCCATTATCTCTCAAGCTGTTCATTCTGGGGCCTCCCCAAACCCTCAAGTATTTCATTTATATCATGGGGCAAAACTCTGTGAGTCTGCCCTCACATAGTCCCCAACCGTATATAGGAGAGGGCAGAGTTAGTTCCCTGCTGCTGCTGTAACAAATTACCACAAACTGGCTGGCTTAAAACAACATGGATTTAGTCTTTTACAGTTCTGGAAGCTAGAATCCTGAAATTAAGGTGTCGGCAAGCCTGGAGGCTTTGAGGGGAGTATCTGTTTTACATGACTTTTTCAGCTCCTCATGGTTGCTTGTATTTTTTTGGCTTGTGGCTCCTTCCCTCCATCTTCAAAGCACATTACCCCTTTATTAAGACTGTATAATATTCTATTGTTACATGTAGAACATTTTGTAACCCATTCATCTGTTTGTGGACATTGATTGGTTCCCACCTTTTGGTTACTGTTGATACTGCTGCTATGAACATTGGTCATGGGTGTACAAATATGTGCTTGAGTCCCTGCTGTCAATTCTTTGGGTATATACCTAGAGGTGGAACTGCTGGATCATAGAATTACTGTGTTTTTAATTTTATGAGGAACTACCATATTGTTTTTCACAGTGGAGTTCTACTTTCTCTACATCTTTCCCATTGTTTATTAATTTCTGTTTGTTTTGTTCTGTTTTTTCTTTTTTTGATAGTAGTTCTATTGGGTGTGAAGTTGTATGTCATTGTGGTTTTGACTTGTATTTCTCAAATGATTAGTGATATTGAACATTCTTTCATGTACTTGTTGCCCATTCGTATGTCTTCTTTGGAGATGTGTCTGTTCAAATCCTTTGCCCATATGTATGTGTGTATGCATGTGTGTATGTATTTATTTTTTCCTTTTGCCCATTTTTAAATTGTGTTTGTAAGACTAGCATCTTGACACAGAATTGCTGGGACTCTTTATTCTAGTCTATTCTAATCCTCTCTATCACTGGAACAATGATATATCTGGCTTACTATAGATAGCAGAGGGTTTCTAGAGAAAAGAAAAAAAGACATACTGAAATGAAAAATATATCAAAATATGTTTTTAAAATATTAAACCCATTGAAAATGCAAAATAACAATTCTGTTTGGGAAGAAATATCATTTTAGTTACTTAAATGTATATTTAGCCATTTCTATGTGCCAAGCATTATTCTAGCCACTGGAAGAAATATTTAATCACACACACACACACACACACACACACACATTTAGGTAAAAACTTGACGTGCTATGTTGATGGAATTTGACATTAAGTCGGACTACAAATTAATCAGGTTGGGGTATAGTGTTAAATAACTATTCTTATTCTTTCTGTAGACAGTCCAGTGCTAAAAGGGCATGTTTTTCAGTGAGAATGTAATTAAGAAAAATCAACAAAAACACCTTACTGAGTGTGGAAAAGGCCACATCGCTGCTGCTACCAGTTGAGCTGGTATGAAGCCAAGTGCTTTGCAGGCTATTTCTATGTCAAGTTCTCCAAAAGACTCTGGTAGGATTTATTTCCTCTCTCTTCTATGAGTTTTCTCTTCACAAGACTTGCTTCAGAGGAAGGGATAGATGATGTCTGAATTGAAAAGCCTGTTTTTGAGAGCATGATTGGTCTGCTTTAGTAGTTAGTGCTGTTTAAAGTCCGCAAGCATTTAGTTTCAATGGACTTCAGAGAACTTACTTTCCCTCGTATGGCACTGCTCTCTTCAGCAAAGCAAACTATTCCTTATAACATCTAACACGAGAGCATCAGAAAAAAAATTTGATCTTATTACATTTATTTGCTTTATTATTTCTGCAGCCTCATAAAACCTAATCTTTTACTTAGTAAGTATCTGAACAGTCATCAGTAGATATGGAAAGAAGATCAATGACCTAACACATTTAGAAGTTCTATATATGCAGCAGATCCAAATACATTGCAAATTAAATACTCCAAACTGGCCACCATGCTTGTGTTAAGGAACAATGCTAAAATTACCATTTGTCTCAGCAAATTGAAGCAATGTGAAACATCCAAATTTTAACTTACCTTTATTCTTAACTTTTTCTAGGTCGTCTTATACTTTAATACTGACTCATTTAATTTTCCATTGTTCCTTCAAAAATATTTACTCACCATATATTGTGTTATAGGTACTGCCCTAGAAGTGAACCAAAGGCGATACAGCATCTGATTTAATGGTGCTTGAATTTATATGTTACTCTAAACATAACAGAAATAGTTTCTCAGTGCTCTCCTAAGAGCTGGAAGTCATCCACAGATTATTATACCACTCTTACCTAATTAATCCAAGTTAATGACTTCACCAGACAATAATGACTCTGAGTTAGAAGGAGATGGTTCCTGGACCCAGTGTTTTAATTATCAAGCCACAACTGTGCAGAAAATATTTTAAAAATGAAGACAAATTGATTTCAGTTATAGTACAGACTGCTCTATTAGTAATTAAGAAGGGCTATTAATTAGGATATATAGTTAATGCTGTAACTTTTTTTTCTTTAAATATGTTCTGGTTCCAAGTTCTCATATGAAAGTGTTTTCTATTTTTCCCAATTGAAAGGAGCTAATTGTGTACAGATTACTTTGCTGAAAAGGAAAAAAAAAACCCACAAAACATAAGAGGGCTTTATCTATTAACATATTTTTCTAAAGTAATTTTATAACACATAGTAGGCAGAATAATGGCCCTCAAAATTGTCCACTTCTTAATCCATGGATCCTGAGAATGGCAAAATCCATGTTACCTTAAATGGCAGAAGGGACTTTGCAGATGTGATTAAAGTGAATGACCTTGAGATGGAGGGCTATCTTGGATTATGTGAATGGGGTGCATTTAATCACTTGAGTCCTTAAAAGTGGAGAAACTTTCTCAACAACGGTTAGAGAGAATGTGAGGATGGGAGAAGGGACAGGGAGATGCTACCCTGCTTGCTTTGAAGATGGATGAAAGGGCCACAAATCTAGGAAAGCAGGCAGGTCTATGAACTGGAAAAGACAAAGAAACAGGTTCTTTTCCAGAGCCTCCAGAAGTCAGTGCAGTACTGCCAACACCTTGATTTTAGCCCAGTTGGAACCATGTCAAAATTATGGCCTGGAGAGCTATAAACATAGTCAATTTGTATTAAGTTACTGAATTTGTTATAATATGGTATATAAGCAGTAGAAAACTATACACATCACAGTTTTTAAAAATTTACCCAGTTTTACTCTTCTGTACTAAACACAGTAGGAATGTTGTTATATCTTTTTATGAAGATAGCAAATGTTCATATTATTTTTACTTAGTAGAATATACACACACAAGACACACACACACATCTATATTTGTTGCCTGTGTTTACATCTCTGTTGATTTCATTTTTTACTAGTTAGAAGTTAAAGGTGAGTTTAAGTATTTACCAAGTATGACAGTTTTCTTTATATATTTCACTAAATAGTAATGCAGTTGTTAAAAATCTCAGAATTAGATTTTCAGTGTAAGTCAATAAGAACAACTTTAGTTAAATTGTTGCCTTTTGAATTGTATTTAATAAAGTTTTTTATAGTAATATGTAACAAGAATTGTTAAACCTAAAACAAATCTTCCATGTAAGAATTAATAATTAATATTCTTATGTAGACCATCATGAATTAGAAAATTATTAATTAAATAGGAATAACTCCTTCAATCCAGAGAAAATAGTTTGTATTTTGCTAAGTATGTGGAATAAAATATGAATTGTGGGTGTGTTGTCCAAGAGCCCTCAAAACACTTATAGTAAACTTAAAGCATTATGGGAATGGGGTTAAAGGAGAGGAGAATTGGTACAGGATTCAAAGTTAAAGAAGCTTAGCCTGCAGGATTCAGGGCCCCTGGAGACAGATACAACCCAAAGAGCTTCCACCTGTCTGCTCTTCCAACAGAGCTTTTTGTTCTAGGCTGTGTAGATTGAGCTATTCATTTGGCCCCAATTTTACTACTTTGTAATATAGTTAACTAGGTCTTAAATCACCTTGATTGCTTGAACCAACCCCACTGTACTTTGCATCTTACGTTCAAGTCTACCAAGGAGTTTTAGGATGTAATAAGGCATTTCTCCTTTTCTGTGATCTTTGATGATGTGATAGTTAATTTTATGTGACTTCTTGACTGGGACACTGGGTGCCCAGATATTTGATCAGGTTTTATTCTGGAAATGTCCTTTAGGGTATCTGGGTGAGATTAACATTTGAATCAGTAAACTGGGTAAATCAGATTAGTGGGCTTCATCCACTCCATTAAATACCTGAATAGAACAAAAAGGCTGACCCTCCCACAAATAAGAGGAAATTCCTCCTACCTGTCTTAAGATGGGATCCTGGTTTTTTCCAGCCTTCACACTCAAACTGAAACAGGTTTTTCTTGATTCTTGAGTCAGAAAGGTTTTAGAATAGAATTTGTACCTTCGGCTCTGGTTCTCTTGTTTGCCCATTGCAGATCTTGGGATTTATCAGCCTCCCATATCAATCATGTGAGCTAATTTTTTATACTAAGTTTTATTCTCTCTTTCCTTTCCTATACATTTTGCACATATATTCAAACACATACACACACATACACATCCCTTTTTGGTTCTCTTTCTCTGGAGAACCCTAATACAGATGGATGGGAAATCATGATAGTCGTTCTCATTTGGTGAAAGTTACTTGGTCCCTTTTTCATGAAAGTCCTACTCCTCATGGGCCTTGTCAACATTTGGAACTAGGGAAAGGCTTATACCTGTGAGAATTATGTTACATTTCCAGTGGATAAATGACTTCTTCAATAACAAAATTATTTTCCAGTCCATTCACAGTGCCAGCAGTCGGCAGTTTATTCAAATGTAGTTCTGTTAGAAAGAGGAGTAATTTGGTGTAGTCAGGCATAAATGTTTTGATTGTGACTCTTTTTCAGTCTTTCTGTCATGTCCAAAGGTACAATTTAAAAGGAAGAAAAATTTAATAATGGTAATATATGGATCGATGTTACAGTTGACAGATAATTTCAAGGCAAAATATTAGTAAAAAGTATTAATAAACTAACATTTTGGAATGTCAACTATAGTTTAATTAATAACCCTATATTCACAAATCTTGTACTCCTAATATTTTTATAACCATTTGCAGTAGATAAAACAGATATAATTAGTAATTACAGAAACAAGGATAATGAGGTCAGCAAGATAATAAGATTGGACAAGTGTACATCAATACTGAGGGGCTTGGCTGGGCTTAGAAGGAAGAATTTTCTGATTTCTATTTCAGTGCTCTTTTTTTTTTTTATTACTGACATGCTCTGTGTGATTAAGTAATAGAAATACCAAGAACAGTAAAAAGGTGCTCTATGGCCCAAGAAAGAAGATTGGAATTCTACTATAACCCATCGTCATAACAAACGGTCCTTTCCTGTTAGTGTTTCCATTTTATAAACATAATCTTACCTCACAGGCCTAAGGCATGGTTTGACCCCTGAGATAGCTTTCATTATGTACCCACATAAGAGCTACCTAAACCTTTGTGAAGAAAAACTGCTCTTAGAAGATCAGATCCGTAGTCCTCACACACCCATGAAAGAAAGAAAAAAAAAAAAAACAACAAAAAACCTTCTCTTATCTCATTGATGTTGCAGACACAGAGCAGAGCCGTACATCATGTGAAGCCTGTCTCCAAAGCAGCCCAACAGCGGGGTTCTTGGACATTAATACTCCATTTGTTTCCAAGAATGGAGCAGCTGACAGTGTGATGGGATGGTGTTACATATGCACACAAGCCTGCGGCATCAAACCAACTATGCACAGCTGGTCTGGTCTAATTTTAGAGCCCTGGAGCCTCATCCATGGCCCTCTAGAAAAATTCCCCATATCAGGATGTAATATGAGTGGGGTGGGGGAAACATGCTATGCAGTGTTTTAACTTCTAAAAAAAAAAAATTGGAAACTGTATCCAAGAGTGTTTGAATTGAGATGGATTCACTATAAAATAAAATTCTGAGCAACTTAGATTTTCCCCCCATTTTTCTCCCCATTTTAAAATGTTTAGTCTACGGGGAATAAGTAATTCTATAGCAGATACTTCACCAATCCATTCCACATCTAAAGGAACTTTTTTTTCTTTGCTGTTAAATCATATTACAAGGTCAAGCCAACCTACTTTAGCTTCATTCCTTTAGGTTTCTAACTGGTTTTCCCTAAACGAGGGATGTACGTTATATACTTATGTTGTCATATATATTTTGAAATTGCAAACAACACTGTTAATATTTCAAATAGCTAGTTTAGTAATACAGAAATTTATGCTGACATTAAAAGCCATCCTGAATTGCTGCTAGGGATATTTTAAGAATCTCTCTATTACTAATGTGACAAATGATGACTTTAATGGCATCATAAACCAGAAATATGAAAGCATTATTAAAAAAACTGCTTCATAAAAGAGTTATCAAGTAACTATCAGTTAAGCTGTTTAGACGTGATGAAAGTTCAGTCTAAACACACTGGAGCACTTCAGATACACTAAACTAGCAATATTATAAAATGTGGAGGTAATGAATATTATTGCTTCAAAAATTGTCTTTGCTAATCTTACTCTGAATAAATTGTGTTAGTTAGGGAAATCCTTATACCTTATGAGACCAATTCACGTTTAAAAGCCATTTTATTATTATGAAGCATTTGTTCAATCCATTGCCTGGACGTATAGTTCACATGCAGAAACTACATCACTTACTTCGGCTTAAATATTGAAATACTGCACTCATATTCTCCTATATTTTAAAGATATGGGGCTCTGCACTAAAGGGTATCATTCCATTAATTATTCAGGCTCTATGTGGTGGTTAAACATTTATGTTCCCTACACATTTTATCTTCTTTTTTTTCCCCTTATAATTAATGGGTCCATAAGACAGGGTGATATGAGATACTTTAAGTTCAACTAGAATATATTTTATTACTATAGTCTCCATCTTTGCAGAAGTATAGCAACAAATCTGTGCCAATGCACAAGTGAAATGACTAGGAATTTCATGCTATTTATGCACATATTTGTTTAAGGGGAATATTACCATTTTTCTCTTGAAAGTCATTGGCTTGCATATACGCATCAGGAAAACAGAATGGGACATTTGTGTAGTCACATGGGTAATCACATATTCTGGCCTTTCAAACTATGGAATGGTATTATTACATGGTGAACTTTTGCAAAAATACCCACTTTTAATAGTCTTCAAAATTGATTATTAATATCAATAATATCACACCTACATTCTAGAGGAGAGAAAACCCACAGTGAAGTAGAAGATTATGAGGAAAGGAATGTGTATAACATAAGGTGGACATACCAAGATTCTCATAGAGGCAGACAAGATAATATCCATAGTAAGATGTGACCAGCAGCAGGCATTGAGGCTATAGCAATGAAGGGCACTTTAACCAGTATGTATCAAACTTGATCATGCATCAGAATCACCTGGAATGCTTACTAAGATACATATTTCTGAGCCTACCTTCAGAGATTCTGATTTAGTAGGTCTGGGATAGAGCCCTAGAGTATGTATTTCCTGCAAGTTCCCAGGTAATGCTGATGTTGCTCATCTGGGGACCACACTTTGAGAATCACCTATCTGTAGGGTCTGTCTGAATATATTGCCAGCTATTAGGTTCAGTTTTACTTTTTGCTGTTTCAATAAAATGTAGAAAGATGGATAATAGTCATTAAGACTTAATTGCTGAAGTTGGAACTCAGAGGGTAGTTTGATGTCTTTTTACAACTATAAGCCACTTGTGACCATAAGCAAAGTTTGGTTTGTTCTTAGTCCACCCATAAAGTAGCCCACAGTACTTCATTGTATACCCAGAAAAGCAACTCCAATATACCATAATGATACACTGCAGATTCTTATGAAATAACACTTGCTATATTTCTTCCCCGTCTTTGATTTCCTCTCCTGCTCCTAGCCAGAGAAAACTCTCTACTTTTACAGGGTTCCTATGCTATGGTTAGGCCCACCTGAATAGGCAGTCTCTCTCATTTTAAGGTCAACTGCTTTTGGACATTAGTTATTGGTACAAAGTGCCATCAGCAAAGTGCCTAGATCAGTATTTGAATGCATACCTGAGAGAAAATGTGCTTACCTCTGGGCTGAGATCTTTAGAGGAAGTGCATCTTAGAATTCTTCCTACCACAGGTTTATTCTGATTTATCAGTGTTTCTTATACATATTAAAAAATATCATTGAGGACTACTCAAATAGCCATTTTATTTTGGATCTCTATATCTACAGACAAGATAATCTCTGATGGAAGTATATGCAACCCACTTAAGACAAAGAACCACCTTAGCTATGTTCCAATGAACATGAAATGTATCGTCTTTATTGTTCTGTAGGGGTTTCCTATCTGATCTTAATTAGTAATCATATTGTAACTTAGTTTCCCCATATGAATGAAACAAACACTTTTGTGTCAAATATTTTTGAGCCAAGTACTTTTGAGTTAAGCAAATACTTTGGTCAAGTTGAGCACATTTTTCAAATTTTCTATTATACCGAGTTATATTACATTTACTTTTGTTATGTGCTGAGATATGACAGTATACATATAGTTTGTCTTTGTAATTATTAATACAACAATATAGTCTATGCTTTTTTTTTTAAGATTTTATTTATTTGAGAGCGAGATTGAGAGGAAAGAGCCCAAGCAGGAGGAGCGGCAGATAGAAAGGGAGAAGCAGGCTCCCCGCTCAGCAGGGATATGTTGCGGGGCTCCATCCCAGGACCCTGGGATCATGACCTGAGCTGAAGGCAGATGCTTAGTCCACTGAGCCACACAGGCGTCCCAGTGTATGCTCTCTTAATTCACTTCCAGGTAATTGATCTTCTGGATTAATTGATGTTTTCTCATCTTTCTGTTCCAATATGTTCTGACACACTGATTATGGCCCGTGACTCACTGAGTGCTTGCATCTTATAGATACTTTCTAGGACATGCACATACTTCTAGGTTTAATAACATGCTCTCCAAGAACCAGTGGTTTTTCCTCAAACTTCCTCTGGTGGTAGTACTATGATTGTACTTGCATTATTCAATTAACTACTTCATAAATATATCAGTTGGAAGTCAGAGAGATAAAGAGTTGCTTTTATGAAAGCAAATGACTTTCAGAGTTGATAAAGACAAATTGCCAAAAATTCTGTTAAATGTAGAAAAAAATTGTAAAATATTTGAGAAAAAAATCTTACAAATCTGGAAGAATTGTTTACTCGTATTGCTTTACAAGCAAAGATGATGTTCAGAATATTTAATGACCAGTAGGGCATGAGTATAGTTGATTAGAATAGTTGCCCTACTCATTATAAGGACTGTTGGCAGCCTTTGAATCCTCATTCCAGTTTTAAAAAAAAAAAAAAAAAAAAAAAACGGATCCCTGGGTGGTGCAGCGGTTTGGCGCCTGCCTTTGGCCCAGGGCGCGATCCTGGAGACCGGGGATCGAATCCCACATCAGGCTCCCTGCATGGAGCCTGCTTCTCCCTCTGCTTGTGTCTCTGTCTCTCTCTCTCTCTCTCTCTCTCTCTGTGACTATCATGAATAAATAAATAAAATCTTTAAAAAACAAACAAACAAACAAACAAAAACTAACCCTGGCTCCTGAAAATCCTGGAATGTATATTGTGGGAAGGATCTTACTATAAAAGAAGAAGAAAAAAGCCTTGGTTCTGCATCAGAAGCTTGGCAGTTGCATGTGCACTTTTTAATGACTTAAGATGAAATTATTAAGGTATTTGGATATATGTGTATTACTTTTATGAATATTTGTTTCAAACAACTTTTCAATTAAAATACTCAGACCAGCCCAGATTTCCCCAGCAGGCATGTTCTTCCTGTTTTGTTGTTTTCACTTACTCTCTATTTTTACCATAAGAATGGGATACTTTATAGAGAAATCTGTATTTCAGCGGAAAAGCTATATGATAAAAAGTCAGCTAGTATTTGTTTAGTCCTGTTTCCCTAATAGGCTCTCAGATTCCCTATCAAGAGATGCAGAAACAAAAGAGGAAGACTGAACCTCAGTCTCACTTAGATTTAAGGCTTAGTTAATTGAGCTTTGGTAATGATAGCACAGGGATAGTGTCAATGCTGACCTGTCTCTGCCGCGTCCTTTGTCTCTCTCATTGTTGCCTAATGCATCTGAACTTGTTTACTTCATGCACTGACAGAAGCTGAGACTGATGACAACGGCTTAAAATTCTCTCTCATCTATTTGAAATTTCTTGTTAGCATTCCTACCTGGTTTCCGTCAGTGTATGAAAACAACAAGGAATCAGATACAAACAGAGCATTAAACAATGCCTTCTTGCCTCACAGGATTGTTTAATACTCTCCCATATACCTGAGTTAATAATTCACACTCTGCAGAAGCCCAGCACGTCTCCATTAGACTTGATGTTGCCTATTAATGTGACAGCACACAGCCCACGCAAAGCCACCGTGATGGGGATAGTAGAAAGGGCAGGGTGTTCTTTAGGGTCCTGGGCTAAAAGTATCCTTTTAGATAAGTTTGCCCATTGAAACACAGATCTCAATAAAGCTAAATTCTATTAAATAGTGTTTGTTTTATGTGGACTTAACTATAGAATTCCAGTGAAGCTGGAGAATTACACAGCCCCCTCACTTTTTTTTTTCTCCATAAATAATTATCCTTTTCTAGAGGTGAATGGGAGCAAACCTTCCCTTTTTCAGTTGGCTATTAACAAAGGAGTTGATACCACATATAGTGAAAGGAATAGTATACGAATGGGGAATGGGATTAATCAGCCTGGGGCCTATAGGTCAGGCCAGGCAAGAAGCAATCTGATGTTTTTTTAAAATGTTTTTATAAAGGAGCATAAGAAGAACGTGGAGAGTATAACATTACAGAGTTTGAAGTGGTAAAATATGGAAAAAGAGGGCCATATTCCAGTGAAAACCCAGAGCTTTTTTGTATTTCCAATTTTGGTTATTATTTTATTATAGATCACCATTAAAGCTGGCCTTGAGAACTGTGTATTTGGAGAAAGAAGTATATTTGCACTATATTTCTAAGTGTCACAAATATGTTACACCATCCACGGTTTCTTTCAGTTGTGTGTAGATTCAGGTTAATAATCTGAGTTGTTCATGTAGAGATATATATCACCACAAAAGGCAAAAAAAAAAAAAATAAAGAATTAGTGATGACAATTTTCAGAATTATTTTTGAGGGAGTTTTCAGCAAATTATCAGTCTTCGTGGCGCAGCCAGTTTTGGGGATATTTAATGAAATTTGCTCACAAAAATTTTTGTGCATATTGTACAACCTTAAGAATTGTGGATGTATGTCACAATAACTATAATTTGTAACTTCCACAAGAATATATGAAATGTCATTAAGGAAAGTAAAAAAAAAAAAAAAAAAAAGAAGAAGAAAAGAAGCATCCTATACCAAAGCTAGATTCTAGTTGATCCAACATGTGGAAACAAAACCAAATTGGACAAAATGAGTTTGATCTGTAGTAATAAGGAAATTCATTATAGGACTAGGGAAAAGGATTTATTAAAAAGGTCTTTACAATTATATATATATACTTAAATATATATAAATATATATATAAATATTATAAATAAATATAAATATATTTATATATATATTTAAAGAATTTATTTGAGAGAGAGAGAATGCACAAGCAGAGAAATGGAAGGGAGAGGGTGAGGGAGAAGTAGGCTCCCTGCTGGGCAGGGAGACAGACATGGGGCTCTGATCCCAGAACCCTGGGATCATGACCTGAGCTGAAGGCAGATGGTTAATGAATGGACTGAGCCATCTAGGGGCCCCTCCAATTTTACTTTTAAGGTCAGTTTTACATTGATTGAATAAATGAGAGGATAAACATAAGAGAATTTAGGAAACATGATTTTTGTTGATAATAGCTATTAGCCTAATAATTTCATTGAAAAATCAGGTATGGTGGGTTATCACCAGCTTATTTTTCTGTATTAAAGTAGTCTCTCTCATTTTTCCCAGATTGTTTATGTTATGCCAATTTCACTATGGCATAACCCAGGGCTGAAAAGATTATGCCATTTCTCATATATCTCTCATGCTGGTGAAGAGTAGACAGGTAAGAGAGCAAACTCATTGTGAGATCAGTATCAAACTATTCTTGCTAGCTTTCTTAGGGAAAATAGTTAAAGAGTGTGAAGTTAGGTTTCAATATTATATGTGTACCTTTGTGAGAAAATTAGTAGTGGGAATTGTTATTGTGTTTATTATCATAAATGATAATGTCTTATTAAGCAAAACAAACACAAATAACCATTGCCCTGGCCGTGAACACAAACTGTGCTTTAATCAATAAGTGCATTTTATGTTTACCCATATGTTTACCAATGCAATGATAATTTTTATTTGTCAAGCTTCTTCTATGTGTTTTATATATATTAATTTATTTAATTCTTATAAAAATCATCTCCATTTTACAGTTAAGAAAAGAGCTTTGAAAAATGAAATAAATTTCCAGCTAGTAAAGGACGAAAACAAAACTGAACTGAACTCAGGCGGTATCACTATAGAGCTCAAGCATCCAAACTGTACTATATTCTGGTTTCTGAAATATGGCATCTAGAAAGATGTTGAAACGAGTTCTTGTCCTAAGAGAGAAAAGAGAAATGAAGTGAATACTTGCCATATAACTATGTTTTACTGTAATGCTATATATATTCACAGGATACTTGAAAACACAACTTTTGGGCATCAATTTCATTCTGAGGGGAGCCAGGAGGAGAAAGATTTCTCAGAAAAAAGTTTCCCGAGATAGTTGGTGTTTGAGCCTAATTTTAAAGAATACAATGTGAAGGGATGAAATTATGGGTGTGGTGCTGTTGATTTGATTTAAATGCCTTTCTTTAGGAAATGGGAGCTAGTGGTATTGGCTAAAATTGTTAAGGAGAGTAGAATCTCAATGTGTATGTATCCATAGCATGGTGCAAAATGCATGTATGCTATTTAGTGAAAATCAGCTGAATTGATAACAGTGCTATATTCCTTGATAAATAATTGCACATTGGTGGAAAATTTATACAATGGGTTCATAGTGGATACTTGATGTTCTGAATTTCAGGTTAGAGTCATTTATTCAGCACAACTGAAAGGGTATAAACAGTTGGTGTTTCAAATCATGACTTTGCTGCTTATTAGCAAGTGAACTTGGGAAAGTTATTTTTATCTCCAAGAACATCAGTACATTCATCTGTAATACGGGAAAATTTACTTTCTGTGTTATTGCAAGGCTTTTGAGGAAATACTTGATATAGGATGAGCTATGTGTTTGACACATAACAGGTATCAGAGTGATAATTTTTTTGCTATTAATATATTAAACATTTATGTAATATCTACTATAAAGTCACTGTGTTTGGTATTTGCTCTGTGGAGCACAAATGTGGAATGCTAGAGCTGCTTCATACAGGCTCTCAGGACGATCTGTGAAAATTCCAGGAGTGGGTTGTTAAACGCAACCATCCTTGAAATCAGCCATGCAGGAAGTATATATATCATAGAAATTGCACATGCTACCTTTCAGGGCTTCCTTTCTCCAGAGAGCCAATTGATAATGCCTGAGCCGAATTTTAAAGGGTAAAATGTGGAGGGTGGAATTGAGGTTTAGAGTTGTGTTGATTAGATATCAATTATTTGGCAAGGAAATAGCACTCACATAAACAAGATTAAAACATATCTCTGTGCTTACTTATGTACGGTGAATGTCTTCACTTCTTTGTTGGATTAATTTTTATCTACTCTCTGCTTAAAACAAACTATCCAGTGTCTCCCCATTTCATCCAGAGTAAAAGGCAACATTTTCAATGGCCTACAAACCTCTTCAAATTAATTCCCTTGTAACTTCTCTAATATCATCTTCCACTTCTCCTTATTGCTTCTTTCACTACTCCAGTTAAGCACATAAGATGTTCCCACCCAGGCCCTTTCTTCGGGTGTTTTTCTTACTACTCTGTTTAAAAATCATAACCCTACCCTCTACTGTCCCAGAATTTATAATCTCCTTTCTACTATTATATTCTTTCATAAGACTTTTCATCTTCTAACATGATTTATTGTTTTGTGTTTTTTTTTTCTTCCCCACTAGAATATAAGCCCACTGAGGGCAGGGATTTTTGTATGCTTATTTACTGTTTTAATATAGGCATCTAGAGAGGAGTTAAAACATAGTAGGTATTGAAAAATTTATTGACTCAATGAATGTTGGCTAAAATAAAAAAAAATATTATTTATATAATGTATATATGAATGTTATATGTTATAAATATATATACAAATATTATGTTATATATATTTATATATAATGCAGGGCAAGAGTTTTGATGGTTTATGATGAGTTTTAACTAAAGGATCTAGGATTGTCCAATTCTGTCCTATAAATAATTTCCTATCAAGATAGCTGTACACAAAAAGGGAAATAAGAATACCTCGTATTGTTGAAATAGGTTTAAAGCATGTAGATTAACCTCAAGTCTCAACCTCTTTCCTCTAAACCCATAACCAAACCCTTGTCATTGAACTGTAGGGTATAGGAACTTGAAGCAAGAGCAAGCATATGTTACAGAGAGAGAGATGGAGTGCCCACAGGATAGAGAGAACATAAAACTAGGATAGTCAGTCTTCAAGATGGCCCCTAATGATACTTTTCTTCTGGGACTTATAACTTTGTCTAGTCTTCTCCCACATTGTGCCAAGTTTAATTTGTGTAACCAGTAAATCTAGCAGAAGTGATGGTAAAATACTTCCAAGATTATAGAAGACACTGTGGCTCCCATTTTAGTCACACTGTATCTTAGATCACTTACTTTGGGGAAACCAGTTTTTGAGTAGGCCTCTGGAGAGACCTATATGTTGAGGAACTGAGGCTTCTGATAATAGCTTGCAAGTGGATCCCCCCACCTCAGCCCAGTCAAGCCTTTGGATGACTGAAGTTCTATGCTACATTTCGACTGTGCCCTCAGGAGAGACTTTGAGCTATAACCGTTCATCTAAGCTACAACTAGATCCCTGTTTCTCGGAAACTGCATGAGATGATAAAAATTAGTTGTCTTAAGCTGCCAAGTTTTGGGAGATTTGTTACATTGCAATATATACCTAATGAAAGCACCATTTTCATATAAACAGGAAGAGACAGAAAAGAAGGTCCAGTGTATGTTCTAAATTCTACCACTTTAATGATCATTTCTTCCATTGGAGAGACTGATATAAGGTGGAAAATACCTTCCTACCTCCTTGTTCCCTGTATATATCAAGGCATATAGATTTGTTATTCATATCAAATACTATAGACTACAATACCTCAGAGGCAAAGGTCACCCTTCCTCTTTCCTTTTAATGTGTTGTATAGTTCAAATGCAGATTTGGTAAGATGGACTCTTTATTTTTTAAATTATTTATTTATTGATTTTTAAAAAAATATTTTATTTATTCATTCATGACAGACACAGAGAGAGAGAGACAGAGACAGAGACATAGGTAGAGGAAGCATCAGGCTCCCTCCATGGAGCCTGATGTGGCCTCCATCCTAGGACCCTGGGATCACGACCTGAGCCAAAGCAGATGCTCAACCACTGAGCCACCCAAGCACCCCAAGATGAACTCTTTAAATATATTTTGCATGAATGAAAATGTCAATTTAGTGTTAGGTAATCATTTTTTACTTCTACTGAAGACTAAGAGAGTGGATAGTATTAGAGACTTCTTGTTGATATATTTATTACATACAAAAGAACTAAAATGAATGTAGAGATACCAACATGCCAGTTACCTAGAGTAGTTGAGTGGGGAGCATAATCACAGATAATATAAAATGTCAGCTAATTTGCCTGAGATGAACTTCACTGCCAGAGTTGAAGCTAAATCTCTGAGTCAAAAATTTCAAATATTGTGAGCTAGAGCACTAGAAACAGTTCATGGTAAAATTAATGAATCTGGATGGTTTCTTCTACTTTTGATGACTTTTTTTCAACATTGGGTGAGAATGGGCAATAGTGAGATTGCTGAAAATTAAGACAATATATTCCTAACTGAGCAGACACCAATGAACTCAGTGGAAGAAGGAAAAAGTTCCATAGAGAAAACAAAGTGAAGAAAATTAGGATATTGGACTGGAGAATGTTGCACATGGCAAAGGCAGTAAACTTTTTGATTTTGAAACATCTCCTATCACCCTTAAGAGTTTTCTGATAATCTGCAGTTGATCCCAGTCCCAATAAATTTGACAGCATTCATTTAAATATGCAAATTTTTACTTCAATTTTATTCCTCATCTGGGATTTAAATGTGAAGAAGGAATAAAAAATACAAGTACAAGGATGACAGAGAAATATAGGTTAAGTGGGAAACAGCTATAGAGTTTCTCTTTGACAAAATCCTTCTTATTATTTCAGTAGATGTTTTACTGATGGAGATTTTACCTTGATTTTATTATTAAACATTCTTGGAATTAAAATATTTTTTCCTGTGTCTGTCAATCAGTTTAAAGTGTGCTCCAAGATAGAATATGAAACAACACAAAGATAGGGAAGTTTGCATTCTGAACTCCCCCTCAGATAAGCCATACTCCACAAACTAATACCAGTACTCCCAAACTGTTACAGCCTATGCTTTGGTGACAATTACTTCCCCTGCCTCAGATCAACAATTCTCATAAGTTGTGTAAAATTATCCTTGCATGGCAGAGTCTTCAAAGTGACCACCACTCCCTATGGCAGCCTGCTCAGTTTGACAGCATTGATATTTCCATCTTTTGGAAATAGCAATAGTAACCATGTCAAAAACCTAGGATCAGTTTAATGAAGGTTCTCCTACCTTGGGCATTTTTCCTCTGTAACCCTGAGTATTGTAATATAGGAGAATTAAATATAGCGTTTATTATTTTCCCTTGAAATGCTGACACCATGGTTGTGGAGGCCATTAACCATTATGAAGAGGACCAGAAGGGTAATTGGGTTTATCTGAATCTACCAGATAATCTTGCTCCAAGATCCTATAGCACCCAGAGATTATGGCGGGACTATAACTCATCATAGGTTGTCAGAGAAGAGATAAGATCATGTCTCAAATCAGTCTGGCATAATTCATTTTATTACAGATTTTTAAAGAGCAGCAAAAGTTCTTGATTTATCCAAGTTGATAGTTCCAGTTTTAGGATTGTCCATGGGAATAGACATAACAGGAGAATTCTTGTTCTGATATGGAGACAGGGAACATAGTAAAGGTGATAATATAATCCAAACAATAAAGGTAGAATGTTGTTAATGTGGGGAAGCCAAGTAAAGAGATGGAAGAAAGATAGTATTAAAGAAAGCACACACCATACACATTTGTGTAAAAACGTATTTGTATTTGTATATATATAAAAAGGTGAAATAAGTTCTTATGAATAGTGACGACAAACATATAGGGTCAACTTTTTCAAAACAGCCTTAATTTTTACCTGTTTACTGACTACTTTTGTGTTCATTGGGTCAAATGGTCATTTGTGAACTTTGTGCTTAGTTGAGTCATAGGAAAGCATATCACATCTATGAATGTTACAAGATAGGATATGGGCCATAATGGCATAAAAAAATATCAATTTAGTTCTCTTCATGTAGACCCTGGAGTATTAAATGTTCATTAAGGTGCCTCTGAAAGTGGTATGTATGGATCTTGAAGGATGTTGGGGGAAGGAATGAGATCTGTGGTGACTAGTTCTGGGATTTGAGTCCTAATGTCTAGCAACATCTGCTCTGGTCCCTTAAAGCAGTCACTACTGCCATCATTTTTAATTTTAAAGTTTGGTTACTGTATTTGTCTGCATATCTATCCTGACTTCAAACTCCTTTCCTTGATCAGATACTTCTATACAAGACTTTTGTAAGCTCTTACTTAAATAAAAAGTACCTGGACTTTAAACACATTCACATTATGGTCCCACAAGACTTATAAGGATACTGAATCATATGCAAATACTGTGTGTTTATTAAGGGTAATTTCTCGCTAAACCCTTCCTTTGAGTGGAAAGAGAAGTGCATTACACACACACACACACACACACACAGGGACACAGACACGAATACACACACACAATAGAACCAATATAACACAGTATATACATACTCATGTCTTCACTTATAAAGAGATCAATAAGAGGGGTGCTGAGTGGCTCAGTCAGTTGAGCAGCTAACTCTTGGTTTTGGCTCAGGTCATGATCTCAGGGTCTTGGGATGGAGCCCAGGTCTGGCTCAGTGCTTAGGAGGGAGTCCACATGAGGATTCTCTCTCTCCCTCCCTCTGTGCTCCTCCCCCAGAACTCTCTTTCTCTCTCTCAAATAAATAAATAAATCTTTAAACAAAAAGATCTAAGAGCTTTATAGGTCTTTATATTTTTAACACTTACCACTCTGTGACCAATAGGAAAGATAACATTTCAAAATATTTGGGAATTGCACATATTTAAAATTACTTTACATTTCTTTACCATACTATTCTTTACTTTTGCCATTTTATCTTAAAATATGCCACATTTCTTTCCTTCCTTCCTTTTTTTTTTTAATTTAATTTCCCTTTGGCAGTTAAATAATATCCTAAAATAAAAACTATGGGAATTTATAATAAAATTACTATTCCTTTTTCCCATTTCCATTTCTTCAATAAAATTAGAGGAATGCCAGTGATTGCAGTAATCTGATTGGGAATTTAAATGCAAAGAAAATTCTAAATTGTGGTTCCCACAGCAACTATAAAAAGACACTCAACATGACTGCATATTTATATTAAGATATAAAACTTAACAACTTCCCCAGTTATACAAATGCTATATAAAAACAAAGGGGTGGAATTATGGTTGCTATGGGAATCACAACTCTGAACCTACTGACTTTTGGAAGTTTAAATATACTGACATAGAATTTCACACTGAATATTACATAGGTACAGAAACATGCACGGGATTAGAGAGAAACATGTGGCAAATGACATGAAATGAAATAATGAAAGAAAATGTCATTCTAGTGCCTAAATGTCTCCTATTTATGGATCAGTCCCTCTCATTCCGATAACATCTCACCTCTGACAACAGAGCACAGTATTCCTAGGTTACGCTTTGTGAAGTGATGGTATCTGGTACTACTTATCTTTCCACTTTGGTGTGATGGCTTAACTACTCTTAAGTGTAATAGAGTGAGTATGGGCATTGCAGACATTGAGACCTCAGTATGAATCTCAGCGTAGCAATTTACTAGCCAAATAACTTCACTCTTTCTTCCTAAAATCAGGGCAGTAAGTCTTATTTTACAGTCTTTTTATAAAACTAAAATGAGGTAAGATACACAAAATTCCTAGTCAAGACAGGCAATTAATATGTGGACTCCTACTTGTCAAGGCTTAACACATTTTACTAGAAGGCATTTGTTATTTCAGGAATTTAATTAATTAATTAATTAAATTTAATTAATTTAAATACATTATTTTTTGAGAATTACTAACTCCTGTTAGAAACTAAAAAAAAAAAAAAAAGGTACTACTCACTTTTGACCTCATAGAAATAATATTCTGGTTGGTAATTAAATAATATTTTCTTAACACTTATCATTTATAGAATACTTATATATGATTTTTAAGAAACATGCAAAAAGAAGAACTGATTCCCTGCTTTGTGCTGTACCTAATTCTCATTCTTTTGCAATAAGCAATACGTTTCTTAAAAACAGAGGACAATGGTAATTACATAATTTCATATGCAAAACAGTATTAAACAACAGATACTACTGGCATTGGTTTTAGCTTTCTGCTTGGGCAATTTCTTTTTTTCCCTAGAAGTCTCAGCAGTTTGGCATTTTCTCTTTTCTTGAGTGGAGGTGGAAAAAAGGCTTTTCCCCAGAACTAGGAGATTGCTCCAGAGAGGAGAGCTGTTTAATCATTTATTATTGCTCATTCTTACTATCATCACATTCTCATATAGAAATGCAAGTGGTGTTATGATCCCATCATAACTTCAGTAATGCATCTGACGTAGTCTCATGGGTAAGGTTTTCTTCTCTTCATTTATTACCAGGGCCACAACATCTTGGACAGAGCTGTCTTGCAGAGAAAATTTTTTCAAAATTAAATTTAAATCTTATATGTGTGTTATAATGATTGTAACATCTCTTCTGAAAAGACAAATCATAGTGTTATAAACATAATATTTTGGTTCATTAGTTTAAGTTATTTTATCCAGTGTTTTAATTATATAGGAGCGCTTCAAGCCTATATGCTTGAATGTAAGTGTCTTCTAAAATACCTACTTTGTTGAATACTACATGCTCATGATAGTTTTGAGGAAACTAAGGAACAGAGGCTATCAAGATAATATCTCCTAGATCTGGGTTTCTCAAATCTTGACAGCAAACCGTAGTAGGAAATGCATTTTACATTACAACTCTGCATATACAAACACACCCCCATACTTACACACAACTGAAATAGAGGTTTCACAGAGCAACCCACATTTGTTACACATGATATGCTATGATCTAGTCTTGCAAAAAAAAATTCTAGTTGCAATCCACTAGATTAATTTTATGACCTACTAACGACTTTCTAGTTCGGAAAAACATAGAGCACATTTTGAAAAAGTGGCAGAACTTAGATAAACCAAATTGTCTGAATGATATCTATCCATCTATCTGTCCATCCATCCATCTATCTACCAATCATTTATTTATATATCATCTATTTATTATTTATTTGGAGGATGTATGACCTTGAGCAAGTTACTTATTTTTTTCTGTGTCTTAGTTTATTTTTAACATGGGGGAAGTATTAATACCTTTTCATAAACTGCAAATGAATTCATAAGAAATTCCTTGAATAGTGCCTGACACATAGTAAATGTTATACAGAATTAATTGTTAGCTCTTACTGTTATTAACAGACATGAAATGCTCACAATGTGCCCCGTGATTTCTGTGAGAGTTAAGATGAATAAATTCTGCCTTAAGGAGTGGACAATATATTATAGGGTAGGGATTGGCATATAGTATGAGTTTTATGAGAGATGATGTATGATCAATTTATCAATTTACTGTGGTAACAGCTACCTCCTCAGAAGACACACTCATACACCTTGGTGGCTTCGATTCTTTTTGAAAATTCCTTAATCATCAAGTATATTAGAGTTTCCAAGGAGACTCCTGAATTCACACATTCATTAAGGTTTCTCCTCTCTGCTGTTCTTCAGTGCCACACCATTGCTCAGGCTTCTACTTATGCAAGTGCCACCATGCTCCTCCAAACACTATTCTGCTATCAGTCCCTTCCTTCTGAACAGTCTCCACCTGCCACGCAGCTGCCCTGATGCTCAGTTCAGTGCCTCTTCATTCAAGCTGAGGGACAGCTTGCTCAAACAGGCTGCTCATCCCTGTGATTCATCACAGCCCCTGCTGCTCTTGTAGTGCTGGGCAGTCTTTCTGAAGCAACTCCCCTTTGTATCTTACAAAGGACCCATACCAAGAATACTTGAGCATTGAGTCATTCTAGAAGTTTGTGTCTAGCACTTTTAGTTTTCTCCAAAGCTGTTTCCTTCCAAGGTGCTGATGTGCCTTTGAGTTTTACCCAGAACACTTGATTCTTCCTGATTCTCAGCTTCTTTTTCTAGGAGGGCTCATCATGCCAGATTCTGTACTGCCTTATGACATATATATATATATATATATATATATATATATATATATATTTTTTTTTTTTTTTTTTCCTCAGAGACTCAATAGTGTCCTCAGGCAATTTGGCTTCTGAATGACTCCTTCAATTTTCCAGGCATTTATAAATATATCTGAATCCCAAGTGTGATATTATGTGAGTCACTTTCCAAAAGAACTTTTAAACCCAGTGGTATGCTGGCAAATGCTTAATAACCAGTAAGCTAAAGGGTGGTGGTGATGGGGGTGGTGAGGGGAGCCCTGATTTGTAGCATTTGCTGATTTCCATGGTGTAAACATTTCCAGCATGGCCAATTTCAGGGTACTAATGTATACATGGAATTGGGAAGTGATACCTACATTCGCCTCTCTTAGACTGACATGAGTTAGCTCCAGTTCACAACTGCTTATAACCTATACTGAGCCATCAATGTAAACTGGTATCTGGGTGTCTGGGGTGTTGTAATACTCAATGAGCCAAAAATATCCAAGTCTAGCCATTACACACATGTATGTACATACACACATAGGTACACTGATAAACACATGCATAGTGATATATGGCAGTAAGCAAGAACTGAGTCATTGACATAGAAAATGAGGTGGATTTTTTTCCTCTGCTGTGATCCTTCGGCACTTTGTAGGTATGTCCATTACAATCCTTTGTGTCATATCACATTCTTTTGTTGCTATGTATTCCTTTCCAGCTGGATTTTCTTTCATATTTTAGTATACATATAACATATTTTATATAATTCACAAATATATATTTTCTCATTTAAAATATATAATTTAATAGTTTTGGTATATTCATTGAGTTATACAACTAACTGCAGTAAATTTAAGAATGTTTTCATCAGCCCCCAAAGAAGCTATGTACTCATTAGCAATTTCTCCATGTTTCATTTGCTCTTTTCCCCCTCAGTCCTAATCAATCATTAATTTTTATTTTCTGTCTCAATAGATATATCTCTTCTGGACATTGCCTATAAATGGGATCATTCAATATGTGGTCTTGTGTGATGGGCTTTTAATTTTTGTATGGGCAAGTATTTTCAATTCTTTTGGATATTCTCCCAAGAGTGGAATTACTGGGTCATATGTTAACTCTGTTTAACATTTTAAGAAACTCTCAAACAGGACTTTAAAGCATTGGCACAGTAACATTCCCACCTGCAATATATGAAGATTCCAATTCTCCATATCCTTACCACCACTTGTTACTACTTTATTTTTTGGTTATAGCCAGCCAAATGGGTACAATGTCGTATCTTGTCATATTTTCCTAATGGCTAATAAGGTTGAACATCTTTTCATGTGCCTCTTTGTATATTTTTGGAGAAATTTCTATTCAGATCTTTTGTTCCTTTAAAAAATTAAGTTGTCTTTATATATTCTGGAAATGAATCTCTTATCAGATACGTAATATGCACATATTTTCCAGATTCTAGTGGGTTTTCACTTTCTTGATAGTGTCATTTTGAAACACAGACTTTAAAAAAAATTAATGGAGTCTAATTTATCTGTTTTATTTTTCTTTTGCTGCTTGTGCTTTTGGTGTGGTAATTAAATTAACAAGGCTTTACCAAACCCATGATAAAGATTTACTTCCATGTTTTCTTATAAAAATTGTATAGTTTAACTTCTTCCATTAAGCTCTGTGATCCATTTTAAGTGTACCCAGTTTTTATCTTCATGTAAAGAAGGGTGTGTTTTCTTAAAATCATGGATTCTATGGTAAAATTCCAGGATGAAGAATTTGGCTTTATTCTTAAAGAAAATGAAGCACATTCTCCCCTCTCAGTGCAAATTAACCACTGATTTTCCATTAAAATATTCTAAAGAAGACATCAGCCACTGTGGAATTTATTTTGGTTATTGCACATTTTGTTTCTTTGAGTGTCTATCAATCAAAATTCTACTGCCATCAAAGCTTCAGTGTTTTCATATTTCACTAGCAGGCCTTTCTTGTGTAATGGACCCAGAACTGAAGAAGTATTTTTACTTTTTTGACAAGTAATTAAATATCTAACAATGTCCTGGATCAAACAGTTTACACTGAATTGGTAATCTGGGTTTTAGCTACAGTTATATGTGTAAACAGTTTCCTTTTTTCCCCAAAGGTTGTAAATATCTTTATAAAAATAGATGGAAGAAAAGTGGAAAGGGGAGGGTAACCCCCCCAACTCCAAAAAAAATCTATTGAAGTTAAAATTAAAAGGAGGTGTTTGATATGATAAATAATGATGAGATAATGGGTTTCTGTGGGATATGGAAATAGAATCCACACGAGAATGAGGACCCCAGCTAAGAGCTGGTAGATGGATCGGCCATGAACCGAAAGTTTGGCTTACCTTCTCTACTTTTTCACAAACATTACTGGCATTTGACAAGATTATCTGTAAGTATTCTCGTATGCATGGATTTCTCAGAAATGACAGGTCACCTGGGAGCCTAAAGGTAATACTGTATAGCCGAAATTGTAGCTTATCATATTTATATATTTTCCTTAGTAGTTCTGTGTGAATCTTTTAGGCCAGGTGATGATGAGATGCCGTCAGAAGAGAAGCCTGTCATCTATTTAAAACATATATATGGCTGCCCTGGCAGTAGGCTTTTCACTGGGGCTGCGCTGAGCATAGCAGGTTGTTCATGCTAGAGAGGAAGGAGGCTTAACACAAATGTATAGCTCATAAGTTGATTAAATTTCACATTTGTTAAATGTATAAAAATTCACTTTGCTGTGTTGTAAGTTATTATGGGGTAGTGGCACAGGGACCCTTTTCATACTAATGAGGATTCCAACCTGACTGATTTGACCTAATCATTAGGAGATAATAATAGATCTAGCCCTTAAATTACTGGAGAACTTTGATGATTGCTCAGTAGCATGCAGACTAAAGCAGAGCCCGGCATGGATTTTGCCATTTATTTAATCTATTTTAGACCAAACTGTGCCAGAGAGAATGCAGAAGACATTAAAGTATTTAGACTTGCCAAGCTATAAATATTTGTCAAATATGACCATTTTAAGCTACCCTTTCTTTTTATCTTCTAAAATTATTTTTGTAATATTTTTCTCATGTATTGTTACTTTAACACACGATGTTAAAAAAAAACAGGTTATGAACCATCAATTTAGCAAGTTCTTACTTTGGAATGTTTTATAATTAAATCATAATATTACTTCAGCACAGATAACTAAATCTTTAAAGGGGGAAAATACATAGATTTTTAAATTTAGAGAATGTGTTAATCTATTGCATTGATTTTGTCCTCATCTCAATTAAATTAATTCTCTCTGTCACCATTTATCATGTCAGAATTTTGCCCTTGTGCTATAACCATATGAGTTATTCCTGCAAAAACGTGTCAGAATAATTCACACTTGCTTCTTCTTTAATAATTTCCTTCACAAGTTAGCAAGTCTTGTAAGAAAAATTCCAATCTATTATATTTTATTTGCACAGAATATTAACACAATATATTAAATATAATGTAGAAATTTAGTTGCATGAATTTTTACCTTGACTTTAAAAAATATTTGTTTACTGAAATGTGATATAGATAATGAAAGTGCATAAATCATAACCCTAATAAATTATCACAAGGTGAATACAGTGAATAAAATCACTTCCAGTTCAAAAAATGAGATTATTACTAAAATTCAGAAGCCATTCTGATGATACATTTCAATCAGTCTCTCCCACTCTTGCCCAAGAAAACCACTGTCTCAGCTTCTAGAACTACAGTTTAATTTGCTTCTGAACTTTATACAAGGGAAATCATACAGTAGTATGCATTGTTTTGTACAAGATTTCTTTCATTCAACAAATATATTTATAAAACTCATTCATAGTTTTGTCTGCTGATGCAGTTACTTCATTCTAATTGTGCTAGAGTATTCCATTATATGAATATGTTACGCCTTTTTTTAACTTATGCTTTGATGGATATATCAGATGTTTCTAGTTTTGAATATTCTTGAATATTTTGGTGCACTTGTACACATGTTTTTTGGGTGTTTATCTAGGCATAGCATTGTCGGGCCATGGTATGTGCACCAGTTCAGCTTTACCAGATACTACCAACTATTTTCCAAAGGTGTTATGCCAATTTATACTTCCTCCAACAGTGATCTTTTCATTGATTTAATAGATAACATTAGCAATTTGAAATTAAAATGTTATTAACTTTTTTAGGATTAAGGATTTAACTTCTACTTTCCATAATAACTCTTTAGACAGAAAGTATTTATAGGTTTAAGAAAGATAAGTTTTTGAAATAATATGCACTTGAGAAACTCTACAAATAGGTGAACAATAAGATGGATTTATGATTCGCTCCCTCTAATCTTGAAAGTCAATTGAGGCCTAATATGCCTGGGAATCTCTTAGATCTCTTTATTTTTTTATTGTCCTTAAATTACTGTTCCCTTAATTGAAAGGTTATTAGCAATAATCATTACTCATAAGGTTATTGAGACAAATAAGTGAGACAATATATCAGAAGCTTGGCACATAGTCAATGCTAAATAAATAAGTTTTTATCAAAAACATGTGAACTTCATTGTTTACATGTGGTTTTATTACCTGAATTCTTATTAGTATAGAATAACCAATTTAAGTTATATGATGGTAGAAAAGTGAAAAACAGAAACACCTCCTGAATCCCTGGGTACAGGTGGCATTTAATATTGCCACCTGGGAAATTCCATAGAGCATTTATTTCATACCTTAACTGGAGAGTGATTCTCTTCACTGCTCCTCTTCATAGAGGGAAATAGGTTCTTTCTCTCTCTCTCTCTCTTTGTCTCTCTCAGGGCTGCATTAGGACCTTTGTGGAATTTAGCCACTTTTGCCTGCATACGTCTTTTCTTCCACTAAAAATTAATGAGTTAATAAAAAGAGTATGATGGTATCAAAATAAATATAAATATGCTCAATATTATGTTATAATTTAAAAAATTATATTGGAATTTTTCTAAGCTAAAATTTCCTCCCCCCCCCGATTTTAAAACATTTTCTGGGGCTTCTAAATGTATCGTGGGCTTGAAGGTGAGGTGCTGACCATGCCTGGTATAAATTTATTCTGCTCTTCTTCTTTTTCCTCTTCCTCTCATTGTCTCTCTCACTTCAGATTTATGGCAGAGCATTCTTCTCAGGTGAGAAGGTAATAAGACTTCACTAACAGCCATTCTGAGTGTAAGTGAAGCAGGCAGCCAGCATTTTGCAGTGCACATTAGACAGAAAAAAATTCCTTTAAAAAACTAAATATACACTGTAGGAGCACAGAAAAGGGGCTCCTAATGGAAGGGCAAACTGCTTAAGTTTTAGAGATACTAAGAAAAATTACACTGACTGGGAACATAAAGTAAATTCTCAAATGATGGAACTAGGTAAGCCACGCAATGATACATTTCTGTGAATGCACACAGACACACATACCATTCTCTATCATATATTCTTCTAAGCCTCTGTTGCATTCACTAATATTTCCTTAGTTTTTTTTTTCTTTTGATACTTTAAAATCCAATGAGAAATAGCAATCGATGAATTCT
Organism: Canis lupus baileyi; assembly: GCF_048164855.1. NCBI lineage: Eukaryota > Metazoa > Chordata > Mammalia > Carnivora > Canidae > Canis > Canis lupus. The sequence continues at coordinate 84,919,838 of NC_132838.1, forward strand.
GACTGGCTGCTGCTATAATTTTCCCATTTCTACACAATAGTCATGAATATAGTGAACTCCCATGGTCTTTATTTTTTTTTTTTAAAGATTTTATTTATTTATTTATATAGATACAGAGAGAGAAAGAGGCAGAGGCACAGGCAGAGGGGGAAGCAGGCTCCATGCAGGGAGGCCAACGCAGGACTCAATCCCAGGTCTCCAGGATCACACCCTGGGCTGCAGACAGCGCTAAACTGCTGGGCCACCAGGGCTGCCCCCATGGTCTGTATTTAAACTGATCCTGCACCACTCCTATTTTCTCTAACCTCTTAAATTGGTGAGCTTGATGGACCATTCGCACCATTTTTGGTGAGAGAGACATGCTTCATTCTGTAATATTCATAAAGCAAATTCCAGTAACTCAATCCTGTCCGAATCCCTAATAGGAAGGTATATGTCATGATAATTCCAATTTTAAGGGCCTATATATCTTATAGTCCTGGACTGTATTTCTATAGAAAGCTTTTGCTTATTTAAATATTTTCTTACAATTATTTTTTGTGTAAGCTTTCTGATCCACATTGCTTCATTAAAATAAATGATTTGATGAGCAAGGCAGCTTAAGATTCATATTCTGTGCTAATTAACAGATTCTTCTAATTGTTAGAAGGCTCCTGATGTCTTTCTAATTCTTTCAACTCATTACTTTCTTACAGAAGTTACAGTTCTTAAAGGAATAGTAACAGATACTATGAAACTTCCTTTCTACATATACACACTGCCTCAAAATACATTAATTTGTGAAAGCAGGCCAATAATTTAAAATCTGTTAATTGATGTGCTTTCCTTCCAAAACCAAGTGAAATATCTTCCCTATTTTCCATTTCTACTTTCCCATCTGGGATACTAAAATGCATTTTTAAAAGATTACTTTTAGTTGAAAATAATGTAGCAAAACATATATTAAAATTTCTATATGCTTCCATTTGAATATATTTTAGTTAGATCAGTAGATCAGATCTCAATTCTCTGGATTTCTGTTACCACAGAGAGGAGCAAGCGGGAGGGCTCTAATTTTATTTTGAAAATGTTCTTTTTCCTATATGATTACTAACAAATAGAGTTTATAATGTGTCAATTTATGCTTGGATCATTATGTAGTGATGTTTCTGGCAATTGTGTAGATGGATTCTCTGCTTGTAAGGGGTAGTGAATAAAGACAGACAACTTTGATTCTGACAAAGGTGATGAATGTTTGAAATAGTAATACAAGAGTAATTATTTAAATAAAAAAAACAAAGTATATATCAAAATATCATCTAAAGTAAGGGTAGTTTGGTGAGACAAGGGCAAAGGAAAGTAAATTAATGAAATTGATAAATATTCATTTATTGCTCTTTTGGGCAGCCAGGGAGTACAACCTATGAAAAGATTGTTGTTTTTTTGATTGACAGTCATTAAGTAACTTAAGAAATTTACTTAAACCACTATATATATGCTAATTTTAAAAAGAAGACATTTAAGTCCCAATGTATCCCAATTAACATTAAATTTCAATTAATCCTGAATATAAGTTGCTGAAGGAAAACACAGTTTTCCTGTGTTTTTATATATTTATTTATTTTTATTTTTATTTTTTCTGTGTTTTATTAATTGAGGGATGACAATAACAATTTAGGCTGCTACTTCATAGCTTGTAAAAGCATTTTGCATATGTTATCTCATTGGATATGCTCAATAACCCTGAGAAATAAACACCTTTGCCTCTATATTAGAAATGAAAATATGAGAAATTATGTGACCAGACCAATAAAACAGAAAATAAATTCTAAATGAGAAATAAAACATACTTTTTATTTATTTATTTATTTATTTATTTATTTATTTATTTATTTTTTAATTTATTCATGAGATACACAGAAAGAGAGAGAGAGAGGCAGAGACACAGGCAGAGGGAGAAGCAGGCTTCATGCACGGAGCCCGACGTGGGACTCGATCCCGGGTCTCCAGGATCACACCCTGGGCCGAAGGCAGCGCTAAACCGCTGAGCCACCTGGGCTGCCCCATACTTTTTCTTTTTTAATGCCAAATCTTAAATACTCAGAAAAAAGTAATTTGACAAGTGTGTTCAGTGATTATTGAGAATTAGTCAAGCAAGTTACTTTGGGATCAGTGGTTCCCCAGGAAAAATGTACAAATAGGTATATGAAAATGATTTACTTACCCTTCAGGATGAGAGTTAACATACAATAAAATTAAAAAGTTCTATGATACAGAAATTAATACAAGATTTATTATTATTTTTTTAGTTGACAAATCAGTGATGAATGAGTGAAGGATAAAAAAGATTTCATTCATCCACGTTTCTTAAAATTTACTGCAATTTCATAAAAATCAATTAGCTCTAAGCTAGGAAAGAGAAACTTTGTAAAATGAAGTATGTCACCTTGTCTTAGTAGCAGATATTTTGTTGGTCTTGAGAACCGAAAGAAAATTATCACAGTCTTTGATTAAGGAACATTTGTGTAGTCAAATATATGATATCCTTGATAGGGGAAGAAGAAATAATTCAGGTAAATTATTTATATAATGCGGTGTATATAAAACTGATCCTTGTGTACAGCTTTTATCCGCTCTCATGGAAAAAAAAATATAGAAAGTACTGTGAGATATGTCTATAATTTTCTGTCCAATATCCCTAACATGAATTGTATCATGAAAAACTTGGTAGATTAGTATCCATTTTATCCCTGGCTCAGACTAACTCTCTTGAATGTGAGCAATCCCAGCAAGACTTTTGACATCAGCTAATGCCTTTATACTGTCTGTGCAGGTACCTATCCAACATGAGACGCTCTCTCTTATTCCAGAATCTTTATGCCCTTATGCTGTCTCCTGTTTGTGCTCAACCTCCTTCCACAAAGCCTGCCTGTAACTGGGGTCATCTTATCCATGCCTGTGGCTTTTAGGGGCTGCTGCTCTGTGTTTAGAAGCTGCATCTATTCCTCTGTCAAAAACTTTTTATCTTAATAACTAATTGTAGAGTTTAATGAGCTCTTGAACACCTTAGTTGTAGTAAATGAATTTCCAGTTGCCACTTTCACTAATGTTAAGTCAAGGTCTGTAAGACTTCATATACCTGCAGGTGCCAGGCAGAAATATAAAGAGAGGAGATGGAAATATGGTGGTGGAACTAGAATAAATGGGAGATTGTAAGTCCCCTTGAAAAGAGCACATTCCATTTGGAAAGAGGAACAGTTATCGCTACATCAGTTGTTGCCATGTTAGACTGTGGGTATGATGTGCTGGCAGCTTGTTATCATGTTATGTAAACTATGCCATTGTGCTCAGAGGCTTTCCCAGTAACTTCGAGTAACATGCTACTGATTCAATACAAACAGTGTATTGTTTAAATCTACTGTACCAAGCAATAATCTAATGAGTAGAAAATAAAAACTAAACTGGAGAAATAATACTGTGGCCAACTAAAAGAGCATATCGTTTGATCACTGAAACTAAAATGGAAATATCTATTCCACTGAGTAGTTATTAAAATTATTTAGGTGATGTAAGTGAAATTGTTTTGCAAATTAAAAAAATGTATATATTTACAGTATTCTTAATTCAAATGAATGCTCATAATTATCATTAAAAGACTTTTTAAACTTTGAATTATTCAAGTTATATTAATTTATAATATTTGGTGAAATAGAAAACTCCCACAAATTTTAGGTAAAGTTTTAATTTGTTTAATACTTTTGCTTCCGTTAAATACAGTTTTAATTTCTTTACGAATCTCCTTCAAACTGTTTTATATTTTTTGTTTTGTTTTGTTTTTTTCAAACTGTTTTATATTAAGTATAGCAGAATATAAGTCCCTGTGTTATTTGCCTACATATTTAATTTAATAATTATTCTGAGATATCTAAAACTTACTTTATTCTTTCCCATAAGATCCTGATAGATTCTCTGTATTCAGGCTATTTCCTCCTTAGCTTAAAAATATCTATATTCTTTCTTAATGGTATCTGGGAATATATTCCCAGGAACTAAATCTAATCATCATGTTACTCAAAGATACACATGTAAAAGTAAAAAGAGCAGGAAGGATATGCATTATATTTTTTAAATGATTATCTGTAGAGATTCTATTTTATTCTATATTAGGTCACAATTGGATAGCAGCTATCTTCATCAACTTATTTCTTTTTATACGTCTCTTAGAAGCTTGTAAATGAAATTTAAGATGAACCTTGCTTAAATTTCCACTACTCTAATTTTTTAACTGCTCTTGTTGACTTGCACAATGTAATCTCAACCCTTTATTGTTACTCTCTTTCTGCAGAAAATATGTGCTACTATCTGATCATAAATCTACCTTCATGACTTTGAGTTCTAGAAAACAGGGCATTCTAAAGAAGTATTTAAAATATAGGCACGTTTGTTTAGATAAAATATTCATCCATATATGCTTGGATACAAAGGAAGGTTTTTCTCTCTGTAGTTGAATGTTACTTGGGCAGTCACCAAATGAACTATGCCTTTGGGCATTCGAGCCTGTATGGTTCCTTCCCTTTGATTCTGGGCTGGACCTGTGTTGTGCTTCAACCAATAAAATGTGGTGAAAGGAAGTGTTTGCCAATTTTATGCTTAAGCCTTAAGAAGACCTGGCAGTGTGTTTTTTTGTACACTGAGAGTAGGTAGCTGCTGTGTAAGAAGTCAGACTGGTGTAAGACTGCCATGCTCTGAGGAGGTCCACATAAAGCACATGGACAAGAACTGAAAGACCCAGCTGGCAGCAAGGGCTGAAGCCCAGGAAGCATGGCCAAAGTACAGCAGTCTTGACCAGACCCCAGAGTTTACAACCAATAGAGCAAAGCCACCAGGGACAAAGACAAGCTTTCCTCACCAAGCCTACCCCAAGTTGCAAATGTGAGCAAACAAGCAAAAGGAGTTACCCTTTTAAGCCTTTATATTTGGGGGGCAATTTGTTATGCCAAAATAATCAAAATACTTCCCTTAAAATTATGCACCAGAAAAGTGGTTTGTTCTGTATCTGAATCTTTAAAATGCCTTGCATAATTACGGGTCAGAAATGTGCTGTTATTTTGTTTTGAACAATTCTATTTGAAGGAGACACTTCAGCTCCAGGGCAGCCTGGGTAGCTCCAGGCCTCTCAATCAACGCTGTGTCTAAGTTTAAAGCTTCTGTTGTTGTATGTTGAACCTTTGTATGATTAGAAGCTTACCACCCAGCCTCAGGTAACTGTGACCCCTGCCTTTCCCGTGTGCTTCCTGCTTTTTCAGTCTGCCTTTTGCCAAATCCTGGGAGGTCCCAAGACAGAGAGTTTCTGGAGCTTGATTTTTTTCTTTGCCTTATTATTGGAGTCAATAGGTTTTGAAGCCTAGAATTCAAGTTTTGAATCTTTCTCTCTCTTTCTTTTTGTCTCTGTCTCTCTGTGTCAGTCACTGTCTCTGTTTCTCTCTCTTTCCTGCTTTGTCATCTATAATAATATCCCCACCATTTTTATAGGGTGGCTGTCTGTGTGATAATAGGTAGGGGGCCTATTTATGGTGGTCACACAGCAGATGAACTCTCAAAATCCCATTTATATCATTACCTGGTCAAGACAATGAAACATCAGAATCTGCCAACACCCAGGATGTGGTGTTAAGATGATATTGAGCTTTATGTCTTGAAAACCTTGGTAGCTATTTTTTATCTTTTAGTACTTAAATAGAACTGATATACAAGGTGTATAACATGTAAAGGATGGTAGTAGGCGTGTGACATGTGAAAGGTGTATTTGGCTAAGGTAAGATGTGGCAGTGGGGACATTTGTAACAATAAGTGATGACATGGGTTATTTTAGGTTTTTAAGTTACATAAATAGAAGAAGAAGGCAAGACATTTTGATTCATACAGAGTTTCATATTATAAACAGCAGTGTCTTCTGGAAGATATACTTCATTCAGGACCAACTGATATCAACTTTTAAAAATTTTACATTTTATTGGGGGTGGTTAGAATAAGATTTAAATTCACGTTCAGCTTCTGAATGACTCATTGATGCATGCCTTTTGACTAACACTGATGACCAGAATAGGAAACAGAAAAATCTGTTTTCTTGCTAGAACTTGTACAAGGAAGTCTTTCCTCTTAGTTTCTCAGCTCTAGAGCATGGACAGAGTGGGACTCAAAGATGATTCTACAAGCCCATGCACAATTTCTCATGAGATAATAGTACAGTGTTGAGGGCCATTCATGAGGAGAATTTGGCAGACACTTGTAAATATCTTAATTTCATGGGACAAAGGAATATAGGTAAAAGTAGATTTGGGGATCAGGTATGCTGTCATTTCTCAGGTGCTGTTTTCAACACTTAGTCCCAGAATCCCTTACAACAAACTCTTGATCATGAATATCCTCTAGTCCCCCACCCAGTTGTTCTGATATGGAAGCTGTGGTCAGAGGCTTAAGAATGTACATTTTAAGCAAATACTCTATAATTTTTGCATCTTAATGTTTGAGAGTGATTGTCAAGGGGCAAATGTAGCCATAGTAAATAGAAACCCAGAGAGAGGCTATGCTTTTTGTGTCTCTCTTACTCCTATTTGAAGCTATTTCAGATCATAGCATCAGAAAAGAGTGAATACCTAAAATCTGAAGTAGGTCAAAATATAAAAACCATATTCGGGAAGTTATGTTTAGGTCAAAAGCTTCCCCAGACCCAGAGGCAAAATCACGGAATTGGTATTTCCTTTTTGGGATTGCCCTAAAATTTACAGATGCTGAAAAGTCTATATAACTAAACTGGTAATCAAAATTTATATCATTCAGTTCACCTCAGAGGAAGTCTAAAATATTTGTCAGGGGAGGGGAGGACATAGAAATGAGCCAAAAATAGGAATTCAGTAGAGAAACATGACACATAGGCATCATAAAAAAATTGCCTTTTGCACATACAAAATACCAGGATGTCTCTCACTGTTTTGAGACCAGATAAACAAACAGACAAACAAGCACCAACAACCAAGAGTTAACATGAATTCAATGAAGAATTCTGCTATATAAGAGACAATAAAATATGGCATTCAAGACCAGCCTCCTTACATTTTGTGTAATGGACATATCTATTCCTTTTCAGTGAAATTAATACATGTTGTAGAAAAAAAATAAGAAAATTAAGAAAATACAGGGAGAGAATAAACTTTGCTTATCATCCCCACTATCTAAGGGGGAGAAATACTACCAACATATTGATGTATATCTTTGTGTGTGCTTATGTATATGTGTAACTATGTGTATAACTATTTTTATTAAAAAATAAAAAATCAGATAGATATATGCTCTACATGTTCTTTTATAACTATTTTTTATTACTCTGTAGTAATATTGCATGATGAAGTTTCTCTTTCAATGAAAATAACTCCATCAGTATTTTTAATTATTAGGAAAATTCAAATTTTATTTTTATGTACTCACATATATCAACCTTTTATTTTTTAAGATTTTATTTATTTACTAGAGAGAGAGAAAGTGCATGTGAGAGAGCACAAGCTGGGGGAGCAACAGAGGGAGAGGGAGAAGCACGTTCCCTGGCTCGATCTCAGGGCCCTGGGATCATGATTTGAGCCGAAGGCATATGCTTAACCACTTGAACCACCTAGACTCCCCAGTGCTCATGTATATCAATCTTCAAAACTGTCTTTCTATCCCATCTATGTGTGTTGTATATAAAAAAATTGCACTGGATCAGGTAAATAGGCAAGAAATATTTTATTTAAGGCTATTGTAATGAGGGAGAGCAACTGAACTCAACTCTGCTAAAACGTAAGTCAGGAGGATTTTTAAATGCTGGAGCAAGTTAATAGGAAAATATGGAGGACATCAGTGGGCAGGCAATCATTGTGATTCTACCCATCTGTGTTTGCGAATTGTCACTCCTTGAGGTTAGGCTCCTACTCCACTACAGAGATTGGGAGATAAGGCCCCCATCTTTCTTAATTATATTTCAAAGGAGCGGTTCCCAGGTCAGTAAGAAAGACATTCCTGGGTTGTAAAATATTCACATTTCACAGGAGCAGAGAAAAAATTACAATTGCAAGTTGTTTAAGTGCTCTAAAAAAACAAGGTCAGGGACCTATCATCAGGAAGAAGCCTGTCTGAAGTCTAGTCCAGGGAGGAAACATTAAGGCCTTCTTAGTTGTACTTTGGCATAGCTCAGTCTTACTGAAGATTATAAACATATTCATATTTGTTTTGTTCTAATGTATTTATTTTTATCCATAGCTTACATTAACAACTTAATTCAATCAAGGTATTACTTTAATTTGAGTGTAAAGTTGGTTCTAAATTCCTATTTTCCAAAATTTATCCAGAAGTTCCAATTGATAATGAAATCAAGTCTTTTTCTAACTGATTTGGAATTCCATTTTTATAGCTCTTATTTTAGATTTTGATTGATAACCTGTTGATTTGTCAGTACCATCATGACTAGTTTTTGTAGCATTAAAATTAATTTGAACATCTGCTAAGGCAAAATTTCTCCTTAATATTAGTGCATAACTATTTTTGTATGTAAAATCCCATTGGAATTCTTAGTATAATTAAATTAATTTATAGATTAACAATTAGAGAACTGACATATTTTAACTCTTCTACTTTCCCATCCGGAATACAATATGACTAAATCTTTAATTCTCTTTCTGTATATTGATTACTTTTATGTATATTGGTTTATTGGTAAACCATATTGGTAAACCAATATGGAAACATATTGGTAATATGTTTCTTATTAGCTTTCATCCTACAGATTTCAAACTTTATATGCTCTGCTTTATCTTTATATTTAATAAGTAATCACGTGAAGGCATTTATAGATTTTTAGGCATCTAGTTTTTATAGGCATGTTCCAACATATTCTGATGGTTCTAGGCTGGATGGCTCTAAACTGTTGGTTCAAACATGAATATGTCATTAAGTAATTTTGTAAACTTTTAGGAAAAGTGAACACATTTCATAACAATTATGTTTCTTAGTGAAATTAAAAAATAACTGCTATGAAAATGCATATAATGATGCAATGGTAGGATGACAGATCACAATTTTTTTTTTTTTTTTAAATCAACATTCTGGTCTGTCCCTGCTTACACCTGCTTATTCTGGTCTTGTAGTCCCTGACACGAGCTCAAAGAGCGAGGCTTCTCAAGGTCTCCGTGCTGTATTTATGCTCATGGGTGGAAGCAGTTGACTATCTCACAGTAGCCAAAGTCATACCTGCTTCCTGGGTGCCTGCTGCCAAACCCTACCTCCTGCGGTGTTCCACCTTTGCTTTAATGGGAGGACCACCCTGAGGAAGCAGAAGGCACCCGGATAGATGGAAAAAGCAGTGAGTGGCAGGGATATGAGGCCTCGAATGAGGCATGAGCTGTATAAAATGAAACTATAAGGACAGCGGTAGTGCCTTGCAGAAATTTGACAACTCGTTATAAGTAGCAAAGACAAGAATGTGCACTGGGGAAATTCCAGTGATTGATGGTGGGGGCGGGGGGGAGCTCATATTCTTTCTAAAAGTGCAGAGTTGAAGGATATAGAAGTAAGAAAAATGAGAAAATTATTAGATTGAGAAAGTAAATAACAGAAATCTAATACACAAGTCATCAGAATTTCTAAAGACGTGGTTGGAGTAAATAGAATATAAGCAGTAATCAGAGAAAGGACACAAGTAAAGATTGAAAAAGGATTTTAAGTTGTTAAGTCCAAAAGACACTCAGTGATTACTACATACAGACAATATTAATATAAGGAGACAACATACCCTGGTTGTATTTTAAAATGTTTAAAAAAAAAAAGATTCCCACATAAATCAATGGAGAAAATTAGTTATCTACAGAAGAATGAATATCATTAATGGTCTCAAATTCTCTTCAACATTAAATTTCAGGAAAGGTAGACTAATATCTATACAGCTTTGAAAGGATAATGAGGAAGGCAAAAATATTCTTTTCTCATTAAAGTTGGCATTAATATATAAGAACATAAAAAATCAGGCATAAAGCTATATAAATATAGAGCCTGTGTTCCCTTCCATTAAGAAAATGTGCATGGACTTATTAAGGCAAATGATTAATAAAACAGTATAAAGAACTCCCAAATAAGAAAGCCATGACATAGAAGCAAGTATAGTGAGAAATGAATCCATTTCATAGAATTTATATAGATAATAGTATGTCATAAATAATTATTTGAATAAAGTATTTAAACAGTATTAAATATATTAACAAATATATTTCTATATATAATATATAAATATATATCATATATAATATATAAATATATATAATATAATATATCATATATAATATATAAATATATATAATATAAATATATATAATATATTTCTAAATATCTCAGGTTATACCTATACAAATAAGGCAATATGTTAGAAAAAAGGAAAACTTACATTATTTTACCTTTTTACACCAGGAGAACCTGTTAGATATGTGTACTATTATGTTATTAAATAATGTATAATTCTTAATTTTTATAATTTTAGAAGTCATTAAGTGTGATACAGAGAAGTTACAAGTAAATGAGCATATATATATGTATATATATATATATACATATATAAAAATATAGGGTGAGGTAGAGAGAGAAGAGAGAAAGAGAATATATTATAAAGCAGAATTTAAGTAAATATTAATTAAATGTGATGAGAAGGGTCAGATTCTATTGATAAAGAGACAATCTATAATACAACTTTTTGGAGAAAGAATGTACAATAATGGAGAGTTAGAGGAATCTACTTTTGGTGATAAAAGTAGAGGGCAGGATACAGTGGATTTGATCTAAATAAAAGGAAATTTGTCAGAAACAACCACAGTGGAAACTATAAACACAACTGCATCCATGACATGTCAACTATTACAAAATGAACAAAGATCAGGATTTTTAAGAGAGTATGGTTCAACTTGTTGATAGATATGTAACCTTCCACCCTGCACATTGAGAATACACCTCATTATTATAACAGCAATTCTTTACGTGTGGTCTCTGGATCCCTGGGTATTCCCAAGCACTTTCAGAGTATCCATGGTGTTCCAGTTGTTTTCACAATAATAGGTGTTATCTATTTTGATTAAATAGTGAAAATGATTAATTTTATTAACTCTCAACCCTTAAGAACATGTCTTTGTAATACTCTGTGTGATTAATTTGGAAATATTTATGAGGAACTTATGTTGTATATTGAAGAATAAAGGTTGTCTTGAGAAAAAGACCATGTTTAATTGTTTGAGTTGCAAGTTGAACTAGCATTTTAAATTTTTTTTTCTGTTTTTGTAGAATACAATTTATGGTTGAAAGAAAAACTAGCAGCAGACATTAAATTTCCAGATTTGAACATTGGCAGACATTTTATTGAAAATGAATAAAACAAATCTGATAGCATTTTTGCCAAAGTAAATTTCAAGTTTGTAAGTAAACATCAGAATTTCAGAATACTTGTTCTCCCCACTGTACACTTGACAACTTCCCAGACTTTTCTAAGGAAATCGGTGATGGTATTAATGAATGGGATTTTTTTTTTTTTGTATTTTGTAACTGAAAAATAAAAAACTCACTGAACCAATATTTTTTACAAATGATGTTACAAATTATGCATTCAACATACAAGATAGACCCATGGATTTTAACATATTAGACTGTGAAAGCTTAGTTGAAGTAGTTTTAGAGTCCATTGCACACATTGTAACTAACTTTTAATAAATTTGTCTTTAAGATAACTTGTCAGGTTTTGTTGTATTAGAAAATAAAAATATCCATAATCACCTGAAAAGTGTATTAAGATTCTCCTCCTTTTTCCAGCAAAGTAGCTGCATGAGGCTACATTTTTCTTCATATACTTCAATCAAAACAGCTCACAATAGATTAAAAGCAGAGCAGATAGGAGATACCACCTATTTTTCTATTAAACTTGACATTAAAAATATTTACAAAACTGTAAAATGATGCTATGCTTTTCTTTTTTATCTTGGTAAACATAGTTCCCTCCCCAAATGTGTTATATATTAACACCCAACATATAATAATGCTATTATGGTGATTTTTCTGTATTACTTTCTAATTCAGTAAGTATTGATGGATATAACCCATATAATTAAAATATCTCTAAGGTCTTCTATGATTTTTCAGTTTAAAGAGATCCTGAGATGAGATATTTGTAAACTGGAAAGCAGAAATTATATGGACCTCATTCTGTGACCATAATGGAATAAGACTAACAATTAGTTTAAAAAAAAAAAAAAAAAAACTATTGGGGGAAGGGCAAGATGGCGGAAGAGTAGGGTCCCCAAATCACCTGTCTCCACCAAAGTACCTAGAAAACCTTCAAATTATCCTGGAAATCTATGAATTCGGCCTGAGATTTAAAGAGAGACCAGCTGGAATGCTACAGTGAGAAGAGTTCGCGCATCTATCAAGGTAGGAAGACGGGGAAAAAGAAATAAAGAAACAAAAGGCCTCCAAGGGGGAGGGGCCCCGCGAGGAGCCGGGCTGAGGCCGGGGCGAGTGTCCCCAGGACAGGAGAGCCCCGTCCCGGAGCTGCACCGACCTTCCCGGGCGGAAAGGGGCTCGCGGGGAGGTGGAGCAGGACCCAGGAGGGCGGGGGTGCCCTCGGGTTCCCTGGGACACTAACAGACACCTGCGCCCCGGGAGAGTGCGCCGAGCTCCCTAAGGGCTGCAGCGAGCACGGCGGGACCCGGCGGGACCCGGAGCAGCTCGGAGGGGCTCGGGCAGAGGAAGAGGCTCCGTGCGGAGGGGGCTGCGCGGCTCCAGGAGCAGCTCGGGGTGCTCGGGCGGCGGCTCCGCGGAGGGGGCTGCGCGGCCCGGGAGCGCGAATCCACCAGCGCAGGCTCCGGAGCACGGGGCGCCGGGACACAGCCCAGGATCCCGCCTCCTCCCCGGGACAGGCAGAGGCCGGGAGGGCCCAGGACAGCGAGGACGCTCCTGCCCCGAGCTGAGCAGATCAGCGGCCCCGCCCCGGAGCCTCCAGGCCCTGCAGACGGAGAGCTCCGGAGCTACTGCGGGGGCTGAATCCAGGTTTCCAGAGCGGCCCCGCCACTGGGGCTGTTGCTCCTGCGGCCTCACGGGGTAAACAACCCCCACTGAGCCCTGCACCAGGCAGGGGCGGAGCAGCTCCCCCAACTGCTCACACCTGAAAATCAGCACAACAGGCCCCTCCCCCAGAAGACCAGCTAGACGGACAAGTTCAGGGGAAGTCAAGGGACTTAAAGTACACAGAATCAGAAGATACTCCCCCGTGGTTCTTTTTTTCTTTCTTTCTTTTTTTTTGTTGTTGTTTTGTTTTGTTTTGCTTTTTGATTTGTTTCCTTCCCCCACCCTTTTTCCTTTCTTTCTTTTTCTTTCTCTTTTTCTTCTTTTTTTCTTTTTTTCTTCCTTTTTTTTTTTCTGTTTCTCTTTTATTTCCTTCTTTCTCTCCTCTCTTTTTCTCCTTTTCCCAATACAACTTGCTTTTGGCCACTCTGCACTGAGCAAAATGACTAGAAGGAAAACCTCACCTCAAAAGAAAGAATCAGAAACAGTCGTCTCACCCACAGAGTTAGAAAATCTGGATTACAATTCAGTGTCAGAAAACCAATTCAGAAGCACTATTATACAGCTACTGGTGGCTCTAGAAAAAAGCATAAAGGACTCAAGAGACTTCATGACTGCAGAATTTAGAGCTAATCAGGCAGAAATTAAAAATCAATTGAATGAGATGCAATCCAAACTAGAAGTCCTAACGACGAGGGTTAACGAGGTGGAAGAACGAGTGAGTGACATAGAAGACAAGTTGATAGCAAAGAGGGAAACTGAGGAAAAAAGAGACAAACAATTAAAAGACCATGAAGATAGATTAAGAGAAATAAACGACAGCATGAGGAAGAAAAACCTACGTTTAATTGGGGTTCCCGAGGGTGCCGAAAGGGCCAGAGGGCCAGAATATGTATTTTAACAAATTCTAGCTGAAAACTTTCCTAATCTGGGAAGGGAAACAGGCATTCAGATCCAGGAAATAGAGAGATCCCCCCCTAAAATCAATAAAAACCGTTCAACACCTCGACATTTAATAGCGAAGCTTGCAAATTCCAAAGATAAAGAGAAGATCCTTAAAGCAGCAAAGACAAGGAATCCCTGACTTTTATGGGGAGGAGTATTAGGGTAACAGCAGACCTCTCCACAGAGACCTGGCAGGCCAGAAAGGGCTGGCAGGATATATTCAGGGTCCTAAATGAGAAGAACATGCAACCAAGAATACTTTATCCAGCAAGGCTCTCATTCAAAATGGAAGGAGAGATAAAGAGCTTCCAAGACAGGCAGCAACTGAAAGAATATGTGACCTCCGAACCAGCTCTGCAAGAAATTTTAAGGGGGACTCTTAAAATTCCCCTTTAAGAAGAAGTTCAGTGGAACAATCCACAAAAACAAGGACTGAATAGATATCATGATGACACTAAACTCATATCTTTCAATAGTAACTCTGAACGTGAACGGGCTTAATGACCCCATCAAAAGGCGCAGGGTTTCAGACTGGATAAAAAAGCAGGACCCATCTATTTGCTGTCTACAAGAGACTCATTTTAGACAGAAGGACACCTACAGCCTGAAAATAAGAGGTTGGAGAACCATTTACCATTCGAATGGCCCTCAAAAGAAAGCAGGGGTAGCCATCCTTATATCAGATAAACTAAAATTTACCCCAAAGACTGTAGTGAGAGATGAAGAGGGACACTATATCATACTTGAAGGATCTATCCAACAAGAGGACTTAACAATCCTCAATATATATGCCCTGAATGTGGGAGCTGCCAAATATATAAATCAATTATTAACCAAAGTGAAGAAATACTTAGATAATAATACACTTGGTGACTTCAATCTAGCTCTTTTTATACTCGATAGGTCTTCTAAGCACATCTCCAAAGAAACGAGAGCTTTAAATGATACACTGGACCAGATGGATTTCACAGAGATCTACAGAACTTTACATCCAAACTCAACTGAATGCACATTCTTCTCAAGTGCACATGGAATTTCTCCAGAATAGACCACATACTGGGTCACAAATCGGGTCTGAACCGATACCAAAAGATTGGGATCATCCCCTGCATATTCTCAGACCATAATGCCTTGAAATTAGAGCTAAATCACAACAAGAAGTTTGGAAGGACCTCAAACACGTGGAGGTTAAGGACCATCCTGCTGAAAGATGAAAGGGTCAACCAGGAAATTAAGGAAGAATTAAAAAGATTCATGGAAACTAATGAGAATGAAGATACAACCGTTCAAAATCTTTGGGATGCAGCAAAAGCAGTCCTAAGGGGGAAATACATCGCAATACAAGCATCCATCCAAAAACTGGAAAGAACTCTAATACAAAAGCTAACCTTACACATAAAGGAGCTAGAGAAAAAACAGCAAATAGATCCTACACCCAGGAGAAGACAAGAGTTAATAAAGATTCTAGCAGAACTCAACGAAATCAAGACCAGAAGAACTGTGGAACAGATCAACAGAACCAGGAGTTGGTTCTTTGAAAAAATTAATAAGATAGATAAACCATAGCCAGCCTTATTTAAAAGAAGAGAGAGAAGACTCAAATTAATAAAATCATGAATGAAAAAAAAAATCATGAATGAGAAAGGAGAGATCACTACCAACACCAAGGAAATACAAACGATTTTAAAAACATATTATGAACAGCTATACGCCAATGAATTAGGCAATCTAGAAGAAATGGACGCATTCCTGGAAAGCCACAAACTACCAAAACTAGAACAGGAAGAAATAGAAAACCTTAACAGGCCAATAACCAGGGAGGAAATTGAAGCAGTCATCAAAAACCTCCCAAGACACAAGAGTCCAGGGCCAGATGGCTTCCCAGGGGAATTCTATCAAACGTTTAAAGAAGAAACCATACTTATTCTCCTAAAGCTGTTTGGAAAGATAGAAAGAGATGGAGTACTTCCAAATTCATTCTATGAGGCCAGCATCACCTTAATTCCAAAACCAGACAAAGACCCCACCAAAAAGGAGAATTACAGACCAATATCCCTGATGAACATGGATGCAAAAATTCTCAACAAGATACTGGCCAATAGGATCCAACAGTACATTAAGAAAATTATTCACCATGACCAAGTAGGATTTATCCCCGGGACACAAGGCTGGTTCAACACCCGTAAAACGTTCAATCAATGTGATTCATCATATCAGCAAGAGAAAAACCAAGAACCATATGATCCTCTCATTAGATGCAGAGAAAGCATTTGACAAAATACAGCATCCATTTCTGATCAAAACTCTTCAGAGTGTAGGGATAGAGGGAACATTCCTCAACATCTTAAAAGCCATCTACGAAAAGCCCACAGCAAATATCATTCTCAATGGGGAAGCACTGGGAGCCTTTCCCCTAAGATCAGGAACAAGACAGGGATGTCCACTCTCACCACTGCTATTCAACATAATACTGGAAGTCCTAGCCTCAGCAATCAGACAACAAAAAGACATTAAAGGCATTCGAATTGGCAAAGAAGAAGTCAAACTCTCCCTCTTCGCCGATGACATAATACTCTACATAGAAAACCCAAAAGTCTCCACCCCAAGATTGCTAGAACTCATACAGCAATTCGGTAGCGTGGCAGGATACAAAATCAATGCCCAGAAATCAGTGGCATTTCTATACACTCACAATGAGACTGAAGAAAGAGAAATTAAGGAGTCAATCCCATTTACAATTGCACCCAAAAGCATAAGATACCTAGGAATAAACCTCACCAAAGAGGTAAAGGATCTATACCCTGAAAACTATAGAACACTTCTGAAAGAAATTGAGGAAGACACAAAGAGATGGAAAAATATTCCATGCTCATGGATTGGCAGAATTAATATTGTGAAAATGTCAATGTTACCCAGGACAATATACACGTTTAATGCAATCCCTATCAAAATACCATGGACTTTCTTCAGAGAGTTAGAACAAATTATTTTAAGATTTGTGTGGAATCAGAAAAGACCCCGAATAGCCAGGGGAATTTTAAAAAAGAAAACCATATCTTGGAGCATCATAATGCCAGATTTCAGGTTGTACTACAAAGCTGAGGTCATCAAGACAGTGGCACAAAAACACATAGATCAATGGAACAGAATAGAGAACCCAGAAGTGGACCCTGAACTTTATGGTCAACTAATATTCGATAAAGGAGGGAAGACTATCCATTGGAAGAAAGACAGTCTCTTCAATAAATGGTGCTGGGAAAATTGGACATCCACATGCAGAAGAATGAAACTAGACCACTCTCTTTCACCATACACAAAGATAAACTCAAAATGGATGAAAGGTCTAAATGTGAAACAAGATTCCATCAAAATCCTAGAGAAGAACACAGGCAACACCCTTTTTGAACTCAGCCACAGTAACTTCTTGCAAGATACATCCACGAAGGCAAAAGAAACAAAAGCAAAAATGAACTATTGGGACTTCATCAAGATAAGAAGCTTTTGCACAGCAAAGGATACAGTCAACAAAGCTAAAAGACAGCCTACAGAATGGGAGAAGATATTTGCAAATGACATATCAGATAAAGGGCTAGTTTCCAAGATCTATAAAGAACTTATTAAACTCAACAGCCAAGAAACAAACAATCCAATCATGAAATGGGCAAAAGACATGAACAGAAATCTCACAGAGGAAGACATAGACATGGCCAACACGCACATGAGAAAATGCTCTGCATCACTTGCCATCAGGGAAATACAAATCAAAACCACAATGAGATACCACCTCACACCAGTGAGAATGGGGCAAATTAACAAGGCAGGAAACCACAAATGTTGGAGAGGATGTGGAGAAAAGGGAACCCTCTTACACTGTTGGTGGGAATGTGAACTGGTGCAGCCTCTCTGGAAAACTGTGTGGAGGTTCCTCAAAGAGTTAAAAATAGACCTGCCCTACGACCCAGCAATTGCACTGTTGGGGATTTACCCCAAAGATACAGATGCAATGAAACGCCGGGACACCTGCACCCCGATGTTTATAGCAGCAATGGCCACAATAGCCAAACTGTGGAAGGAGCCTCGGTGTCCATCGAAAGATGAGTGGATAAAGAAGCTGTGGTCTATGTATACAATGGAATATTACTCAGCCATTAGAAACAACAAATACCATTTGCTTCCACGTGGATGGAATTGAAGGGTATTATGCTGAGTGAAGTAAGTCAGTCGGAGAAGGACAAACATTATATGTTCTCATTCATTTGGGGAATATAAATAATAGTGAAAGGAAATATAAGGGAAGGGAGAAGAAATGTTTGGGAAATATCAGAAAGGGAGACAGATGTAAAGACTGCTAACTCTGGGAAACGAACTAGGGGTGGTAGAAGGGGAGGAGGGCGGGGGGTGGGAGTGAATGGGTGACGGGCACTGGGGATTATTCTGTATGTTGGTAAATTGAACACCAATAAAAAATAAATTAAAAAAAACTATTAAGAAAGTCAGAATAAATCCAGCCACTTAGAAGTTAATATGCCTGTGCCTGTATTCCTCTAACCCAACTCTGGGTGAAATTCAAAATAAAAATTCAGGACCCAACAGACTTTAGCAATAGCAATAATATATGCCCCATACGTAAATATTCGAGATCCATCCAAAGAGGAGGTTTAGAACCTGAAATGTTGTTATTATTAATTATGTAATGCACATAAGTGAAGAATGAAATTTAAAAAAAAAGTAAGATGGATGAAAATAATAAAAGCAAGAGTCTTAAAAGTGAAAGTAGAAATAACATAAATCAGAAAAAATTACAGATATGTAGAGATATGTTTCTCTTAGAAAATAATGTGACAAATTCTGAATACTTAACATACTTAGATATATTTGAGAAATAAGAAGGAAGGCACCAATACAGATGGGAATAAAGTCTGTTTTCTCTTTAGAGCTCTTCCCTGGTGCACTGTTCTAGTCCTGTTTGTCTACTTGGCTAGACTTGGAACATCTCACTGACACAGCTTATGTCTGTTTTACCTCATCCATTGCATAACTTGTAGTAAAAACCAAAGGGGTTTTGTTTGTTGTTGAGTTTTTTTTATTAGGGTGGAAATAAACTGGTCATACCGAAACTGTGAAGTAGATGAGGTGACTTTTTATAGTCACCTTTTGGTGCCCCTCCCTCTTCTCTCTTAATCATCGTCATCACGTCAGACTCTTCTTTCATGGTGGGGATTTAAAATATTAAAACCTAGTGAAGTAGATTGTCCATCCAGAAGTATTAACATTTAAAAAGGAATAAAAGCACTTTGCTAGACAGATGATGCTTGGAAGGTAAATGCAAAGGTTTGCCCAGAGTATGTAACTTTAAACATGAATTAATTATGTTTTTTGAAGGCTACAATTTTAATTTATGTTATTTATTGGAAATATTTATTTTTAACAATTTTATTTCTTTGAGAGAGAGAGACAGAACATGAGCATAGTGAGGGGCAGAGAGAGGAGCAGACTCCCCACTGAGCAGGGAGCCCCATGCAAGGCTTGATCCCAGGACCCCGGGATCATGACCTGAGCTGAAGGCAGCTTCTTCACCAGCTGAGCCACCTAGGTGCCCCTATTATTTATTTATTTATTTATTTATTTATTTATTTATTTATTTATTCATTCATTCATTCATTCATTCATTCATTCATGAGAGACACAGAAAGAAGCAGAGACAGAGACAGAGGAAGAAGCAGGCTCCCTGCGGGGAGCGCAATGTGGGACTCCGTCTTGGATCCTGGGATCACACCCTGAGCCAAAGGCAGATGCTCAAGTGCTGAGCTACCCAGGTGTCCCTCATAATTTCTTTATAAACGTAGATGCTAGTTAGTAACCTCATTTTGCAAAAGTGTAAACTGAGGCACAGACAGATTAGGCTAAAGCTAATCAGTGGTGGCAACCTCCTCATGCTTTGTGTGTTTTCACCCCTTGTTTTGGGGTCTCTCCTGCTATGTTCCTGTACTCATTGCCTGTTAGCAATAGCAATCATGCATTCTAGATTAGTTTCTCATTGATATTTTAGTTTTTTTAACAATTTAGCTGATTATTTATGATGAAGTAAAATGTATACCTTTTTATAGGTATATTTCACATGAAGTTGTTTTTAGATTGTTAAAAGTGTGTATTACTTAGCCTGCATCCTTACTCTGTGACTTGCTACTTTTAGGAAATGTGGTCAATGAGACTACTGTCTTAAGATCTATTGTTCTTGCCATAAGGCCCTCTGGCCTCCATTCACTAGATCCTTAGTTCATCAATGAATATTGCAGTGTCTTGCGTTGTCTCTCTTGTATGCATAAACCTGCACTAATGGAGAGGGGAGGCCCGAAAAGGATCAACTGAATGAGATGATCCATGAAGGGCACATATGTACATAGTTTTTAAACCACAGATATTACTTGGCTGTTCCAAATGGAAATTTTTCAATAAAGTAAAATCAAATAATTTACTTACCCAACCTTATTAAAATTGTCACAAATGATTAATTTATTTCTGAAAAAAGTCTTTTTTCATCAACTTTTATTTATGCCTTGTTGACTTAATTACTTTATTGTGTAGAAGAGTGGGTTATAATGAAGAATTAAATCCTCTAGGTAAGAGTAAAGAAGGATGTATTATTAGCTCCCGAACCATTCAGATGTCCATTTAAATTCATAGTCTTACATACAAATCAAACACAGATAACCTAGGGAAGATCCCATAGGGATGCATATAGAGTAACCAAAAGAATAGTAAAGGAGTAATATAAATTAAAAGATGATACCAGGTTAAGTTTCAGTGAGCAAAAGAGAGGACTAAATTAGCATCTGCAATAATTGAGCTTTAAAGCACTGCTTCTACTATCAACACTAAGAGAAGGGCTACAGTGCTGTAGGATTTATTTATTGGAGGTGAGAGGGAGGCTTGACATCACAGCAGACCCCAGATCATAGACAGAGTCTTGTTGTTCCTCTCAATTCCTATTACATAGATTGCTGCCTTTTTGCTTAGCATGGTTCTGCTTTCAGCCTCTTCTAAGTCATCTAACTTTTACCTTGAGTGCTCTTTCTCATCACAGAAGGACTCAAGAGAATGACATCATAAAATATTCGTGCTGGGAAATATCTTGGAGATCCTTTAAATCTTCAGTATATAGCTGAGGAAGTTGAAACTCAGAGAGTCTGGGTATCCTTCCAAGGTCATACTAATCCTTGGTGGCAGAATGGAATCATTTGACTTGAAATTTAGCACCCCCCCTTTCCCCAAACACATGCTTCTACTTAGAAGCAAAAGGTTCACTCTCTGAGAATTTCTGTGATCACACATTATTTATAGTCTACCCAGACTACAAAATTTGCTGGGAAATGTGTCTTATTAGTAATATATTCTCCAGCCTTGCCAACTCTATACTTTTACTTTCTGTGCTGTAGCCACTTTGCCTCCCCACACTCTGGCTTGCTAGGTCCTATCCCATATGGGATACTTGGCTTTTTGGTCTTAGACTCATCAACCTTAACTCTCATATTAGTCTTTTTGAGTATATCATTCTAGTAGATTCTCGGTAGACATTTATAGAACAGAGTATAGATGGATTTTATCCAAGATTTCAGTGGTAGTGGGACTGGTGTGTATTCACTCTGGATAGTGGTGGAATGCTTTCCTGAATAGTCACTGGTAGTAAATACATCTTGGACGATTTCCAGTGGAAGTTTTTATTAGGAAAAGCCTTACATTAGCCAAGCCAACTGTGCTGTTTTGCAATGTTAAAATTCTATGGTGTAGAAATGTAGTTTGGAAATTTCCGTAAAATATTAAAATATGGTTAATCATTACTCAAAAATGTATTCATGTTATAACTAATCAGGTGTATGTAAATGAAGAAGTGATCAGATTCTGTGTATCAGCTAATGGCTGGCAGTCTGTTTCTGTGTGTCCAGCTGGATCTGAGAAGCCAGTTATGTCCTTCTTCTTCAATCAGAAGAAAAGATAACTTGTAAATTCCTGATGTTCAAGTCAGAACATCTCTCTAAATATGTTCCTCCAGCTGCGGGTTTTTGAATAAACTGAGGTTCTTGAAATTGGGAAATTTCCAATATCCTCTTAGCATAAACACCATCTAAACCAAGTTCGTAACAAACTGGAAATCCTTACTCCTTCTATCTTTGATGATGGTAAAACACGAGATATAAAACTAAAGATAATGGACAGATAAAAATGCTGAAAATGTAAAAATGCTTCTAGAAAGGACATTGGCTTAGTAAATCCAAGCCTTTAGGATTTTGGAGAAAAAATTATTATGGGAGAAGGAAAGCCAGTAGTAAAGGTAGAAAAGTATCTTGACTCTAAAGCATACGTTGGGCTTCTGTTCCCAGTACTTCAGCCAGATCCCCCTAGCAAAGTTGGACAAAATAGGTTTTTAAAAAATTGGTTTGAAGGCGTTTGAGAGCTAACAGAGGAGTGAAGAAATAGATAAAAGACAAAAATCAGACATTAGGAAGGTCACTCACCTTCCCTGGAGGGTATTTGCTGATTCCAAACTGATTCCTGGCCAAGAGTCTGACAGTAAGATAAATGCTTTTGATAGCTTTAAAGGCTAAGAGGCCAAAAATTGGAAAAGGACTAAATTTTTGGAAAGGAAAGAAATTAATTGTTTATTATTCACTATGTGGTCAGTTGCCATACAAATAATAATTGTTATGCTTATTTGTTTTTAAATGAGTCATTTAAAAATGGTAGCAATGTTCTACTTCAGTTTTAAGTTATAGGAAATGAGATCTTTCTCTTGACTTTAGAAGCAAAACTTACTTGGATGATACAAATATTGAAAAACACCAGTAGTCTTTTTTTTTTCCAACTCAATGCTGTTAGTACCTACCTAACAGGCTATTGGTGGTCAACATATTATACACGCTGTATATTAAGAATAAAAACTAATTTGTACCTTTCATTTAAAGATAAAACATAGGAAATTATCAGCATTTTAGAGTAAGCAATATATAAATATTTGAGGCATGGTATAAGAATACTATGTATTATTAAGATGAGTTTATAAATCCAATGTTTTATTGAAGCAAATTTAGTCAGTTTTTTTTTATTATCCTTAATTTGTTTTGTTCTTACTCCATCACTTAAAAGATTTAGTGATTTTGTTATTTTCTTAGGAAATGAATTTTGCCAATTAGGAAAGCTACTCCTTTCTGTCTTCTAGTTGCAACCGATGTTTGATTTTAGAAATTGTATATTTTAAAGGTAAATATTGGGATCCCTGGGTGGTGCAGCGGTTTAGCGCCTGCCTTTGGTCCAGGGCGCGATCCTGGAGACCAGGGATCGAATCCCATGTCGGGCTCCTGGTGCATGGAGCCTGCTTCTCCCTCTGCCTGTGTCTCTGCCTCTCTCTCTCTCTGTGTGACTATCATAAATAAATAAAAATTAAAAAAAAAATAAAAAAAATAAAGATAAATATTGCTTAGATTTTGAAGAGTAGAGCATCTATATTAAAACTGACTTGGAAGCAGTGTGAACAGGATATATTTTGTTATGGGACCCTCATCTTATCATCCACTGTATGTAAACTCTCTTTCTCCATGGACATTTCTGCTTGCCCTGTTACTCAAGCTAGGAAGCTCTAGCCATTCTCTGCAACTCCTCTCCTAACCTCCAATTCCAATCATTCAATTATTATCAATTCTTCATCTTCAGTTTCCCTTTAATTTGTTTCCTATTACAGCAGCTCTTGTCTTACTACAGACCATCTGGACTATTTCAGAATCTTCTCTATTAGATCTCAGTCTCTGGATACACCCTCTTTTATCCATCTTTTGCCAGTAATCTTCCTGGTAAACAATCTGATCATGTTCTTTCCCTGTTTAAAGACTTTTACTGGCTGCTTCTGGTCCACAAGATGGAATAATCTTTCTTTGATTTGTCACATGAGCTGTTAAGCATCTACCCTAGTCTATAGCCTTAGTCTTACCTGCCCCTTCCCACCTCCACTTTCAGTGGGCTAGAGCCACACACTCAAACAGTCCATATTCATCAGTAATCAGAATATTTGTGTATGGGGTTCCTTCTGGCATAAACATTGTTCCTTTTTCTCTCCCTGGCAGTTCTTACTTAGTTTCATTACCCATGTCAAATATCCTTACCTCTTGAAAGCTTTCCTTTGCTCTCAGTAGGGAAACATTTTACAATGGGAGGGGTACAATGAAAGGCCCCCCCATGGTAGGTCTTAGGAAGAAGTTTGGGGGTCTTGGAAATTCATTGTGGAGGAGAGAAAAATTTTTGATGATTTCTGTTGGAAAATACTACCTGTCATAGGGAGATTGATTTTAAAGGTATTTTGAAATTTATTAACTATTACCTTCTCAAGATGTGTCTTCAGATTCAAAAGCAACCTCTGCTTCAACTATGTATCATTGTACTACTGATGCCTAGTACATAATAGGGGCTCAATATAAATGGATAAATAGATAATTGGGTAGATGTACTGAGTAATTATCCAATTATTTTATTAGAATTCCAACTGAAATCACTGAAATTCTTCTTGACTTTCCCACTTGAACATAGTCCTTGATTTTAGTCAGAATTAAGTATTCTTTTCAAATGAGTATCCATATAATATTTGAATAAATGCAGTCCTTCCATAAAAGTTCTGTCCTAATGTTACAGTAGGGTCAGTACTTCTATTCAAAGAAAATATACTCTCTTAGGCACTAAAGAAAAAAAAAGTATTTTACTAAAGATTTCATGGGGGAGAAAGACAATAGAGGTTAATTATTCAACTCATAATGTTCTATCTTCCCAATGCTGGAAAATTTTCTTATAACATCATTTTAGGTCTCTCCTCTCACTCAAAAGCCACCAAATCTGCATTTCTTTTCAACCTCACCCCAACTGTGTGCATTCAGCTTCCAGTCTTGATGTCAACTGTTCCATCCTAAACTCTTCCTGATTTCACTATTTTGTATTCAGGGCAAGTTACCTGCCTCAACATCTTTAATTTTACATTCACACTCAATCAGTTATTATTTTCCACAATGCATTTTATGTTCATAGTCAACTAATGAATATTATTTTCCACAATGCACAATATATGGATTGTTCTTAACTAAAAATTCTTCTCTGATATAAGGATCTACTTGTTAGAAACAGATTGAAGATGTATGTTTTTTTTCTCCAGTAGTTTCTTTTTTTCCCTGTCATACATAGTTCAGAGACTTAAAAACTTTTTTTTTTAAATTCTAGTTTAAATGTGACTAAAGAACCAAGTATTTGGTTAACCCCATTCAAAACTCTGAGATTGCTAAAGTTTCAGGAAGTATGCATGTACTATAAATATTAGAAAGTTCATGTTTCTCAGTTCATTCTAGGAAAGTCACATCTAAGCTAACTTGGTTAAACAGAGAAAAGAGGTAAACCTTAGTTTTTGTATGTTTTCAACATTTTTCTTCCAAAAAAAAAAGAGATGTCTTAAATTGGAGAATAGTCATGAGAAACAAACAAAAAAATCTTGTCAGTGATTGAATGCATATCTTTAAGAAGTAACTCTAAGGACTGTTCTTAATAGAATTAGATTAATGTATTATATACAGTCATAAAGATTTCCTTGTATATGCTTTTTGAAAGCCTTTCGCTATTTTTCTTTTCTAAGCAAGAGTATTTTATAAGTGCCCATTGGAGTTAGCCAAATTGGACTGAAGTGTGGTTAACTTGGAAGAAATCACAATGATTCTAATTCAGTTCTAAAGCACATTTGAAGTAGATCTATGGGCTTTCTGTTTGAATTTAGACTCCTCAGTGACCAATTCCAGCCAAAGATAACATCTTTTTTTCCCCTTCATGTCTATAGGGCAAATTTCCATGATAATAGCAATTCTCTGTTCTTAGAAAGTGTGAACTGGACCAGCTTGCTCACCACTTAGAAAAGCCCAATTGTGAGACTATCCACAAACCACAGCTCCACCTCCATCCCTAATTCCGAGTAGTTTGACAAGTGATTCAGCATTAATAGAAGAGGATCACTTTAAGTCAGTGCAAGCATATGTATTGGGGAGTGATTTGACTATATCAGGAATTTACAATTCTGATATGGTCAGTGTATTGTCTTTTATTTTTATGGAGAATGAATAAAAAATAGTTTTGATACTATGTGTTTCTGTACAAGACTATCTCTCTAGATTATCATTTTCCCTATAGACATATCTATTTTTCATCTTCATCTTTTTCCCCTTCAAGTTTTAAGATTTGGTTAACAATATACTAAGAAGAATTAACATGGGGTGCTTGGGTGGCTCAGTCAGTTAAGCGTCTGACTTTTTATTTAGGCCCAGATCATGATCTTAGGGTTGTGAGATCGAGCCCTGGTGTCAGGCTCTGTGCTGAGTGTGGAGCCTGCTTAGGATTCTCCCTCTCCCTCTGCTCTTCCCTCACCTCCTAAAAAAAAAAAAAAAAAAAAAAAATTAAGGTAGATCAATAACCTGATTGAATATCAATGTATTGATATATATTTATATGTGGTATTGTGCTTCAATGATTATCCTCTTTCCAACTTCCTTATCCAGCTTAAGAAAGGAACAAGGAAAAGAAAGCTTACACTGAGAACTTTCTGCCTGCCAGCCACTGTGTTTAATACTTTTATGTGGATCATTTAATTTTGTAAAAAAATATTGTATTTTTTACCTTTTGTTTTACAGATAAAGAAAAAAACAATATAGATTAATTCACTCAAGGTGATAGAAATATCAAATGATAATTTCAAAGTGCATGCATTTTCTTCTTGGCCATGAAAACCTGTTTGCACATGTAAGCTTTTTCCTTCATAAAGCATTGCCTGCAGATGTCATGCTTTTATATCCCATCCAATATATTGTACACTCTACAGAAAAAGTAGGAGAGAGCACATTTCTGAGTGCCTGCTCTATGCCTAACATGATCCTGAAGCCCTTAATATGTAATTAATTGGCAAATGCATACTGGTCACCTATCATGTGGTCAGGCATTATGTTGGTCATTTAATTTTTGTTTTTGTTTTGTTTTTGAGAGAGAGAGAGACAAGTGAGAATGTGAGAAAGCATGGGCAGGGGGATGGGTATGGGGAGGGGGAAAGAGAAATCTTAAGCAGTCTCCATGCTGTGCTTAGGGGGCTCAATTTAAAGACCCTGAGATCATGACCTGATCATGAAATCAGGAGTCGGGTGCTCAACCTACTGAGCCACCCAGGCACCCTTATGTTGGTCATTTTGATATCGTATCATTGGGTTCTCAGACAGTTCCAAGACAGGCATTCATCTAACCATTATAAAGGTGAGGAAACTTACCAGAGAAGTGAATTAACTAACATGATTTTCTTGGGTTAATAAGAAGCAATACCTGAATTCACACTTAGATGCTTATGTTCTTTCTGCCGTTCAGGTTCCCCTTTTTCAGAACAGTCAACTTCTGTGACCTCTCATGGATATAAATGGATATGGTCCTTTTGTGTGCCACCAGACAAAAGAAGTATTTTTACCCTCTGGACTCTTCCTTAGCACAGTTCAAGTGTCTGCAATGTTACTGAGCTTAAATGTTGTCCATGGAAGATTTCTGAGCCCTTGTTTAGAGCTACCTGTATGTTTTAGCTGAGCACAGCTTTTCTCTCTCTGGGAAGACCACTTTCAGCAATATGGATTATGTTGGCAGTATAGAGAGATGCATGGACCACTGGGGAGCACAGGAAGACTTGCTTAGCCAGAAGCAGTGCTAGAATCAATTCTGGCATATGGTGGGTTAACCAAAGTTTGACATACATGGTCTCCACACCCAGTTGATGTCACTAAAGTATTTCATCTCTTGGACTACAACGGTAGAGCAAATCAGTGGTCTGATGCAGTGGCATACCAAGGCAAAGGAGGGAGAAGAAATGAGAGCAGTTCATTACAAGCACAGGCAATAGGGCAGTGCATTGTCTGTTGAAAGTGTAAAAATAATCTTGCTTAAAAAGCCAGTCAGCGAGCAGCCCCAGTGGCCCAGCGGTTTAGGCCCTTCAGCCCAGGGTATGATCCTGGAAACCCAGGATCAAATCCCATGTCCGGCTCCCTGCATGGAGCCTGCTTCTCCCTCTGCCTGTGTCTCCTCTGCCTCTCTCTCTCTCTCTTTCTGTGTCTGTCATTAATAAATAAATAAAATCTTAAAAAAAATGGCAGTTGGCTTCTTACTTACTTTGCACCAGCAGTTCTAAACAACAGGGGTGATACAGCATATCCCCACCAGACTAGACCACTCCCACCCTCCCTCGTCAAACTACTGACGATGCAGACCTTGCTTTGCTTTCTTTTTTTTTTAAAGATTGTATTTCTTTATTCATGAGAGACACACAGAGAGAGGCAGAGACATAGGCAGAGGGAGAAGCAGGCTTCCTGTGGGGAGCCTGATGCAGAACTCAATTCTAGGATCCGATGTGGGACTCGATGCCAGGACGCTGGGATCCCACCCTGAGCCAAAGTCAGACACTCAACTACTGAGCCACCCACACCCGGGTGTTCCCGGACCTTGCTTTTCTTGAGCTCAGTTGTAAACACCATTCACTGAGTCCCAAAGCCCTGCCATAGGTTTGAGATAAAGAAGCTGGACTATATTTTAGTGTGTATCCGTTATGCATGTTAGCATTTGTGTTCTTTGGACTCTCTGTATATCAAAAGATTCATGCAAAAATGTTTGTTACCAGAGCAGCCCACAGTAATGGGATCTTAGCTGTAATAGGCAGCTCTCATGCCTCAACTGTTTTGTCACCCCAGCACTTGATAAAGGGCTTAATTGGACAAGTTTATTCTTTTCCTGCAGTGACCATCCAAACACATTCTGAAGGGCTGGTTCTTTGCCAGCCTCTGGATGAAACCTAGAGTGGCCCCACAGATTTCCTTGTCGCTTGTAGAATTTTTTTAAAAGTATGATTACTTTTAGTCATAATATGGTCTCATGTATGTCAGATTCAGTGCCATCATCACAGACTTCAGACTTCTCACATTAAAACACTGTACCAGTACTATGAAAGGTGAAAATGGCTTGTATCTTCTCTAATTTCTAGTCTAGAGTGACTCAATTGGCCAGCTCAGGCTGTCTCCATCATTGAAAAAGGGAGGGATGGAGGAAACCAGAAAGGGCTTCCATGCCTGCCAGGTGCCCATGTGGTGTTGGCTTCTTCTGGTCATAGCAGATGCTTAAAGCTTATGTTTCTTTCACAGGTCACTTTCCTGGGTGCATCTGACTCCCTTTACCTTTGGAAATTACCACTTGTAATTCATTTAAAGTAGGTGAATACTCACTTCCACCTTGGTTGGTACTTATCATCCCTTTCTGTTCAGTATGTACATCCTGACCTCTTCACTGGTCATTTCACCACTGTATGTGGCCTTTTTGGTTGGGTTCTAAAGGGGCAAGTAATTAGGTACCTTTGACCCACCTGAATCAATCCTTTTTATGTTTTGCTCCCTTAACAACTCTGGCTACAACCCTTTGCACTTCTGATTTATCAGACAGGAACCAGATACCAGTCTATAGTATCCCCACAAACTGTAAGGCACCTACATATACCCACTGTGTAGTCTCCTTGAAACCCTTCTCACTAACCTTGAGGTAAAACTAGTGTTCCATGTTAACTCTCCATGGGAGTGGAGGCAATCCTCTCATATTAACAACTTTCTCGAAGAAAATCTTTCCTTTAATCTCTGACTCCCTCCATAGTGGCCAACTTTAATCCTTTTATACCTTTAAGTCATTGATAAAGACTGCATAAGGGCAGACATATGGCAGAACTGGATTGTTTTCACTCTCTGCAAGTTCCATATTGATGTTTCAGGATCTCACTTTGAAAGGTTGACCTCCATGATGTTGGGGCCTTAGCGTTAACTAAATCTAAAAAAAAAAAAATCCACATTAACATGGCAGCATTTATTATCCACATTTAATATAAAAGAAAACAGGCTCAGAGAGTTTGAGTTGTTCAGTGAAATGTTGATGTGTAGCTAAGGAAGGTTAGACCTGGCTATCCCTGGATTCCCAGGCCCATGTCAGTGACCACACTGCATCTGTTCCAACATGATAGCCCACACTACGAATTTAACACTTGAGGAAATCCAAATTCCAATTTGGAGTGAAATCTCCAAGCCTGTTTTGTTTTTAAAAGCCAGGTCATTGACTGACTGACTTGCTTAATGTTAAATTAGCCTAAGAATAACTATATGGAGCTCATGAACTGCAACTTCCCAGGATGAGGTGTGAGCATTTCATACTCCTGTATGAGAGGGAAACTGCCACAGTGCGATTTCACAAGGCCACTGAAGGTGAATTTAATGTTTCTCAGTGTCTGGATTCCTCCAGAGGAATCCAGGAATAACAGGATCTCAGTATTAGTTTATAGATTGCTTTAGACCCATCTTTTAAAACTCACACTACACTCTCCCTGGAATTGCAAGGATGTGAGCCAGAAGAGTTAAAGATTTCATAGCACTTTGAGAAAAGAAAAAGTGGTAGCTCCTGTGTCCTGGCACATATTTTCCTCCTTCAGGAAAGTAGCTCTTATTTCTCAGGCCAATGGGAGCTATTAGGATTGTATAGTTGCCCACTTTTGAGAGGCCTATGCATCAGCCACTTTATGGATTCTGAAGATGGTGGGTGGATGGTAGATATATCACAGCTCCATTTGATTAGAGTCATTGATTATGACTATTTAATTCATCACTTCATGAGGTGACTGAATGGTGGCAGGCAATGTGCAGTAAAAACAATCTCCTGGTTTGATGTCCTGCCTCTTCTCTTTTCAGAGTTGCCACAAGAGACTAACAGAGCATCAGCATATGTGATTCTTTGCCCCAAATGCTTATGTTCTCAAAAATAAATGACCCATTAGGCAAAGCCTTGAACTGAAACAAAACCAGCCAAAATAATGCAGAACATGCTGGAAGGATGAGATCCTTCCTTGACTTCCGTAACAGAATGTGGTAAATACCTTCCAAGCTCATGTATTTTTAACTTACCAAAAGGAAAAAAAAAAAAAAAAAGGAATGAAAAAAAGGGAAAAACAAGCTCTTGCTGAAAAGCTAGGTTTAATTAAGAGGAAGTATAATAAAAAAGAAATAAGCACAAAAACAAGAAAGTATAAAATGCAAATGCGTTTTTTTATGTGTACACACAGCTTTCTTCTATAGGAGCATATTAAAATTAGTATTCAGATCTATGGGATAGAGATTCTATTATTAAAGCAACTGAAGAGTTTTAATATTATAAATATGTATGACTTTGTGAAACCATAAGAAATATATTCTGCTCAAAGTTCTACTAATGCTGAATATTTTAATGAAACTTAATGCATTTTTATACAAGTGGTATAAATTATCCACTTTAAAATTAGATAAAAACTATTTGAGAAATAATTATGAGTATGTGTTCATTAGATTGGAGTTGGAGGATTGCTGGATAAGGGCATTGGGTCAAATTCGTCATCTGCCTCCAGGCACTCAATTCCACAATAATGCCCCTAAGCATATTATGGCAATTGAATCTCAATATTTAGAGAATTCTAATTCATATCCACTCTTCCTTCACAAAACGGAGCCATTCATGGGAAGTACTTGTGTATTTCTTTTTTTTTCCCTCCTTCTCCTCCTCCTTTTTTTTTTTTTTTTCCTTCTAAGAGTCTCTGTGAGCCTCAGCTCCCCATCCAGGGCCAATCAGTAGGCTGGCCTTTTCTGGTTGATAGCAAATGCTGTGCAGATTGTAGTATGTACTTAATAAAGGCCTGGCTTTATCCTTGCTCTAAGTTAATTAGAAACAATCCTCTTCTCCCTCCTTCCCAACAAGCTTCCTGTGAGTCCACTGCAAATTGTCAGGACAGTCTGTGTAAATAACTAATCTGCTCAGATCTTATTTTACCAACACCTGCACTGATACTGATTACTAGAGGCACAGTTAAGATTTTATTGAACTTAAGTATATTTTAAGTATATTTTGTTTCAAAATGTTGTTTCTCTGCTGAATGTCTATTTTTTCTTTTTCTCCATCACATCCTCAGTTTTGCATGATACCACAATATCAGCCCTTACCTCCCTTTATCAAATCCTGATGCCAATGTCTGTGAAGGATGGATTATAGATAACGGAAACTATATATTCAACACAGGCACAATTGTTGAGTTGTAATATATTTATACTTCAGAAAATATATGTTACATATCTATTTCTATCTATATCTGTGTCTATTCATATCTATGTAATTATTAAAACACATTTCTCAGTTTACACACTGTTTGGATGACTGTTTCTAGACTTCAAGAAATACAGTTGTTCATTTTTAAAGAAAAGAATACTGCTCTGGCATGACTATATTTTGTGTGAAGAACCTTGTTTTTGTTTTCAAAAGGACTTCATAAAGATTGACTCTAAAAAGATCATTAACTGTATAGCAATCTAACATGAGCGTTTTCTAACCTGTGGTACTAATCTGTGCGAGAAGAGGATGGAAGAGAGTATCCATGAGAATGACTTGAGAACAGTTTCAAATATCTCTACTTAACCCTTCTCTTCCTCAACAATAATGTGTTATGATTTTCTGGAGTTGCGTGTCTTTCTGCGCATATCAGAATATTAGAATCCTGTGCTTGGGACAGGTAGTCTGGGAAGGATATGCCAGGGCACTTGATAGTTTGAAAAAAAAAAACTTCCCAAATGATTTTAATACAATTCTTGCTCTCATGAATACCAGCAATCTAAATTTTATTTTGGGAAAAATCTATATAGTTTCAAACTCCACGTTGGCTCCAGAGCAAAGAAACTCATTAGCTATGTTTGGGGATGGAGGGATGGGGAAAGAGGGGATAGGGAGATTGTTTTTGCCACACATTGTCCATTTTTAAGCCCTTACCTTCAAGATTCTCTTCAAATGAATAGACTCTTTTTCATCTAACTGGCTTAGAGTCTCTTCCAGGGATAAGATTTAGTTTGGTTCAGTTTATTTTTGTTTGAAGGACTCCTAGTGTAGACTCAACATTGGGTCTCCACTATGACTTTGGATTGGGCTTAAAAATATTTGCATTTCAGGTCACCTGGGTGGCTCAGCGATTGAGTGTCTGCCTTTGGCTCAGGGTGTGATCCTGGGGTACTGAGATCAAGTCCCATATCCGGCTCCCTGCAGGGAACCTGCTTCTCCCTCTGCCTGTGTCTCTGCCTCTCTCTCTATGTCTTTCATGAATAAATAAATAAAAATTCTTTCTTAAAAATTCACATTTCAGACCATGGAAATCATCATCATCATCATCTTCATTATCATCTTGGTTATTAATGATTTCAGTTGGAAAAATAAGGTTTGCTTAAATTAAAAAAAATGTGTCATTGATGGTGCCTGGCTTTGCCAGCCTTTAAAGAATGCTTGTTGGGCAGCCCTGATGGCTTAGCAGTTTAGCGGCACCTTCAACCCAGGGCATGATCGTGGAGACCCAGGATCGAGTCCCATGTCAGGCTCCCTGCATGGAGCCTCCTTCTCCTTCTGCCTGTGTCTCTTTCTCTCTCTCTCTCTCTCTCTCTCTAATAAATAAGTAAAATTTATTTTTAAAAAATAAAGAATGCTTGTTGCTATTTACACCACCTGAATAGGAAGTGTAATGATAGGAATTGGGGTAATACCATGTTTCTATAGTGTCTTATCATTGGCAATGTGATCTGACTTTTGTTATCCCTTTAGTTCTCTCAATAGCCTCGCAGAGAATGCTTCATTAATTGCATTTTAACATGAGAAAACTAACGTTTGAAGAATTAAAGACTTTCCCAAAGCTATTCCTCCACAAAATGGCAGAGACTGAAACATATCTTTTCACATAAACTCAAGTTTTAGTTACAATGGAAATATTTTTAACTTGGACTTTATGAATGTACAGTGAAACTGTCTATGAAGTACTAACTTATTTTATATCTTAGTAGATGTTGTCTTTTGTTTTTTCTCTAATCATTGTTTGGAAACTTTGGGCTCATTATTTCTGTGTGCTCAGTTTACTGATCAACATTTGTCTGGGTACTTACATATGTTTTATGTGATTTTAATATATCTATTGCATTATTACAAATATATCACTTGGTGAGAATTTCTTTACTCGGTCTTAGTGAACATTCTTATATATGCATTGTTATTTATTATTTATTTTAAAGATGTCTTTTACTTATTTATGAGAGACACACAGAGAGGCAGAAACACAGGCAGAGGGAGAAGTAGGCTCCTGTAGGGAGCCTGATGTGGGACTTCATCCCAGGACCCTGGGATCATGACCTGACTTAAGAGCAGATGCCAATCCACTGAGCCACCCATGTGTCCCTGATTGCCCTTTAAATAGCAAAAATTTATGTAATTACCTAATGAAGAAATAAACAAAATGTGTCATCAAGAAAATGCTGTACCAGTTGCAGTGATTCAGTTGGCTCTTGTTTCTTCCCCCATTGCTGCTCATAAAAGATTCCCAGAACTCTCATATGCTAACTAAAACTAAACGTCACCTTGCCCCTCCAGCATAAAGATTTGAAAGAAAATCCATGCTGCCGAAGAGACAGTGGTAATTCACCTTCCTTTATTTTAACCGTTTCAAAACTAATCAGGTTCATACAGGAGCAATGACTTATCCAAAAGAAAAGATGTAATGGAGGGAGGCGGGCAAGATGGCCGAGGAGTAGGGTCCCCAAGTCACCTGTCCCCACCAACTTACCTAGATAACTTTCAAATCATCCTGAATACCTATGGATTCGACCTGAGATTTAAAGAGAGAACAGCTGGAATGCTACAGAAAGAAGGGTTTGTGCTTCAAACAAGTACAACTCATTTTTAGCCACTCTGCACTGAGCAAAATGACTAGAAAGAAGAACTCACCACAAAAGAAAGAATCAGAAACAATACTTTCTGTCACAGAGTTACAGAATTTGGATTGCAATTCGATGTCAGAAAGCCAATTCAGAAGCACAATTATAAAGCTACTCGTGGCTCTGGAAAAAAGCATAGAGGATTCAAGAGACCTCATGACTGCAGAATTTAGATCTAATCAGGCCTAAATTAAAAATCAATTAAATGAGATGCAATCCAAACTGGAGGTCCTAACGATGAGAGTTAATGAGGTAGAAGAAAGAGTGAGGGACATAGAAGACAAGTTGATGGCAAGGAAGGAAGCTGAGGAAAAAAGAGAAAAACAGTTAAAAGACCATGAGGAAAGGTTAAGGGTCATTTATTCCCAGAAGGAAAAAATCTATGTTAATTGGGTTTCCAGAGGGTGCTGAGAAGCATATTTGACCAGAAAGCATATTTGAACAAATCATAGTTGAGAACATCCCTAATTTGGGGAAGGAAACAGGCATTCGGATCCAGGAGATAGAGGGGTCCCCCTTAAAATCAATAAAAACTGTTCAATACCTGGACATTTAATAGTGAAACTTGCAAATTCCAAAGATAGAGAGAAAATCCTTAAAGCAGCAAGAAACAAGAGATCCCTAACTTATATGGGGATAAATATTAGATGAACAGCAGACCTCTCCACAGAGACCTGGCAGGCCAGAAAGGGCTGGCAGGATATATTCAAGGTCCTAAATGAGAAGAACATGCAGCTAAGAATACTTTATCCAGCAAGGCTCTCATTCAGAATAGAAGGAAAGATAAAGAGCTTCCAAGATAGGCAGAAACTGAAAGAATATGTTACCACCAAACCATCTCTGCAAGAAATATTAAGGGAGACTCTGTAAAAGAAAGAGGATGCCCAAAAAAAAAAAAAAAAAAAAAAAAAAAAAAAAAAAAAAAAAGAAAGAGGATGCCCAAAGAAATAATACACAAAAACAGGGACTTATATACAGCATAGGTATTATGATGACACTAAATTCATATCTTTCAATAGTAACTCTGAACATGAATGGGCTTAATGATCCCATCAAAAGACGCAGGGTTTCAGACTGGATAAAAAAGCAAGACCCATCTATTTGCTGTCTACAAGAGACTCATTTTTTAAAAAAGTTTATTTATTCATGAGAGACACAGAGAGAGAGAGGCGCAGAGACACAAGCAGAGGGAGAAGCAGGCTCCATGCAGGGACCCTGATATGCGACTCAATCCCAGGTCTCCAGGATCACGCTCTGGGTTGAAGGTGGTACTAAACCGCTGAGCCACCCAGGCTGCCCAAGAGACTCATTTTACACCTAAGGAAAGCTACAGCCTGAAAATGAAAGGTTGGGGAACCATTTACCATTCAAATGGTCCTCAAAAGAAAGCAGGGGTAGCAATCCTCATATCAGATATATTAAGGTTTATCCCAAAGACTGTAATAAGAGATGAAGAGGGGCACTGTATCATACTTAAAGGATCTATCCAACAAAGAATCATGAATATTTATGCCCCTAATGTAGGAGCTATCAAGTATATCAATCAATTAATAACCAGGGTAAAGACATAATGAGATAATATTACACTAATACTGGGGGACTTCAACATGGTGCTTTCTGCAAATGACAGATCTTCTAAGCACAACATCTCCAAAGAAACAAGAGGTTTAAATGATACACTGGACCAGATGGATTTCACAGATATTTACAGAACTTTACATCCACACGCAATTGAATACACATTCTTCTCAAGTACACATGGAACTTTCTCCAGAATAGACCACATACTGGGTCACAAATCAGGTCTTAACTGATACCAAAAGATTGGGATTGTCCCCTGCTTATTTTCAGACCATGATGCTTTGATACTTGACCTCAGTCACAGAAGAAATTTGGAAGAAACTCAAACATGTGGAGGTTAAAGAACATCCTGCTAAAAGATGAAAGGGTCGACCAGGAAATTAGAGAAGAATTAAAAAAATTCATGGAAACTAATGAGAATAAAGATATAACCATTCAAAATCTTTGGGATACAGCAAAAGCAGTCCTGAGAGGGAAATACATCGCAATACAAGGATCCCTCAAAAAATTGAAAAAAAAAAAAAAAAACCCTCAAATACACAAGTTAACCTTGCACCTAAAGGAACTGGAGAAAGAACATCAAATAACACCTATACCAAGCAGAAGAAGAGGGTTTATAACGATTTGAGCAGAACTCAATGAAATAGAGACCAGAAGAACTGTAGAACAGATCAACAAAACCAGGAGTTGTTTCTTTGAAAGAATTAATAAGATAGACAAACCATTAGCCAGCCTTATTCAGAACAAAAGAAAAAAGACTCAAATTAATAAAATCATGAATGAAAAAAGACAGATCACCACCAATACCAAGGAAATACAAACGATTTTAAAAACATATTATGAGCAGCTATACGCCAATAAATTAGTCAATCTAGAAGAAATGGACGCATTTCTGGAAAACCACAAACTACCAAAACTGGAACAGGAAGCAATAGAAAACCTGAACAGGGAGGAAATTGAAGCAGTCATCAAAAAACTCCCAAGACACAAAAGTCCAGGGCCAGATGGCTTCCCAGCGGAATTCTTCAAACTTTTAAAGAAGAAACAATACCTATTCTACTAAAGCTGTTCTGAAAGACAGAAAGGGACAGAATACTTCCAACTTGTTTTATGAGGCCAGCATCACCTTAATTTCAAAACCGGACAAAAACTCCACCAAAAAGGAGAATTATAGACCAATATCTCTGATGTGCACAGATGCAAAAATTCTCAACAAGATACTAGTCAGTAGGATCCAATTAAGAAGATTATCCACCATGACCAAGTGGGTTCTATCCCTGGGATGCAAGGCTGGTTCAACACTCGTAAAGCAATCAACATGATAGATCATATCAACAAGAGAAAAAACAAGAACCATATGATCCTCTCAATAGATGCAGAGAAAGCATTTGACAAAATATAGCATCCATTCCTGATTAAAAAACTTCAGAGTGGAGGGATAGAGAAAACATACCTCAATATCATAAAAGCCATCTACAAAAAGCCCGCTGCAAATATCATTCTCAATGGGGAAGCACTGGGAGCCTTTCCCCTAAGATCAGGAACATGACAGGGATGTCCACTCTCACCACTGCTCTTCAGCATAGTACTAGAAGTCCTAGCCTCAGCAAACAGATGATAAAAGGAAACAAAACACATTCAAATTGGCAAAGAAGAAGTTAAACTCTCCTTCTTTGCAGATGACATGATAGTGTACATAGAAAACCCAAAAGACTCCACTCCAAGATATTAAGGGAGACTCTGTAAAAGAAAGAGGATGCCCAAAGAAATAATCCACAAAAACAGGGACTTATATACAGCATAGGTACAGCAATTCAGCAGTGTGGCAGGATACAAAATAATGCCCAGAAATCAGTGGCATTTGTATACACTAACAATGAAACTGAAGAAAGAGAAATTAAGGAGTCAGTCCCATTTACAATTGCACTCAAAAGCATAAGATTACTAGGAATAAACCTAGCCAAAGAGGTAAAGGATCTATACCCTAAAAACTACAGAACACTTCTGAAAAATTGAGGAAGACATGAAGCAATGGAAAAATTTTCCATGCTTATGGATTGGAAGAATATTTCATATTGTGAAAATGTCAATGCTACCCAGGGCAATTTACACATTCAGTGCAATCCCTATCAAAATCCCATGGACTTTTTTCAAAGATTTGGAACAAATTATCTTAAGATTTGTGTGGAATCAGAAAACACCATGAATATCCAGGAGAATATGAGAAAGAAAACCAGAGCCGAGGACATCACAATGCCAGATTTCAAGTTGTATTACAAAGCTGTGATCATCAAGACAGCATGGTACTGCCACAAAAACAGACACATAGATCAATGGAACAGAATAGAAAACCCAGAAATGGGCCCTCAACTCTATGGTCAACTATATTCGACAAAGCAGGAAAGACTATCCACTGGAAAAAGAACAGTCTCTTCAACAAATGGTGCTAGGAAAATTGGATAGCCACGTGCAGAAGAATAAAACTAGACCACTCTCTTGCACCATACACAAAGATAAACTCAAAATGGATGAAAGTTCTAAATGTGAGACAAGAATCCATCAAAATCCTAGAGGAGAACCCAGGCAACACCCTTTTTGAACTTGGCCACAGCAACTTCTTGCAAGATACATCTATGAAGACAAGGGAAACAAAAGCAAAAATGAATTATTGGGACTTAATCAAGATAAAAAGCTTCTACACAGCAAAAGAAACAGTCAACAAAACTAAAAGACAACCTACAGAATGGGAGAAGATATTTGCAAATGACCTATCAGATAAAGGGCTAGTATCCAAGATCTATAAAGAATTTATTAAACTCAACAGCAAAGAAACAAACAATCCAATCATGAAATGGGCAAAAGACATGAACAGAAATTTCACAGAAGAAGACATAGACATGGCCAACAAGCACATGAGAAAATGCTCCGCATCACTTGCCATCAGGGAAATACACATTAAAACCACAATGAGATACCACCAGTGAGAAGGTGAAAATTAACAGGACAGGAAACAACAAATGTTGGGAAGGATGTGGAAAAAGGAGAACCCATCTTGCACTGTTGGTGGGAATGTGAACTGGTGCAGCCACTCTGGAAACCTGTATGGAGGTTCCTCAAAGAGTTAAAAATAGAACTACCCTACTACCCAACAATGGACTGCTGGGGATTTACCCCAAAGATACAGATGCAGTGAAACGCCAGAACACCTGCACCCCAATGTTTCTAGCAGCAATGGCCACAATAGCCAAACTGTGGAAGGAGCCTCGGTGTCCATCGAAAGATGAATGGATAAAGAAGCTGTGGTCTATGTATACAATGGAATATTACTCAGCCATTAGAAATGACAAATACCTGCCATTTGCTTTGATGTGGAAGGAACTGGAGGGTATTATGCTGAGTGAAATAGGTCAATTGGAGAAGGACAAACATTATATGGTCTCATTCATTTGGGGAATATAAAAAATAATGAATGGAATTATAGGGGAAAGGAGAGAAAATGAGTGGAGAATATCAGTGAGGGTGACAGAACATGATATAGACTCCTATATCTGGGAAACGAACAAGGGGAGGTGGAAAGGGAGGTGGGCCAGGGGGATGGGGTAACTGAGTGACGGGCAATGAGGTGGGCACTTGATGGGATGAGCACTGGGTGTTATGCTATATGTTGGCAAACGAACTCCAATAAAAAATATACAAAAAATAAAAATAAAATAAAAAAGAAAAGAGATGTGATGACAGATTGCATGATTTGACAATAAAGAAATAATAGCATAGAGTCATCTTCGCAGTGTGTTCTCTATCTCTGGGAAGATCCTCTCTAGAACTCACCCAGCTGGGTAAGTTTTATCCAAATCTGTAAATTTTGTCCTCTGTTCTTTGATCTTTTGTAAACTGTGCAGGAGAAATCAATAACAAATTAAATACCACAGTTCTAGGAGCTAGATTTTATGTGTTCTTATTCTGAGGTTATTTTGTTTTTGTAGACTTCTGGAACTCCTCAGAGCACTGAAATCATAAATATCTTCAGCAAAAGCTTTTGAAGATTTGGGTGCCACTATGAAAATTTCAGATTTTCTCAGTTCTATAAGAATTGTTACATATGAGCAATTTAGCTGTGTGTACAAAGTACAAAAGTCAATGGAATATAAGCCATCTATACAGCGATAAGCGGCAACACTTGCAGATTGCTTCCTTTTTTCCTTTCCTTGTGACTGTGCCCAGTTTTTGCCTTGTGGAGGAGGCCCCGAAAGAAGGGAATAAAAACTCCATGGGGCCTGATACTTTAGTATGAGATGGTGGTTCCAAAGAATTGACATTTGCAGTAGAGATGTATTGAGATTGACGTGGGCTGTAAGGTTGCAGTGGGGTTAGAGTGATATCATATAAGCGGAAGAGACACAATGTCAAGACTATTTCAGAATTCCTGATTGGTTGCCTGAACTTTATCTTTTCACTACCTGAACTATCTGCGTGCTTGTTTTTATCAATGTATTATAATCATATATATGTTTTGAATTGTATTATATATTTTATTATTCATTTCATTACATAGAATAAAACATAAAATACACAATGTATATATAAAAACCAAATATTAAAATATAATGTATATCATAAAATATTAGACATAAGACATCTTATATTAGAATAAAATATTAGATATAATAAAATATTAGAGCTCCAAAAGATCAGATCCACTTACAAAATGCATTTAATCAATCATAAGACATATTTTACTTGTATTTAAAGAATTGCATTATTAAAAGTTGGAAGACTGTTGACACTGCATGGCCTTGTGATTTATTGTCACTACAATCAACCATGCTAGTTGCTTGAGTCACTAAATCCAAGTTTGCCTGTAATCTTCAGCTAGCAAGCTACCTTTTGGTCCATTTGGTTTTATGATATAATATCTGCATGGATTTAATGGTACATGTATGTTGAGTTTGCTACAACTGAAAAAAAATTGTAAGGAAAATCTTTGTGGGCAATTAAAACTGCAAACCTGTGGTTTCATATGATGATATCAAATGCAAAGATTTGTCTTCATTAAAAAGCTTGACTGGAACAGAGCTAGGTTGTAACATCAATGAAACAACTGCATATGCTAGAAAATTTGCTATTAATCTTTTTTTTTTTTTTTTTTCTGATACAAGTTCCTTGGGAGGATATAAGAATAGATACCAAAGACTTAAAAAAAAAAAAAAAAGACAGGGAGAAACTTCAGTTGAATGCTACTTGATGAAAATTTGCCTGAAGAACATATTATATAAAATCACGTAAGTAGTGGAAACTTAGTGTTAGTAGTTGTATTCAAATTCACCTTGCCCTTTTGCATCTTTTTAAAACTGTAGCTAAAAGGTTTTTAATAGAAATTTACACACTAATAATTAGAGATTTTTTCCCCAAATATATCTTTATAATTGCCTTTGCTGTTAAGAATATTTCGACCTGTTGCTCACTTTTATGACATGTTATTTAAAGAGAACAAGAAACAGAATGCCACAGTGAAATTCTTCTGCCACTCTATTAAGAACAGAAACTAAAACTCAGGTAGCAGGGTTCAAAAAATATGCTTAGCATTTTTTTCTTTTATCTTCCCTTTCCTGGAATATGACCAGGATCACAAGCAGCAA
The DNA here is from genome assembly GCF_048164855.1 of Canis lupus baileyi. NCBI lineage: Eukaryota > Metazoa > Chordata > Mammalia > Carnivora > Canidae > Canis > Canis lupus. The sequence continues at coordinate 84,961,971 of NC_132838.1, forward strand.
AGAAATGATATAAAAGAATGTTTCCCTTCAATTGCTGGCCTGATAGAAAGCAGAAAGTAACATGAACTTTTATGAGATTCTGTTCAAATGAGATTCTAGCCCAGTTTTACAGACTCCTGAGATTTAACTGACCTGGGAATCTGAACTTGAGTTTCTCACTTGGAGTTATTACATAATACTTTATTTACATGGTATGTTTTCTTTTGCGCTAGAGTGTGCCCTTTCATTGTATTGGTTGCAACTATAGCTTTATCAACGGATCCTCACTCTCCTTAATTTCCCGCTGATCTTTATCATCTTTCCTTAACCATTTCATAGGAAATAGTTTTAAAACTATGGCTTGTTCACCTTTTGCCAGCCATTATGTTGAAAATTTGTTCTTTGGGCTTCTTCTAAAGGACAATCAATGCATTTAAACTTCTCAGAAACTTGATTGAGAAGATATGTCAGTTACAGGCTTAAAATATTTAGAGGCCCTTTAATGTAAATGAGTGGAGCCTAAGGTACCTTCTTTGGTCTTTCTGAAGTCTTAACAAAGAGTATATAGTCACAATCACAGTGTCATCTTTAGACCATAATTTCCTGAAAATTTCCTGATTTTGACTTTTGCTCAGAAGCTTTTTTTTTTTTTTTTTTTTTTTTTTTTTTTTTTTTAATTTCAGCATTGTTCGCCATCTGAAGAGACTGAGAATTTTCAGAACCAGCCAGTACTGGCTTCTTTTTGTTTCATAGTCTTTCCTTTAGTTTATATATTGCCTCACATTTCACTATTAGCCGCGAGAAGAAACCAGATGGCAACTTCAACACCGTCTGGTTGGCAGTCTCCTTCGCAAGATCACCTACCTTCAGTTCAACGTTCAAAATTCTAGAAACAGTTGTATGGAGAGCACTTTAAACTTTCACTAACCCTCTCTTCAAAATCTTTCCAGCTTCTGGCTGCTGTTTGGTTTCAAAGTATCCCCACGTATTTGTTTTTTTTTTTTTTTTTTGCTCAGTAGCATTGGGTACCAAAATCTGCATTAATTATCTATCATCATGTAACAAATTAACCTAAGAATTAGAAGCTTAAAGCCACTGGAATTTATTATTTAACGAAGCTTGTGAGGATTAGAAATCCATAGATCTCTTCACTTTGTGGTTCTGCTCTAGGGTCACTCATTAAGTTGCACTCAAGGTTGCCTACGGTTGCACTCATCTAAAACTTTTTCTCGAGCTGAAGAATCTTATCCCAGATTCACCCAAGTGGTTGTGGGCAAATAGTCTCCTTGCCACATGGATCTCTTCGTAAAGCTGTATATGATATGGCAGCTGGCTTCACTCAGAGTGCACCATCAAGGGGCAAATTAAGAGTTAGACCACACTGCCTTTTATGACCTAGTTTGTGGGTTACTTCTGTCTTAATCTAACTGTTATAAGACAATAAGTCCAGCCCATACTCAACAGGAGGATATTACAAAACCATCAGAAGGTAAGGGTCCATCTTAGAGGCTGGCTACCTCAGTTGCAATAAAAAGAAATAATTTACTTGAGGAAACTGATTTATTCTTATACCAATGTTTTAACATTATTTGTATTTAAGACTTTGCATGGCATATAGAGTACTTCAGAAAGGAAATAGAATTAATAGAATTAATAGAATTAATAGGTTGCAATTGTGTGGCATCACTTCCAGGACATATTTTAAAAATATACAATATAGCAAGAGCTCCTGCTTTGACAAAGTTCTCAAAATCCTTACATCCAATACCTCATTTGGTCATTGCAATAAGACAATGAGTGGATGAGTGAGGTGAGTGGATGAATATCATCTCCTATTTACACATGTGAAAAACTCCCTACTGCAGTCTTTCTTCTGGCCCTAATAATTCACATTCTTCCTATAGGCTAAATACAATTACACTATTTTGTTTAGTCATGTGGAAATAGAACCCAAATCATAGAGGTGCATTTCCCTATGACGGTCAATATTAACACAAACCTGTGTTATATGGCCAGTGTCACATTGCCTGTTTTTTTTTTTGAAGCTTTTGTGTTTTGTCCATTTGGCATATAGTCGAGTTGGATGTTGTATTAGCAGTATAGGGCAGTGCACCTCAATTTGATAAATCAGGCTTTGCATGTACAGTTGTCATTCCTTCTCACCCCAGGGAGGGCAGTTATGAAAATACTAACACTTGGAGTAAGATTTTCCCTTCTGACATTTACAACTATTATACTATTTCTTTTGAATGCAAGGGAAAAAAGGACGTTTCTTTGGCATTAGCTTTCATTTTCTATACTTTTTTTCATAACAATGAGGTATATTGATATCATTGTGATTATTTTGTTTTTGTTTTGTGAGCCATTAGATAAATGGAAAAGCAAACTTGACTAAAATACGGTTAGGTCAAATACTTGTATGATTTTAAAACCCTCACTCTAAAGAAACAACCTGAGAGTTTGTACTTCAAGAGATGTAGGCAATTGTAACTGCATGTAATTCTTAGGATAAAAGGGAAAGAGTAGATTTACCTGAGAAATTCATCAGTGACTTTACCTTTTATGTTTTATGTTTCTAGTTTATATCAGATGCACATTCCCATCTCACATTTTGACTTTTTTAACAATTTTTCTTTCCAAGTTAGATGCATTAGAAAAATATATTGATATATTTTATATGTCATATATTTATGTTTTAAATTTAAATATATAAATCTATTTATATATTTATATATAATTTTTATTTATAGATGATATATGGTAGTATATATTCCTAGTTATTTTAATATATTAAATTACTAAAGAAGACATCATTAAATATGTATGTTTAAATGCATACTGCATAGTTTAACACATGAGATATAAAATGACATTTTACTTTATAGTACTTTAGAATATTGTTCAAAATGTATTTTAAAATATCTATCCATATCATCTTAATATATCATATATTAAGTTATTAAAATTACATGCAAAATAATCAAATATTAAGTATATGTAACTTAACATATTTAATCTAGTTATATTTAATGTTATATATTGATCTTATGCTGTTGTAAATTTAAAGATATAAATATATACTTCAATATATTTACATTAGCTATTTATTATACATTATTAAATGTAATGCATACTAAATAAAGTGCTTGAAAATACAGTAAATTAAAATATTGCAAAAATCATATGAGTTAGATAAACCACATGGCTCTTCTAGCTTTCCTAAAAATTTTAAGATTTCCACACCTCATTTATGTATTTTAATTTCTTTTTAAATTTTAGCAAGAAAATGTTATCTTTTTCACAGGTATCCTTGCCCTACATTGATGGCTTTGCTTTGCTTTCTTCTCAGTAAAGGATTTTCTTATTGAATGACTCACAAAGTTTTACAGAGAAAACAAGTTTGACTTTGTTGTTGTTATTGTTTTTAGAGGGATCTTCATATATAAATCAGTGTTAAAATTCAGGTTAAATGAAGCTGTATCGGTTTCTTTATTTCAAGATTTCCCTGAGATTTTGGTAACTAGTGTGCATTATGAATTATGAAATGAGAATTATAGAATTTTGAAGTGGAAAACAATTTTTGCACTCAGAACATCTTTCCATTTTACCCCTTTTTTTCCAGATATAATTTTTAGTAGTAGTGTTCTTCCATGGAAAATAGTGTTCTTTCTGTTTGTTCATTCAAAAAATTCTGACCTTTCCGACTTGCAGTACTTGAAAATTTCACTACAGATCGAGTATATTTCAAAATCATTTGGTATATGTCAGCATCAGTAGTATGTATCTCTGTAGGAAAGCTTATACTCGAAGACAAATAAGGGTGCAGTGAATGTAGGTTGTTACAGTAAAAATTTGCCTAATATTTATTCCCAAACTGATTTTATTTAAATCTCTCATATTAATGTAAATGTCTCTACTAATTAATATGAGTAGCTGGGTGATTTGTCCAGAGTCATAGCTAATGAGTGGTAGAGGCAGAATGTGAACTCATATGTTGGATTTCCATGTTCGGTGATCTGTCCATACTATCTAATATACTTAAATGTGTCTCACTAAACATGCACGCACACATGCATTTTGCTTAATTGCTCATTGCTGTTGATTATTTGGAGGAGGTAAGAATCCTAAAATAGTTTATTGAAATTGACATCATGAAAAATATGCTTAACAAAAATATAATAGTCATTTAATAATTTGTCTTGTATTCATACATCAGATTTCTAGGAAAGTACTTCATTCATTACTGAAATGTAGCTCTCTGATGTTGAATAGAGCAACAGGTCAACAACACATAAATATCATAGTATGATTGTTGACAGAGTGTAATAAAAATAAATTCCCTTGAAGAAAGTCTAGAGAAATTTTACAAATGCCAGTTAGAATAATCAGCATTGGTAAGCAAAATGTTACATGTCTGGGGTATAGCCAAACTATACATTTTTTTAACTTAACAAACCTGATCTAGACTTTGCAAAGTCAGCAACATTCTATGACAAGATAACTTTAAAATTATGAGTCAGACTCATTGTATGAGGCCAGTATTATGCTGAAACCAAAACTAGACACATAAGCTTACAAATAAATATCTCTCATGAACTTAATTTTTAAAAATCAACAAAATGTTAGGAAATCAAATCCAGCAAAGTATAAAAAGACTTTCACATCAAGACAAAAAAGAGATTTATTCCATGTACGTAAGAATGAAGTAATGTTCAAAAGTTAATTCATGCAGTCCATCATTTCTGTAGACTAACGAAGAAAAAAAGTCATTGAGTGTAGCAATTGATATAAAAAAAGCATTGAACAAAATTCTATCTATTTGTGATAAAAACTCTTAAGTAGAGATAAGAACTTTCTTACATTGATTTAAAAAAACCCTACTAAAAACTGAAACTAAGATCATACTTAATGTTAAAATCCTGAATGTTTTCCCTTTAGCATGTGGAAGAAGACAAAGATGTCTATACTTACTACATTTATTGGACAGAGTACTGAAAATTATAGCCAGCACAATAAGACAAGAAAAGGAACTAAAAGCCAGATTTGAAAGGAAGAAATAAAATTGTGCCTATTTACAGATACCATGATTATCTAGGAAATGTGAAGAACGCTACAAAAGAATTTCTTGAACTAATATGAGTCCAGCAGGATTGATCATGGTAAAACAAATACTGCATGATTCCTTTTATCTAAAACTGCCAAATGCATAGAAGTAGACAATAGAATGGTAATTATCAGGGAGTGGAGGAAGAGGATAAAGGAAGTTGTTCAGTGGGTATAAAATGAGTAAGTTTCCAACATAGGCTGTACAACAGAGTGCCTATGATCCTATGATTAACAGCGTGCATTTAAAATTTTGTTAAGAAGGTAGTTCTTATGCTAGGTATTCTTACACAAAACAAAGAGGCACACAAACATTTGAAAATGATGGATATGTTTATTACCTTGTTTGGTGATAACATGAGTATATGTATATATGTCCAACCACACTAAATTGTACACATTAATTGGGTACATATTTTTGCATATGAATTATACAATAAATCTAGAAAAAATACCCTTAACACAGTACAAAAAATATCAATTGCATTTCTACATACAATGAACATGTAGAAAACAAAATTAAATATACATTTGCTCCAAAAAAATGTAAATAACTTAAATTAAACAAACCATGTGCAGAACCTGTATGCTAAAGATTACAAAGTGCTCATGAAAAGAATTAAAAGACAAAAATAGAAAGACATAATGTACTTATCCACTTGAAAACTCAATATTAATAAAGGTGTCAGTACTTCCCAAATTAATTTATAATTTTGATGCAATTCCTATAAAAATACCAGCAAATATTTTTAAACACATAAACTTATTCTAAAAATTATATGAAAAGACAGAAGTCCTACAATAGCTTAAACTGTTTTATTTTAAAAAATAATGAAATGGAAAGAAAATCCCTATTAGATATTAAGGCTTATTATATGTAAAAGCCACAACTGTGGTATTGACAGAGAATACTTTTGTCAGTGGACAGAATAGAGGACCCGTAAATAGTCCCACTGATTGTTTTTTCTTTTTCTTTCTTTCTTTCTTTCTTTCTTTCTTTCTTTCTTTCTTTCTTTCTTTCTTTCTTTCTTTCTTTCTTTCTTTCTTTCTTTCTTTCTTTCTTTCTTTCTTTCTTTCTTTCTTTCTTTCTTTCTTTCCTTCCTTCCTTCCTTCCTTCCTTCTTCCTTCCTTCCTTTCTTTCTTTCTTTCTTTCTTTCTTTCTTTCTTTCTTTCTTTCTTTCTTCTTTCTTTCTTCTTTGTCTTTCTTTCTTTCTTTCTTTCTTTCTTTCTTTCTTTCTTCTTTGTCTTTCTTTCTTTCTTTCTTTCTTTCTTTCTTCTTTGTCTTTCTTTCTTTCTTTCTTTCTTTCTTTCTTTCTTTCTTTCTTTCTTCTTTGTCTTTCTTTCTTTCTTTCTTCTTTGTCTTTCTTTCTTCTTTGTCTTTTTCTTTCTTTCTTTCTTCTTTGTCTTTCTTTCTTTCTTTCTTTCTTCTTTGTCTTTCTTTCTTTCTTCTTTGTCTTTCTTTCTTTCTTTCTTTCTTTCTTTCTTTCTTTCTTTCTTTCTTCTTTGTCTTTCTTTCTTTCTTTCTTCCTTCCTTCCTTCTTTCTTTCTCTTTCTTTCTTTCTTTCTTTCTTCTTTGTCTTTCTTTCTTTCTTTCTTTCTTCTTTCTTTCTTTCTTTCTTTCTTTCTTTCTTTCTTTCTTCTTTGTCTTTCTTTCTTTCTTTCTTTCTTTCTTTCTTTCTTTCTTTCTCTTTGTCTTTCTTTCTTCCTTCCTTCCTTCCTTCCTTCCTTCCTTTCTTTTTTCTTTCTTTCTTTCTTTCTTTCTTTCTTTCTTTCTTTCTTTCTTCTTTCTTTCTTTCTTTCTTTCTTTTTTCTTTCTTTCTTTCTTTCTTTCTTTCTTTCTTTCTTTCTTTCTTTTTTCTTTCTTTCTTTCTTTCTTCCTTTCTTTCTGTTTAATATTTTATTTATTAATTCATGAGAAATACACAGAGACATAGAGAGAAGGAGAAGCAGGCTTCCTGAGGGCGCCTGATGTGTGATTCGATCCCAGAATCCTGGGATCATGAGCCGAAGGCAGCCACTCAACTGCTGAGCCACCCAGGTGTCCTTAGTTCCACTTATTTTCAGCTAAAGGATAAAAACTTTTTAACAGGAATTACAGCCATTTATCAGATGGTACTGGAGTAATTTGATATCCATAGGCAGGAAAAAAAGAAAAAGAAATTAAAAAAAAAAAAAAAACCCTTGATCTAAACCTCATACCTTATACAAAAATTAAATCAAATAAATCACAAACTTTAATGTAAAATGTTATGCTACAAAAATTTTAGAAGGAAATATAGGAGAATAATCTTTGGGACCTAGGACTAGGTAAATAGTTCTTAAACTTGATGTCGAAAACATGATACAGAAAAGGAAACATTGTACTTCACAAAAATTAAAAAATTCTGCTTTTGGAAGAGAATAAAAAAAAAACTAGAGATTAGATTAAAATATGTTCAAACCACATCTCTTACTTTCATCTAGAATATGATGAACTCTCAAAATTCAAAAATTATAAAAAAAGGGATGCCTGGGTGGCTCAGTCAGTTAAGCATCTGCCTTCAGCTCACGTCATGATCTCGGGGTCCAAGGATGGAGCCCTGAGTCAGGCTCCCTGCTCCGCAGGAAGTCAGCCTCTCCTTCTCTCTCTGCCACCCCACTCCCCTGCTTGTGTGCTCTATCTCTCAAATAAATAAATACAATCTTCACACACACACACACACACACACACACAAATTCCAACAAGGAAATGGGCAACAGACTTGAACAAGTGCTTCATTGAGAAATAAATACAGATGACAAGCACATGAAAGGATGCTCAACATAATTAGTCTTTAGGATAATTAAAATTAAAGCCAAAATGAGAGTTTAGGTGACATGATAATCATAGGTAATGATAATTATATTAGAACGGCTGAAATTAAAAAAATAACATCAAGTACTTGTGAGAAACTGAATTATTTATACATTGCTGGGGAATGTAAAATGGTATAGCCACACTGGAAAATATTTTGGCAGTTCCTGTAAAATTAAATGTGCAAGTATCATATAATCATATAACCTAGCATTTATACTCCTAGGAGTTTATTCCAGAGAAATGCAAACTTATGTTCATACAAAAACCTATACACAAATGTTTATAGCAGCTTTATTTAGAATCACTCAAAATTGGAAACCCAAGTGTCCTTTTCTAGATGAATGATGGAAGAAAATGTGGCATATACATACTAGGGAACACTACTCAGCCTCAAAAAGGAACAGAGCCTTGATACATGCAACAACTTGGACAGATCAGATCCACAAGGAATTATGTTGAATTATATCATTTGCATTTATATAATATTTTGATGTAATACAAAATTATGTAGCTGAAGAAGAGATTGGTGGTTTCCAGGGGTTAGGGATGAAAGGAGGAGGGGGTGAGTGTGTGCTTATAAAGGAATAGCACAAAGAATGTATTTTTTTTTCACAAAGAATATTTTTGTGGGAGATTGAGCAGTTGTTAATGTGGGTGTTACACCAATTAAAAAAAAAGAGTGAGGTAGAAACACCATTTAGCTCTATAGTTTTAGGAACTATTTCATGAAGAAAGGAAATGAGAGAAAGCCATGATAAACATCAATTTCTGCCAAGAGAAAAGTAAAAACTAAATAATCCATGAAATAAAAAATAAATAAATAGATAATCAATGAAATAATATTGAGGTTTACTTTAGAAATTACTAGAGTGGAGTCAAGATGACATTGAATACCAAAATAGATATAAAATTTATATAATTATCTTCTCCCATTCTGTAGATTACCTTTTGGTTTTTTCAATTATTTCCTCTGCTATGCAAAACCTTTTATCTTGGTGAAGTCCCAATAGTTCATTTTTGCCTTTGTTTCCTTTGCCTTTGGAGATGTGTCTAGCAAGCAGTTCCTGTGGCTAAGGTCAAAGATGTTGCTGCCTGTATTCTCCTCTAGGATTTTGATGGATTCCTTTCTCACATTTAGGTCTTTCACCAATTTTGAGTCTGTTTTTGTATGTGTGAGGAAATGGTCCAGTTTCATTCTCTTGTATGTGGCTGTCCAATTTTCCCAACACCATTTGTTGAAGAGACTGTCTTTTTCCATTGGATATTCTTTCCTGCTTTTTTGAAGATCAGTGGACCATAGAGCCCATTTCTGGGTTTTCTATTTTGTTCCATTGATCTATCTGTCTGTTTTTGTGCTAGTACCATACTGTCTTGATTACAGCTTTGTAACAGAACTTGAAGTCCAGCATTGTGATGCCACCAGTTTTGGTTTTCTTTTTCAATAATCCTTTGGCTATTCCGGACCTTTTCTGGTTCCATGCAAATTTTAGGATTATTTGTTCCAACTCTGTGAAATAAGTTGATGGTGTTTTGATAGGGATTGCCTTGAATGTATAGCTCACTTTAGGTAGCATAGGCATTTTAAAAAAATATTTTTTCTTCCGATCCATAACATGGGAGGTTTTTCCACTGCTTTGTGTTGTCCTCAATTTCTTTCATGACTGTTTCATAGTTTTCTGAGTATATATCCTTTGCACCTTTGGTTAGGTTTATTCCCAGATATCTTATGGTTTGAGTGCAAAAATGAATGGGGTTGACTCCTTGATTTCTATTTCTTGTTGTTAGTGTATAGAAATGCAACTGAATTATGTGCATTGATTTTATATCCTGCCACTTTGCTGAATTGCTGTATGAATCCTAGCAATTTTGGGGTTGAGTGTTTTAGGTTTTCCATATCGAGTATCATGTCATCTGCAAAGAGTGAGTTTGACTTCTTTACCAATTCAGATGCCTTTTATTTCTTTTTGTTGTCTGATTGTTGAGGCTAGGACTTCTAGTACTGTGTTGAACAGTAGTGGTGATAGTGGACATTCCTATCATGTTCCTAACCTTAGGGGAAAAGCTCTCAGTTTTTCCCCATTGAGAATTATATTTGCTGTGGCTTTTATCATGGCTTTTATGATGTTGTGGTATGTTCCCACTCTCCTTACACTGTGAAGAGTTTTAATCAAGTAAGGATGCTGTACTTTGTCAAATGCTTTTATTGCATCTATTGAGAAGAGTGTATGGTTCTTGTCCTTTTTTTTTTTTATAAATGTAGTGTATCATACTGACTGATTTATGGATGTTGAACTACCCTTGAAGCCCAGAAATAAATCATACTTGGTCCTGATGAATAATCCTTTTAACCTACTGTTCATCCTATTGGCTAGTATTTTGGTAAGAAGATATTTGCAAATGACACACCAGATAAATGGCTAGTATTTCAAATCTATAAAGAACTTATCACATGCAACACCCAAAGAATAAATAATCCAATCAAGAAATGGGCAGAAGACATGGACAGACATTTCTCCAAAGAAGGCATACAAATGGCCAACAGACACATGAAAAAATGCTCAAAATCACTTGGCATCAGGAAAATACAAATCAAAACCACAAAGAGATACCACCTCACACCAGTCAGAATGGCTAAAATTAACAAGTTAGGAAACAACAGATGTTGGTGAAGATGTGGAGAAAGGGGAATCCTCCTGCACTGTTTGTGGGAAAGCAAACTAGCACAGTCATTGTGGTAAAAATATGGAGATTCCTCAAGAAGTTAAAAATAGAGCTACCCTATGACCCAGCAGTTGCACTACTGGGTATTTATGCCAAAGATACAAGTGTAGTGATCTGAAGGGCACCTGCACCCCAATGTTTATAGTAGCAGTGTTCCCAATGGCCAAACTATGGAAAGAGGCCAGATGTCCATTGACAGATAAATGAATAAAGAAGGTGTCTGTGTACACACACACACACACACACACACACACACATACACACACACAATGGACTACCAGTCAGCCATCAAAAAAATAAAATGAAATCTTGCTATTTGCAAAGATGTGTATGAAACTAGGGGATTTTATGCTAAGGGAAATAAGTCAATCAGAGAAATACAATTATTATATGATTTCACTTGTAAGTGGAATTTAAGAAACAAAACAGGATTATAGGGGAAGAGAGAGAAAAAAAAAAGACAAAATCACAGACAGTGACAACCATAAGAAACTCTTAACCATAGGAAACAAACTGAGGGTCGTTGGCGGTGGGGGGGAGGGGAGTTGGGGGATGGGGTACCTGGATGATGAACATTAAGGAGGGTATGTGATGTAATGAGCACTGGGTATTATGTGAGAATAATGATGAATCACTGGCCTCTACCTCTGAAACCAATATATTAGATGTTATGTGTTAATTAATTGAATTTAAATAAAATTAAAAAAAAATATAATTGTATCAATAAAATATTAAGAAGAAAATAGCTGAATGATCTTATAATATTGGAGCAGGGATTTATTTATTTATTTATTTATTTATTTATTTATAGGACTTTATATATTTATTCATGATTGAGAGAGAGAGAGAGAGAGGCAGGCAGAGAGGCAGAGACACAGGCAGAGGAAGAAGCAGGCTCCATGCAGGAACCCTGAGATCCTGGGTCTCCAGGATCAGGCCTTGGGCCGAAGGCAGCACTCAACCGCTGAGCCACCCGAGCTGCCCAGGGATACTTTTATAAGTATGAACTCAAAGATGGTGTGAAGAAGAAAAGAAAAGGAAAATTGTCTACCAGAAGTCTAAGCATTACACAATATTTTAATGGCAAAAAATAAACTGAGAAAAATACTCGTTTGCAACATGGAATCAGAAAAGGCTAACTTATTTCATTAGAAAAATTAAAAAATTTTTCATTTGTAAAGCAAAGAAAAACAGGAGAAGGTCATAAACAGTTAACTCAGAGAAACACACGTATGATACTTATGATACACATATGAGCTAGGCCAGATCTCCTAATGGTTCATTTGTGAAGAGTGCTAAGGTTAACTCCTTACTTAAGTTACTTTTATTTCTATCTTACTGGCCCAGCAAACGAGAAATTTAGAAAAGGGCATGCATGAAACAAGCATACAATTGAGTAGACAAGTCCCCAGGGCCTCCCTGATTCTGTGGGGAGGTGAACTTATGGTTCTGCTGTTGATGTAACCTGTGTGGTGGAAGAAATCTACAAGGTCAGAAGATCTCAGAGCTGCAGGCTTATGGTTTTTACATTTGATCAGGGAAAGATTTCCTAAAGCCTCAGGGATTCATCTGTTCTCACATACGTTTGCATACTTTGTTGTTCTTATTTCAGAGCCAGAGCACCTACAGCAGACTCTTTGTACCATGCCACAACACATATAAAGAAGCTCAGCCTAACTTGGGGCAGGGACAGGAGGGAGAGGGATACAGGGAGGGAGAAAGAGAGACATTGGTATATTAAAGTAAGAATGAAATACCATTTCCCCCATTTGACATTGTTGAAGATTAAGAACCCTTTAAAATTCAGAGTTGACAAGGGCATATCAAGTAGACATATTATGGTCATTCTTAAAGGGGGCAGTGTTTAACTTTGCTTAAGTACTTGTGGTTCTGGAAAATAACTGTGGTCAAGAAATCCTCCCACTGCCCTTTTGTGTTCCCAGAAACAGCTTATTGCAGAGTCACTCTTTCCCATATGACGTCCATAAGACTTGGCGGTTGATTCCCTTGTTTTCTCATGATGAGACACAGATGCACCAAATTCCTATTTTTGGGGTCTCATAAATGATTAGCTATACTGTTTATCCCCACTGACCAATTTAGACAAAAATACCTGCTAACTTAATTGACAAAACTTTAGTCAGGCTTCTTTTCTTCTTTGGTAGGCCCCTGAATTTTGGTCTACCCTTGAACACTGTGCCATACAGAGCAACTCTCTTGAAAGGTCTCTCTAAAGAATCATCTGACTTCAGGGAAAAACATTTTCTGATCAGCTGCCCTATTATATCACCTGTTTAGCTCACTCCCCAACATGTAATTCTTAATAGCCCTGCATTATTTCCAAAAAAAATTTATTCTTTCCTGTAAAAGAAAAATCATTTTCTGCCATACCTTTGAGATGCTTGTATATCTTTGCAATAGGCACCTTCGCTATATCCAACAATATTTTTTATTAGAGTTTCTTCTTACCTATGTTAGGATTTGTTTTCGAGAGAGGGGAACTTAGCAGTGTTTATAAAAACTTAAAATGGGTATACTCTTTTACTCACTAACTCCTCTCTTGGATCATTTTTACAAAAATACTCATCTGAGTATGACAAAAAAAAAATGTCAAGAGCATTCATTCAGTCTTACTTAAAATAAATAGTAAGAACAAACACAAACTAAAATGCTTAGAAAAAATCTAAGTACTTACCAACAAGGCACACCTAAATAAATCATTTTATCCATACATTAGAACCTAATGTAGTTATAAAAATGTTGCTACTGATTTTGGTGATATTGGAAGATGACTATGATAGAGTGGCAACAGAAAAAGAAAGATTGCATAACAGTATAGTATGATTCCATTTCCAAATCTGTGTGTATGTGTGTGTGCAGACACATACTAGCAAATATAGACCTATAGGTATATATATCTCTATCTATCAATTATCTATCTATCTATCTATCTATCTATCTATCATCTATCTATCATCTATCATCTATCTATGTATTTTCTATCTCTAGGCAGAGATAAACACTAGAGAAGGTATACACTTGATTTTTTCTGGAACTACATAATCCCACAGCAATTACCAATTGAAAATAGAATTTAGAAGAATGGAGGAAGAAGCTTTAAAAATTTTTTATATGCATTTTTTTCTCCTGTTTGGATGTTTTGCAACACACATACAAATGCACACACAAATGTAGGCATATATAGTTAATTTTTATTTTTAAAAATTATCATCCAGTAATATTTTTTCTGTGTACAGTTCTGAGTCTAACACATCTAGATTTATGTAACACTCAACCACAATCACGTTATAGAACAGGTCTGTCACCCCAAAAACCTCCCTCATGTGATCCCTTTATAGTCACTTACTTGCCCTACCCATAACCCCTAGCAACACTGATTTGTTTCTGACTCCATCATTTTGAATTTTTGAACATATTATATAAATAACATCATATAGAATATGAGCATTTGAGATTTTTTTTTCAGTCAGTGTAGTACCCTTGAGATCTATCTAAGATGTTGCATATATCAGTAGTTTTTTCCTTTTTATTGTTAAGTAGTATTCCACTGTTTGGACCTACCAAAGTTTATTTATCAATGAAGGATGCTTGGGTTCATTTCTAATTTTTGGAGATTATAAATTGAACTTTTATAAACATTTGCATACAGGTTTTTGTGTGGCTATAAGATTTCATTTTTCTAGGGTAAAGCCCAGGAGTGGAATTACTGAATCATATGAAAAAAAGTGTGTTTAAGCTTCTGAGAAATTGTCTAAATATTTTCTAGAGTGGCTGTAGATCATGTATATTTTTTACAATAAAAGTTAATGAAAATAACATGGAATATGAGGTTATTAACATTTTTATGAGATATTTGATTCTTTTTTTTTAAGACACTTGATTCATAAGGATGTTTATGTCCTAAGGGACTTTGAATTCTTCAGGACATTTGGAACACTTGATTTTGGATACAAAAGGGCTGCCAGAAGGGCAGGAGGATAAATTAAAATATTTACATGGTATTACTTGAGGTGTTGACATTCTGTGGTGTCTATATTGAAAAGCATGCTGAGGTTTTTGGCAGTTTGGGACTGGTGTAGAGCAGTGATTCAGAGCTCCCCTCCTTAGTTAAGTTATAATAATAAGAACTGAAACTTAGAAGCAAAAACTGAGCTTGGTAAGGACAGTTGGGAGGTCTGATATTCAAGGGCATTTGACAGACAGGATTGTGGCAGGATCTGGGAGATGGGAGGAAAGGTCCCATCTCCTGTGAGCTTTCCAGCAGGTCCCTTACTTGGTAGTCAGGCAGGGTGTCAGAAAGCAGTCCTTAACCATACATATATACATATATGTATCAGCTCTCATCCTGGAACATGTTAGAAGCCTTTGCTAGTTTTTGCAAAATAGCTTTCCTCATTGTACTTCATCTACTTATTCAAGACCTGGATGTTCTCTCTTTTAGCCCACTGGATCTTCAGCCTCGTTCTTCTGACTAGGAGTCATTCATTCATTCATTCATTCATTACAAATTATTTCTTAATTTCCTACTATACCTTAGGTATGCACCAGACAAAAACCCCACTCATAAAGAAGTTAAAATACAGTAAGTGAAGAGAGTCCAAACACATTTTATGCAGGCTAGGCAGAGGATTAAAATAAGGTGACATGGGAGTGACCGAATGTCTTTTGTCAACTGGGTGGGCAGGGAAAGTTGCTCTAAATAGGATAAGTGAATTGAAATCTGAATGACTGGAAAGAGCAGCTCCAGGAGGATTGAGATGAAAAACACCAAGACAGGCAGAACAGGTGGTACAGAAGTTCTAATGCAGGTGTGATCCTATCAGGAGGAGAAGAAAGATCAGTGTGGGAAGCACAGAGTGGGCAAGGTAGTAATATGATATAAAAGTTGGATCAAACACCACTTTCCAAGTCTATGCTGCACTTAAAGTGTGTTGGGGAATTTTTTAAAAGAAGATTTTAAGTAGACGACTGATATGATTTGAATTACATCTTTGATTTGAATTACATCCAGAGATGACTTTGGATGTTGTCTGGGGGAAGCAGAGGAAGCAAGAGTCCCAGTATGGAAGGTGTCCCGTTGGTCTAGAGCAGAGTTTATGCAGATCTGAGCTGATGGTAGGAGTAGACAAGAAAAGATATGGACAAAATTGGGACGTAATAAAGAAGTTAGGAATTGAAGGGACTTCCCTCCCTTTTAGTTCTATAGGAGTTCTGTAACTTAGATGCTCACTTTTTATTTTATGTGCGGCTGCTGAGACTGGAGAGAGCAGAGGTTTTTATCAGTGTTGTGCGTACTGCCAGATGTTAGGAAAATGAGATGTATCTGGAAATCTTTCAGTGCTAATTGAATTATAAAATGTCAGAGACTCACAATAAGTGTATGAAGGCACCCGAAATGCCTCTGTTCTCCATGGATAAACATCAACAGCTCTATTCTTCTGCATTCTCTCTTAATAAAAGTCCTGTTTTGTATGGGAGGAGGACTGTTATGGTGATATGCAGATAAACTCAGTTAAAAGAAGATATGCAATCAATGTATGTACTAATAAAACATTTGTCAAAAGTTTCATCTGACTTGGATGTTAGATGCCATATTGCCTGCCCAAAAATGGCTAGTTAGCATCACTCAAGCAATGATCCTATGAATGATTTTGGCTATTATCTTAAGTTCAGTATTCTGGGACATTAGGGAGAATGTATATATTAAAGGTGGGGATAGAGGCTTCTAACAATGATGGCATACCTAATGTTTCTCAGCTCTCATATAAAATGGGGAGAATAATGCATCATGCATTATGCATGGCTTCTAGCATATACTTGATGAATGTTGGCTATTATTTATTATTAGACTTTGGAACATCTCTTTAGATCTAGGGGCCTCCAACCGGTAGGAGAGAAAGGGATGAATCCAGCCTAGGAATGGAGAGTAGACAGGAGCTAAGGAAGGTACTTAGAATTTAGCTGGGGTAGAATAGAGGTGGAGAGCTAAACAATGTTCTTGACACACCCAAAGAGAACTAAATGAAGCTAGTATAGGAAATATGAAAAAGTTTGAATTGGAGCCTTTTTAAAATGATGGGCTGGTACCTGGTACGAAGTATCTGAGTTGGACTAGAAGAGAGATTGCCTATGAAGTATGGCTGGTATTCCCCCATGCAGAATTTATCACTGAGACACCAGACCCTGCATCTGAAAAGCATAATTTAATTTTTTTAAAGACCCCATATTCATCCTTATAGTAATGAATCTTGGTGCTGGCTGTTCAGGGTCATTGAAGTACTGGGCGGGACTTTGCCTACATGAGGTAAGGCATCAGAATCTCCAACTGAGAGGAAGACAGAGACAGAAGATAAAGGGTGGGAAAGTGGTCACTGACTCTGAGCCATGATCCTGTGATTTCTGTCTTGAATCTTTCAATTGCAGAGGCTGAGGAGCTTCCCTACAGAGGAAGAAGTAGAGAAGGACTCCCCTGCTCCAGTGGGATCCCCTTGTTTCATTCTTTCCTCAATTTCATAGGAAGGGGGGGATGCACTTTGTTGCACTTTGTTCAGGTTTTGGAGAGCCTCCCCACCCCCCACTCCCCCACCCAGCTGAGCGAATAAAATGGTTTACCATTTTGCTTGAGAGCCTTGAAAGAGAACTAGAGATTCCCAGAGCAGTTTGTGCTTTGCATCCCTTCCCATCCCTGCATAGAATCTGGCAGGAAAAAGTAATCTGCCTTCATTGGCAGCTTAAGTTCAGGTTTCAGAAGCCTAGTGGGGATAAGATCTTCAAGGAAATAATCATGACTGCTGTGTCATCTTTCTTAAATTAATTTTAGCATGGCTATAATAACTGCATTTCCCTGCGTCCACACTACCTTTTTCAGCTTAACAAAAAGACCAGATGTTGCTAAATCAAGATCTTCTTCATAGTACAATGCTGTGGTCTCCTGGGTTTTAGGCTCATATGCACAGTCTTTCCATAGTCACATGCCCAGGGAATGCGGCTGTGTTTGGGGTTAGTAACTCCAAAGACATTAATTTTATTTAGCATTTCCTCAGCAATAGCTCTGCGTTCACTAATGGCACCTTAAGTCCCTCGAGATAGTCACATATTAAACCAGAAATAGACAAATTGTCACAATTGCAAAAGTGAGAGAAGATTTTAACTCTTGAGTAACCATTACATTTTTTATTGGAGGAAATTATCTGATGTACAACTCAAAACTGTAATTTTGAAATGGGATTAAACTAAGTTAGTAATTTAATTTTTTTTAGGAATAGACCAGCACTCTTGAACTTAACATATTTATATATATGTATACACACACACAGTGCTTAAGTGTACCCCTTTTTTGTTTATTAAGAAATTCTTTGATCAAAATAGTTAGATAAGTGTGAAATCCTGGTCCTTATAATTGGTCCCCAAATAAATACCAGTGGTTATTATTCATGATAATATCATCGTTCACCTTGGTGTATGTTAGAATTAGGTCAAGTAGAGAAAAATGGAAATATTCTTTTAGAGTTGAAAAATGTATTTGATGGCATCTAACTTTTATAGCCTCATCTAGAAAGAAAAACTGAGTCCTAGAGAAGGCAAATGGTTAGAGAGGTCATAAATTTAAAGAAGACAGTAGGCATTAATAGGCATTGTGAGCAGAAGATAGAAGTTTGAATCTTTTGTCTGCTTTGTATTAGTTGTGTGTCTTTGGGCAAATTAGTTAATTCTTTCTGGATTCAATGTAAAATCAGCATATTAGTACATAACTCATTACATTTATTGGAAGTTAAATGAAATAAATTTTGTAGAATTCTTTTATAAACTACGGAAAACTTACTGTAAAACATGCTTAGTATTATGAAAGAAAGGAACTGATAACATTTACTATTCCAGGAGAATTATTATGTAATATTTGAGAGAATTTTGCATAGCTACATCATGTTTTGTGAAGGTTGCATTATTTTCTTGTTTTTACAGTTGAGAAAACTGAGGCTTAGAACAGTAAGGGTCTGGCCCAAGGTCACAGTGGATGATAGATTGCCACATCAAGCTTGGTTTCAGCTTGTCTCCTCCTTTTATATTAACGTAAAGTCTCTGTAGGTATTTTGATCCATTTCACTGGAATACTCATTTCACTGGAATATCTATTTCAAAGACATTTTAATAAGGCTGATAAAAAGGAAAAGTTTAGTGTTTAACTTATGTTATCACATAGAAAATAAATATTTCTTTGAACTAGTGAGACAGCTATGATAGGAGAAAGTGCCAAAGAAGACATACCAGTTTTCTACCATGCTGGACAGAGGTTGTTAAGGAATTGAGTGGGCTGGTCTGTACACAGTGCAAAACACGTCTGAAGGGGTTTTTTGTTAATTCCAAACAAATGGATATTTTTCTTTGGTGGGTCTTTGTTTATCATGTGGGCTAAGTAACATCTGTATACATTAGATGTTTTATGGCCTTAGTTCTGAAATTTTTTACTGTGTGTGTGTGTGTGTGTGTGTGTGTGTAAAATGAATGTTCTCAAACTGCAACACAATCTTTCCCCTACTCCTGCAGAGGACATTTGGTAATTTGACATTTTGGTTGTTACAACAACCCAGGGGATGGAGTTGCTACTGGCATCTAGTGGATAGAGGCCAATGATGCTATGTAAATATCCTGTAATTCACAGGACAGCCCCCACAGCAATAAAAAGTGTCAATAGAAATAATATTTTTCATTAGAATAGGATTGCATTTTCTTCAGAACACTTCAACATGTGTTATCTTATTGATCCACACAAAATCACTGTGAAGTAGAAATGTTTCTAATTATAGATGAGGGAATAGAGGTTTGAAGGGGGTGTGCTACTTTATCAAGGCCATATGATTAGAAAAGTGAAAGTGTGAGAGCGTGGAGATTTGTCATCATCTTGGTCAGATTCTACTTTCTATATTTTTTCTTGAAATCTTGTAGACAAAGATGGATGCTCCAATCTCTTCTTCCTTCAGCCCAGCATGGTACCTCATGCCTGCTGGAGCTTCAAAAATATGCATTGGTTAGCTGACTAATTGTTAAAGACCTCAAAGACAATTGTCTGTATAATTCCATCCTATTTTTTATGAGAAGTATCAACTCATGCCCTTGGGCAGTATTTTTGTGTAAATTTCACGTGCTTTTTGGTTTTTTTTCTATTTTCGTGATTTTTTTCGGTAAGTCTTAGACCATGTAAAGTGTAAAAAGTGTAAAAATCTGAAACTGCCACAAGCAAGAGGTAGCAGCCACTTTGTGCCCACCCCTTTGTAGCTGAAAATATTCAGGTATACTTTGGCAGAGGAGACCTGGAGGAAGGACCAGCTTTTTGAGTGACAGCAAGTTTCAATGGCAGGTAAAGGACAAACTGGAAACAGAACTGGGAGTAGTGTACTTCAAAACCAAACCGAACCCTAACCAACAATTACAACAAAAACAATAACATAAATGGCTCTCCGCCAGGATTTCCACCCTGAAACTAATTTATTAAGGTGGTTTGTTAACACTGCACAACAATAGTAAGGCTGGCTTTGTTTTATATTTAGCTCAAGAAGCAATTAAAGACAAAAATAAAAAGAACACCCAGGCTGCACATGATGGACAAATCGCAAGATGTTCAACACATTTGTTTAGCAGACAGTAGCAACAATCCACCTGCAAATTTAAAACTTTCTCCATCCTTAGGTTGAAATTTTGCGAAAGCAATCAGTTAATTTGGTCAATTCACTTGGAAAAAAATAAACCCATAGTTATATGGCAATATGTCAAAATATGTTCTGAGGGAGGAGAAAAAAAACATACTCTCAAACTGATGATTTGGCTGAAATTTTCACTTTTTAATTGGTGCTTCTGTTCTAAGACAGATCTTTCTTTCTTTCTTTCTTTCTTTCTTTCTTTCTTTCTTTCTTTCTTTCTTTCTTTTCTTCTTTCTTCTTTCTTCTTTCTCTCTCTCCTTCTTTCCTTTCTTTCCTTTTTTCTTCTTTTTTTCTAGAATTCTTTACCTCTTTCCATGTTTATAGCTTCATTTTACTCTCACATTTTATCTCATAAAAATATTCTAGCTCTTGCTACCAACTAGTACATTTAAACCTTTTTCTATCTTATCTTTTAAGTGTGCATTGAAAACTTTTCTGAACATTGAGGCTGCAATTAACTATATATTTACTGCAAGTGGTTGATATTTAACATTGAAATCTTGAACAGAAGATGAGAAGCAGATTTGGGATCTGCATGGGAGATCATGAGTCTAAATTAGTTTGTTTTAATCTCAACTTTAGTTTTGTACTTTTTCAGTATTTACAAATATATAGGAGAAAACGGGATTTTTTTTGAAAACCTTCACCAAACAACATTATCTTTAATAACTAAAAAAAAAAAGTTTACTGCTGCTCTGGCATAAGGTGAATGAAAATTCTTCCTGTCCCTCTTATCTTTCCTCTTATGATCTAATTATCTTTTAAAAAGCCACAACCTCAAAAAAAAAAAAAAAACAAAAAACCCAAAAAACAAAAACAACAGTCAGATTTGGTTTGAATAAGTCAGTGGCATTTGATGAAAAGTATTTAACATGGTGAAATAATAATAAAGCTGTTAGAAAGTAAATAAGTACATAAGCCAAAGTTTCTTCACTGTTAATTTAAAGCTCCTGAAGTGTTTCTTGATATGGACCTTCTTAAATCAAAGCCAGTTTTTAGATGAACTGTGTTTCTTCCTCTCTTCTCCCCTTTCTCTGCAAGTCCACTTGAATTCCCAGAAAACAAGAAGCTCAACCCTTTTCAAGGAAGTCACATACAGGCTCCTACAAACTTACTCCATAAGGGATCTCTTTCCATTGAGGTTATTTTATAAGGCTAAGGAAATCCTGAGATCACATTTCATTCTCACTTTAGATACTCCATTACACTTTAAACTACATTCAATAAAAAGATACAGAAATAATGTCAGTGAGCCAGAGTGCAGGAAATATGTCTCAACTACTTGAGTGGTGACTATCATCCTACCTTGTTGAGACTTACAGCAAGGTTGACATGATGCCGTCTTAGTACCCACCAACGAGACAAAACCATCGGATTGTGTCCCCGTAGCATCTCTCTCAAACCTATTCCACTCTCGCCTGCCTTCCAGCAGTTGCCTGTAACATCATCTCTTTTCTATACAGGTCAGGCCAGTTGATGTGTGCCGCTTGAGTGCCAATGAGCATGGCAGCAGCACCTCCTGGGTAGTGACCTTGTCATGTGACATGCAGCACTGCTATGTGATGCTAGGAAACAGCAACAGCAGGCCAACCAAGCTTGCAGCCATCCGGGATGGCCTGATTCATTTGGATCAAAGAATCAAGATGACTTGCAGACTAAGAAAGAGTTCCAACCTGAAGGATGGTCTTTCTATAAACATCCTAGAATAGACACATCCTATGTCCGTTTCTTCTCATACGTGTGAAAAAAAATATATATATAGTTGTCTTCTCACTGTCATTTTTAAATACAAAAGAAGATATTACATCAATATCTGTACATATCAATGGCTTTCATTTTCCCTGAGGCACTTAAAGGGTTTTGTAACTTCTGGACTGCTTATCCTTCCAAATCTTATGTATATATAGTGTGGCAAACAGAGCCGTTGGCACTTTTGGAGACCTAGGAAAAATTAAGACTTTTTCCCAGATCAAAAAATGAACATATCTCATGCTTCCAATTCACAACTGTTTTTAAAAGAAAATAACTTTTTCTTATTAATAAAAGACTACACATAAGCTTGAGAAAGTAAAAATTCTGTGGAAGACAGAACTCTACATACACTTTTAGCTTTATTTTCCCTCCTTTTGTTTACAATGTTATACAACTGTTTTTTGTTTGTAGGATTTAACTATTTCTGAGGTATCCATCTGAGGATCTTCCTCCCCCTTTCTCATTCTTTTTCCTTTCTTTCTTGCTTCTTTTTGTAAAATAGATTTTGATGACCTATATTTATCTTGAATTAGAAATAAGGCAACTCAGTTTGGATATACTATCTTTGAGACAGTGAAGAGAGGACTGAAGAAAACATTGTTTTCTATATCTTGAGTTTAAACATTTCAACTTCAATATTAATGGTTTCAAATTCAAAGTAAAGTAATCATTTTCTTTCAGTTTATAAAAACAGCCTTTGCTCAATTGTATAATGGATTAATTTCCTATCTGAATCTAACACATTAGATTGGATCTTTTGTTTTGTAGCCATTTAGTAAATGATAACTGCCCACCTGCCTTCTCTTTGCCATCTCCAGGATGCAGAACACGTTCTCTTAAAACAACTGGAGTTTTCTTCCTAACTTCCAAATGTCTCCATTTGGGGGGAAAAATGTATTATCCAAGTTGGCAATATCTGTATTAATCTTGAACTTCTTCCAGATTTTATTCAGAGTGCTTATTTTTACGTGTTTTGATATTTAACGTTATATGGATCCCCAGAAGCAGACCAAAAAGACAAATGCAGGTAAAGTATGTGGAGCTGTGGGTGAAAGGCTAGGCTTTAATTTGGCAAAATGATTTTAAATTAGGCCTCAGTCTCAGTTGGTTCCCCATTATTTTGTTCCATTAATGTGGTTTTAGAGAAAACTTTCAAACACCGACCCTTGTAACGTCTTCTACAGCCACTGGATTGTCTCCTTAACAGAAAATGAGAGAAGAAAAAAGTCAGGAAGAGCAAGCATTACCTGAGCCTTATACCACACTGATCAGAACGAGGCTCTAAGTCAATGATTGTAAAACTTGCCAGAATAACTGAATCACTCATTTTTGTGGAATGCTAATCTTCAGAATCAAGGTCAAGACCAGTGAGAGGATTAAAGGCATGTCCTCATAATGAGAGTCAGCACTGAAAGCTGTCTACATTTCTCTGACACGAGTCACAGAAAACATTGTTATTCTAGAAGTCACTTTAATATCAGGAATCGTGAGGAAGTCTTCCATCGTGATGCTTTTCTCCAATTACTTCCATCTGCTTCTAATTTTTAACTTGATCAAGTTAATAAGGAGCTTCTTTCGATAACGATGCTTTCACCGTTATGCTTTTCTTTGTGGAGAACAGGGGTATTAATTGTATGAACAGTCAGTGTGCATAGAATTCTTCAGCGCATGCCTTTTCTTTTTGTCATATTAATCACGCAGAAATTATGTTGAGAAGGAGGAGGGTCAGTCTAGAAAAGCATTGACTGTCAATAAATACTTAATTATGTAAAATAGAAATAGAATCATACTGGAATTTTTAGTGTGGATATTATTTAAAAATTAGCACTTTTGTCATCAGTTAACACAATAGTTAATTTATTTGTTGGGGGGAGTAGGACACAACATGATTAATTAGCTTAATGTATGTGTGCTAAATGCAAATACAGAGGCAGCAGTGCCAAATTATGCATGCTTCGTGTTCACTGGATTGAGCAGGAAAATACAGTCTGGAAGCATACAGATTTCTACTGAGTCCTTTCTTTATTCTCTAGGGACTAATTCTCATATCAACCGCACAGAATTTTATTTTTATCATTGAAACTGGGAAACAAGCTGGCAAAATTTTCTGAATTTTAATTAAGCTGTTTAAAAACATTTCCTCACAGCCCACTTTAAATGTATTAATATTAGAGCAATATTTGCCTAGAACATATAGTATATTTAATCAATATTTGGTGGCACTATAATAACCATTCTTCTCTTACATTAAAAATAATTTAAAAGAAGTAAAAACAACAAAAATAATAGTATATATATGCAGGGGAAAAATGTACTTTTTGTTACTGAGGTGAGTCTAAGGAAAACATTGGTGACATTTAAGGAAAAAGGATTTCATATACTCTACATAATTAGAGTAATTGGAAAGAAGTGTCCAAGTTGGGAGCATAGCAGGAACACAACACAATGTTTTTCTAGGAACTGAGGTATATTTTGGGTTGGGGGTTGATATACTAACAAAAGTATAGCCTATTAATTCTAACCCTAATGTGTTTTAAGACCTGGCTCTACTCTGGTGTGTTACACCGCAATTCTGGATTTATTACTACTACATAATTGTAATTATAGTCATTTTGTACTATTACCTTTGCTTTCAGGCTCTCCTTTTCTCTCTGCCTCTCTTAAAACCTCCCTCAGAGGCGTTAAAGCAAAGGGAGCTAATAAAAAAAAATGACTGGATGCTGTAACACAGATGCCACCTGACAGGTCTGAAAGCTTTGGTCACACATAGACCACTGGACTCTGGCTTTTCTGATTTGCAAGGGCTGTGACAATTTGTCCTGAGTTACCTTGAACTAGAAAATTTTAAATACATATTAGTTTGCTGACAAACTGAAGGGATGGAAAAAAAAAGCATCTCATTGTTTCATGAACGTTATGTTTGTGGAACCCCATTTAAAAGAAAGGAAGTTCTTCCCTGATATATGAGAGTTATCTACAAATAATGGATACATATATATCAGTCAGGAGGTGTAGAGTCAAATGGAAAAGCTTGTGATGGCCTCTGCCAAAGATTCTTAATGCAAAGCATAGGAGTCTTCCTGTAATGTCATAATTATCAGCTGGAAGCCCTCCATACAAAATGTAAAAATAACCATGTGCCATCTGGTAATTGGTTTTCCTGGCAAATACATATGCAAAAGGGAATCAAGAGCGACAACAAAATTGAAAATCCAGTGCACAGGAATGCTGTGTGACGGCCGGAGTTTTAATAAATCACTTGCTGTGAAATCAGTTTTACAATCCCACAGCATGATAATATAAAGCATTATAAGGTATATACTTAAGCATGTAAGTGCCATTCTATTTATGGATATGGGCAAAGCTCTCCCACTTAACATTTGAGCTTCCCACACTGAGAGACATCGTTCCTGGAAGATTTTACCTGTAGTTAAATAGTAGCTAATGAAAGGGAGCTAAAATCACCATGACACTTAGCCGCAACTGAAGTTTATTTCCTCAGGTTTATTTCTCATGATGGAGTTTTCAATGACGGCTACACTGTTTTCTCTCATGAAGAAGTGAGAGTCCTTTTACCATGTAGCAATAGATTCTCATATTGGTGTTAATGGTAGGGGGAAGAAAAAAAACCAGGTCTATCAGTATGAAATTGTTCCATTCTATATTGAAATCCTTGATAATTACTTTGACATACAGGGTTGTCTCCATCTTTTTGTGACCTTGTACTTGGCTGCTCTTGCCCTTCGAATCATTCTCTGTGAAACATTTCACTTCCTGCCATGGCAAGCAAGAGGAAACCACAGCAAAGGAAAACATTTGGGTAGCTTCAAATTGATGACTGGTATCATTCAGTAAAAAGTTTCATAATTTACGCCATTAGGAGCAATGGCAGTCCTGGACTATGGTATAAGGTCTCTTCCTTTACACATCTCGAAGCATTTCTTAGTTGTTATTTAATTCAATTCCATTTAAATCCTTTTGGGGAGCAAGGGGATTAAAGATGGCTTTCCAGTGAATGCCTTATAAAATGTAAAGTTTGTCTTTTCCTTCCCTGTTCTCTCATCCCGAGAGAGTGCATCACTGGTGCTTGTCCTCACAAATGGAGGACAGGGTGCCTGATTTTACTTTTTGAGAGACTGAGGGAACAGGAGGCCAAATAACTTGTCCATTGCTGCAGAGGCGGTTAATATACAACTTAGTAGCTATGAATGAATGAAACTCCAGCCCCATGGTGTGGAAGAGGGACATGTGAACTATATCATGATATAATGTTTAAGAGTGTGTCCTTAGGGGTAGGGTGCAGTGTCAGCCCCACCGCTATTAAGTCTGTGACCTTAGGCAATTTCCTTGACATCTCTAGGCCATCTTTATCTTTATCTATAAACTATTGATAATTATAATACAGTAGCTTCGGAAATGAGGCAGTGTACGATAATGAGCCAGAGCGTCATGCTGAGAGTAATATTTACTGCTTGTCATTTTGGACAGGTTATTCAATAGCCTTCTGCCTCAGTTTCTTCCTTTGTAAAATGGCATATCAGAAATGAAAACCTTTGTAGTTTCTGTGAGTTGGGTGTAGACTGCTTAGGAGAGTATCTAACAGTTCACATGATCTCTAGACAAGCTATTGCTATTGTTATCATGCTCTTACAATGATGTGCTAAGGTGCAAAGATGAGTAAATAGAGTAAAAATTGAGTACTGTGAAATTATCTTTTAAAATGCATTTAATGGTCTATGAAGTATGGTATGCATGCTTTCGTGTATACAACTTTGTGCAAGAGTACCTATACACAAACGTGCAGAGAAAGTTTGGCATGGAAGAGTGCAGATATGCAAACTATGACTTTATGTTAAATTCTATAGAAGAAAGGGAAAAGAAAAAAAAAGACCGCATATCTGGCAGAGTTGAGTGCCACAAATGATGTGAAGTTAAATGCATGAACAATGGTAACCCACTATTCTTATCACATAGACGTGATTTAAGAATTAAAATAATATCGGTAGTGCCTTTCCGATAGTGCCTGGCAGGTTGAAAGCATTAATTATTCATAGCATCCTCAATATTATTTGTGTTTAGTTATATTTCAGTGTAGATAACTTTACTTAGGTGAATTGTCATTCAACAGTCAGATTCCACCATCATAGTTGTCTTTAAGGAAGCACTGATTGCCTTCTGCCTGCTTCCATAGGCAGCAATTGCCATCCGTTTTCTAAACCATCTGGTAGTAGCCATAGGGAACAGCATGAAGTAAGGCTTAATGGAGGCATCTTTCCTGCTTTGGGGATTTCCTGTTCTCTTGTCTTCACATAAGTGAGAAAATGTTGATGGTACATTGTGGGAAAAGAAGAGACTTTTCTTGCTCTTCATTTTTTTTTTTTTTTTTATTTCAATGTCTTGCCATGGTGCCATGTTAACTCCAATGATAAAAAAAGTCCTCAGAGTCATACTTTTGTCATGAATCTAAGGTAGGAAGTGACAACTTTTATCTGTGTGTTCAAGCTGTTTCTTTATTGGTAGAGATGCATTTGCTCATTTTGACATAGACAAGGGCAAATGACTCACCTAATCCCTTGGCTGGCTTAACCTCACACCAATGGATCGAGTTTCCATATTCCTGTATATGCTTTTAGTGCACCAGAAACTTTCATTATCACTGAATTTTTACTGAACTGGATATACTTCTTCAAGTTTTAGTATGCTTTTCTACTTCCTAAGTGCTTTATTCAATACAAATTGTTTTCTTTTCAAATTCAACACATAGTATACCAAATTCAATATTTGTTTCTTGAGAAGAGCACAGTAAGAGGTGATATATGAAAGATGATTATCTCCCAGCCTGTTCTATGCATCCCTCCCAACTCTCCTCAGAGGCAAACACATTCCGGCAGTATTACAGACAGAACTACACAAACATGGTCACTGAGGTTGATTTGTAGGAAAAATGAAGGGAGCTTGTTGTTATAAAGTGAGAAAGACTTCTGACTACTATTCAATTTTTTTTAGGCACCTCACACTGTTAGCCTGTTTGGTAAGAAATAATTCCAGTTCATCTGCTTAGCAATAACCAAAAGCCCCAATCACTGGAAGGAAGAAGAAATAAGGTTTAGATTTTTCAGCATTACAAATCCATTTGAAGTTCTGCCAGTAGAAGCTTTAACTTACTTATGGTTCTATCCTCAGAATATGATTGTTTAACTAAGATCTCTGAGTAACAAAATGAATGCACAGAATTTTTTTATTTTATTTTAAACATTGCAAATTTTGCTTTAGAAGAGGAGACAGAACAAAAATATTTTTCAGTGTTTAAATATTAATTCATTGTTTTTTTTTAGATGAAAAGTGTTAACCATTTTGTGTTTTGTAATACAATGATTCCAATTTTGTGTATCAGACTTCATTTAATGCTATCATATGAATGAGCCAAATTAGATGGTCACCAAGAATTGTGACAGTTACATGAAAAATTTATTTTATATGACAAAACATTTTGGGACAATGTAGGACTGTTAGTCAAGAATGAATCACTTTATTGAAGAAATTCTCTTGAGGCCTTTCAATTCTACTCATGAATATTGAAAGAACAATACAGGCTGATAATATAAGTAACCATGTAGAATATTTATTTTCCTAGAAGTGGCCTTCTATGACAAAATATAAGAATTTGTCTTCTTGGGGGTGCCTGGCTGGCTCAGTTGGTTAAATGTCTGACTCTTGATCGCAGCTCAGGTCTTGGTCTCAGGGTCGGGAGTTTGAGCCCCAAGTTGGGCTCCTTGCTGGGCATGGAGCCTACTTTAGAGAATTTGTCTTCTTAAAATTAGTGAAATTCTGTTTTTCACAGGATATATTTAAACTCTGCCATTTTTACTATAGGGACGACACTCCAGTACCACTATTATTATTATTTTTTAAGATTTTATTTATTTATTCATGAGAGACACACACACAGAGAGAGAGAGAGAGAGAGAGAGAGAGAGAGGCAGAGACAGAGACAGAGAGAGAAGCAGGCTCCATACAGGAAGCCTGATGTGGGACTCGATCCTAGGACTCCAAGATCATGCCCTGGGCCAAAGGCAGGTGCGAAACCACTGAGCCACATAGGGATCCCCTACCACTATTATTTTTAACAGAAAAATTTAACAGAAAAGTATCTATACTCCTTTGGTATCCTCACTTTTGACATAAAAGTGGTTATAAAAACTGTAATAATGAAAATAAAAGAATAACATATTCATTGAACAATTACAATATTCTTATCACTATGGCTAGCTTACTATAATGTCTTATTCTTATTGCTTAAAGTGAAAAACTTGTCTTATTTGCTTTTCTGTAAATCATCTTTTTGCTAAGGTATTAAATATACTTCTCCAAATGTTCAATATATTTATTTTCTGGAATAATTTAATGCAGTGAATATTTTAAAATTAAAAAAAAACATGCAAAAACTCCATGAACTTTCACACTATTCCCATTCACTTTTGTACCAGTGAATAAGTCATAATATTGAACTGGGTAAATTGAATACAAGAACAAAACTGAAAGCTTAAGAAAATAAAAAAATATATTTTTAAAAATTCATTGAAAACAGGTAAATATTGGGATTGGCTTACTGGTTTTCTTAATGACTGGTATCTCCCTCTTATCCAACCTAAATGAAGCTGTTGATTTATATGTAGGAGTATTGGGTAGAAAGGTAAGCACTTGGGTTGATGCATTAAATTTATTAAAGTATATGGCATATAAGTAAATAGAACTGCCATATAAAAGCAGAAATTGGAATTCTTTAATTTTTAAAGGAAAAACTACCACAATGGCAAAAACAAAACAATTCACCCACTTCTCCCACCACCCAACCCCATCTCTGGCATCTACCAGTCTGTTCTCTGGATCTGTGAATGTGTTTTTTGTTTTGTTTTTTAGATTCCACATGTAAGAGAGATCATATGAAATTTGTCTTTATCTGACTAATGTAACTTTTAGCATAATACTTTTGAGGTTCATCCATGTTGTTGCAAATGACACAATTTCATTCTTTTTTATGGCTGAATATTATTCCATTATATGTACATGCCACAATTTCTTATTCATTCATCTGTTGATTGATACTTAGGTTATTTCCATATTTTGGCTATTGTAAATAATGCAGTGAACAAGGGAGGTGTATATATCTTTTTGAGTTAGAGTTTTCTTCCTTCTCTCTCTTTTTCTCTCACTCTCTTTTTGGTAATTACCCAGAAGTGGAATTGCTGGGTCATATGGTAGTTCTATTTTTAATTTTTTGAGGAACCTCTAAGCTGTTTGCCATAGTGACTGCACCAGTTTAAATTTCTATCAACGACGCAGAAGTGTTCTTTTTTCTTTCCACATTCTTGCCAGCATTGGTGATGTCTTATCTTTTTGATAATAGCCATTCTAGCAGGTATGAGATGATATCTCATTGTGATTTTTATTTGCATTTTCCTGATGATTAATGATGTTGAGCATATTTTCATGTACCTTTTAGCCATCTGTGTATTTTGTCTGGAAAAATGTCTATTCAGATCTTCTGCCCATTTTTTAATAAGATTATTGTTCTTTTTTTGTTATTGAGTTGTATGAATTCTTCATATAATTTGGATATTAGTACATTACAAGATATATGACTTACAAATATCTTCTCCTCTTCAGTCAGTTGTCTTTTCAGTTTATGGTTGGTTTCCTTTGCGTTTATTGTTGGTTTCCTTTGCTGTTTATTGTTGGTTTTCTTTGCTGTGCATATATATATATTTTTTTCAGTTTGTAGTCCCACTTGTTTGTTTGTGCTTTTGTTGCTTTTGCTTTTACTGTCAGATTTTGAAAAGTCATCACTAAGACCTATGTCAAGGAGCTTACAGCCTATGTGTTCTTCTAAGAGTTTTATGGTTTCAAGTCTTATGTTCAAGTTCTCAATCCGATTTGAGTTAATTTTTATGTGTGCTATATGATAGTTGTCAAGTTTCATTCTTTTGCATGTGGCTGTTCAGTTTTTGAAATATCATTTATTGAAGAAACTTTCTTTTCTTCATTGTATATCTTTAGATCCTGTGTCATAAATTAATTGAACATAAATGCATGGGTTTATTTTTGGGCTTCCTATTATGTTCCATTGATCCATGTGTTTGTCTTTATGCCAATATCATACTGTTTTAATTACTATAGATTTGTAATATAATTTGAAATAAGGGAACATGATGCCTCCAGCTTTGTTCTTCTTTCTCAAGATTGCCATGGCTAGGGGCACCTGGGTGGCTCAGTTGGTTAAGTGTCTGCCTTTGGTTCAGGTCATGGTCCCAGGGTGCTAGGCCGGGTTCTAGCTCTGCATTGGGCTCCCTGTTCACCAGGTAGTCTGCTTTTCCCTCTTCCTCCTCCCTTCTGCTCTGCTCTCTCTCTCAAATAAATTAATAAAATCTTAAAAAGAAAAAAAAAAGATTGCCTTGGCTATCTGAGGTGTTTTCTGTTTTCATATGAATTTTAGGATTATTTTTTCTACTTCTATAGAAAATCCCATTGGAATTTTGATGTTGGAGAATACATTGAAAATATATATTGCCTTGGGAAGTATAGATATTTTAACAATATTAATCCTTCCAATTCCATAAGCATATAATATCTTTTCATTTATTTGTGTCTTCTCCAATTTCTTTCATTAATGTCTTTTAGTTGTCAAAATCCAAGTCTTTTACTTTCTTGGTTAAAAATATTATTAAGTTTTTTTTTTTTTTAAGATGTTATTTATTTATTTGACAGAGAGCACAAGCAGGGGGAACAGCAGGCAGAGGGAGAGGGAGAAGCAGGCCCAATGTGGGCCTGCATCCCAGCATTCTGGGATCATGACCTGAGCTGAAGGCAGATGCTTAACTGACTGAGCCCCCCAGGCACCCTAGGTATTTTATTCTTTTTGATGGAATTGCATATAGGGTTGTTTTCTTAATTACTCTTACTGATATTTTGTTATTAGTGTATAGAACCAGAACATATTTTTGCATACTTATTTTGTATCTTGGCATCTTTACAGAATTTATTTATGACTTCTAACAGTGTTTTTATAGATTTTTAGGGTTCTCTTTATATAATATCATGTCATCTCCAAGTAGTGACAATTTTACTTCTTGCTTTCCAATTTGAGTGTCCCTTTTATTCTTTTTCTTGCCTAAATGCTCTGGTTACAACTTCCAATATTATATTTAATAAAAATGGGTGTGAGTAGACATCCTTGTTTTATTATTGATCTTAGAGGAAAAACTTGCAGCTTTTCACCATTGAATATGATGTTGGCTGTGGGCTTGCCTTATATGGTCTTTATTATATTGAGATATGTTTTTTCTATAGCTACTTGTTGGGTTTTTATCATAAATAGTTGTTAAATTTCGTCAAATGTATTTTCTGTACCTATGAAAATGATCATATGATTTTTATCTTTTGTTTTGTTAATGAACTGTATTGCATTGATTAATTTGCTGATGTTGAATCATCCTTGCATCCCTTGGATAAATCCCACTTGTTCATAGTGTAGGATGCTTTTAATATATTTTTGAATTTGGCTTGTTAGCATTTTGTTGAGGATTTTTGTGTCTAAGTTCATCAAGAGTATTGGCCTGTGATTTTTTTTTAAGATTTTATTTATTTACTTGAGAAAGAGAAAGACATAGAGAGTGCAAGTGGAGGGAGGAACAGAGGGAGAGGGAGAAGCAGATACTGCACTGAGCTCTCGACAACCTGAGATCATGACCTGAGCTGAAATCAGGAGTTGGACGCTTAACTGAATGATGGTCTGTGATTTTCTTTTCTTGTGCCATCCTTCTGTGGTTTTGACATCAAGACAATACTGGCTTCATAAAATGAGTTGGAAGTGTTCCCTCCTCTTCTAATATTTGGAAGAGTCTGAGGATTGGTATTAATTATTTTTTAAATGTTTGGTAGACTCTACCAGTGAAATCTTTTGGTCCTTGACTTTTGTTTGTTGGGAGATTTTTGATTACTGATGTAGTCTTTTTGCTAGTAATTAGTCTGTTCAGGTTTTCTATTTCACCATGATTCAATCTTGGTAGGTTGCATGTTTTTTAGGAATTTATCCATTTCTTCTAGGTTGTTCAATTTGTTCCTGTATTTCTTTGTAGACATATATAGGAACATTGTGTTCAATGGTAAACACTAGGGCTGATGCTTACATATATTAAAGCATAAAAAACAAATAAATAGAACTATCATAAAAAAGCAGGGGAATTTTGGAATTCTTTCAAATACACATAAATAAGTCTGTATATAAATACAGGCTTTTTGAAAAAGGTATTTTGGGGAGTTTGGTTTATGAAATCACGTGAATTATGCTAATTTTATAGTTGAAATTGAAAAGGACATTACTTCTTAATACTGCTTCTTATTTCTAATCCAGCTAACCATCTAAAGATGATTACATTTATTGAGATATGCCACAGATTGGTGTACCAAAGACCACTTCTTTCTATTTAAACAACAGATGGAATATTGGGATTGAAACCAGACCTGGGCATTCTGTTTTCATATGACAATGCCTAGTATTTATTTATAAAATATGACAACAAAGCATTCTAGTTTGGTTCCAAGCTATTTGCAGGCATCATAAATATGAAATTAAATTGCCATGAGGGAATAGAAGGTCAGAGAAAGAAGGGCACGGTGTAGGGGACAGTATTTAAGCAATCAAAAACAAAGAAAAATATGTTGTTGCTAATGTATCACTTTAGTCAAATAAATATGTCTATATTCAATTATGTACTGTTGTTTTCTTAGCTAAAAATGATCTCTTTAAAAGGAAGTAGCAAAAAAAGATTGCATTCCTATTGAGATCTAATGCCAGATTTCAACATGATCTGGTTTATCATTAATGTCAAAAAGCAATCATAGTGTCTGTGTTATAACATTTTTGTAATATTCTTTGATGTATCTTTGTGGTTTTGTGTGTGTGTGTGTGTGTGTGTGTGTGATGTATCTTTGAAGAGATAGTGATGGAAGTCTACATTTATCATTTACCAGCTTCAAGAATTTAGAGGTGTTCCAAATATAACCTTGGCTTCTCACTTTGTCAGGTTACTGATATTGTTACTAAAATGGTAATATGTTTTAACAGATATACCTTTAGGTATTTTATTTAAATAGAAGTTAGGAAATGAGAGAGGGCATGTGAGTGTAATGTTCTTCAGTCTCTCAGAAAATATGAGTAGAAAAGAATAAGGCTAAAGCAAGTTGTATCTTCAAGATATTGAGGTAGTCTTAATTTCCATAGTTTATTTTCAAGTAAATTTTGAGGACATATGTCTATTTTTAAACATTTTAAATCTAGGCTGTTGGTTTGCTCTGGATATGCAAACTAGTAGTATAGGAGTTTTCTTGGTTCCATAAGACAGGTAACACTCTAAAAACCAGATAGATAGATAGATAGATAGATAGATAGATAGATAGATAGATAAATAAATAAATAAATAAATAAATAAATAAATAAAAATAAAAACCAGATAGCATTATAGGGCATAGGGGCAAATACCTAGGTCTTCCTTAGGCTTAGTAAGTCTCTTAGAAAGTATAGCCATACAAAAACAGTAGGAACAGCTACAACAATAATATTAATAATGTTATGTAAAATTGTTTAACATTTCATATGTATCAGGCACCATTAAAATGATAATTAATGTCTCATTGTATTTACTCCTTATAGTAATCCTAAAAGGAAGAACTGCTAAGTAAGTGAGAGTCACAGGAACTTGCCCAAGGTCACAGAACTAAGTGGTTGAGCCACAACTTGATTCCAGTCTGGTTCTGAATCCCCACTCTTAATCACACTTGCAAACAAGCATTTAATTCAAATTAGTTATAATCTGTTTTTTCCCTCTATGTAAAGGAACACGCATGGACATATACACAAACTTTCTATAATTCATAAAGAGCAGTTGAAAGATAGACTCAAACTTATGAATAGATTGTATTCTGAAAGTTTATGTACAAGTTAATTATTTCAGCCTGATCTTTTCAACCTTAGTAATTGGGATAGATTCGTAGCCAGCAAATATATGTAGCATGTGTTATCTCTGAAATATAGCACCCTTAATACTGTACTAATAGCAATATAGATCTTGCCCATATATATTCTCATGTTACTGGAAGAGCTTCAGAAATTCAAATGTCCTCAATCAATTTTGATGGGGTTGGGACTTCCCTTGCTGTAAAATAGGAGAATCTCTGAGCTATGGTCTATTGACCATTGAACTAGAGGCCAGTGGTGATGGGTTGGGTAAGGAGCTTCAGCAGGGCTTGTGTTAAATGAGTTATAAGTCCAAACTCTAGAGTCAGACAGAAAAAATGGTCTTTCTGACAAATGCATTTTCAGACATTAGGTCTGCCAGTTTCTAGCCTTCTTAATCTCTTATAGTTTCATTTCATTTTATATAAAATGACCAGAGCAATAATATTTACCTAATAGACCTATTAAAGAAGATTACAATTGTGTATATAAAGCATCTTATATACTGTTTGATAGAACACTTACCAGTTACTTGTACTATTAAAAAGAGTTGTAATACCTGGGTGACGCAGTGGTTTGAGTGTCTGCCTTTGGCTCAGGTTGTGATTCCGTATCCAGGGATTGAGTCCCGCATCAGGCTCCCTGTGGGGGAACCTGCTTCTTCCTCTGTCTGTGCCTCTGCCTCTCTCTCTGTCTCTCTGTGTCTCTCATGAATAAATAAATAAAAAGTATTTAAAAAAAAAGAGTTGGGGGATCCCTGGGTGGCG
Organism: Canis lupus baileyi; assembly: GCF_048164855.1. Taxonomy (NCBI): domain Eukaryota; kingdom Metazoa; phylum Chordata; class Mammalia; order Carnivora; family Canidae; genus Canis; species Canis lupus. The sequence goes on from NC_132838.1 coordinate 84,997,857, forward strand.
CAGCGGTTTGGCGCCTGCCTTTGGCCCAGGGCGCGATCCTGGAGACCCCAGATCGAATCCCACATCGGGCTCCCGGTGCATGGAGCCTGCTTCTCCCTCTGCCTGTGTCTCTGCCTCTCTCTCTCTCTCTCTCTCTGACTGTCATAAATAAATAGAAATTAAGAAAAAAGAGTAGTTATCCCCAAAGGATAATAAAGTTTAAAAAAAAAAAAAGTGTTGGGAGATAGGACTCCTTTTTGGAATGCATTTCTGAGGATGCTTGCATTTCAGAGTGGTCTTCAATCTTTCTATTTTCTCTAAGGCATACATGGGTTATTTAAAAATAAAACATAAATATAAATTATACAAATCTGAAAGTTTTAACTTGGAAATCTGAAAATTATCATATGATGGTAACTTACCTGTGGTTGAGGAGGTGGAGGATGAATGTTGCCATGAAAAATTTAAGCTGACCTATGAACAGGCAAGTAACTAGCCAGGAGGGAATGTGTCTTGAAAATGATATAGTGAGAATTTTTACCATTGTATATTGTGAGGAAATTATTTTTGACATACATATTTATAGGTTCTGAAAGAATCCATTCAAGAATCCATTCTAAAGTATTTGAAGATTTATTTATTTTATTTAAGAGAGAGAGTGAGCACACATGTGCACACATGCACGAATCGGGGGAGGAGCAGAGGGAGAGGGAGAGAATCTTAAACAGACTCCCCACTAAGCATGGAACCCAGTGTAGGACATGATCTCAGCCCTCTGCGATCATGAGTTGAGCTGAAATCAAGAGTTGGATGCGCAACCCAGGCACCCCAAGAACCCATTCTAAAGTATTTAAAGTAGTGCTTGAATTACACAATAGAGTACTGAGAAGTTTTTAGCTTTGCTTTTGTTCATTTTTTTTTTACCTTTTTTTCTATTATCTCAGAATCATGGGTTGACACATGAATAGGTAAGAACAAGAAGAGCCAAGATTTCCACCAATGAGATGTACATGTTTGTAAGAGATGGCCTAGAAGTTTCATTAAAAGATGAGCACACTCATTTACTGGCTGGATATCTTCCTAGGTAGTAGATCTCTTGATCTTCTCCTATGCAGTTTCTAAGCAGAAGAAAAGAAAAAGCAAAGATGGTGAGTCAGAAATGGTGTAGCAGTAATGTAGCCTGTACTTTCAAGGTTTGGTGTAATGAGGATAATTGAATCTCCATGGGCTGAACAGATATTTAAGGAAGAAGATGGCCTTGAAATGATTCCATCCCAGAAAGCTTTCTACCAGACAAAACTCTGGCAGTAAAAGGCCGAGTACCTTCTGTTGGTGGTGGGAGGTAGGGGGTTGTCAGCTATGGAAGAGGATAAGCCAGAGCTTCATCTCCCAAATCAAGGAACTATTCAAGATGCTACCGGGGTGACATATGGGGTTAACAAGAATCATACAGAGGATAAAGTTGGCCAGTTAGAGAAATGGTGAGATTAAACAAGAAAAGAGTTCCGGTTCCGGCCCTTCTCCCTGCCTTAGCATACTGGAAGAGCTAGACAGAACTTTGAATCTGATCTGAGTTTTTAATTTGAATGGATTTCTCATTTTAATAGTTGGAGCTGACCAGAAAGTTAAGGACTCTGTCTGACATGATGTCAATACAAAAGAGATATTCACGTAACAGAGTTGATGACAAAGACTGAAATAAAAATAATTTCATATTTATGCCTTCCTGAGTTAAGACTTCTCAGCTAACTTGTCACTCTACAAAAACAGTGTGAAGATAAGAAGTAAGCTGTACTAATAATTCGTGTTACTAACAGAAGGAGGGAAGGGATCATTGCTATTTTCCTTTATTCATATTGCAGTGGAAGTTCTGCTTTAAGAAAACGTGGGTATCTAGAATGGTGGACATGTGGAAATCCTAACAGAAAATCAGACTATTTATCTTAAAGAAGATAAAGAGAAAATTACAAACACTGTTTTTAATTATTTGAAATGGATCATTACATTAAAGAGAGAATCTTACTTGCCTGTTTGTTTCTGAGGCCATAAATCAAACCAATAATGAGATGTGACATAAAGATAATGTCTCCATATACAAAGAAATTTACATAACAAATTAATTTTAAAAATATCTTTTTTTTACTTTAACTTTAATGCATGCTTACTTTGACAATTTAAAAAATACAATATAAAAATTTACTAGTCAGCATACAACCCAGGGTGAGGACAGATACATCTATTCTAGTTGGAATAAACTCTTCCCCTGCAATTGGGAGATCCATGTTTCAGGACAATGAAAAAAAAAAAAGGCTATTGTGAAGATAAATGACTCTCTGTATGAGATAATCAAAGATTTCTCATCAGTAGGAATTTGACAATATTAACTTTAACTGCTTTTCTGAATTCTAAAATCTGTCACTATAAAACATGACATGATAGCTACTGTTTTTGCATACTTTATGTTCATATTTTTGTGTGGCTTATTGAATAGTTTTGGAAGAAAAATCAACACTTTTAATAACATACATGAATTAACTTCAAGACAACGTTAATTGAGTACCTATCAAAATGTTCAGGGTATCCCACTGAACCAGCTATGTAATGTTTAGGTGATGTGAGATAGAACTCTGTGAATTGAAAGTGTTTCTTGATTGTTTTTAAAGATTTTAATGTAAAGCCAGAAAACTTTAGGTAACATCATTGGGACACCTCTGATGAGGAAATCATGAAAAACTATTGCCTTTGAGTAAAAATGGAGAATATACATAGGATTGCCAGATAAAATAATAGGGAGTTAAGAAAAATATAAATCAGATAAAGAATAATTTGTTTTTTAATAAACATGTCTCAAATGTTTCATGGGACATAGTTTTACTGAATATTATCATGGTTTATTGGAAATGCAAATTTAAGTGGGTATCCTGTGGTTTTATATGCTAAATCTAGAAACCCTTGTTGCCTTTAAAAATGATCAAAAGATTGCCAGCATTATCCTGTGGTTCACCTTCTGTAAATCATAGTCTGAACAACATATAACAACGCCTGTAAGAGTTTAGAAAGACTTCTTAGATCAGTATTTTTATAATGTTAAAATGGTTATCACCCAATGTTTGACTCCATTGAACATGATCAGTGACCTTTTTGATGTATTTAATGAATAATTTGTTTCACTTTCTATAGGTTTTCATGTTGATTTTATTTTATTTTTTTTTTTTTACATTTTTATTTATTTATGATAGTCACAGAGAGAGAGAGAGAGAGACAGAGACACAGGCAGAGGGAGAAGCAGGCTCCATGCACCGGGAGCCTGACGTGGGATTCGATCCCGAATCTCCAGGATCGCGCCCTGGGCCAAAGGCAGGCGCCAAACCGCTGCGCCACCCAGGGATCCCTTCATGTTGATTTTAAATGTCACACAACAAAAGAAAAAGAAGCAAAACTAAGCTTACTGGAATGCAGGATGATTTACTTTTCCTCATTTTTAAAAGACAGTTCACTTAAGTATAAATTTGTTTTGAATTACTAGATACTTTCTGAGACCTAATCTTCATTTAAATTGAGACCAAGTTCTTTTCAAAAGTATTAACCCAATAATGGGAATAAGTGGCCCCTCTTCCACAAAAATTTTTCTCCTTAAAAAAAAAAAAATTCTTCTTTTGGGTCTCACAGAAGACCCTTTCTCTTGATCTGTAATAGGAACATATGGTGAACCTTCTGGTTTATTTTTGTTATTCCCTGGATAGCTTGTCACTCTCATGGTCTCATAGCAGATTCTATATAGCATTTGTCCATCTGGGGGCAGAATCCTGTCTTCTGCCCCAAACCATTCATTTCATCCAGACCCCAGCTTAACCCTAACTCTTCCAAAAAACAAGGCATCTGACAAGTGGATTCTCTTGGACATGTGGCTTACAGAATGCAAATTAATTCTGAAAATTTGAGGTATTGGTTTGTAAGGGCTCCCTTAACAAAGTACCCCAGACTGGGTGGCATAAACAACAAAAAGTTACCTTCACAGTTTTGGAGGCTGGAAGTCAAAGGTCAAGGTGTTGGCAGGATTGGTATCTTCTGAAGGCCACGAGGGAAGGATCCGTCTATTCCTTTGCTTGTACATGGCTATCTTCTCCTTGACTTCCCATGTGTTTTTCTTCTGTAGATATCTGTGTACAAATTTCTTCTTCTTATGAGAACACTGGTCATACTGGATGAGAGCTCACCCTAATGGCCTCATTTTATCTTAAGCACTTCTTTAAGGGCTTTATCTTCAAATACAGTCACACTCTGAGGCATTGGGTGTTAGGTCCTAAACATACACATTTTGTGGGGACATGATTCAGCTTATAACAGCTGAGAGCATCAAAACATTTGTAAAATTTAGGATGATGAAGCAAGGGACTCAGAGGCTGAAGCCAACAAAGTGAAAGACAGACAAGCAGAATGGCTCAGATAAATAAGGACATTCAGAGAACCATAATGTTGAGTTAATGTTGGAGTGACAGAATAATTAATCCTTGTTCACATTCCCTTCCTTTCACTTGCAGATTATTCCCTGACATTTGTCCCTTGAGCTATAGCTGCTCTTTTCTCCTGTTCACACCTTAGTCCTGCTTCTGGTGCCTCCTTCAGTTTGAGAAATGTGAGTTCATTGAGGGGAAATGAAAGCTTCCCAAAATATCTGAGATGGTTCTGGGTTTCTTCTAAGAATGTGGGAGGCACTTTATATTCATCTTCACATCGATAAAGGCTGTCTGGATTCAGTATTGTCATTGTTGAATCAGTGAAGACTAAATTCAGTTTCTTTATCAAAGAATCCGTAGCTTATGCTATCATATTTAAAGATGCATAAAATATCACTTTTCCCCCTACCTTAATTAGTGCATCTATTTCTACGTGAATAATTTTATGTAGGCTTTATCTACTACATTTGTCTCTGTTAAAATTTAATAGGGTTTGCCTTTGGGGCACCTGGGTGGCTCAGTCGGTTGGGCATCCGACTCTTGATTTTGGCTCAGGTCGTGATCTCAGGGTTGTGAGATGGAACTCTGTGTGGGGCTTCCATGCTGAGGGTGGAGTCTGCTTGAGTTTGCTTTCATTAGCTCTGAAGAGTATGTATTTGGCTTTGAAAAAAAAAATGGTGATATATTGAAAATAAAAAGGTAGGGACCAAAGAATATACCCTGTTGTTTTTGTATTTGTGGCATTTTAAGGGAAAGACAAATCTTTGGATGAGCTGTTGATAAGCATAAGACAACACCTTATGAGGGAGAACTCCTCTGCTTTTTACAATATTTTCCTGGTGAACCACATGTAGATACACTTAAGTGAACACACAAAAGTGTGTTTAGGAAACCACTTCAATTGCAAGGGCTTCTGATGAAATGGAGCCATTTTCAAAGTAATATATTGTAGACTATAAATACTGAATTAAGAGATGTCATTCCAGAGCAGACTGGTATAGAAGAATACTATTCTGGCAAATTTGGAACTTCTCAAAATAAAATGTAGGAAGTTTATTATTTTTTCCTTAGGTATTTATGCACACATATGCACACACTTAGGAATGTATTTTATAGGTATTACATTATTTTGATAATATATTAATACATATTTACATTAATACTTATATGTTGACATTATATTTATGTATTTCTATATATTTACATTAGTACTTATATAATGCATATAATTATGTGTATTAAAATAAACCTTTTACTTCTGGTGGAATAGATGTTTTGTTTTTTTGTTTGTTTTTTAAAGTTTTTATTTATTTATTCATGAGAGACACAGAGAGAGAGAGAGAGAATTTTATTTATTTATTCATGAGAGACACAGAGAGAGAGAGAGAGAGAGAGAGAGGCAGAGACACAGACAGAGGGAGAAGCAGGCTTCATGCAGGGAGCCTGATGTGGGACTCCATCCCGGGTCTCCAGGATCATGCCGTGGGGTGAAAGGCAGGCACTAAACTGCTGAACCAACCAGGGATCCCAGAATACATGTTTTGTGAAGGTAGCATTAAAATAATTAGTTATATCAATATACGTATGTTGTTTAAAAAATCGGCCTTGGACTTTTGACCATTTTTTAAAAATTTTAAACTATTTTCCTTTTTACCCCAATTACACATGTTCTATGCAGAGAAATGTTAAATGTACTAAAAAAAGGGAAAAGAAATTCAGTTTCTTTATTCAAAGATAACAATTTTGATACATTTTTTCACTTGCAAAAAATAACATTTTTAGTGAATGTACAGCCAAACTATTTTGCACATCTGTTTCTGTTTGCAGTATAAAAGAGAAAAATAAAAGGATCTGGGTCTGTAAATAGGAAACAGCTATTAGCAAATTAATTAATGCCTGTGTCCTATTTGTTGTTTTACCATGAAGAATCATTATTGGCCTAGCTTAGGATCTGGGTTTTGATGAGAAATTCATTATGTGAGATATTGAGAGTGTTGATATGTTTGCTTGTGAAATTATACTGGCCTGTGGAATTCAAGTAGAGAATCATTACCAGTAGGTAGAAGTAATTAGAGAGGACCAGAGAGATCTATGTTTAAAATAAGTAACAATAATCAATGCAGAGGTAATCACTGCATTATTAATTTTCAAGGAAAGAGAGTTGAGCTCTTCTTGCTATATTATACAAGAGGTAGTGGGAGTCAGAATACAAGTTAAGGAAAATAAAGCAGAACTCTAAAAGAGGGAACATGTAAGCAATGGAGTCAGATTAATGGACGTGTTTAGAGTAGAGGCAGATTCAAAAATTGGGGAAGAAGGTCAAGAGCATAAAGATCAGAAACAGCTTCCTCATCAGGGTCTGAAAAAATATATATAATGCATATAATTATGTGTATTAAATAATGCATATAACAGATATTTTGGCCCCAACAGGAAGAAGCTGAAGAACTTTAAAGACTGGGCTACACTTTGGATGTCTTTTATGTAGCTGGATTCTCACTCTCAGGCCTAACACCTGTGCCTTCCAAGCTTCTGATAATTTTATAAAAGTCCATTCAGGGATCCCTGGGTGGCGCAGCGGTTTGGCGCCTGCCTTTGGCCCAGGGCGCGATCCTGGAGATCCCGGATCAAATCCCACATCGGGCTCCCGGTGCATGGAGCCTGCTTCTCCCTCTGCCTGTGTCTCTGCCTCTCTCTCTCTCTCTCTCTGTGACTATCATAAATAAAAATTTAAAAAAAAAAAAGTCCATTCAGGGGTAACTCTTCAAGCCAGTTCAGGACCTACCTCACCAGTAACTTCTACTTATAAACAGCCTTGTTCTAGAGGATACTATTATTTATTTTTGTATTTTCTACCTTTCCTCTTCCATTACTGTATAGCCAAGGTAAATCTAAACATTTTCAGACTCACATTAGACTAACATTAGCTAAATATATTATTGTATTATCTTTAAATAGAGAAGACACAGGCTTGTTTTCAAAACATATAGGATACCAGAAGCTGATGGGGGCTATAAGTAAGATTCCAGGGATGATGAAATAGGGTTTGATTTGGATTTGGAGAAAAGAGAATATGTGAACATTAAGGGGATTAAGGAAATTAATAAGGTAGTTTAGACTTTTGAGTTCTTTCCTCTAATAGAATCATTAAGAAATTATTCTATTAATCAAAAGGATCCCTTTCTCTTTGTTTCTTTCTTTCTATCTTTTGAATCCATTTTTAAGAGCCTGATTTATTAATTTTTGGGGGGAGAACAGTTAATGATGTTTTTCTCAATATCCAGTGGTGTGTATCATATTAGTTGTAAAAACTGGCACTCAATTTTTTTTGACACAGCATTAGACAAGCAGTTCTAGATCCTTGCCTGGAAAGTACTTGACTACTGAGGAAAATTGCTTCCCTTAGTGATATTCTCCTAAAACCAGGGATTAGGCAAACAATCCCATGGTGGCTGTCTTTCTTCAGAAATATTTCTGAAGAGATACCTGTTATTTCTATGTTGTATATAGCTGCTTTCGTGTTATATAGGCAGCATTGGATAGAAAGTTTTGCACAGACAGAAAGTTACTCTGATTCTTTACAGAAAAATTTTCCTGACTTATGTTCTAAACCAGCACTGTCCAGTAAAATTTTTGTGATGATGGAAATGTTCTGTATCTTCATTGTCTAATACAGTAGCCACTAAACACATGAAGCTATTTAAATTTAATGTTAAGTTAATTAAAATTAAATGAAATAAGAAAACTATTTTCTTCATCACTGGTGGCTCATATGACTCAGAAACCATATATGAAATTGAATTTTATTTTAATTAGTTTAAAACTACATCAAAATAACTGCATGTGGTTAGTGACTGTCGTACTGCCCAACATAGTTCTAGACATTGGTGAATTATTTACCAAAATTATTTATTAACAAAGCTTGGTGATGTTTAAAGCTGAACAGGTTATATGATGAGATTAACATAACAATTCTATTATAGTTAGCCCCTTTCTTACTTTCATCCTTATAATGGGAATATCCTGGTAAAAATGAATTTTTTCCCACATTTTTATCCTTTGGTTTAGCTTACCAAGAATCCATATGTACTTATATGTCAGAAGGCCCAAAATAAAACTTGTCTGTGCTAATTCTTACATTAACTTTTAGTGAGCCTTTCCTACTGTAAGCATTTGAGTATATATTAGAAAGTGTGAAATTCTCTATATAATTTCCCATAAATTTCAACATGTAAGTATTTATGTAAAGTATTTTCACTTTTTCCCAATTTTACATATTTACAATTTCTCATTATAATTTTTCTTTGATCTTTTATTTGTTTGGAAGTATGTTTTATAAATTTCCAAATTGATTGTATTTTCTAATCCATTTGTTTGTTTTCTATTAATTGCCCTCTGGTCAGAACCTGATTTGACTAATATCAAGCCTTTTAAATCTGTTGAGCATAGCTTTAAGTTCTAATACATGGCTAACTTTTGTAAATATCCTATATGTACTTGAGGAAAATGTTTGTTCTCCAATTGATAGGTTCAATGCATATCTTATGCATATTACATCAGGCTCTTATATTTTGTGCTTCAAGTCATGTCATTATGGATTTTGGGATTACTCAGGTGATCTGTGTTTACTTAGAGATATATGTTTAAAGTTTTTACGAGGCCTATGGCTCTTTCCATTTATCTTTGTAGTTAATGTTAAAATTTTCATTATTATATAGTTTGAAGTGTTATTAAATAATTATAAGCTCATAATCATCACATTATCCTGGTGAATTTCAATCTATATCTTCATAGATTGCATTTTAGTCTTTAATATTGGTTTTTACCTTAAATTGTACTTTTTTTCTCCCAGCAACATTAGTAGAACTATAGTAGCTTTCTTTTTTAGTAGGTAATATTTTCTGTATCTTTTTCAATCATTTGAGTTTCATACTTTCTTCTTATATTTTAAGGATGAATAGCATTCATAGCATATGATAAGATTTTAAAAAAATCCATTCTGAAAATCTGTTTAATTTAAAAATTTAGACCACTTATATTTATTGTGATTGATCATTGGATTGAATGCTCCATTGAATTACATGCTTTCAACTAATCAATTTTTTTTCTAAATCTTTTTTCACCATGTCTCTTTCTCTTACTCTCTCTCTCTCCCCACCCCCCCATTTCATTTTTTTCCCCTACTTGTTTGGAAGTTAATCGGTGCATGCCATTAATTTATGGTTTGCCATATTTTTTTTGTTTTGTTTTTACATTTATACTCAAGACCTAAAACTAAAGTGTCTTAACCTTCTTCTTAAAACCAATAATCTTGTAATTCCTTAATACCCATTCATTCCTCTCATATTAAATCCTATTATTTGTTATTATTTCATTGTAGTTCAAGTATATTTCAAGTAAAACTATGTCCTGTTTTAAGCCCCAATATATATTAAATGTGTTTCTTCTTATTTTTTTTTATCATAGTCAGTATTTATTTAGATTTACCTCATATTAAGCAGTCTTTGTTAATATTCTTTTCTGTCATAGTCATGAATGAATGAATATTCATGTATGAAGAATATTCTTTAGTCTTTATTTTGTCCTTACTGAATGATTATTTTCTGTGTATAGAATTCTGTATTTACAAATATATTTTCTCATAACATGGAAACTATTATTCAGTTGTCTTCTGGTTTTAATTATTGTTACTAAGAAAGCTGTCATCTGTTAAATTGCCATTTCTTTGTTAGTTGAGCTCTCATTTCTCTTTGGCTGGTTTGAAGAAATTTCGTTCTTTGTTGATATGTAATGTGTTTTCTTGTGAATTTTTGGACATCTTAGATCTAAGAATTGTTTTAACAATTCTTTTAAAAAAGCCTTTTCCCTTTGAATAAAGACTCATAGTCTTTCTCCTTTTTTTTCCCACCAAAATTTCACTTATGTATATGATACATCTTATTTTCTTTCATCATCTCTGTCTCTTAACTTCCATTTCATATATATTCCATCTCTGTGTTGCATACAGGGTAGCTTCACTTTCTCTTCCAATTAACTAACTCATTCTTCAGTTGAGTTTAATTCAGGAAATCAGCAAACTTTTTCTAAAAGGGCCAGACTTTAAATCTTCTAGGCTCCCGGGCCATATGGTCTCTGTGGCAACCATTCTACTCTGGACTGTAACATGAGAACAACTAGAGGTGATACATGAACAAATTGGCATGACTGCATTCTAGTAAAATTTATATACAAAAACAAGCAATTGGCCTATAGGACATAGTTGCTGATCCCCACTTGAATCTATTGAATTTTAAAAAATATTTTACAGTTTTAGAAGTACCATTTGCTTCTTTTTCAAATCTGCTTTTATATTTCTAATAGTCTATTTCTAATAGTGTCTTGTACCTTATACATATTTTATATCCTGTCTCTTGATAATTCTAGTATCTGAGTTTTCTTTCAATATTCTCTTCTTTAAAAGATTTTTTTTAAATAAATAAATAAAAGATTTTTTATTGGGATGAAAGGGTGCAAAGGGGGAGAGATAGAGAGAATCCCATGTAGACTCTGCACTGAGTATGGAGCCCCATACGGCACTTACTCTCAAGACCTATCTCTTGGGATGCCTGGGTGGCTCAGCAGTTGAACATCTGCCTTTGGCTCAGGACATGATCCTGGAGTCCCAGGATTGAGTCCCACATCGGGCTTCCTGCATGGAGCCTGCTTCTCCCTCTGCCTATGCCTCTGCCTTTCTCTGTGTGTCTCTCATGAATAAATAAATAAAATCTTAAAAAAAAAAAAAGACCTGTCTCTCAACCAACTGCCTCACCCAGGCACCCCTCAATATTCTTTTATACTGTTTGTTATTTCTATTGGCTTAGACTCATGGCTCCTTGCTCACTTGTGTGCTTTGTGATTTTTACTGTTACTCATTTTTTTTTCCCTTAAAATTTAATGAGGACTGGAATAATGTTATTCATTCCAGAGAAAATTTAGATTTTTTGGTAGATTCTCAAGAGACTACAAATCAGGAAACATTTTAAAATTCTTCTTATAAGTTGATTTTACCATACACAGGTAGTGTTATTTCAGACCGAACATGTGTATTATTTGTGGTCACCAAATCACAAGAAATACATATTTTCCACATCCATTGCGAACCTCCTGTGGTGGCTGTGAAAATGTCTCACCATATATCCTGCTGCAGGGAGCATAACTCACTGAAGATCACTCTCCCTAACCTTTGAATCCATGTCTGTGTTTGCATGGAGGATACATTTTCCACAAACTACTCCCAGCCAGTGTCTGAGCACAGTGAGAATACTAATGGAGGCCTATTCCTGCAAGATAGGGGAGCCCTTTAACTGGGGACTTTACCTCTAAAATTCCCCATTGACCTGACCAAAACTGTCTTGGACTATGCTCCAGTCTAAAACTCTGCTTAATCTTCATGCCCTGTCTCTCTTGTATTCATAGATTTGTTATTCTGAAGGCTCTCTACCTTCCCTGGCTTCTACCACTTTATCCCTAAGAGATATTTCTTCGATCATACCTCATGCACATCTAATCCTATCTTGGAATCTACTTGTCAGTGGCCTCAAACTAACACACTTTCATATTATCTTGAAAAAATAAGATCCCAGATTATTTTATGAATATGTATTCATTATATATACATTTATGTATATGTATATATATAACTGCATACAATTATTCCCTTGCTTAGGGACAAGGTATTGTTAAATCTTGCTGTTTTCTAAAAAGTATGTTAATCTAACCTAGCTCAATAGACGTAATACAGAATAATACAGATAATATATAATAACTCTATCTCAGATGCTTGTCAGGAAATTTAACTAACTGATCTTAATACCCATCAAATCTGGTTGATTGCCCAATGGATATAAAATCTAATTGTTCCTCCAGAAGCATTAAAATGTGGCTTGTATTAAACTACAACATTAGCCATCTGCTACATATGTGGACCTCATTGTTTATTTCTCTCCATTCCTAAATACCACCATATCCCATTCCACTACTTTTAATTACTCTTTTTCTGAATTGTGTTTGGCATATATTGAGGGATCTTCTAAAAGATTTTCATGTAAAATGTGTCTAAAGCAATGTATGCTGTTAATAATGTTCTTAGAATGATAACAGAATATAAAAGGTGACCTAAGGGAAACTTTTTTTCTCTTGCCCCAATTTTAGAATTAGTGTTTTCCTTAAGAAACTAATTTATTATATTTGCTGCATACATGGAGTTGTGGAACTCACCAAATTTTCAACTTTGTACTGACTCATTTTACTTTACTTTTCCCGTATATTCTATATGTATGTATATATGTGTATATTTGTAGTTTTATGTATTCCTTTGCAATACTACAGAGTATGTCTGTAGCATAATTTGTTATCCATTCACCTGCTAATGGACTTTTTTCCCCCAAGACTATATATATTCATTTACTTTACTGCCTTTCTTTGTAAATTTTCTGCTCAAAATTGTGTATTTTTTTCAGTTGACATTATGCCATAAATATTTATTTGTTTGATTTTGTAGTCTTCAGTTATTACTTTAATAGGTGAATTATATTCTTCAAATGGGTGCACTATAACTTACCTTTCCTGTTTGCGTTAATATGGCAGAGTAAAAAATATTAAACATAAATATCCAGAAGCTTTCCCCTTTTCTGCTTTCCTCAGATTATTTTGCTTGATCACTTTTGATCTTTCTGTGGTGTTCTGAGAATATGGTGGAGAGGTAATGGGGCTGGGGGTGGGTGCAAGAGAGAAGTCGAGTTAGAAAGAGAAAGAAAAGGAAAGTGAACCAGGAGAATTGTCCAAGAGGAGTTTCATCAAGGGAGAGAACCAGCTGAGGGTAGCCGCCTGTGATATGGGATTTGGAAAGAAAATATTTAGGATATTTGTTGTTTGTTGTGTAGTAGGATAGTCTCTTCTTTGTCACCTCTCAAGAATGCATTTGGAACAAATACATGATTCAGCAAGACCTTTGTTAATCCAACTCTAGTTTCTTTAGGAAATAATAAGAATACCTCATGGAAACACAACTATATTGGGTTTACACTTAATTTTTTTTTGTTATTTTGCAGTTTTAAGTAAAGCTTTAACAAAAGGAACTGACATATTTTTACTACTCTTACTTGTGCCTTAGTTGATAAAGTTGAAAACACTATCTCTAATTTGAGTATGAGCAAGTTTGACAGAGTTGTTATATTACCTGAAATAGAAATTAAAAATGGCCTTAGCAATAACAGGATAAGGATAAATCTAGTAGTGATAGTTCAGTGTGTTTAGAAGCAGGAACAACCTAAAGAATCGCTGAATAAAGTAGAGAGATACTGTTTAGGCAAATGTACCATGCAAAATATCTGCTGAGAAACTAACAGGCAAAATGGTTTAAAAAATAATAGTATCAGGGCATGGGTTATTGATATGTAAAATTTTTACATTCTGTATGTTTGAAATCTGCAGCTTAAAGGAAAGGAATAAAGAAGGAAAAATCAAGAAATAGTGATCACTTGAAATGTAACTTCCAGAGAGCCAGAAAAGTTTAATGAATTCTCAGTAAGTATTTATAGTTGTCTATTTTTAACAGATGAGGTATATTTTCACGGATCTCTAGTCAGTGCACAGGTAGATGTAGACAAACACACCTAAAAATTAACAAGAGAAATCGGGGTTAAGAGGCAGAATCTAATTTTGGCCATAAGTGTGATCAGGATGGAAACCAGCCAGACAGAAAAATCATGGGTTCTTAGACATGCCTGGGAGTGTCTTAAGTGTAAGGAACCATAGCTTCTTTGAATGAGTAGAGTGTAAACTGCTTGCATATATAGATCTGTCTCAAATGATCTTCTTTGGAGGTCCCTACTAGCTTTAGGGCATTCCACTGATTTCATTGATGAAGTTAGAAATGAAACAATATTTATATGAATTCTGTTTAAGGAATCAGCCAGCCAGCAGGTTTAGGACAAGTATTTTTGTGATCAGTGGAGATAGACCTAATCACTATTCTTAGCATTTCCATTTTTCTGGCATTCTTAGAAACAGAATTGATACATATATATCTTGACCCTTCCTTTATTATTGAATGAAATAATCTAGGAATATAAAATGGATTTCTAAATATAGAGATTTTATGGCATCATTATTTAAAATCCTAGCCAGATTGGTCATAAACTCATCTAGTATACTAGTATTTCTTTTTAAGCCCTGATTAACAGGAAGATGGTTACTAAACTCTTAACAATATCATAGTGTCTAACACACTCTGGAGGAGGTTGGTTGATAAAATTGTCCTTTTTATTGCATCTATTGTTGTAGTTGTTTAATTTTTTAAGAGGAATAATCATTGTTTAAATAAAAATGAAATTAAACTATAAAATATGATAAAAAACAAAGATGAACATTTAATATCGTTAATTGACAGCCAATGTTTACTATACTTACCTGACTGAAACAGTGTAATTCTTTGCTGGCATCCATATTTCTTACTCTGTAAATAAAGACCATGCTTCTGTACATTTTTCGTATACTTATTTATATCAAAAATGTGTCTATTAAATGTTTGATAAATGAAACACACTGGTTTCATTAAACATGGACTTAACAAATTAGCCTAAAACGCACAAACACACCCAAAATGGATGCTTGCCTCAAGATCCTATAGCTGGAAATCAGTCATATTTATTTCTGTTTTCATGGTTCCTGATCAATTTCCGATATTCTTCATCTTTGTGTTCTTTTTAAATGTGAACGTTGACACTAGTTAGACACAGTCTTTGTAATTCTTCAGTTTAAAGGCCCCATATCATATGTTTTTAGCAACTGAGATGTTTGGATTAGCAGTGTAACAGCGGATTTCAGATGAATTCCAGAGTTTAAAAGCTAAACTAAGCATGGATCAGTCAGTGTTTCCCACAAAAAAGTGACACCCTTTTGCAATTCGATTTTCCAACTGATAAAAGATTGACTATTGCAGATAATGTTTCTGCATTTAAACCCATAAGAATTATTGTGAAAGCAAGTGGAACTCATGAGAGACCAGGGGGTTAAAGTGAAGGAACCCTTGCAGGGAAAGGAATCGAGGATTGTCTTTAGAACCCATGCTACCTGAGCAACCAGGTCAAAAAAGCTTCCTCTAATGAAGATCCATCCATTACCATGACGTGCAAGCTCTAGCTGTAGATCACTTTCATGGTCTCCAAAGAAGCTGAGCAGTTATCAGTAACATTCAAAAATCCACTGGAAAGTCATTCATTTCACTTTATGGTCCTAATTAGCCATTTGTATAGTTCTATAATTAAATATGTTCCTTTCTCATCAAGTTTTTCACTTTAGTAATGATACCACTGTGCCACAAACAGGCCCCATGCTGCTGGGTTTGGGACTTATTCATAGCATTTAATTGGTCACCCAGTGGTTAGCCAATAACCCCTTCTATGGGAAGCAACACTCTGAATGCTGTTAATGGGCTGGAGGCACAGTGATTGCCTCCTGGTACCCAGCAGTACTGGGAATAAAGCAATTTCCTCCACTGTGTTGTGTGCCCAATAGCTAATCCTCTCAACTCCTGAAATGCACACTATTTGGTTATAAGTATTTGTGCTGGCTTACTTACCGCTGGGTTGTTAATAGGCAGTGATTCTTCAATGCTCCTTCAGTGAAGTTACAGTCTGCTTGCTGACTGCTAATTAAAACAAGTTTGCTCTCTAAGACTGCAACTAAAAGGTAGCAAGGTCATCTTATTTAATGCAGTAACCTTTTATTTAACAATGTTGATACACTACTCATATGTGTACGTTTTGTAAACTGGCAAGTCTATTATTGATTGCTTCAAAAGAACAAAAATCAAGCCACTGACTAGTCTGCCCTCCTTTGAAGTGAAATTGTTAAAACTCCTGAGTCCAGGCCTCTGCTATATAGTTAAAACACAGGCTTGCTGCAGGATTCTATTTACGATATTTGGGCTTCTGAAAACAAAAAAAAAAAAAAAAGAAAGAAAAACATTGACTGTGCTAACCATAAATGTTCAAGCCATTAAAGTAATACTTGGCTTCATTTCCCATGTGTTTTGTTTTAATTATAGTTTGATGTATGAAAGAACATTATAGAGACTCCAACTTAGAAAGTAAAACAATCGGTAGATGGCACTTCCCAACTGTCTGCTTGGTGTAAATACACATAATGAAGTCTCAGAAATAGGGTTCTGAACAATAAAATAAAATGAAAATCAAGGTGACTTGTATTGGACAGAGACAGTCATTTTTTTTGCCATTAAAGTGCCCAGATATTTTTATGTCACATCTCATTGAGATCTGTGTGGGAAAAAAAATTCTAATTTACAGAATTTTTTATGTAGGCGTCTTCCTTAAGATTCCTGGGATTCATCTCTAGTGATGCCAAAGAAAACAATGCAATATACTCTATAAGACAATATGGTACCTCTTCCTGCCTTAGGCACTTTTTATAGAGCCAGGAGTGTCAAAGTAAATTATTCCGGGCTCTCAAAGTTATTCTGCCTCCAAGTTAAACATTATTGCTTCAGAAAATACAGTTCTAAGTCTCAACCATAAAAAATTAGAAACATTTTTTAAATTCTCCACTCACAACCAGAAAGAGAGAGGCATTTTAAAGACAAAATATTGTAACTGTGGAAAAGGCAATATTGTCTCCTGGGGCAAGGTGACATCACAAGCAATTTGTCTCTAGTGTATAAAGCAAAATACATTTTAGAGGGGTTTGATGTCAAGGATTGAAATACCATTTGGGAGCTAGAGGGTCCTGTATTATGTACATTGGAAAATGTGTTCATATGTAGCTGTAATTATGCAGATAGAAGTACATCCAGTCAACAAAGAAAAAAAATTCACCTTAAAATTCTTTTCATGTATATAGTGATAAATCAATACTATTTTCCTATTGCTTCTGTAATAATAGGCAAACCAATTGGATATATATTTAACTTGTATAATAAATCATTATACTGAAATGCAATAAATATGTTGTAAGGCCAGTAGCCAATAAATTTTCTTTAAAAATCCTGTTATATGATACTTCTTCAGACCATTCATTGAGTTATAGTAGAAAAAACTTTTAATTAGTTCAACTTCAGTGAATGTATGTACATACACACACATTAACGCACATGTATACACACTCACATGTACGCACACATATACACTACATGTATACACACATTCATATATATATAAATATATATACATATATATATACACACACAGACATCTCTTCATTAGTAATGATGACTTATCGATAGTGGAAAATAACAAAGTACTTTTAAGTTGGAACTCTCTGCCATCAATGAGTTGCCTGACCTTAGGCATTTTCTTTCTGCTCTTTGTTTGCTTATATGTAAAATAGTGACAAATCTATACTATAAAGAGATGATTATTACTCATTATCTCCTAAAATATTTTTAAAAGATTATTCATATATATCTATTTCTATATCTTTATGTTATATATATGAATGTTATACACATATATGCATATATACAAACTATATGCATATATACAAACTCTTATTTGCAATAAGGATAATTCTGAAAACATTTTTATCTAGTATTTTGTGCACTACAGTACTAAACGCACAGGTCAGGAAATAGTTTATTGTAGAAAGTAAGAGCCAAACCTTGAGCCAAAGCTCTACAGTCAGGCTTCTTGATTCTGTCACCCATTGTCTGTGTGATATTGGACAGTTGATTTAACATGTAGGTACTATGGTTTCCTTATCTTTACAATAGAGTAAATCATAATATCTACCTCACAGAGTTACTGGGAGGACTAAATGAGATAATGTACAAATTGCTTATAATAGTGTCTGGAACATTACAAAGACCTGATAAACATCAGCTACCATCATCATTATATGCAAAAGCACATTTGATTCCTGCCCATATCCTTAATGAATTCATTCATTTATCCAACAAATATATAGTATATAAACATATATAATATATTTTATATATACTGTATTTAAAATATGTGTTTTATATATATATAATTTTTTAGTATCATCTATATATCTGATATTGTAAGATATATTGTTATATACTAGCAAACAATGTAGCAAACATTATTTGTATCCTCATGTGCATTAATTCTTTAAAGCCATTGAATTCGAGTAAATGAACAAACAAATAAATTATTACTACAGATGTGATCAGTGCTATCAGAAAAAGGAAGCTCACACTGCCAGCAAAAGCAGAGCTTGGATTTGAACCTGGGTGGGCTCGGTGACAAGAAATTTTATGTACTTAACTGCTGTGTGGTAAGCCTCACCAGTGAGTGACAGATGCTGGACTGGATCAGCATGGAAGCTAGGGATGCAGTACCGTGAGGAGTAGCTTCAGCAGGATAAACACTGTTACCTCCAGCACAGAGATAAAGGAAGAGCAGGAGAGAGAGAGAAGAGCAATGTGGAATATGTAAGAGAAAGAAAATTTGTTGAGAACATTTCAGGTGTGCTGAACCTGGATTCAGTCATAGGGGCCATCTGAAGTTGAAGCCATCTGCAGCTAATAGGAGCTAGAATAAGGAAGGGAAGGAGAAAAAGGAGGAGAAGAAGAATGAGGAAGGAAATAAGGAGGTACTGAGGAGGAGGGGGAGGAGGAAAGGAAAAGGAAGAAGAAGAAAGGCTTTACAGTGGGATTGGTAAAAGAAAGGAGTAAGAAAAGAAGTGGGGAAATAATTAAGAAAAATGTTTACCCTTTTTAATATTTGAATATCTCATAACAACGAAAGAAAGACAAAAAAATTAAGAACAGGAGAATTTGTAAGATTTGATATTCTTTCACAGGGATAAGCGATATCTTTGCCAACAAGATATTATGTTGTGGAATTCCTGTTTCAAGTGAGAATATAAATCAAAGGAATATATTTGTGTTTATCCACAAACAAGAGCTAGAAATCGTGAGCTGAGTTTCAAGTCAGCAGAGGAATGGCTTTATTTGGTGATTTCATAAAGACAAAACAACAACAAACAAACAAACAAAAAAAGCAATCCATAAAACTACTGGAAGAAGTTGTAGAGATAATTCCACTTTATAGGCTAAGTGGCCTGTGAATTTTATCCTGGTATGATCTGGTTCCTAAATATGTCGTGAGTTTACAAAACTAGGAACAGACATATCAGGCTTGAAATGATACTAATTAGCATGAGAGGTACCTGAAGTAAGAGGGAATAAGCTTACATTGCTCCCAAAATTTTCCCATGTGTGGGCAGAAGAGATTATGATTGGGATCTGGGAAAGAGACATTCCCAATTAGAAGACTTAAGAAATAATATGTGTATAATGTGTCACCAGGAGCAGTGTTCTGAGTGTGAAGAAATAAGATTAATAAATTTTATGATTTCTCCATGTATGGTGATAAATGTTAACTAGACTGTAGTGATCATTTCACAATAAATACAAATCATTGTACACCTGAAACTAATATAATGCTGTATGTCAAGCATATTTAAATAAAAAAAAGGATATCTCATTTTTAAGGAATCTATTCCATAAAAAGAAGGAAATACTCATTGACTTATTGAGCAACTTACAAGCTTATAGGCATTCAATAAATATTTGTCTACTTTATATTTATTCATTTATTCACAATTTAAAATATATTGTTTTTAATGCTTCCTGGTGGATTTAGTTGCCCAAGGCATGAATACATTTGATATTTTGCTGAGACACACAATCTAACCGTAGGTACAGCCAGGCTGTTGTGCGGAGGGTCACTGGGTAAGGAGTGAATCCTTCAATCAAGCTGCCTTAAATACAGACTTCAAAATGACTTAGCTGTTGGTTATTATCCTTGTCATTACACTACTGCAGTTTTTAAGATAAATCCTGTTTCCTTGTATAAATTAGCTCCAAAAAGAAAGCCAATGTCTAGCATGATAAGAGTATTCATAGACTTGTGCGATAGTCTGGTACGTCTTCAACACAGACCTTGGAAAAACAGTTCACAAAAAAAAAAAAGGCACTGCAATGTTTATGAGGAAAATGATGGTTACTCTGAACTGTTTCAGCATGGAGAAATGTTCCATGGAACATATCCAAAGGCGTCAGAGGAAGCTTCATTAGAGAGATAACTCTTGAGCTGAGATGTGAGGGTAGGGAGATAAGAGGGCTGTGTCTTCTGGCCAGAATGCATTGCCTGTCCCTTATCTGTGCATGTTTGGTAGCCTGCACTGGCATATAGTAGCTATGGCAATTGACATGTAATGGCATGCATGAGCTCTTTCAGAGATGGAAATGACAGTGTTTGAATATTGCATTTGGGGGTAGTGGGAAATGAAGGATTCTAAGAGGACACCCCAATTTTAAGTTTGGGATAATTGGTTCACTAGGGATGTAGGAAACGAAGGCATAGGAAATAAATAAAAAGGCAAGTCAGATAGAAAGTCTATACTTTTAACATGGGGATAATGATAATAATTATAGGTTTGTCATGAGCATTAAATGAGTTAGTAAGTACAAAGTACATCGAAAAATGTCTATACATTGTAATCAATGTTAGCCGTTATTTTTTTTAAGATTTTATTTATTTATGTGAAAGAGAGAGAATGAGGATGGGTGGGGGAGGGGCAGAGGGAGAGGGACAATCCAACTCCTTGCTGAACAGGGGGCCTGATGCAGGGCTCCCTCCCAGAACCCTGGGATCATGACCTAAGCCAAACGCAGACATTTAACCCACTGAGCCACCCAGGTGCCCCTAAATATTAGCAGTTATTTAGAGACATATTAAGAAAAAAAGAGAGACATATTAAGTAAATTAACAAATAACAAGCAGATAGATTACCATGGAAAATAAAATACTTCACACTGAAAAAATTCCAAAATAGCATAAAGAAATAAAAGCATACTAGTTAATTAAATTGTCATTATAAATAATATTATATAAAATACTGAATCAAAGCTGGTAAAGAGATGCACAGAAGTAAAATCTGATGAATTAGTCTGATGGGACTAAGAAACATTTATTTTCATGTTGAATTGAAGGTTTCTATAAACTTTGAGGTGAAAATGGCACTATATGAAAATTCTTTCATGAGCTTGTATTATATTGAAAAGGATGCTCAATTAAAAAAAAAAAGAAAGGGGAAAAAAGATGCAATAAGGGTTAGGGATACAACTGAGTTTGTAATCTCACTTCAGAGAAATTCTATGAAATCCCCTGTAGATGAATATAGCAGAATACAGCAAGAAATTTTAGAAAGAGTGCTAGAGTTTGGGATGAGAGATGAGATAAAGCTTGGTAGAGAACAAGGAACCAAACACGAAGCAGCATGGAAAAGGTAGCTTCTCACAGAAGGAGAAAAGACACACTTAAAGATAACAAGAATTTGCTTAGGAAGATAAAAGGCAAATGAAGAGAAACTGGAGAAAATGGGACTGAAGTTTTTAAACAAATACGAAAAGGAGGGGAAAAGGTGGGAAATGAAATCAACATTGTAGGTCATATAAGAAGAAAAAGGAAAGAAATAATTTATGAAAAATTGATGAAGTAATTGAAATCACATATTTTGGGGTGTAAGAAGTTAAAATGAAAACTTTTTAAGATTGTATAAGAAAAGAGGTTTTACTTTTGGCACATTCTGAAACATGAAGTTAGATTATATTTTAGCATTTTAAAAAATTGACTGGTTTTGGATATTATAGAAATGTTTGCTGCAAGTTTTAGGACTAAGATTAGGGGATTTTGGATCAGTTAACAGTGGGCAAGAGCCATGTGAGGATGATATTTATGTTAATATACATAAGATTAATCTGTGAAACATTCAGAGTATGTTGGATTGCATGAGATCATACATAAGACTTTGGAAAGGTTTAAAAATGAAATGTTTAACAATCTCAAAAAAACCCAAAGAGAAATGTAAAAAATAAAGCCATTTTAATTTATGGTGATACTTTACACATAACATGAGAGATTATATTGGAAAGGGATTTCAGCATTCACAGAAACCTGCAAGTAGATTAAAAGTATAACTAAAACTTATCTCTGAAACCAAATATTTAATTGGCATATAGAAATGGAGATGCAAAATCACTTATTTAAATACATATTTAACAAAACAGTTTCAAGTATTTAACAAAAAGGGATAGAAATGCCTTAGCAAAACTGGAAAAAAATGTGTAAATAAAGATTGCTTTTAAGTCTTCTTCTGATGATTCTATGATGTTAGATGAAAAGAATCACCCCCAAAGTGCGTAATTTGACAGCTGTGTATGGAGTAGAGTGAATTCCTGTTAGGATAGAAATAAATGGAATCTGTACTAGGGATGATCAAGGACGTGGGAGTTTGCACCTTTCCAAGATGACAGAGGAGAATACGGCATCATTAATAATAATGTAAAGAAAGCTCTTGAGAGGAGAAGTAAATTTGTAGGATTTAAAGACCAAATTAAACATTCCCAGTGACAAAAGCATTAACCGAGTGTTTAGGTTAAATAAAAATAAGATAAAGAGGAATAATAAACAATTTAATCATTTTATTTAGAAAGTATAAGGATGATAATAGAACAGTAATGTCAGGAATGAATCCAAGTGTTGCTAACCTAATTCACAGTTGTTCAGAGAAATAAGTAATGGATACAGACTTAGAAGATAAACAAGAGATTTAAGATGGTTCAGAAGGAGAAACTGTTAGATAAAAAAATAAGTTGTTTGCAGAACTACCTTAAAAGAAAGGAAGAAACAATATATACATGTGTTTCCAAGAAATTTAAAAAAGTGATTTGAGGGCAGACATCAGAGTCAAAAAATGGTCTATGATCTCTTTGGTCTGGTCACTGCAGAAAGACAGTGCTTTGGGACTAACAACTATACTGCTACATTTTCCAAGACTTCTGAGGTCTGACCCAGTATCCTCTGACTGTTGTTTTCAAAGGCATGAGAGAGAAAGGTGAAATGATCACTACCATGAAACAGAGAAGGTTAACAATGACATGTCTTGAAAGTGAAGAGAGAAGATATTTGAAACTAGAGGACACTGATTTCACAAGTGCTCATTGCAAGATTTTTAAGGAATTTTGCTCAGGGGATGGTGAAAAATAGCACAAGACATGGTATTCAAGATAAAGCATAAGACAACAAAAGGGTAGAAAGTATCTGCCATAATTTTGGTAAACGTATGATCACACACCATGTTGAAAATAGAGAGGAAACATTGTGTGAATAAAGAAAAAAGCTTTTATTCAGGCAAATCATGATTTTACTTTATTTTTTCAAGTTGTTTTTCCAGAACAGGTTTAGAAACAAATAAAAATAAAATAGATGCATCCTTTTTACTCGAGGGGTGGCAAGAAATATAAACTTCATAGGGCTTAAGCTGGCTCAGCAAATAGTCTCTTCCTGGATGAATCAACTTCAGACCCTTTCAAAAGAAGACAGCTACCAAAATTGGCTGAAGACTTAAAAAGAAATGGTAATCCATAATTTGACCCTAGTCATTCATATGAATATTGTCTATGTGTAAATGATAGCTTTTATATAAAGGATGTAACAGATAAATGAACAATATCCACCAAGACTAAATGTAAAGCATATTTCAGGTAGAGATAATGTAGAGAGAAATATTGTAAATGCCTATACAAAGTTTTGCAGGGAAGAATCTAGAAAA
The DNA here is from genome assembly GCF_048164855.1 of Canis lupus baileyi. Lineage (NCBI taxonomy): Eukaryota > Metazoa > Chordata > Mammalia > Carnivora > Canidae > Canis > Canis lupus. The sequence goes on from NC_132838.1 coordinate 85,021,931, forward strand.
TGGAATGAAATGGAAGAAAACAATTGAAAGTGAACATGTCTGGAGGTTTGAAATTTTGGAAACACATTATAGGGGTGCCTGGATGACTCAGTTGGTTAAGCGTCTGCCTTTGGCTCAGGTCATGATCCCAGGATCTTGGATCGAGTCCCTCTGAGGGCAAAGCCTACTTCTCCCTCTTCCTCTGCCCCCAAATTGTGCTTGCTCTTTCTCTCTCCCTCTCTCAGATAAATAAAATCTTAAAAAAACACATTATAAATCTTGTGAGGCAATTTTTGTTGATATCCTTTCTACCCTTTATGTCAGGTATACACCACTAAGGTGAGATGCACTGTGCTGCAGACGATACACTTTCTAGTCTTAATGAATTTCATTTTATTCTTTTTATTTTTAAACATAGAAGGCAGTTTATATGTTGGACACCATCACAGCATGCTATTAGATTTCATATACTTTATTTTTATGATCTAATTTCAAGTAGGCAACATATGATGACGAAAAGATCGAATTTAAAATTCCATGTGCTCACTGAATACTTAGAGTCATTTATTCAAGCAGATGTTTATTGAATTCCTGGTGTATTCTGGTTACCATGCTAGCAAATGGGGATGTACCTTGGTAAACAATGTACATCAGACTCTTATTCTCACAGTAGTAATTTGTACCTGATTTGTTCAGCACAGTCCCCCACTACAACAAAACCTGGTACATAGTAGATGCTTAATAAACATTCATTAAATTAAGTAAATGGAGTTAAAGGATTAATTTGGGAACTAAGTAATTTAATAAGCAAGGCAATTTGCAGTATGATGAGTGAGTGTTGAGAAACACCTACTAGGGTTACCTAATCTATTAAGAAACTATTACAGATTTATAAGATGAGACAATATGAATTGAAGTTAAATGTGTAAGTGGGGGTGGGGTTGGGGAGGGGCAGGCGAGAGGAGGGAGAGGAGGTTTAGTAGGAAAAAGTATTCACAGAGACTCTGAGGAGGCCTTAAAACATCCCAGGACCTGGAAGAAGCTCCGTGTGTGTATATGAAAGCTGAGTGTGAAGGAGATCTTAGCAAAGAGTTAAACTTGTTGGGGTTCCCCATATGTTGTACCAAAGAGGTCAGATCGGTTGTTAATAGCAATGTGAAGTCATTGAGATCTTAGGCAGGAAAGTGGCACACCCATTTGTGTTGTAGAACACAACCTTCTTGGCATCTTTTGGCAAGGTGGTGGAATAAATGATCTAACACTGGTCTTATTGCAAATACCTAAAAATTCTGAATGAAAACCTGTAACAATTCTTTTTTTTTAAATTAAATAAATACATAAATTCTTTATGTATTTATTCATGAGAGACACAAGCAGAGGGAGAAGCAGGCTCCCTGATGGGAGCCCGATGTGGGACTCAATCCCAAGACCCTGGGACCATGACTTGAGCCGAAGGCAGATGCTCAACCATTGAGCCACTCAGGTGCCCCATCACAAAAATTCTTTCTAACATGTAACAAACATTCTTTTTTTGCAACAGAGAGAACTCAACTCAGTTGAAGGAAATCAGAGCTAAACATTAGAGACATAAGCACGAGAACTGATATTACATATATGCTAAAGAGAACAAGGAGCTAGTTTATTTCTCCTGAAACCCCGCTTGGGCAGGGAAGGGGGCTGTGGTTTTGAAACAAAATGCCAGCATAAAGCCAGGTCCTTTAAAAAGACATGCTCTCCCATAAAAGGGTGCACAAGAAAAATTCTATAGGGAGAAGACAATGAAACTTAACTCTCCTTACATCAAAGTGAACAAATATCAAAGCATTTCCTAAAAATTTTAAGCTCCAATTCTATTCTTTCTATTTCTGTAGAACCCAGATTTTATGCTAGTTCTATGGTTCAGGCAATATTAAATTGAAAACACACACACACACACACACACACACACACACACAAAAACTTAGTCTCAGGATTGTGATTTATTTAATTTCTGTAAAAGAAAGGAAACACAAAACTCCTCTAGGAAACTACTCCCATAGCCCATGCCCCATGAGATACATGTTATAGTTCATGTTATCCAAATTAAAAATACACAAATTATAGTCCACCTAAAGCAAGATTTGGCAGGGGAAAAATAGTTCCAGTCTGAAAAATGTTTAAAAAATTATATGGCAAATATGTTTCAAATGATAACCGAAGTAATTGAATGCCAAAGAAACAACACAATATTGGGGGGAAAGTTTTGGAATTTTGAGATAATTTCAATATAACTTTAGAATTGAAAAATAGAGTAATTGAAAGTAACAATACAGTAAGAGTGTCACATGGAAGTTTAGATGCAGATAAAGAGAGAATGAATAAATGGAACTATTGATGAGGGGAAACTACCAAAAATTTAGTACTGAGATAAAGCAATGAAAATTATGAAATAGAGGTTACAGTGAAGGAGGCCTAATGTGCATTTAATAGAAGTGATAATAGGAAGAATAGAGGGAATATGTTTGGAGATAATGGCTAAAATTTCCTCAGAACATATGAAAGTCTCCAAGATTTAAGAAGGTAACTATTTCAGAGAAAGAAAATCAAAATGATTCCACATCCAGATACATGGTAGTGAAATTTTAGCTCTTCAAAGACAAATTCTTAAAAACTACTAGAAAGCAAATTCAAATTTTAATTAGATTGCGAGAATAGTGTGAACTGTTTTTCTCAAAGGTAAAAATAGGAATCAGATGACAGTAGTAGTTTGTATTTAGCTTCATAGTGCTGAGGGAAATAGTATGAAACTAAAACTATATACGCATCTAAAAATAAACTACCTGAAGAGAAAACAAATATATATATATATATATATATATATATATTTATTTATTTATTTATTTATTTATTTATTTAATTTCCCCCCATGCAAGATAGATAACTTTATTGAAAAAATAAAAAGGTTGCATATTAGGAGGAAGTGAATTAAATTCAGAAAGAAGGATTAGCATGCAGGATGAAATAGCAAATTTTTTGATAAATCCAAGTACTTATGATATAAAATAATGAAGGCAAAATAATAATAATAGCAGCTTTTTTGAAGTAGAAATAAAAATTGTAGTAATGTTACAGCCAAGGGCAATGTATTCATTGAGGGTGATCAGATTTTATTTGGGAGAAAGATAGAGACACTGAGTACTTTAGATTTTGCTATGTAACATATTTTGTTAAGATTTTAAGGGAAATACTTTAAAATATAGAAATATTATGCACAACTTTCAAAATTGTAAATAAGGGAAACAGAAAGAGAAGGATAACTCCGTAGAACCAACAGAAGGTAAGAATGAAGAAAAGACACAAAGAAGATTCATCATAAAGAGCAAGCCCAAAATAAAAGGATAAGAATAAAATCAAATATATTTGAAATCACAAAATTGTAATAGGTTAAATTCACTAAAAGAGAAACTATTTTATGATTAAAAGAATAATAGCAATTTCACCTGGCTGTATGCTCTTTCTAAAGTTACATGTAAAAGACAAGAAGATAGGTGGGAAAATGGTGAAACAAACCAACAACAACAACAAAAAACAAAAACACACACAAAAAAATCATTTGAAGTTTTAGGGATTCTTTGTGATCCTTTCACTGTACTGTCCTGAATTTGTACATACTGTTATTCCTGAGTGTTGGTCTCTGATACCTCAAGCTGTAGGGCTTCTCTTCTCCCCTGACAAAGCTATGTGCGGCTTGGGGAGATGCTAAATCAAAAGCATAGCAAATTGGCAAATCTTATCAGGAGCAGTTCTGTATTTTGAGGGTAGTGTTTCCACCTCAAACACCTCCTCTCTGATCTTATAAGAATATAAGGATTCTTATATTTCTAGATGCTCTGTCGTTCTAAATTCTAACATCTGCTCTCTACACCTAGTAAAATTGCAGTTCTCTCCAAGTCCAGGACTGGGGAGAATGAAGTGTTCTCTTAAGCAACAAAACTGAAATCTTTTAGATTTTACCCAATAAATAAGAATTTTTGAAGACTAAACTTTAGTTTCTGCTGGCCTTTGGTGTTTTCCATTGCCTCTAAATAATTGTTTTTAGTTTTTTTGTTCAGTTTTAATAATTATTTTCTGTGGGAAGAATCACTCAAAATCTTTATACCGTCATTTTTAGAACTTCCACCGTGTTTTGTTTGTGCTTATTTTTAGATTTTTTTTAATGTGAAAATAAATACATATTAACTTTGTAATAAGATGAAGATTAGGAGATACCTGGGTGGCTCAGCGGTTTAGTGCCTGTCTTCGGCCCAGGACATGATCCTGGAGTCCTGGATCGAGTCCAACATTGGGCTCCCTGCATGGAGCCTGCTTCTCCCTCTGCCTGTGTCTCTGCCTCTCTCTCTCTCTCTCTGTGTCTCTCATAAATAAATAAATAAATAAATAAATAAATAAATAAATAAATCGTTAAAAAAAAAGACAAAGATCATTCTTCAAGGCCTCACATTGGGGTATTTGTTTTTGGTGTGAAGTGTTTTTTCACAGGTTTATTTCAGAATATTTTCGAAGTCCAAGAGTCCTATCCAAGTGAATGGTAGCAGATGAGTAATATAGATCGAGGAATTATTTACAAATCTTTTTGTTTGGAACAGTAAACTAACTGCAGTTTCATCTTGGATTGTAAGACTGGCCATATTGCTGCACGCTGTCATGATGTACTGACAATTAGGTACCAATAGATGAACCATGTATGTCATGGAATGAATGTAGCCTTTTTTTTTAGATTCTCAATACATTTCCCAAAAATATATTTATAGTATTGGAATGAACCCTTTTGAGTTTTTATCAAAGAATATTTTAATCTAAAACCTCAAATGAATTAAATATAGGTATATGTGTTTGTGTTGGAGTCACATTTTTTTTCCCCTAGGATTCAGATTTATAGTAGTATCAACTGAAGAAAAATAGTATAAAATCGATGCAAAAGTGTATGGTTAATTTTGTTACTTATGTTTTTTTTAAAATGTAGAGTCTAAAAAAATTAAAGGATTTATTAAAGAAAATGTAGCTCTGTGTCCCTTCTGAAGGATGTTTTGAACTTTCTAGCTCTATTTTTGTGCACTTCAGTAAATGACAAACAGCACAACTACATTTATTAACTGCCTGAGCATTATCTTTCAAATTTTGGGATCAGGAGTAAAAGTTGATATGGCCACGTTGTAACTATAGATGGCAATAATTTCTATTATTCAGAATGCTGGCAATATTTAAAATCTCAAAATAGTACAATGTATTTAATACTAGAGAATAAAACAGAAGTACAAAATGGATGCAATGACATTAGGTTATGGAGCGCTTGGATGACTTAGTTGGTTAAGGGTCTGCCTTCATCTCAGGTCACAATCTCAGGGTTCTGAGATGGAAACCCTTGTCACCTCCCTGCTCAGCAGGGAGTCAGCTTGTCCCTCTTCCTCTGCCCCTCCCCCTGCTCATGCTCTCTCGCTTTCAAAAATAAATAAAATCTTAAAAAGTAAGATTAGTTGCAAATTCTGATCTTTATACATTATATATATAAGCTTTCTCAATTTGCATATTGATATTTTATATGTAAATTTCGAACCAGGCACTTTCTGTTCAAATAATATAGACATAGGCACAAAAATAATTACATGTATATAATAATTATGGTACTATACTGTGTGGATAAAATCTATTTTATTATTTTACCTCTGCCTTATTCTTTAAAATGAGTTTTTGCAAATAAAAAGTATTCATTTCATTTACCTTTCCTGTCACTAGTGAAAGGACTAGTAGGTTTTATTCTGTGTGACATTGTTTGAATTGGTTCTTCCTAAGTATAGAGTATTTATAAATTGTACTGTGTTTAGAGAGTAAAGGGCATCACAACCCATTTTTCCCTTTAAAATTCATCTTGGAGTCTTACCATAACCATATAAAATTTTTAAAGTGTTCTAATCAAATTTTAATGCAAAATTATTGCTCAGTAATGAATGATTAACTACATGGTACTGAAGCATAGTGAAAGATAGTGAGGAGAAGCAGAAATTCAAAATTGGCAAGAGATATTATAGAAAGTTGGTAAAATTAGTAAGATAATTCTTTTTTTTTAAGATTTTATTTATTGATTCATGAGAGACATACAGAGAGAGAGAGAGAAGCAGGCTCCATGCAGGGAGCCTGATGTGGGACTCGATCCTGGGTCTCCAGGATCAAGCCCTGGGGTGAAGGCAGCGCTAAACCGCTGAGCCATAGGGGCTGCCCCTTTTCTTTATCACTTGGGGCTTCACTTACTATTTTAGCAAAATAAAATAAAATAGATAAAGTTACTGTCAAAAATATTTAAATGTAGGGTTCAAAATAACTTGAATGTTAGATTCAAAGAATTCTGGTTTAGGCAGCTGACTTGTTTGTTCCCTAATTACAGATTTTCTAAAACTTTTCATTCATTTCCAAGTTCATAAGCAAAATGCAGAAATTGTTGAAGCAAAGCTGCTTGCACAATGCATATATTCTGTACTCTCAGAAATTTCAGGATTACTTAGTGAACTTAAAATTTCTTTCTCAGCCCTCATCATTTTCACTTGGTTCTTTTACAAAAAGGTAAGGTTAAGAAATGTTCCAACAAAAGATACAGGTTAAGGTAAAAGGATCAGGCTTCAGAAGACAGAAAAACCTACAATAGATGGATGCCAACAGTAAGTGAGGACAGAGTGATGGGAGTTTTAATGGCGAAATAAACAAGAAAATTAAAAATAAAAAAAAAAGAATAGAAAGGGTATAGCAAAATAGTAATAGTAATCAAAGAAGGTTTAGGAAAAAGGCAATATGAAGATGTGTTCATGTGTTTGAGAGATACAAAGTTCTTCTCTTTTCAAACTATGAAATGCAATGTATTATCTAGCATTTAAAACAAAAAAAAATGTCCTTGACTTTTGTTAATAGAAATGGAGACATGCACCACTATGAAACAGTACATATCTTCCATTGAATTTTATAGATTTCTAGAGTCTGGGAATTTTATTTTTCTGGAACTGTATGTGAAAGACTTTCTGTATTAGTGTTAATACTACCTTGAACCTTAATGGGTAAGTGATATATAAAAACCCTTCTTGATTTTTTAGTTAGTAAAGTCTTGTATTATCAATATATTATTCTAGAGAACTTTAACTTTCTGGAAAATTATGTCCACATAACACAAAATGCAAGTGTATGTTTTAATTCAGTCCTTCTTTATATTACAGACAATTAGCATTTATTGTCCAAGGGATAACTTTAAAAAGAGATGTTTTTTATTTTTGTCCCTTTCTCAATAAGGACTGGTATTGTCACCAATATATACATATTGGTGTGTGTGTACACACACACACACACACATATTTTTAGTGTACAATGTGATGATTTGATAAAGGTATACATAAATTAAAGGATTCCCCTCAATGAGGTAATTAACATATTTATCACCTCACATTATTTATCTTTTTAATTTTTTTGGATGAGGACATTTAAGTTTTAATCTCTTAGCAAATTTCAATTTTATAATACAGTGTTATCATGTTATACATTAGATCCTAAGACTTGATTCATCTTGCAACTAAAAATTTGGACCCTTTTACCAACCTCTTTCTATTTTTCTTACCTCCTAGTCCCTGGCAACCATTTTTCTACTCTTTCTATACTTTTTTTTTTTTAATTCCACATGTAAATGATACCATGCAGAATTTGCCTTTCTGTCTGGCTTATTTCACTTAGTATAAATAATTCATTGATGTTGTCATAAATGACAGGATGCCTTTTCTTATAAGGCTGAATAATATTTCATTTTCTATATGATATATATAAATATATATATTTTTTGTTCGTTCATTCATCTGCCAATAGTAAAGTTGTTTCCATACTGTAGCTGATATGAATAATGCTACAATGAACGTGGGAATGGGCATATATATCCTTGTTACCCTGTTTCCATATCTAGAAGTGAGTTTCTGGGTCACAAAATAGTCCTGTTATTAGTATTTTGAGGAACCTCCATACTTCTTTGTATAATGCTTTTACCTGTTTATATTCTCTGCCACCCACCTCAACAGTATACAAGGGTTTCCTTACTCCATATCTTTACCAGCAGTGTTATCTCTTGTCTGTTTAATAGACAGCCAAATAGAGAGGCTAACAAATGTGAGGTGATATTTCATTGTAATTTTGATTTACATTTTCCTAATGATCAATGATGTTGAATATCTTTTCATGTTTTTTTTGGCCATTTATATGTCTTCTTTGAGAAATGTTTATTCAGGTCCTCTCTCCATTTTTTAGTTGATATGTAACTGATGTTGATATATTGATGTTTATATATATGTATATCATATATATATATATTTGCTATTGTGTTATTTGTACTTACCTGTGCACTTTGGATGTTGACCCTTTATTGAATATGTGATTTGCAAATATTTGTTACCATTTTATAGGTTGCCTTTTCATTTTGTTGGTGGTTTCTTTTGCTGTGTTGAATGAAGCTTTTTAGTTTGATGTAGTCCCTCTTGTATAATTTTTGCTTTTGCTTCCTTCACTTTGGGTATCAAACAAAAAAAAAATTATTACAAAGACATATGTCAAGAAACTGACTCCTTATGTTTTCTTCTATGAGTTTTATGGTTTCGCATTCTACATTCACATCTTTAATCCATTTTGAGTTGATTTTGTGTATGAAGTTAGGGGTCCGGTTTTATTCTTTTCTATGCAGCTGTCTAGTCTTCCCAGGGCCATTTATGGAATAGATTGTCCTTTCCCCATTGTAGATTCTTATCTTCTTTGTTGTAAATTAACTGGTCATATATGCATGGGTTTATTTCTGGGCTCTCTATTCTTTCCACTGATCTGTGTGTTCAGAGAATGTTTAAGAGCCAATTTTAAAAGTTCTCAAGTTTAAATAAGTCAGGAAAAATAAAATGTTATTTTATCAGTCTGAATAAAATTTTTATCCTTCAAAGTTTTACCCAGGAAGATAGAGAACCAGTTTTATAAGTAGTGGGGATATACAATGGAGAAAGAAGCCGTGATGTGTATACACACACACACACACACACACACACACACACACACACACAATGGGATATTACTCAGCCATAAAAAAGAATGAAATCTTGCCATTTTCATGGAGCTAGAAAGTATTTTCTAGGTTAAATAAGTCTGTCAGAGAAAGACAATAACCATATGATTTCACTCATATGTGGAATTTAGGAAAACAATGATCACAGGAGAAAAAAGGAGAATGACAAAACAAAAACCAGAATCTTAACTACAGAGAGCGCACTGATGGTTAATAGAGGAGAGTGGGGTAGGAGAATGGGTTAAATAGGTGATGAGGATTAAGGAGTACACTTGTGATGAGCACTGGGTATTGTATGTAAGTGTCAAATCACTAAATTGTACACTCGAAATTAATATTACACTGGATCTTAACTGGAATTAAATGAAAATTTCAAAAAAAAAGTAGTGGGGACATAGTAGATGCTAATAAAGTTGATATAAAGCTTAAAATGAAGCTGGAAATCATGTGATTTTACTTGTATTACTCATTATATTACCAATTGCATGAGGAAATCAGTGTCCCCTGAGTATAAAATAATTATAATTATCACATAATATGATGATAATATTCATAACTTCTTGAGTGAAGAGGTAATGGTAGATAATGGGCCCAGAGATACTGTAAGTTAAGCATGCCTCAGCCTCTACTTTACACATGGAATGACCGTGGACTGGAATCAATCTCCATTACCACAAACTTTCAGCTGGTCATGAGTTTCACTTGCATCCTCTCAACTTACTATCTTTTCATAAATGGAAAGTGCTTCTCTTAAAGTTCCATCAGGCATGTGCTCATCCTCTCAGTTTCCCCCACCATCATATTTTATGTATATGTACCCTTCTTGCTTCCCACTGCAAATTCAGACTTGGACTTCTGTCTTTTCCTGAATGACAGATTCTCATGGAGCTGGAAAAGTCCAGTAGGAACAGAGCCACTGAGAGTCTTATCAAGATGGGGGAGTGGTGGAGGCTATTAAATGTTCCATTTGTTCTTCAAGACATTTTTATCAGACTCATGACTTTCTGTAATATACATCTGTACATTTAATTTTGTTTTTCATAGACATTTATTTTAGAAATAAAGTAGTCCTAATTCTGTTTAGAAAAAGCAATCAGGAGAAGAAAATAAATATGATGGCTCAGAACTACTTTCATTCTTCTTTTTTTAGAAATCCCTCATCCACCTCTGTTAAGCTTGTAGCTAAAATATTACATAATGCCAAGAAATTAGTTAATGTAATGTCCTTCCAAAAAATAACAGTGATCAAGACTCTCAGAAGAAACATCCTTTCTTAAGTCAGTCATGGGAAACCGTAGTCAAAGTTGAGTATCAATGAGTTAAGATGCTGTAGGAAAATAAATACAGCTAGTTCTGGTCACTCACTGTGTTAAACTCTTCCCCGGGAGCATGGGGACCTTAGGATCTTAGTTACTTCAAAGTAGAATGGGAAGATAGGGACTCAGTTTCCTGAATTTCAAACTAATTATCTATGAATTTATTTTGGGTTCAAATGCTTACAACTCTTTCAGATGGATGTGACCTCCTCAGACATGAAATATTAATTCTTCAGAAAAGCAGACAAATTACTTACTTCACTTTCATTTTTAAGCAGCTTGGAAGAACATAACAGGAAAACAACATTCCCCTCCCACCTCATCCACATGAAGAGCAGCAGCAAGAGCCTCACTTGCTCCCTTGGGTCAAGGTCCATTTACACAAAGCCTGTTGTTGCCTAAGGTAGTTAGCAGTGAGTGGTTAGCTTCTGAACGCTTTACCTAACAAGTTTCAGAGTGAATTTTTACTGTGATCAACACACTGTTCTACAGGGAACATTCATGAATCAGTCATGTTGGCACAGCCTTAAGACAGAGACTGTGCTACACACAGAAAAATTGAAAGGGCATCTCGATATAAATATTTTTCTGCGACTATATCCAGTGTAGAACTATCATCGAATATATCTCTGACTTGGAAGCTATTTCTTAAATAAAAGGTGATGATGGTGGTGAAACCAGAGTTTGATAATGAAAAAAGAAACTTTTCTGTGTATAAATGAGATCTTCATCATCAAAATACTGTGACTTTGGCTTTGGTCTCTGCTTCAGCCAAGTATTATTTAACTACTTGGCTAATCAGCATTTGGCAAAAAAATATATGCAATGTGTTTACAGAGTAACAAAGACTCTGGGGACTCTTTAGTAATGGTATTATCTGTATATCTATTTATCTATCTTTGTATATTTTACCTCCCTCGATGAATTCTAAAGGTTGCCCATCATAGAATATAAGATTTGCACCCTAAATACTAAGTTCATTGCAATAATCCTTTGAGAAGCATCAGTGCTGAGACACGGTAAGAGTCAGAATGGACGTGGGTATTTGTATTCTCAGAGTTGAGGCTAGACGATTAGATTGAATTTTATTTGCCCCTCACAGTGAACAAACAAGTAAGTAAAACAAAATACCAAGCTGAGAGACACTAAGTCACATATGCCAGGATGCTTGAAACATTGAGAAGATTGTTCTAGATAGCGTCAGTGTGGATCAGATTTTTGCATAGTAAAAAGTATTTGTTCATGGCTCATGAAGTGGTGGGAAGTTGGCATATATCAGAAGTATGACCTTAGTGTTATTCTTCAGGAGCAAACACATGTGGCTTTTAGATTTTAGTGAATTCTGCTTCTCAAGGAAAAAAAAATATTGTCACATCAAAATATCAATGCCAGCAATCAGTGCTCATGAAAAAAAATGTCAGGTAGGAAAAATACCAAATGCCTGGCATGCTCTCATTTAAGAAGCAGAGCTATAAGGAGAAGGAAGTCAAATGTTTGGTGGAAAGGAATTTTTCTCTTGATCCCTCATTTTGGAAAACCACTGCTAGTATCTCCCACTCATGACTGGTGCATTTGAACACAAATGGAAATCTAATGACATTATAAAGCACCTTGAAAGGAAATTGTTTTGCCTAAAGAAGTTTACAAATAGGGGAAGCATTCATTAGTAAGAAGGCAGGGCAAAACAGCAGAGGGCCTCAGGAGAGACCTTTTCACCCCATGAGCCAAGGAATGCATCACCTCGCTGCATTTATTTCAGGAAAAGATGGCTAAATTTTCATTGCTGAAGGGTAGTCATGCTGATGGGTCCATGGTTGAGTTGCTATGCATGAAATACCTTTGAATTGAATACTTAAATTCTAGAAAATGAGGTTGCAGAGTACCTACACAAACACACATGCACATATCTGTGCATAAACACTGTATGTGTGTACATATGCAAAATTGGCCTTGCAGAGATTCAGCATATTTGAGGCTGACATTTTTTAACAATTTATTTTATTTTGCTCATATTCAGAATATAAGCGTTGTTGGAATTTACCTCCTTGGTTTTGATTGTCTTTTATACTGTAGCCAGGTAGGCAGCCACATTACCTGTAGAACAAAACATTTCTTAATGTGACAATGTTCATGAAAGTTCCACCCCTACCTTCTCTTGCAAACTTTATCTAGACATACCTTAAGGCTTTTATTCTTATCTCTCACTTAGACTTAACTATCCACTTTATCCTTGCCACTCATAGAATGTCTATGAATTTAAGCTTCAGGACAAAAGTTCCTCCCTGTAAGAAACATTCTAAAATAGCTGCAAACATAAATTAAGTCTTTCTTTCCTGGATCAATAATAAGTTCAATTTTTCCCCTGCCCTGTGCTATAGTGAGACAAAAATCATCTGTGTGTCAAGATCAAAGGACACTGTCACAATTATCCCAGTTAGGACTACCATCATCTTTTTCTGAGATTAACTGGATGGTTATTACTAACTAGCTTTCTTGGCTGAAATCTTACTCCATCTGACAACCCATTTTCTATGCCAGTGGTTCTCAACTGTTGTGATGTAGCATAGAATATAGTTCATACTATCCATAGGCTGTGTCACCAGATTTTAATGATGTATTTTAACTAGAACTTTATCAATAAACTGCTAAAATAGTTCGAGAGACTACTGAGCAGGGTGGATCACATTAAAACTGTGGGGTCCAACTTGCTCCAAGTCATAATATAATGTAGAATTTATACCAAAGAGAAATCTAGTGTGTACTAAAACGTGTAAACACTTTGCCTTCGGTGAAGTTGGAGAACAAAGTTTATTCAACTGTGACATAGAAATGACGGGCAGTCGATGAGTCAAAATTAGCATATGCCTATTTTTCTAGACAACAAAACCCCACTCGTATACCTACTCAACTGTCAGCATCATAATTGCCACCCAATTGTTGTTTTGACTTTCAATCTTCCATTGTGTCTCTCATTTGTGTCTCTAATATATACGTCTCTAACATTTTTGGTATATGCCCACCATCCCTCACCCTCAATTCTGAAGTTGAAATGCATCCACAACCAGCCATTTCATTTTAATTAATTTATTGACAAATCTCATCTGAACTGATTAGTCCAATTTAAAGTGAAAATGTACACATTTTGGTGGAGATATTTTCATGTATTTGATTGAGGGTTGTCTGTTTCAGATCCCCATGGTGGTATTATGTGATATCCACTGTGGTTACCTTACTATTTTCTAGCATAGTCTGAATTCTAAATTCTATATCTAGTCTCATAAGTTTCCCAAGAGATTGTGTATTTAAAATAGGTTATAAAAGGTTCAGAATGACTAATATTCAGTGACATGTTCCAAAAGGCACATCTGATCCTGCCTCTCTGTTCCTTAAGTCTTAGCATCTCTCCATTGACCTCTAGATTCGAGTTTCCCGGTCTAGCACACTTGGTCTTTTGTGACTTTGCCTCTGTGAAAATCTCCATCCTCTGCTCTTGCTCTAGTCATACTGAAGTTCGCAGAAATCGCTGAAATTCTTTTGCAATCTACTGGGTTTCCACATGTTTATTTCTCCACCTGATATATTTTTTTCTTCTAGCCAAGTCATTAACTTCTACTAGGTTTTATGTTACCAGTTTATTTTTTGTTCTTTTTTAAGATTTTATTTATTTATTTATTCATGAGACACACACACACACAGAGGCAGAGACATAGGCAGAGGGAGAAGCAGGCTCCCTCTGGGGAGCCTGATGCGGGACTCAATCCCAAGACCCTGGGATCACAACCTGAGCCAAAGGCAGACATTCAACCACTGAGCCACCCAGGCATCCCATGTTATCAGTTTCATTTACTTACCTTATAACCCTGGCTTGTTTGTCATCATTTTCATGGGCTCCCTTTGCATCCTGAATTTTCTTCAACTGTAACATTATTCTAATGCTATATAGCCTAATTTTCTACTACCTGTACTTTACTCACTACTGTTCTTTTATATCTTTAAAGACTGGGACTCTTTTGGCCTCATTGTGTTCTCAGTTTTTAGTAGAATGGACATACAATAAACATTTGTTTAATAAATGGAACCAAGAATAAAAAAAGTAATTTAGTTGAATGTAGCTCTGAAGGGAGATCATATGTTTTTTGATGATGTAGGTTGAGATCTATGTAAAGCTTTTAATAATCTGGCATAACTAGTGTGTGGGATGATTTGACTATCTCTCTCAAACTCATTTTTAATGGATTGTATTGTATTCTCTCTGGTCTCATTTTTAATGGATTGTATTTTACACATTCCTGTATTAAGATCATTGATGAGTACCTGAAATGAAGACACCAGGTATTGTTAATAAAAACAAAACTCATATACTTAGAAGATCAAGAATTTGAATGACATTGACATTTGATGACGAAAACCATGTCTGACAAGTTTTTCCTAGTCATAATTTGATCATTTTTATCAAATGAAATTTTTAAATTAATTAATTAATTAATTGTTATCGTTATTAGTTCATTAGTTTAACTCCAAGTTTTTAGGGAAGTATGAACAGGAAGACCAAACTGATTAGAACCTCTTTAAAAATGGCTTGAAGGGAAAAAAAAAAAGTGGTGTGAGGAAAAGACACACTCTAGAGATTCAAATCCTTTTTTGGGGTGATCTTTTCATTTTAATAGAATTTCAAATTTACAATCTGTAAGAATAGTAAGTAGTTAAAGGAATGCTGCTATGCTTTTTACCTAGATTCACCAATTGTTATGTACACACATATTTTCTTTTTCTGAACCATTTGAAAGTAAGTTGGAGACATCGTGCCCCTTTGGCCTTAAATAATTCTAAGTGAAGTTCCACAGAAAAATAGTTGGAGAGAATATTCTCTCACATAACTAGAGTTAAAATCAAGAAATTCGATATGGATACAGTACATATTTAAATGTTAAAAATTATCCTAACAATTCTTTATAACTATGTGTTTTAGGTCTAGGATCAAGTTGAAGATTATGTGCAATATTTAGTTCTCATATCTATTTTTTTAAGATTTTATTTTTATTTTATTCATGAGAGAGAGAGGGAGAGAAAGAGAGGCAGAGGCAGAAGCAGACTCCCCACAGAGCAGGGAGCCGATGCCAGACTCCATCCTTGGGATCACAGCCTGAGCTGAAGGCAGATACTTAACAAGCCGAGCCAGGGAGGCACCTCTAGTTCTCATATCTATTTAGTTTCCTTTAATCTGGATCAATTCCTCAGCTTTTCTTTCTTTTTGGACCTTGACATTTTGAAGAAGAAAAGACATTTGTTTTGCAGGATGTTCCTCAATTTGGATTTGCCTGATGTCTCCTCATGATTGTATTTATGTAATGCAGTTTTGGCAGGAATACCATAGAAGCGATATGTCCTTCTCCATGCCCCGAATCCAGAGATACTTGGCATGGGTTTATTCCAATATTGATAAGGCTTTATTTCTTAAGTTATTTCTTTATCCAGTAAGTATTTGTGTATATCTATCAAGTTCCAGGAACTATGCCAACGTCTACTTTAAATATATGCAACATTTTGTGTAACCAAATTTTAGTAATGATTACAAATAATTGGGAACAAGAGCAGACACAGACCCTAATGAGCTTTATAGATCAATACAAAGAGACATAAATATAAAGGCAAATAATTTGAATACGATTCAATTAGTATTTTCAGCTTATATTCTAAAGCTTTTCTAATGACTATTTTATTTTTTTAATTTATTTATTTGAGAGAGAGAGAGCAAGAGAGAAAAAGCATGAGCAGGGGGGAGAGGCAGAGGTAGAGGGAGAAGCAGACTCCCCACTGAGCCTGATGTGGGATGCTATTCCAGGACCCTGGGATCATGGCCTGAGCCGAAGGCAAATGCTTAACTGAATGAGCCACCCAGGTGCCCTCTAATTACTCTTTTAAAAGAGTTTTCTTTCTATTCTGTCCATCCATAGAAGCATAATGTCAAAAGAACATTGTATGATTTAATGTCTAAAGTTCTGGTAGTCTGTATACTCTAACCTATTAACTATTAGGCAAAATGCACACTCTCAACATATCTGCTAAGTGAGGATAATAATAGATAGGGTTCTTACTAAGTAGGTTCTTACCGGTAGATTAAATGAACATGTATTGGTGAAAACAGTTGGTAATCTCTAAATTTCACACAAAGGCCAGATGCATTATTTCATTTTGGTAAATATAATAAAAAGATCTACAATATTTGGAGTCAATCATCAAATACAGATACTAGTACTAAATTTTTCACAGGTCAGTAATAAGGATCAAGTCTCATAATTGTTGTGAAAGTTTGAAAGTTTGTTTAAAGTGATCATTCACACATGCAAAATTGCTTATGACGGTTTTGTTGATTTGATAATATACACACTTCAAACAGATTTCTTCTTTTTGTGTAATTCTGTCTCCAGTTTTTTTTGTCCCCTTCATTTTTGAGAGGAAACTGTCATTCTTTTGTATGTCCTTCTGTGCCCTCTTCAGTGTATTTTACTTAGTAACTTTGCTGATGTTTACATGTTCAAAAATTATGAGGTATCGTTGGTGTTTTTACTGCAAGCATTAAATCCATGCTAATGAAGTGCTTTGTAAATGTTTCTAGAACTCTATTTATGGCATAGTTTGATAATCTCATTAATATTAAGGCACATAATCGTTGAATACATGGAGGTAGAGGACCAGTAAGTGAATAGAGGATCTAGCTTCCTACCAGCTGTGTTCTTGCAGAAGTCATTGGCCCTTTTAAACCTAGATTTTCTGTTCTTTACATTATATGTTTCCTTAAATTTTTTTTTCAAATGTTCTCCCTTTTCTCAATTTTTGTCTCTGCCTTAAATGAATTCAAGAAAAGGTACATCTTTGGGCACTTGGGTGGCTCAGTCAGCTAAGCAAGTGCCTTTAGCTCAGGTCATGATCCCAGGGTCCTGGGATCGCACCCTGCATCGGGTTCCCTGCTCATTGGGGAGTCTGCTTCTCCCTCTCCCTCTGGAGCTTCCCCCAACGTGTGTGTGTGTGTGTGTGTGTGTGTGTGTGCCCTCTCCTTCTCTCCCAAATAAATAAACAATTTTTTTTTAAAAAAAGAAAAGGAACATATTGAACATATGTTTAAAATATATAGTATTAACTTAGAAACTTATAAATAAAAAAGTTAACTTAGCACATGATTATTTTAATCATTTTACAAATTCATGAGTAATAATAAAAGTTAAAAAGTCACATTCTGTAGCCTGTTTGCATTACTCTTTTCATCTTTTCCCACTTAATCCTTTTTGGTCTCCCAAATAATAGTTATTCTTCTGTCACTCAAAAGATCTGAAATGTGCATAAATGATAGTAAATGGTCTCTTCTAACTGTGACCACATCCAATTTAGCCTTAAGTAAAGAGCATTTTAACCTTGGCACACACTGAACACCATTTCCTGTCAGCTTCAAAGAGCACGCTTAAACCCAATTCCTTCAGATAGTTTCCTCAGCTTTCTTGGCTTCTGAAGAGAGTACAATTTATTGATGACTCTGCCCATGACTAGACATCCAGTGTCTGTATTCTCAAAGACAACATTTTAGCTGCCTGATTTTTTGGTAATCACACTTAATAATCTTGTTTGAGTAATTTCTCAATAGCATTAAAGCAGTCTATCTGATCTGTAGCCCCTTATTATGACTGATTTCTCTTGTCACTGCCCTCTAGGCCAGTAGCGCTTGGTAAGTGTTATTAAACCACCATTAATATGTCCATAAGATGATTTAACAAAGTGGTCAGCAGTATAAAAAAGCCAAATAATCTCATGGTTACAGTACACTGAAGAGTAGGATAGAGTAAAAGAGCAGTGTATTCTGAGGGATGTCTTATCCAGAGCTAAATGAATAAATGGCTTGCGATGAATTTGCCTTATTGAGTAGAAATCTATATTAACACTAACGAACATGTTAAGAAATGAAACACACACACAGAGACACATAAAAACAATAATCCTAAACCAAAAGGTTCTGACCTAATCCATCAACTAGGTATGTGGAAGAGTGTAGAATCAAATCTGTGGGGACTATGATATAGTTATGACACAGAATATATGTCGACTAGAGAACATGTGGACTTTTCAGAAAGAAAAAAAAGTTACATAAATCTAGCTCTGCCACTTATTATATGGGTAAGATTTTTTATTTCACTTCTTTGAACTTCAATTTAAAATGGGCAGATAATAATGATTCTGAAGAGTTATTGTGAGAACAAATTAAAAGACGTATTAAAGTCCCAAATACAGTTCCAAGAACATGGGCCTTCAGTAAACACCAGCTGTAGTTCATTAAAGCTCTTTCATAGAAAGAGACACTGCATGGTATATGCACTTCCTGATCGAATTATTACTTCAGTAAAATGAAGACTTTTTTCCCCTCTTATTTCCCTCATCCTCTTTTTCTTAAGTATCATGAGTTATTAGCAGGGTCATTGTAGGTAGGCGAAGAAATCAGACAAAATGCACATAATCCACTTCGTATCACATTGATAACTTGTCAAATAATTGATTGTCTAGCAGGTAACAGTAAGGAATAAAATAAGACCTAAAAATTCATTCTTTTTTTTACTTTTTTGAGAGTTAGAGATCATACCTAGCTAATAACATTGTTTTTTGTTTTTATTTATTTTTTCCTTAAATAGATGCTATCATATAGAAGAAGCTATAAGGTAGTTAGTAGTGAGGATCAATGAGTTAAGTAATTACAAATAAACAAACACAACTTCTGACTCCTTGAAGTTTGTATGGAGGATGAAACACATGTGTATAAATGGATATCAAAATAAAGTAAGTAAATTAATAAATAAAGAACATAAGTAAAAGACGACCAACTATAATTTAAGGCATTCTCTCTCAGATTCCAGCATATCCTTAATTATAGTTTAACTATCATCTCCTTTCAGAGTGTGGCAGAGATTTTGTAAGTAGAAAAACATGCTAGTACTTTATTGACACCTTTCAATGCCTCCAGATCTGGTCTAAAAATTTAGAAGGGCAGTTATGATAATAATTAAGGTTGTCTTCAACTTTAGCCAAAAACCATCCCACCTTTCCACATGTCAGACAGTCAACCATTTTCTCGTAGTCCAGGCAGAATGGGGCATAAAAACCAAAAGCTAAGTCCCTTAAAAGACAATGTTTTCCTTTTCTGTATCAGTCAAAAATGATCACCAACAAATTCCGATTTATTAGGTAAGATTCACATTTTTGATTGGTGGTATTGTGGGAAGTCTTTAGGGAAATTCCCAAATAGTTCATGACATTGTCAATATAGTACCTTATAATAATTTACCATTCTTTTGAGAATGATTGGTACTCATAGATTAATACTTCTGTTCCTGCATAAAGTGAACAAAAGAGGCTGTGCTCTTTATCTGAAGAATTGTCTCTTGATGTGTACAGTGGGAAAAAAAGAGTAGTGACTACTAATCCTCCATGTGAAGCCACATTTCATTTGATTATTTGCTGACTGGCTATTTGATATGACTATCTCTGGAAAAAGATCAGACAAAAATGTCTTCCTTTGTACATCCCAATAAAACGAAAGGGATCCAATAGGATTTCTCTGTGTGCTCACCTTTGTAACTCTGGGAAAGCAATAGAAAACTAATACACTAACCACATGGTTAAAATTAATTGGACATTTAACACCAGGCTCTTAAAAAAAGTGTGTGGGCATTGGAGGAGAACCACCTATTTATTAAATGCAGTGGATGGAGAAAGAAGCCTTGGCCTATACCATCATCTCCTCTTGGACTATCGCTAAGATGTATATGATGCCCTACCTAAAGCAACTGACCCTCTGGAAAGCTATGGAGGATATCTGAGTCTCAAAGTGTTAACTAAATAAGGAAGATCTTCACTGCCCTGCCCTGTTTGAGGGCTTTTTCTTCTGGCAGTGGTCTCTCCTTGTCCACTGCTCTCATAGGCAGAATCCAAGAGTATGTATTAGCAGTCAGGTTTCCAGAGAAACAGAACTAATAGGATATATAGATAGATTTTGATAAATATAGATGTAGGTACAGGTATAGATTAGATAGATGATAGATAGATAGATAGATAGATAGATAGATAGATATAGATGGATCTATCTATCTATATAAGTATATGCACATATACATATATGTGAGGAGAGATGGATAGATTTTGATAAATCTATAGATAGATTTTGATAAATATAGATGTAGGTACAGGTATAGATATAGATTTATAGATAGATGATGATGATGATAGATAGATCTATATCTATCTATCTATATAAGTATATACACATATACATATATGTGAGGAGAAAAGAGAGCCAATTGAATTCACTCCTTCAATTATGGAGGCTGATAAGCCCCATGATCTGCCATCTACAAGCTAGAGACCCAGGAAATATGATGATATAATTCCAGTCCAAGTCTGAAGATCTAAGAACCAGGAAAGCCAGTGGTATAAATCCTAGTTCAAAGGCAGGAGAAGGCCAATGAAGTAGGCAGGCAGAAGGAAAGGGAATGAGTTCAACCTTCTTCCACTTTTTCTTTTGTTCAGGCCCTCAAGGAATTGATATGCAATTCAAAGGCTGATCTCATCCTGAAACAGCCTCACAGATGCACTCAGAAATAATGTTTAGCCTGGGCAGCCCATGGCCAGTTAAAGTGACACAAAATTAACCATCACTCCAAGCAAGGTTGCTCTTCAGAGCTGTCTTGGCCACACTTGTCAGAAGCAGGAGCTGGATGCTCATTGGTGCATTTTCTCTTAAGGCCAGCGACTTAGAAGTGCTCCACCAATTATTATGGGCTCAACCACTTTTGCTTGCATAGGAGAAAATGCTATGTATTACAAAATAAAACAGCTCATGATGAGGTGACCAGTGACTACTGGAAAATTCTTTTACCTTTCATAAGTAAATACAGTTCATACAAAGGCTGCTACTTAGTAACTTTTCCTCATTTCCTAAAACCATATAGTCAGAAAGAATTTTAGATATCTCCTCTATTTTCTGAGAAATTCAGCAGTTGCAGTCATTCTAACAAATATTTATGGGGTGACCATTTCTAAAATAGTCCTAGGGTGGCCCAGATGGCTCAGAGGTTTGGCACCGCCTTCAGCTCAGGGCGTGATCCTGGAAACCAGGGATCAAGTCCCACATCGGGCTCCCTGTAGGGAGCCTGCTTCTCCCTCTGCCTGTGTCTCTGCCTCTCTCTTTCTCTCTCTGTGTGTCTTTCATGAATAAATAAATAAAATATTTAAATAAAAATATAAAATAAAATAGTAAAGAAATTCACATTGTAATAACTGCCACTATTTATTGAATAGTAGGCACTGTGTTAATTGCTTTATATTTAATATATTTCATATTACACAGTGTTCTCATAGAATACATACAGTTATTTTTGCTATATGTTATACCAAGAGGTTCTCCTTTTGAACTCAAGAAACCTGTAATCCCAGAGAAAAAATTAGCCAGTAACATATGATATGATATAATACACGATAATATAATGGTAGGATAGCCTGAAGTCAGAATTGAAATTACTTACTTTTCATAAATGTAGAGAGGTGAGGCCTGCATAAAACGGTAAGGATGACTTCATGGAGTGGGCATCATCTGTGATGAGTTTAGAAGAATAATGTTATTGACTCTCCTCATTGAGCAATTAACATGCACTAGGATCTGCACATAACTTGTCTCTAGTCATTATAATTGTACTTAGAAGAAAGCTGTTATTTTTTCTATTTTATAGACAAAGAAACTTATCAGGTAGTTGAAGTTTGTGGTTTTCAAACTTGAACATGCATTAGGATCATGGGGAGTCTTCGTTTATAAAGCACAGATCTCTGGGATCCACTCCCCAAGTTGTAGATCTGAGGTGCTGTTGGAGGTTTTGTATTTCTGCCGTGTTCTCTGCTGATGCTGATGTTGGTATTCCAGGACCACACTTTAGAAAACACTGGTTTAAGAAATTTGAAGCAAACTAATCTCACACAGCACGCAGCAGGATTAGGACTTGAATCACTGATCTGTCTCCCTGTGTCAAAAGGCTGCATTTATTCCTGCCATTGAACCTAAACATTGTCTAAGTCTGTTTAGTGAATGAATGCAATTAAAGTCAGTTCATTATTGTCTACTGCTTTTCTTCTCTGGCTCTCCTTTCCCTCAATAATGCAATCTGTTGGGGAAATTATTTGCTTGTTTGCAGTTATGCACATGCTAGAACAGGTCAAGAGAGACACTCAAATGAACACACCTTCTGAAGAGTGACATTTAAGAAATGACCTCTGATGAGAATTAAGTATTACCCTTTAAACTATAAGTTAATCTTTGGAAACATCATCTAAATTTGGTATCAGCAAAAAATACCTGTATTCTTCCTACTGTACACCGCACATTTTTACAATGCTCTATTAAGTTTTGAAAATTCTAGTTCATTTGCACTAATTTCTTTGATCCTCATAGCATTTCTGTGTCTATTGGCAGGGCAGATTTTACATCACTGAAACAGGAAGCACAAGATCAGAGGGTGAAGTGACTTGGTCGAGGCTCATTGGCTGGTAAATCTTCTGAATTTCCATGTGGTACATAGTCCCACCATACAGAAGGACTCAAATGCATCTTTAAGAATTTAAAGAGTAAGTCTTTTTGGTAATAGATTGTTTTTTATTTAAAATATGGTTATCCAAAAATAAATAAATAAAATAAAATATGGTTATCTTAATTGCTGAAATAATGATTTTCTAATCAAGAATTAAGATTGAGAGTTTTCAGAAGTGGAAGCAGAAGTAGAATTTCAGTTTTAATCATATTGCCAACATTAATGCAGAGGGTTAAAAATGATTACACACTAAATGAAAGGCAAGGCAAATTCAGTATAAATTCCACTTTCTCAATATACATATATCTCTAATAATTCCACTTATATAACTAGAGATTCACTGAGTTTGCTGCCCAGAATAATGAAGATTACCCTTTTATAAAAAGAGCCTAGAACACGAGTAGTTTTGAAAGATGGTTCTTTTTACTTACACTGGGCAGGGAAACATCCTACTTCATGCAGAGCTTCAATGCTAAGGGGGGCTGAGTTGGTAAAGTGATATTTCTTCTTTTTTTAATAATAATTGAAGAAATTTATGATACTAGGCCTTCCTAGACTTAACTAGATTACCCTAGGCACTTAGGGAAAGAAGTCCCTAATGGAGCAGAGATCCTAAAAGTAGAACAAAAATTTCACAGTCTTTTACATCAAGAGGGACCTCTGTTTAGTGCCCGAGGTCCATTCAAATTGAAATCCATGCAATCCCTCTTTTACACTTATAAAAGGCAAGCTTTTTGAACCTACTTTGCTTCTCAGATTTGCCTCTGAGGAACTATCACAAAATGAACCAAATGTTTAACATGGCAAATTATGTTACTTATATAATAGGATTCCTGAAAACCTGCAGCTCGGGATCTTGAAAGAAGCCACAGAGAGAGGAAACGTTGTGGCAGAATGTATCACCTAAGGTTTTCTAGCCAGAGCTTTGGGGAAGCGACAACAGTGGCATTTCCTAGTCCTTTCTGCTTTGCAGCAAAGATAAGTTAACTCAGTGTAGGAAAAGAGGTCAGGCTTTTTCTGTGGCAAACAAAGTTAAAAGCAACAAAAGCCTTGCAAGTGGTGGTCCCAAGCACTAACCAAAGAACCAGCCTCTTGTGTACTCTGTGGAGAGGTCTGGGGTCGTACGTCGGTTCTTTTAGCAACCTCCAGCATGGAGGAAAGAGCATGGTCACAGACTTCATCTTCAAATACAGCGCTGATGACACACATTGACAGAGTCCTGTTTCTCACACTTGAACAGATGACAGGATTTACATTCTTCTGTTCACCAAGTTGTTGATCTCTTATGAGTAGCTCAGTCAGAGGCATCCTTTTGTTCTATATTGGGGGAAAATGCATTACTGTTGATAAGCTTTGAGCATCCTACAGATAAAAGTGCATCCCGAAGCTAAATTTCAACTTACTTTGTGTCTGGAATCAAGGTGTTTAAGTAATGCAGGCACACTCATGCAAAGACTCATTCTACTGATGTTCAGTGAGACTCTAATGACAACAGTTTCACATCTTAATAATTGCAGCTGCACAGCACAGAAGCTTACTGTTTCATTTTCCCTCAATTAGCCTTCCCGAAAGATGCTGAATATTCAGCATGATTATTTTAGGGCCAAAAATTTGCCTTCACTGTTAACGGTAATCGCACCCTATGGCTAAACACTTGTGGTGATACGTCCTGAAAGAGTTTGATTTTTGTTGTTTGTTTTTTTTTTTTAATTTACTGTACATTTAGAAAACTAGACTTAATAAAGCAGAGTTCATGTTAGATAGTTAAAGGAAAGTGTCAGAAGTTCAGAGTATAAGTTTGCATCATTTTTCTTTAAAAAATGAACATGATTATCCTAATGAAATAATGTCTTACTTTTGCTTTATTCTTTCTTTAAGCATTTGTTGCATATTGCCTGTAATGCAGTACCACTGGGCAATAAAACTGATCCTTCACATGAAGGAACTTACTTACCAGTTAGTTATAAATATTAGCCGTCAGCTTCCTGAAACAGAGACTCTGCTATGCCTGACACATTATAAGAGCTCAGAAAATCAGTGTTTTTTATGAATATTAAAATGAATATTAATGAACATTAAAATATGAATTAATATTTTTAAAGACACTTGTATGAAAAATAAATTCAACCGTTGTCAAATGGATGCACCAATAAACATTATAGACATTATGCCACCAGTGATAGAGAAAGGAGAAAGCAACCTAAATTTAGATGGTTAGGAGAGATCTCTTTAAGCCTTAGGATCCTTATCTGCCTAAATATATCAGCTCAAATAAAATGTATTAATTGAGAATGTGTTTGAAAACACAGATCTCTGCTTAGTAAGAGGGTGTTGTATTTCATAAGGAAAAATGGAATTTGGTCTCAAATGATGGTCTTGATTCAGTTGGCCAAGAATGTAGTAAATATATTTCTATGACTGTAGGAAAGAGGCAGGCATGCGCAGGAGACAGCAAAAGACCAGTATGCCCACCTGCATTCTTATATGGAGTGTAAGGTTGGTATTGGAAACATAATTAGAGTTAGAGGGGTAGAATATGGGGACTTCGTGTCATAGAAAATGGAGAGTCAATGAAAAGTTTCAAACTGGCAGATAGCATGATGAAGAGCATAGTGTTTTAACAGTGTAATTTGGAGGATTTTGAGTAGCAGAATTGCAAAAAAAAAGGAGAGTTTAAACTCTGAGAGTCCACCAGCAGGGTATTAGTTTAGTCTAGATGATACTCACCTGAACCATGGGGGATAGAACAGGAATCCATAGATCAATAAGCCCTAATGGTGGTCATTAAATCCACTATCATAACATATAATATGTAAAAGATATAAAAAAACTTGTCTCAGTGTTTTTTAATATTTAAGTAATTATGAGGGTTTTTTAATATATCATTCTCAGGACTCCTTTGACTCACTACAGATAGGCACCCTTTGTGGTTATTTACTCTTTTTCCATTAAAGCCAATCTAAAATGACCATTATTCAGCAGTTAAAACAAAACTTGATTACTATAAACTACTTAAGGAGGTGTTTAAAATTGATAGATGAAACATCTCAGCTCAATTGGTGATTAGGCATAATTGAAAAAAAGAAAGGATGAACAGAAGTCCTTACTAGGTTGTCTCTGATAATATTTTATAGAGATATTCTAAAGAAGTTTTCAGTAAAATGTAGGCTATGGAAAATAAAATGTACTCATTCTGTTTCTTAGCATGCAAATTTCACTAGGTGACAGATGAAATGTCTGTAGTTAACAATAGGAAACAATTTTTGCCTCACAATTTAAAATTTTTTCGTTTTTTTTTATTCAGGAAGATTAATCACATGCAAATTCAGTTATCAACACTGTGTGTGAGGGAAAAATCCTTGAAAATGTGACCTCTCAGACCTTTGTCATATTTTTATTTCTGAGAAATTGGAGGAACAATATAGAATGATATGTGTGAAAATTGTATCAAGGTGTCTGACTGAATTTAATTAAGAAAAGCACTTGGTTTTAAAGATGTTTTTGGCATCTTTAAGCATTATATGCTAAGGTGCAGTTTCTTAAAAGAAAGCAATTGTCTAAAGTGAATCCAAAAACTAGAAAATGGAAACATAGTTGAAAAGAAATGCATTAGAATAATAGCATGGAGAAACTGCTGAATAATATTTTGATTTATAGTGAATATGAATATGGATGGCTTTTCTCTAATATGGATTATAAAATGGGGAAAATATAAATACATAAAAGTTATGAGGAGCAGGGGAGTAGGCTTTAAAACTTAGACATGTCCTGGAAATCTTACTTTTTAAAGTTCTCTTACTTAAAAGGGAATAGTCAGTATTCAGCGATTGCCTTCTGACATTTTTCTCTTTCAAAAGTTTAGGCAGCAAATGAGATCTTGTGCTTAATTATTTCAAAAAGAAGAAAATTTATTGATGATTAAAAAACTGTTAGAAATATTAAAAGAGATTGGGTATCTTTTTAGAGTTTAATCAGCCAAGAAAAAAAGTGTCGTGTAAGTATAATTAGCTGTTAACTACTAGAAAGTGCTGTTTTCTAGATAAGGAATTCTTTACTTGGCTGGTGGACATGCTCTTAGAGGTAGTGTCTTATCTGGAAAATGGAGATCATAATAGTAATTACTGCACTATCCTATTTGACCTGAGTCTCTATGCTTTGGAGTGCCATTCTTGAAATTTTTGAGATCCCCTTTGGTGCCTGGGACCAGGCAACAATACTCAGGAAGGGTGCCCTGAGCCCAGACTCAATCCCCTGTGGGTTGTGGTTACACACGTCTCTTGTATCCTCACATGGCAGAAGAGACTAAGAATCTTTCTGGGACCTCTTTTATAAAAACATTAAAGAGGCTTCACCTTCATGACCTAATCACCCTGAAGTCTTCATCCACTAATCCCATCATCTTTGGGGGTTAGGATTTCAATATACTCTGTTTTAAGAGGATATAAACATTCAAATCATAGCACCACCACAGATGATAGCACCACTTCATCATAAATGTCCCAAGAATTTCCAGGACTCATGTCTGTGGGCTTATTTTTGAGCCCTATACTTGGGCCCTGTTTCCTAGAAGGCAGCCTTGCAAAACGATAACTTTGTAAAATGATGTTGCTTGAAATTGGACTATTGAAACATTGTATGCACACTGATCTGGGTTATTCAAATTATTTATCTAGCCATGGGCCTTGCACAAAATATTTATATGGAACTTCTACAAAACTTGTTAGCCACATTATTATTCAGAGATATGGTTTTAAAATCCCCTGGAATAACTGATTCAGATTTATTGCTACAATAGTCATTTGTGAGATTTAAACTCTAGTGACTGGGCAGCCCTGGTGGTGGAGTGGTTTAGCGTCGCCTGCAGCCCAGGGCGTGATCCTGGAGATTGTGGATCGAGTCCCACATCAGGCTCTCTGCATGATGCCTGCTTCTTCCTCTGCCTGTGTCTCTGCCTCTCTCTCTCTCTCTCTCTCTGTTTCTATGAATAAATAAGTAAAATCTTAAAAAAAAAAAAAAAAAACTCTAGTGACTGACATTAGGCAACCAACTATGGTTTCCTGGAAAAAGACATTTTAAAAGTGATATTTTAGCACAGTAAAGATAGTAAGGGTGATTTATCAGAAAAGTCACATTTTTAAAATATATTTTGCTTCATAAGAAACTCCACATTTTGCCCCCTTTTGCCTACAGTTTATCATGAACTAGCAAAATCTGTCATGGCCTAATATACCTGCTCTTGGTAAACTCTAATTTAAAAAGAAAGGTCTGGAGTAATGCATTCTTAGGAGGGAAGCACAAAACTGGAATCTGCATAGAAGCAGCACGCACACATCTTAGCTTCTGCATATGAAATAGCGTTTGCACCTTTTCTTCTTTGTACCAAGCAACCGTCAAGTATCTTCCACTCCCATCCTGCTCTTTTTCCCCTTACAACCCTCTTCCAACAACAAACACAACACATAGTCACTTTCAGGGGTCGTGACAGTAGAAAACAGTCCTATATAATTGTGAGAATCTGAGGGCTTCAGGTATACAATATATCACGGGCTCTACTATGCTGGGGACAGGAGTCAAAGAATGAGAAATGATTTTGGTAGAGGAGATAATTTCCTCTACTGAATATTGTACTGAAAATGGGTCATATTTGAAAAGGAAAGAATGACTAGGAAAGAATATACTAGCTTATTATAATGAAATTAGTAATAAAACAGCAGGGAGACTTTGTCATGGAATTTCCTGAAAGACATACATGAATCAAAACTAGATTATATTATTACTCAATCTCAGATCTCTCAATTTTCTATTTTATTAATATGATGGTGGTCAATGGGTTATTTAAAAACATGTTTCATTTTTCTGTTTTTCATTAGAGTTCCAGTTTTCCAAAGTATTTGAAGTGTGTTGAAAGGAAAAACCACTTAGTAAAAGACGTATGAAAAAGATAGATTGGAGTTAGCAGATGTTGATCAGTTTATCCAGTGCAATCAATGTAGGGAAAATTGCATTTGCGATTAGCAAAGCTATGAATATATTTATATTCATTGGAAAGTTTAGAGGAAAAGGATGGGGAGGTCTGTATTTAAAAGAACACCAGTCTAAAATTCTAGAGACTACAAAAAATGACCAGAAATGTGGTATTGGATAACATAAGTCCATCTGTGCATGAGTCTTATCATTTATAGAATACAGTGATTAAAATAAATTATCTTTTGGATTTTCTCCAGTTGAAAC
This sequence comes from Canis lupus baileyi, assembly GCF_048164855.1. Taxonomy (NCBI): domain Eukaryota; kingdom Metazoa; phylum Chordata; class Mammalia; order Carnivora; family Canidae; genus Canis; species Canis lupus. Next base: position 85,051,168 of record NC_132838.1, read on the forward strand.
ATTTTATGCTTTAAAAATCTTAATTTATATCATTCTATCAGGTAAGATTTGATAGTTCAGGAAAGAAATTATAAATTTGGGGAGATAAATTACATCATATGTGCCAAGTTTAGCAACACCTTTTCACTGTATTTAAATTAAACTTATAACTAATAAGTACATTTTCAAAAAGGAATATATCAAACAATTTTGAGACATAAGGTTTTTTTTTTCAATGTGTCTTAGTTAATTTCTCATAGTTAAAAAGCCTACTATAAAAGTAAGATTCTCTGTGTGTGTGTGTTTGTGTGTGTGTATCTCCATACTGATTAGCAATCCTATCCAATTTGTTAGAATTTGGAATCATGTGTCTCCTGTTGCCTTAAAATGGCAAAACTGCGAACTAAGAGGAAAAACTCATTAGTTCAAAAAATATACATTATTTTTAAAAGAACAATATATCTTGCAGAATTGATTAAGCCATGGAAAGAAAACTGTTTTGGGGGATTAAATATAAAAATTGAGTGAAGAATCAATGGAACAGAATGCTTGACTCCATTGATGCCACATCAAATGAAGCTAAATTAGAGGTAATATAATACAAAATTTTAGAGAGTTTATTGGATGCTTTCCAGATTGCACAGGTGTGATCTTTTGGACTGAGAGAGATACTGTGTTGGCAATGTAGAGAAACAGGTGGAAAAAATAACCCATCTTATGATAATGTGTGAAGACTAGAAAATATTGATGGCACATTGATATGATTAATAGGATGTAGGATTATTAGAAGGAAAATAAAATTGGCAACATTAGTACTTGAAATAGGAACAGCTGAGAGAACTAGTGAAGGAGCAGTTGGTGAGAAGAGAGAATAGACAGTGTCTTGAAACTTGATTTGGAAAGGATCTGTTGAAAAATTTGGGAATTTACTATTTCAGTGGTTTCTAAGAAAAGAATAAAATTTACATTACTTTAGCCAACAAGCTATATTTTCCAAAGCAAAGTCATTAATTTTATTCTATTTAGCAAGTGTTAATGTTCCCATTCTTAAGTGAGGAAAAAAGTAAATAGAATAATTAAGTGGCTTTCTGAATTGGTATAGGTTATTGAAAAACTGATATAGGAAAGCAGGTGCTCTTGTTTTATGATTGACTCTGTACCATTGTAGTTAGTAGCTTGACATTGGAAATCTTTGTAAACACAAAAGTAAAAATGGACTATGAAAGTCAAACAGAGAGGACCCTGGGTGGCTCAGTCAGGGAAGCATCTGACTTCAGCTCAGGTAAAGATCTCAGGATCCTAGGATGGAGCTCTCTCAGTGGGGAGTCTGCTTGTCCCTCTGTCTCTGCCCCTTACCCCTGCTTGTGCTCTCTCTCTCTCTCACACACACATAAATAAATAACATATTTTTTTAAAAAGACAAAGAGAAAGCTGTTATTTATTATTTAATAGCATTAGTTCTAACATTGGTATATATGAGGGTAAGCATATTTAAGAAAGGTAGGAAAGGAGATCAATAGGATGATTAGAAACAGGAAGAAAATTAATAATAAAAAATAAGGATAGACGAAATCTGTATGTGTAGAATTGGACTACCTATAAATAATGGTTAGAAATGACCCAAAAAGGTTTTTCAAAGATTGAAGAAATCAGTATGGTTGGCAGCCCATTTATTGAAGTTTTTAGGAGTCCTGGATCTGGCATCTGGACCCTTTGTGGTCTGTCTCCACAGTAATCTATAGCCTTTTTCTTACTTATCATCATAAACTCAAACCCCCACCTCCTTTTAGATCCATAATATTTTGTGAAACCTGGATACTTTACCCCAGAGCCTCATCACAGATACACCTCATTCAATTATTGTACTGTAACTTGTGTACAATCTTCTAGCAGTAAATTCTTTATTCTCACATCTTCTGTAATGTGCATAAATCTTCTTTGACAAATTGCCCTTTTTAATGTACTGAAATTTAATTCATGAGTAATTCTGTGTGCTTTTCTAAGTAGAAAGAAATAAACATTTTTTTTAATTCTGTGTTTTTAGTTTTTAGTATGAAGATTAGTCCCGAATATGTATTGTGGGATAAATAAATAAACAGATGATTTCTTGGTCCTTGAATGAATCACACTACTCCATGTGCTACAACATACTTTATGGTGAAGCATTTACTTTACAAAATATTTGAAACAAATGTGAAGCAAAGAAAAATCTTAGTTTAAATTATTATTTGAAAAAAACAACAAGATATTTAAAAGCAAGATCTTAAGAGTAAAGACAGCTGTCATACATACCTATATCTTCTCTCTTTGTCACAAATTATTTTCCTGTTCAAAGCAGCAGAACTGTTGGTGGAAACTAAAAGTATACCCAAGATTTCTCCACAAATGTCTGGAGAAGAATATGGTAGCCTTCATTCCCTAGATACTACACAAGAGGTGATATAAAATATCTCAGTGACTAAGCATAATAGTTATTCAAGACTGATATAAAAACAAAACATGTGAGTTACACTATGACCTCTGACAATGAAGTAGGGTATGCAAGTGAACAAGAAGAATTTTGATGAGTTCAGAAAAATAAGAAAGGGGAAAAGGAGAAATAAATACAAATATAGAGATAATTATAAAAATAATATTATTTGTATAAATATAAATATAGAGATAATTATAAAAAAGGAGAAATAAAAAAAAAGAAACTTCAGAAAAATTGACAATAGACTGAATTCCTCTGTGGAAAGACAGCAATATGGTGGTAGGAGAGTAAAAAAAAAAACAAAATCCAGCTATAACATGTAGATGTTTTTACAGGAACATCTTAAATAAATTGGCAAAGTGAAATTTAAAATATAGGGCAATATATATTACATATCTGATATATGTAAAATAAGACAGCAGAAATGGCAATATTAAAATCCAAGTGTAACGCAATAGCAAAAGATTTAAAAAGAATAAAAAAAGAATCTATTTTTAATACAAAATTTAAAAATTTAAAAACATGATATGAGATATATCTATGCATTAAATGTATATAGATAACACATTATGAAACAAAATCATAATTACAAGGGAAAATGATAATTAAAAAGTCACATTAAGTAATTTTGCTACCTATGTTTCAGAGTTTGCTAGGCCAATAGACAAAGCATAAGGGTTATTAAAAACTTGATTAATTGAATCAAGGTTAAGAATACACATATTAGTATCTTCAAAAATACTTCTTTAGCACTGACAGTAGATAGTTTTCTAGTCATTGGGAAAGTGGTAATGCATAGAAAACAATAATAACAAAAGAAACATAGAAATTTATATATTTCAAAGAAAGACTGTTCATTCTTCTCATGGTCGAGGAGGTTGTTGGGTTTGTTTGTTTATTTTTGTTTGTTTGTTTGTTCTAAAGAGCATTTAATGGGCCAAAAAAAAAAAAAAAGATTACTAAAGCATAGTAACATTTCACAACGATTAGTCTGAATTGCTATTACTGAATAGTACTGTTGAATAAATGAACAAATAATGATTTTTTGGTTCTTGATGATAAAAAACATAAATACTTTAGCTTGAAAAATATAAATAACCTCTAATTCAAAAAGTAAAAAAACTCCAAACACTAAAAATTATTTAGAAATAATGAAGAGAAATTAGTGAGACACAACTAAAGCTGTACTTAAAGAACCAAGAGGTTCTTAAGTACTCACAATTAATAAAGAAATGATATTATCTAAGGCTGCAATTAATTTTAGAGGATAAAGTAAAAACAAAATGAAACAAATAAGTCAGAAGGAGTCATAAAATAAAGCTGAAATTATAAAACAAACAATAGGCATGAAAGATAAAATCAAAAGACGATTCTCTGGATAGATTCCTGAAATGGAAAAAGAAAATGGTGAGGCTGATTAATGGAAGAAGAAATAAATTTAAAGTATCACAACAGGGATGCTTGGGTGGCTCAGTGGTTGAACGTCTGCCTTTGGCTCAGGGCATGGTCCTGGAGTCCGGGGATCGAGTCCCACATCGGGCTTCCTGTGTGAAGCCTGCTTCTCCCTCTGCCTGTGTCTCTGCCTCTCTCTTTCCCTCTGTGTCTCTCATGAATAAATAAATAAAATCTTAAAAAATATATCACAACATTCAAGATTGATAGAAGATATATAATCATAAACATAGAAATGAATAATAATCTATGTGCAACTTTCCAGTATTAATTTTAATATCTATAGTGAAGGGATAGTTTCCTGGAGATATATAAACTAATATAATCAACTCAAGAAGGCAAATAACCATAGAGAAATTGAAAAAAATAGCTGAAGACCTACAATTTTTGAAAAACTACCATGTATCCATAGTTTTATCACAAAATTATATTTAACTTTTAAAAACAGAGAATTCCTTTTTAAAACTATCTCAGATAATATAAAGTCTTAGAAAAATGAATTTATTTCATGAAATTGTCATACCCTTATATAATACTTGTAAAAATAATTGAAAACATCAAATCATGTGGGGAATCTGGGTGGCACAGTCGGTTAGATGTCTCAATCTTTGTATTGGCTCAGATTCTGATCTAGGGTCTTGAGAGTGAGTCCCATGTCAAGCTCTGGGCTTTTTGCAGAGCCAGCTTGAGATACTTTCTCTCTATCCCTCTGCCTATCCTGCTCATTCTCTCTCTAATAAATAAATAAATTTTAAAAATTCAAATCATGATTAAATAATATTATGAATGTAAGTGCTAGAATTTTAATTAGATAATAAGTTGCATACAATAGTGCATTAAAAGATTATTATATCAACACTAATTAGGATTTTCTTGAAAAATGGAAAGACATTTTAGACCATAAAAGTCATCAATATAATTCATTAAAACCAACAAAACACTTAAATAATATTTAGCAATATTTAGCAAAAACACCAAATAACCTGCTATGTAAAATAGGCATAGATTGAAACCAATGTGTTAAAGATCATTTCAACCAGGAAACTGCATTGAAGAGTGAAATAATAAGTCTATTTTCACTAAATTTGGATGTACATTATCCCTACTATCATTGAGCCCCATTTTGGAAGCACTAAATAATGAAACAGGACAAGACTGACAGACAAATCCCTGACCTCTATCTCTGAAACTAATAATACATTACATGATAATTAATTGAATTTAAGTAAAACAAAACAAAACAAAACAAAAACAAAGCAAGTAATGAAGCAATATAAATATTTAAAATAAAGAATTGAAAATATATATGTTTTAAGGGTATATTTGCTTACCTTGGAAGTGTCAGAGACTTGAGGAAAACTAAGACAGGATTACTCAATCAGTTGAGTATGTATAAAGTAAAAAGTTAGTAACAATTAGTTCAAGGTAGAAATGGAAGTGAAAAGATAATTAGAGAGAAAAGTTAAATCATAAGAAAATCTGAAAGGCTTTATTAAAATATAAAAGCAGTGTAATAAATGGACATAATATTACAAAATGTTATGGTGAATTGAAAATGTAAATACTATGCATTTAAACTTTTCATTAATATCAAATTAAAAAGTTATAACAAAAATTATACAAAATAATTTAATATTCATTGGGAAGAAAACACTTCAGAAGGAAGTCTGAAAATAGCAAAAAAATAGCAAATAGGATTGCATTATTGCATATGAAGTTTTAAAATACATCATAGATACTAAAAAGAAATTTCTAAAGAAATTTAGAAAGAAAATAATTATTTAATAATAAAGTACTAATACAAGTTTGTTTATAAGAAAATACCTATTTAGCAATAATTTGCACAGAAAGTGAATAGAAATTTTTCATGGATACATACCTACAGGGAAAAAATACAATAAAAGCATAAAATCAAAAGGCAAATAAATAATTGGGAGAATATTAACAATATATATGAAAAATTAGTCATACCATACCAATTATGTGAAAAACATTGTTTTTTTTTTTTTAAAGACAACACTATCATTTAATTTTCTATAGATAAGTGGACACATGCAGTAATACATATACAAAAACCTCAAAATGGTTAATTAGTATATACTTGGTTGTTAGGAAAAAGAAACTAAAATAATAATGTAACCAAATACTGAGCTTATCTTCATTTGTTCATTAGATTGGCAATTTTTAGAATACAGTGTTCAAATGAAGTGTTAGAAAAGAAGCCAGTATGTCTGGGATGTCTGGGTCGTTCAGTTGTTAAGTATTTGATTCTTGGTTTCGGCTCAGGTCAGGATCTCAGGGTCCTGGGATCAATCCCTGTGTCATCCTCTGGCTCTCTGCTCAATGGGGAGTCAGCTTCCCCTCTGTCTTTCCCTCTACTTTTCTCCCTACTTGTGCACACACTCTCTCTCTCTCTCAAATAAATGAATAAATCTAAGAAAGAAAGAAAAAAAGAAGAAAGAAAGAAAGAAAGAAAGAAAGAAAGAAAGAAAGAAAGAAAGAAAGAAAGAGAAAGGAAGAGGGATCCCTGGGTGGCGCAGCGGTTTGGCGCCTGCCTTTGGCCCAGGGCGCGATCCTGGAGACCCAGGATCGAATCCCACGTCAGGCTCCCGGTGCATGGAGCCTGCTTCTCCCTCTGCCTGTGTCTCTGCCTCTCTCTCTCTCTCACTGTGTGCCTATCATTAAAAAAAAAAAAAAAAAAAAGAAAGAGAAAGAAAGAAAGAAAGAAAGAAAGAAAGAAAGAAAGAAAGAAAGAAAGAAAGAAAGAAAGAAAAGAAAGAAAAATATGTTAATACTCCAAAAAATTATTGGTTAAAGCCTGGTTACTGTTGTGCCCAAAATTGCAAATTCGAGAAACCACCAAGGAGCCGACACTGATGCAAGTGCACAAGGGTTTATTTGCAAGCTCGAGCTTGGGTCTGAGTATACCTGACACAGCAGAGCAGGGACTTGGACCTCGAAGTGGGTTACAGCTGGGTTTTTTCTAGGGGATTTTCAGAAGGCGTGGAGGAATTTCTCAAGTTCTGTTTACACTCTGATATGGGGCTTTCAAGGGCATTGAGCTCTGTTCTCATTCTAATATGGGACTTTCTGCCACTGACTTGGGCTCTATTGTCTTTCTGATATGGGATTCTCTGCCGAGGGCAATTCTGAGCTCTTATTCACAGGGGCCTATGATGGCTGTACTTGTGCTAATGCTAAACTTGAGGTGGAATGGCCTTAATATTTCTTAGCCTGCACATTTCCCCCTCTCAGGGCAACCTAAGGAAGGACCCAATTATGGGTCCGGGTTGGTCTAGAGTGAGCCAGTGGGAATGATTCATATCAATCTTGTTGCTGTTCTTGCTCCTGTTTACGTCTAGCCAAACCTTTTCTGACTTTTGCCATAGATTCACAGACTATTCCTGAGTGGTCAGTAAAGAAGCAACATTCCTCATTTGGGGCAGCACATAAACCCCCCTTGCTTGCAAAAGCCTCTCTACAGTTAAGATGCTCCCATCTTTTTAAACCTTAAAAGACTTTAAAAGCAAGGCTGAATTGGGTGCACATTTTTAAATGGCTAATGGGGATTGGTTCTGGCGTGAAGAGGACAGAGCATAAGCAACATTAGTGGGGTAAGTGAGAACAGCGCAGTCTTAGCTTTAGGGGATTGTCCTTGTCTGGTTGGGCTTTCCATTCTGAAACAAAGTCCTTGAGAACGGCGTGTGGGTCAGCTGGCTGGACATGGGTATAGTGGACCCAGGGTGTAATCTCATCAACGTTGAGAATGGTGGGAGTGGTCGGGATCATGATGTAGGGTCCCTTCCAGTGAGGTTGAAGTGTCTGGTATTGGTATCTCCGCACATACACCCAGTCACCTGGCAGGTATTGATGGGGGTCTGAGGGTAGCCCAGTCTCATAGAGGGCCCTCAGCTTAGGCCACACCTGCTCATGGGTTTGTTGTAACATTTGGAAGGAGAAAGGAGTTAGTGATCAAATTCAGCAAACACCTCAGGTTTTAAACTGAGGACAATAGGTGGAGGAATACTGACCATGATCTCGTAGGGAGTCAGTCCCATCTTATATGGGAAGTTCCTCACCCTATATAGGGCGAAGGGAGGGAGAGTCACCCAGTCACCACCAGTCTCCAGGGCTAATTTAGTTAAGGTCTCCTTTAATGTTCCATTCATCCCCTCTACCTGTCCTGAGCTTTGGGGCCTATAAGCAAAATGTAATTTCCAATCTGCCCTAAGTACTAGTGCCACTCCCCATGTTACCTTCCTTGTTCCCATATGAGTACTTGGATGCATTTTGGATAGGTCTCGCCATCCTAGCTCCTCCTGCAGCCAATGGTCAATGTCAGTCATTGGGGCTGAGGGCATTTGGTGGAGACGATATTCGTCTTATAAACTCAGGACAAGCACCTGAATCGGGTGCCCCCTTTGTTTAGGATTTTTGCCCCTTTGGGATGGAAGTGAATTTGTGCCCCCATCTTGGTGAGCAAATCCCGACCTAACAACGGGTAGGGGCACTCAGGGATGACTATGAAGGAATGGGATACCCGGTCGATGCTGAGATCCACAGTTCTTCTGGTAGTCCATGAGTACTGTCTGGTGCCATGGCCTCTTGCACCCATGAAGTCTTGTTTGCCAATTTCCCTTGGGGTTGTAATAAAACCAAATGTTGTGTCCCAGTGTCCACTAGGAATTCAATGGGTTGCCCTTCCACTCTGAGAGTTACCCTGGGCTCGGGGAGGGGTGCTGAACCCCGACTCCCCTAGTCCTCCAGGTCCTCCGTCTCCAAGATCTTGGCAGGGGCCTTAGGTCTTTTGTTAAAACAGTCTTTCACCCAGTGGCCCTCTTCTTTGCAATAAGCACATTGGTTTTTGTTCAGCTTAGGGCACTTCCGACGGGGACCAGGGCCATCCTCTTTACCTGTCCTTGAAGCCAGCTTCTTGAGGTGCCTCTGTCTTTGCCATGGGTCATCCATGGTTGTGGCCAGCAGGATCTTGGCCAGGTTTAGAGTCTGCTGGTCACTTAGTTTGGTTTGTTGCTCTTCCAGACTTTCTTTATTATTATAGACTCTTTCTGCTACTATTACTAAGTCTTGCAAGCTCTTCTCTCCTAATATCCTCTTTAAGAAGGCTGCTGGACTCTCATCCTTACCCTGTCTTACATAACCATACCTTGTCCAGATTGGTAGGCTTGCGCTGGCAGCCTGGAGACCTGCCATTAGAGTCTGGTGGTGGACCCGGAGTCTCTCCTTACCTTCAGCCGAGTTGTATGCTTTGGGGGGTAAAAATGGTTTTAGCCAAGGAGGGGAATTCTTGATCATGTCCTGCCAGACCAGGATGTAGGGCACCTGGGTTAGGGTGGCTGTCCAGTTTGTCCCTGAAGATCACGACCTTAACCTGTAAGATAATAGGTAGGTGGAAAGTTCCTTCTTGGGACCATCCCACGTCAAAAGTTGGCCATTCTGGGGATCCCTGGGTGGCGCAGCGGTTTGGCACCTGCCTTTGGCCCAGGGCGCGATCCTGGAGACTCGGGATCGAGTCCCACGTCGGGCTCCCGGTGCATGGAGCCTGCTTCTCCCTCTGCCTGTGTCTCTGCCTCTCTCTCTCTCTGTGTGACTATCATAAATAAATAAAAATTTAAAAAAAATTTAAAAACAAAAGTTGGCCATTCTGACATGCAATAAGTTTGACATTTTCCTCCCCTAGATGAACAGTTATGACAGTTAACAAAGACACAGTAACACAGACAAATGCACAAACAGTTAACAAGGACATAGTAACAGACAAATGTTCCAATGCGGCCACAGAAGCAAAACAGAAAGTAATCCGAATGGCTGGCAGCCAGTCCCCCTTACAGATGAGGACCTCGTCCTCCAGGCAGGGGCAAGCGACGTCTCCTCAAGACTCCCGGTGGACAGCCCGCCAGTGCGACCGCTTAAGCTGATGTCGGCCCAATACAGATTGGAATACCTACAGGTAAAAGTACAGTTTAGAGCTCTCAGAAAATATGGCGCAAAAGGTGGAAAAAGTTGAGTGCACTCACCATGCATGAAACCCTCCGGATAGGGTCCTGGAGGTCTCTCAGATCCCAGGTGAGCCCCCAAATGTTGTGCCCAAGATTGTGAATCTGAGAAACCACCACCCTGCTCCACTGTGTTGAGTATACTTGGACCCAAGCTCAAGCTTGTAAATAAACCCTCGTGAGCTTGCATCGGTGTCGGCTCCTTGGTGGTTTCTCTGATTTGCAATCTTGGGCACAACAGTTAGAACATTTTATAATCTGGCAATTTCATTTAAGTGAATATTCCAGGATCCCACGTTGAAGAAATTATTTAACAAAGTTAATGGCATCAGAATGACTTCTCATATAAACACATACAAAAATAATATCACAGCATTGTCTGTTGCAGCTAAGATACAGAAATTAGAACTTTTTTCATTAGGGAATGATTGATTATGGTGATACAGAATATTACACAACAACAAAAAAGTAATTTACATCAATATGTATAATAAACTGAAAGATGTTGTCACTAAGTGTTCTAGTAACACATTACATGTTTTTTATATGTCTATGTATGTGTATATATTATATATATATATAAAATAAGACTACTTTGATTTTTTTTGCTATCTTTACTTTGCAATTCTCAAGTAGTGCTGTAAAAGTATAATACTTATTTAAATGTTACCTTTGAGATATAATACTCTTGTGTCTAATGTGTACACATAATGGTTATATCTTTCCTGATGGATTCACTACACTCAAATAAAAGAAACAGAATGAAAGAATTAACTAATTTTGATGACAAACTTGAGAGCTTTTTTTTTTTTTTTTTAAAGATTTTTATTCATGAGAGACACAGAGAGAGGCAGAGACATAGGCAGAGGGAGAAGCAGGCTCCATGCAGGAAGCCCCATGTGGGACTCGATCCCTAAACTCCGGGGTCACGCCCTGAGCCAAAGGCAGAGGCTCAACCACTGAGCCACCCAAGCATCCCTAGAGCTGTTTTCATAAAAACAGATGTTTGGTTCCATAGAGCATTTTCATAACGAGAATGTTATTGAAGTAGACTGCTCACCTTCTCCCTTCAATGATGATAATGATATGAAACAAGAATGAACCATTAGGGGAGCCTCAATGGCTCAGCGGTTGAGCATCTGCCTGTCCGCTCAGATCCTGATCTCGGGGTCCTATATACAACATACTACATACTACATACAGCATACTAAATACTAGATACTACAACAACATAGTATTGTTACCTGAAATAAATCCTTAAAGAAGAATACTATAATTCTGCACTGAAATTGCAATCATTAATTTGATCTGCCAAAATAATGGGGCACCAGGTATTGAAGGCAGAGTGCAGCAGAGTATTGTGGCCACATCAGGATGGCAATGGAAGTGAATCTAATCTGTAGAACTTCAATTTGATGTGTCAAACTCAACAGAAGATAGATTTTTCTCATTCAGGGCTATGCTGTTGAGGATTCAAGCATGAGATTTAGTAGTGGGAAAGAAAATAAGCCTAACTGAATAGTTTTATGTTGGAAGAGATGATGTGACTAGGAAAGCAAACAGATCAGAACTTGACCTTGGATTTTGGCTTAGGAGAAAGTGAAGAACTTGATATAACCTATAATAAAAGTAATATTTGAGCAGCGGTAGATTTCTTGGAAGAAGACTTAGATCTCTGTGTTTGTCCTACTGAATTTGTTGTGCATTTAGAACCTACAAATTGAAATACTTAAGCCAGTGAGAGATTCAGAAAAGAAAAATTAAAGGAAAAAACCAACATGAATCAAGATATGAAATCTTCCTGCTCTGGGTAATAAGAGGAATTATGAGAGAGACAAAAGTAGCTGCCAGTCTTTTGTTAATGGAAGTGCATAAGGATTATATCTCTAACTTTTTTGGTGGGGTATCAATCACACATTAGCCTGCATGCATAAGGAAGAGACCCAGAGGTATTTGTCTGAAATGTGAGATCTTAGCAGCTAAATGTCAATCCACCCAAAGTAGGACCCTGTAGGCCCTGAAGGGTTGACAATCCTCCCAAAGCATCTTACAGCCAGAGAGCCTGGTACAGGGGGGAATAGAGCTCAATTTCTAATATGATTTAGTCTAAAGATAATTAGAAATCTTAGTTCAGTCCCTAAAACCCTTCCAGAATTCACATGAGTTTGCTGGAACACTAATGGACTTGGCCTCATCATAAATTTCTGCTTGAACTTGCTTATTCTGAGTTATTTCAGTATTCACCAAAGAGAAGTTAGTGTACAGTTTTCCTGCTTGGGTATCTTCTGTCTCAGGGAGTGACTGATGAACTAGTTAGTGAGTCTACCCCCAGGTAACCACAAGGGTCAGACTCCACAGATTGCCCTGAAGGGCAGCAAACACTAATGAAAATAAGATGTGAAAATGGGACAAGAGAGAAAATAAAAAGAAACCCACTCAAATATTGATAGTTTAATTACTAGTTAATAGAGAGCTGAGGGACAGATAACTAGAGTCAAAAACTTACCCTTCTCTTCATTTTATAAATGTTGGCATTAGAGAAACTTCTAGTTTACTCAGCTCCCTTCTCTTCATTTATAAGGGAGATTGTAAAAGGTCCAATGCTAACAACGGGCAGAACCCATAGTATAAACTGGATCTTTTGGCCTCCTCACTTCTCCCTTTTCTCTTTTGCTTTTTGTCAGATCACTTTGTTGGGCAGTAGTGACTGGGAGTGCAATATTCAACTCCATGAACCCTCTCAATTTAGTTAGATGCATAGATACACTGTATTTGAGGAATGCATTTGTCCCTCACAGCTTGTTTGTTCATAACTATAAGAGTCTTAAGAACACTGCCTGTTTTATTTATGGACCAAAATTATTATAAAGTTTGAGTAAGATTGTATAAACATATGATCAAATATATAAAGATGATCTACATATTGTAGTTGTAATCATCAAGTTTTTACAAAATAATTTTTAAGATTTTGGGGGCAGATTTAAAAAAAAAACACTATAATTTCATTTCCTTTCTCCACTATTAACCTCATCATTGTGATGTGTTTGCATTGAAGAGAAGGAGAGAACAACTAAATTATGTTCCTTCATGTTGGAAATATGGGCTGGTCTGGGAATGACAGTGACATTGGGTAGACAGTCTCAATGTTGGGATCCCTAAGACACTTTGAAGGGTTCATGAGCTCAAAATCATTTTCATAATAAAGGTAAGCTATCAGTTGTTTTCATTTTTTTTCTCTCATGACCATATAGTGTAGTTTTCCAGAGACAACATGACATGTGATATTATAACAGATTGAATGCAGGACATTTGAAAATCCAGCTGTCTTCTATTAAGCCAGGCATTAAACAGCTTTTTAAAATGTAAAGCAATGCCATTCTTCTCAAATTGTTTTGGGATATTGGAAAATAGTTACTCTTCACCAAAGCATGTTGTTTACATTAACACTCAATGGACTTGTTACAGTTTTAAACTAAATAACTAAATAAACATATTTATCATTGTTGTTTTAATTTAAATTATAGTAAATTTTGATATTACACCGAACATAAACAAAAACTCCTAGGGGTTCTCACTCATCCTCAGAGAATAAAAGTCCTGAAGCCAAAAATGCTTAAGAACCACTGACTTAGAAACTAGCAGAGGATGGTCAGTGGATTGTTAAGATGCAGTAATAGTAAGTAATAATATAAATAAAATATTTGCAGCATTTTAGAATTCACAAGATGCTTTTCATTTCTTTGAATGATTCGAATCCATGATATTTTTCGCCATTAGATAATACTCCCTTTCATCATTTCTCTAATCCTCCCATGCCTTCAGTTCTCAACTGTGTATTATGTTGAACCCATTGGCAAGGGCCATTTCCCATGCTAAGTTCATAACACCAGAAGAGTGGAATAGTAAAGTCCGATTCTGAAAATGAGAGTTAAGTGGGGCGCCTGGGTGGTTTACTCATTTGGGAATCCAACTCTTAATTTCAGCTCAGGTCATGACTTCAGGGTCCTGGGATTGAGTCCCAAGTTGGGCTCCATGTTCAGTGGGGAATCTGCTTGAGATTTTCTCTCTCCCTCTCCCTCTGCCCCACACACTTGCATGTGAGCTTGCGTGCTCTCTTGCTCTCTCTCTAACGTAAATAAATCTTTTAAAAAATAAATAAATAAAAATAAGGGTCAAGAGAAATGCGGTGAAGACATCTTTACTTTAGGCTCAGTTTCCTTTTGAGAACCGCAATAGCCTCTTGTAAGTGACAGTTGATGGATTCAACTGCACCAGTCAGCTTCTGCACCTGCTCCCCTGTAGGGGCTGTAGACTTTTTTTTTTTTTCTCTTTTTGAGGCCATTAACAGGGTTCTGGCAGAATTTCCAAGATCCACATTGTTCCCAAGAGTCCATTTCTTTTCTTTTATCACATTCTTTTTAGACCTTTTAAACCTTCTTGTTGTAATCTGTATCCTTACTTCCTGTCTTTTCTGTTCTTCTGAATTGTCAAAATTTCTGTTCCATACCCACTCTTGAGTTAACATTAATTAAATGTTGTTGCTTAGATGTGGAGAAGGAAGGGATGGGAGAAGAAACTTTCTTGCTTTGTTTTATGTATGTCTGTACGAATTATATATGTATATATGAATGTATGCATGCATGTATTACTCAGACTACATAGGAAAGACATGAGTGTGCTATGCAGAAGAGGAAGAAAACAAATCCCACCGAAGGGAAGGAAATGAGTTTAGATGGGAAGACTTGGTAGAAATCTAGACAGAATTCTTCTCTTGATTATCTAGCCACGATAAAACTGTAAACTCAGATGAAAAAGTATTATAGGAACACTTGGGTATCTCAGTGGTTGAGTGTCTGCCGTTGGCTCAGATCATGATCCCGGGGTCCTGAGATTGAGTCTTACATCTGGCTCCCCATGGTGAGCCTGCTTCTTCCTCTGCCTATGTCTCTGCCTCTCTCTCTCTCTCTCTCTGTGTGTCTCTCATGAATAAATAAATATAACCTTAAAAAAAGAGAGAAAGATTATTATATTTGAAATGATATCTCTTAGAAAGCTCAGGTGTCTATGAACGCTATTCTGAGCAGAAGTTTGGGCTAATCTTTTGACATGAGAGCTTACTGCCTAGATAATTCTTGACTCATTTTCCCCTTCTTTCTTAATCTTAGCTTTCAGTATCCTCCTTCTGCCATCACCCGGAAGGCTGAAAAGATTAAGAAAGAAGGGAAAAATGATGGAAAGAAAAAAAAAAGACATTTGTGAGGGTCATTGTTGTCATTGTTGGTTGCTGTTAGGAAAAGGGAGGGGAAAAAGGTACTTATGCATAGGGCAGAGGCCAAAGAGAAATATGGGATTTTTTTTTTTTTTTTTTTAGTAGGCAGATGAGATAATGGTTTATTTTCTCCTGTCAGCATTTTCATTGATTTTTAGTTGCTATGTTATTTCTTAAGTAACATTTTATAACCTGGTCCTTGGGAACCGTAGATTAAATAAATGATTAATTTGCCAGGCTCTAAAACATGATTTTAAAAGTACTATCAACCTTGAGGGGGGAAAAATAAACAAACAAACAAATAAATAAATAGTAAATAAATAAATAAAAACAGTTACGTAAACAATTAGGTGGCAAATTGAAGTGTCAACATAGGTGCTAATTAGTCTGCTGAGGTCACTTTTCATGGAATTTTTTTTTAAAGATTTTATTTATTTATTCATGAGAAACACACACACACACACAGAGGCAGAGACACAGGCAGACAGGGAAGCAGACTCCATGCAGGGAGCCTTTCACGGGACTCGATCCCAGTTCTCCAGGATCAAGCCCTGGGCTGAAGGCAGCGCTAAACCACTGAGCCACCCAGGCTGTCCCTTCATGGACTTTTGAAATAGATGTCATTCAGTGTGTTCATCTACATTCTAGAGAAAAAAGGTGTCATTTCTTATTCTTCAGTTCAAAAACATTTCCCCTGAGAGTTGGCCAGTCCAGCCAAAACTAACTTCTCCTGGTTTCCTGAAAATGCTGAAAATTACTTTTAAACTTATGATTAAACAAAACAAAATTCAAACAGAATCAACAACTTATCTAAATAGATAATTTGAAAAATCCTCAGTTCTGACCAAGACAAATGGTTTCAAGTTTTCTTTTGTGTTTCCAGAAAATATAGCTCTGTTGAGTTGTTATTTTGAGCACTTCATGAGGCAGTAAGAGTATACAATGGGCTTTGGTGAGAAAATAAGGTAGTTTTTGAGGAGGCAGGTGGAACAGGATAGCCATATACTCTAAATATGTCTGGAAGAGTCCAGAGCAGAAATGGTAACCGTGTAATGAGACACCTAGGGGAGAGGCCTACAAAGAAATAACAAAATAAATGAAGCATCCCTTAATTTTGGCCTGTTCCTTGTTTTATTCTTCTAATATCAGAAAACAACTTCATGTTTTTAGATTTTCAAAAGATGAGTGTTTAGACTTGGATTAAAATGTGATGAAGTTGAAGAATCTTCCTAAAGTCTCATTGTCCTTTGTTTTTCATTACTTTTATGATATTGACCTAATCCATATATTTATTGTTTTTACACATGCCTTGTTTTCATCAGCATATAGTGAATTATTTGGAGTCAAGTTTCAAGATCTGTTCATCCATATACCCTCTGATGATTATAATAATATGTGTTTGTTATTTTATATATTTATTTTAAATATTTAATTATTAATTTATTTGAGAGAGAGAGAATGAGAGAGCACAGAGGGAGAGGAAGAGGGAGAAGCAGACACCGCTGAGCTGGGAGCCCAAAGCTGGGCTCAATACCGTGACTCTAGGATCATGACCTGAGCCGAAGGCAGATGTTTAGCCGACTGAGCCACTAGGCACCCCAATAATATATTTTTTAAAGCAGGTAGTTATCTCAGTGAATGAGTAAAAGGTACTACTATGTCACCTGTTCTCATTTGTACTTGTGTTTTCATTCTAGATGGACAAGACAATATTACACATGTCCTTCATTCAACACTGTTTACTGAGTATCTATTATATGCCAAAACAAACATTGTCCTAAGCTCTGGGGGTATAAAAATGAATGAGAGATAAAAGAAGTTTTCTTGGGATCCCTGGGTGGCGCAGCGGTTTAGCGCCTGCCTTTGGCCCAGGGCGCGATCCTGGAGACCCAGAATCGAATCCCACGTCGGGCTCCCGGTGCATGGAGCCTGCTTCTCCCTCTGACTATGTCTCTGCCTCTCTCTCTCTCTATCTCTGTGTGACTATCATAAATAAATAAAAATTAAAAAAAAAAAAAAGAAGTTTTCTCTTAAATAGTTCAATGCTTCTGTTGTCATGTTCCCTAGGAAAGAACCAGATTCCATCTAGTTCCTTGGTAATGGTATAGATGTCTGAGTTTGTGAAGCACAAGGGCTTTCAAGTTACACATGTTTTTGATTTAGTAAGTTGATGTGTAGTGATATCTTTTATTTTTTTTTAAGACTTAAAAAAATTGTTTCAGAGAGAGAGAGAGAGAGACTAGGGCAGAGGGGCAGAAGGAGAAGGACAAGCAAACTCTGTGCTGAGCATGGAAATCCCCTTGTGGGGCTCTATTTTAGACTCAAATCATGACCTGAGCTGAAACCTCAGCCGCTTGACCCACTGAGCCACCCAAGCACTCCAGTGGTATCTTTAATTAAACAGAGGATGAGAATTAATATTTATTTAAATAAAACTTTATATCCTATTATTTTATCTGTAGTACCTAGTGCAGTAACTTCCATATAGTGGGGACTTAATAAATATTTGTTTACTTGCTCATTGAGTAAAGGATGAATAAAAGTATAGTGTTAGAAGAAAATTTAGTGGTCAAGTATCTTTAAGTTATTAAGAAAGAAATTGAAACCTAGAGATTTGCAGACTCCTGCCAACACTGTAAATTAAACTAGTTTGTTACAGATGGGATCTGGAACCCTATTACTTTGACTAGTAGTCCAGTGTTGAGTTCCCTGCATGCCGCAGTGTCACTTCTTAAATCATTTCTAAGTAAATTGAAAGGTGGAGAGGCTAATGGCACATTTTAATTTTAAAGTCAGCTTCAATACTTCCCTTAAAAAATAAGTTATGGATTAGGTAAGACATATTAAGTCATTTTATAAACCTGTATGTTCTAGGAAGTGATTATTGCCATCACAAAATTAAATTGTTTAGCGTAATCAAGGTCAGCCAGTATCCTATTGCTTAACTTAGTCACCTGCTTTGAAGCTAAATACTCTTATGAAAGATTTTAAATATAATCTGAGATCATCATGTTTTGCTTAAAGTGAATGTATGCTAAGAACTCACACTTCTATTTATGATCCAATTTCTACTTTAATTATTTATTAGTGTAAAACATTTGGTTTTTGTTTTGAAGTAATTTTTCCTGCTACAGTTAATATAATTAAAATTATTTGGATCTCCTAATTATTTTTGGATATATAACAGACATTTTGTTAGACATTATTCAGTAATAGGATGTTATGACTTTATTTTAAATATCTTTCTTCATAACTAATGTCCATTAATAATTTGTATTTGACTGAGGTACAAACTTCTTATGGAAACATATGAAGTAATAACTTTTCATTACTGAAGTGGGGATAATGTTGATTGATTAAGTTTCAGAAAAGATCCATATCCTTATATTGATATTATCTAGGTAATCTTGGATAACATAATCATCCTGAATTATGTTTCTCTTAGATTCAAAGGCCATTGGAAACCTTTTTCAAAACTCTTGGAAAGATTCATTGTTTATAAGAGTCTCCTATTCCTATTGAAAATTCATATTCCTAATGAGATAAGGTTGCAAGTGCAAGGATTTCCACTGTAGTATTGACTGTACTAGAGAAAATTTGGAAATAGCTTAAACTTCTCAATAGAATACGAAAAAGCAGTTTAAAAACTTAAAAAAATTTCAGGGAGATAATATGCCATGGTCTCAAATATTCTTTTCTAATAAAGGAAACAACTACAGAAAGCTTCTATTTGTTCAAAGTAATTAGTTCAAAGTAACCAAATGCAAAAACCCTAACAACTCCCCCTTCAAAACAAACATATCAAACTTGATTTTCATTAGAATGTTATTTCTTCACACTAATAAATAAAAAAAACAAAGACCCAGATTATATATATATATATATATATATATATACAACAATTATTGAGCTTCATCTTCTGGACAAGAATACCAAGTTAGTCTCTTCATAAAACACAATTACAATTTGAGGTCACTTCATATTTGCCTCTTTTGCCAGCACCAAGTCTGCCTCATCTGAATCTTTCCATTTCATGAGAAACATTAATTCTCCACTGCTGTCTGTGGCACCAATTATTCGTTCAGGGTCAAGACCTCTGGCAAAGCCTCTTGGTTTACCAGCCTTTCGCTTCTGGCTGCATCCAGAACCAAATTTGTAGTCAACCTCTCTGCTTCTCATAGCATCTCTTTTCTTCTTTGATTTGCTATCTAACATCAGATTTGCTGTCAGATACAGATTTTCTTTTTGTACCATCTTTTTCTTTACCAGCTTTTTGAGAATTAAGAAATGCTTCAATTAACGCTGGACAATCTAAATTTTCTTCAGGTTTCCAAGTATTGTCGGCATCTGTAAATCCCTTCCACTTTAGGAAATACTCCTTCCCATTCACTACACGGCAGTTCAATACTTTTTCCACGACAAATTCTTCAGGCTCCGCCTCTTCTACTTTTTTACTCTTTCCATTCTGTTTCTTTTCCATTTTTTGCAATGTAGTTTTATTGGAGGCCAATTTTTTTTTTGTTTGTTTGTTTGTTTGTTTTGTTTTTTTCAGACTTGAAGAGCTATTATTCACCGCCTCCGAGCTGCTCCGGGTCCCGGGTCTGCACCATCACCGGCCCTGCGTGCCTCAAGCTCCAGCCCAACATTTATAGAATACTACATCCAGCAACAGCAGAATACACATTCTACTAGAACTTATATGGAACTTCACCAAAATAGACCACATTTTGGGACATAAAACACACCATAATACATTTTTAAAAAATAGAAAACATTAAAAGTTTGCTCTCAGATTCCAGTGGAATTAAACTAGAAATCAGTAACAGAGAGCTGGAAAATCTCAAAATATTTTGAAATTAAATAATTCCAAATATCACATTGGTTAAAAAGTCTTGATAAATATATATATACATATATATATGTTTCCTTTAGTCACTTTATTGACTATATGTAGTAATAATATATTGATAATCAATATACATATTGACTAAATGAAAATGAAAATACAATTTGTCAAACTTTGAAGGATACATTAATAATATTTAAAAGAAATTTTATAGCATTAAAAACATACATTAGAGAATCAGAAAGACCCAAATTCAATAACTGAAGCTTTCATCTTAAAAGAGAAAAGTGGAAGCAGGGAGAGGAGGAGGAGGAAGAGGGAAAAGGGAAAAAAGGGGAAAAAAAGGAGGAGGGGGAGGGAGAAAAGGAAAAGAGAAAAAGAAAGAAAAGAACAAATAAAGAGTAAGCAGGACAAATAGAAATAATAAAAAAATAAATTGATAAAAATTGGAAACAAAACAATAGAGAAAATCAACAAAAATCAAAAGCTAGTTCCTTGAGATGATCAATAAAACTGATAGATTTCTAGACAATTTTTAACCAAAAAAAAAAGGCACGAGAAGATGCACATATCAGAAAAAGAGGAATAATCACTAGTGATTACCTGAACATTAAATGGATGATGAAGAAATATTATGAATAACTTTATGCCCACAAATTTGAAAACTTAGAAGAGATGGACCACTTTCTTAAAGAATACATATCCCCAAAACTCACACAAAGAGATGGACTAAATAGTCCTGTAATGATTAAGAAAATGAAATAATAGTAACTTTTTTAAGTAAAAAAAGTTCAGATGTGTCTATTTGGTGAATTTTATCAATAATAAAAAATAATACCAATTCTTCTCAAACTATTCTAGAAAATAAAAGTAAAAGAAACATTTCCTAATTAATTCTGTAAACTCAGTACTATACTACTACTAAAACCAGATTATAGGGTTACAAGAAAGGAAAACTACAGACCAGTGTCACTAATGAATATAGATGCAAGATTCCTCAACAAAATACAAGGAGATAAAATCTAACAAGGTGTTTAAAAAAATGCTTTACAACCTAGTGAGTTTATTACAGATATGATAGACTGGCTCAATATCAATCAGTGCAAACCACCATATCAGTAGCCTAAAGAAGACAATTATTTGATCATATAATTTGAGAAGGAAAAACAAACTATTTTTATTTAAAAGAAGGATAAATACTTAGTAGAAATACATATATATTAGTCATTGCCATTTTCTTCATGGAAGAAATATAATTTTTTTTATCCTTCATGATTTTAAAAAAATTGATTTTACCTTAATGAACAGTCTGAAAATATAAAATTTGAAAATATACATTAAATTTCACTTGTTTCTACTGAATTCATTTTTAATATGTTTTGTTCAATAGTAATAATTTTCCTATGACTGGTAAATTGATATTACTTACTAACTCAGTGTATCTGAACAGGTATGTGAAACTAGGCTTACTTATTTCAAGCATCCCTAATGCACAGAACATTATACTTTGAAATCAATCTACATATTTTCCCCAACATTAAGACAAAAAAAAAAACATATTCAGAGATACCTTTAATTATAAAGAAATAATTGTTTTAATACCCTGGCAGAAATAATGTTCTGTATTTATCAGTTTTATTTTCTACATGATTGATGTGGCAATAATAAGTGAAAAGATTCTCCTTTAGATTAGTGTCTTATACCTTTGTCCCTTTATCAAACTATAGCTGAATACGTATTCCAAAATTTTGCCAAGAAGCTATTCTATGGAATCAAGGTTTCCTGTTTATCTCTAACTACTATTTAATAAGGTCTTTCCCAGATAAACTAATTGCTGCGTGTGTGTGTGTGTGTGTGTGTGTGTGTAAACAATGAAAAGTTACAATGTTTCTGATTTGGTTTTATATGCAAGCCCCTATTTTAGATTGTCTTTAATTCAATTCAGAAAACTACTTCACATCATTTTGGACATAATAGAAATATTGTATAAACAGATTTATGAGGAAATAAATGCTCAAAATTAGACAATCACTTACATTACTCATTTACTTATGATAATGGTTCTTATGTTTATTCACTAAAATGAAAAATATAATTGTCTATTTCTTGAAAATCTGTCAAATATATGTATGTCTGAACTAAATCATTTAGTGTGGAAGTCTCCACACTAAATGATTTAGTTCATTTATGTGTGAACACTCAGGGCTTATATACATAGTTCAATTTTTGAGAAAGATGCCTAAAAAATTATTAACTTTGAAAGTAACACATGTGCAAAGAAGTATGGTGAAAATTATGAAGAAGGAATCCCTGGGTGGCTCAGCGGTTTAGCGCCTGCCTTCGGCCCAGGGCATGACCTTGGAGTCCCGGGATTGAGTCCCACGTCAGGCTCCCTATATGGAACCTGCTTCTCCCTCTGCCTGTATCTCTGCCTCTCTCTCTCTTTCTCTCTCTTTCATGAATAAACAAATAAAATCTTTAAAAAAAAAGAAAATTATGGAGAGCAAGGACAAATATTTTGTCAACTGCAGAGAAAAAATTAATTTGGATAAACATGCATAATAGGAATTTGAATGTTAAGAATACCACAGAAATGTCATCATCATCATCATCATCATCATCATCACAATTTCTTTGAAATGACCTCATGTCACAATTGTTCATTTTGGAATTTAAGAGTAAAAAACAAAAAATGAGTAGTTTACTTAATATCCTTCTTATTTTAAAGTCTTCAATCTTCTGCTTATGCCACATCTTTCATTTTCTTTTTCAGTTATTTGCCTAGTATATATATTTTCATTTTTAAGTTTTCAGTTTTTGTGTATTTTTTGTTTTATTTTATATAGCATCACTGATAGTATATAGTGAAATTTTATTTTTTTTGTTTTAGTCCAGATTGAGAGTCAAGAATTTTTTAACCAGTTCGTTTAGCTCATTTATATTTATTGTAATTTATAATATTTTGTTTTTATTTCTGCCACTTTATTTTAGGCTTTTATTAACTATGATCTTTATCTTTCTTCTTTTCTATCTTTTGGATGGCTAAAGTTTCACTAGATGTTTTGTTTTTTATTTTTATTTTGTAATATTTGAATTATTACTTTTTATTCTTTCAACCCTTGTTTTATTTTATGTTTTTTAAAGATTTATTTTTTTATTCATTAGAGATGCAGAGAGAGGCAGAGACATAGGCAGAAGGAGAAGCAGGCTCCTGTAGGGAGCCTGATTCGGAAGTTGATCCCAGGTTCCAGGATCACGACCTGAGCCGAAGGCAGGCGCCCAACCCCTGAGCCACTCAGGCATCCCTCAACCCTTGTTTTAAATATAACTTTACTCGCAGTTGTTATGAAGCTCAGATTTATCTGATTTTCCTGGATAAGTCTTTTTTCTTTTCCTTTAATACAGATATGTCATAACAAAATACAATGCATCTACATTGTATTGATTATATCAAAAAGAATTGTATTTCTTTCTTATAAATATTCACGCTTTCATCAATTCTGATTTTCAATCTCCTCTTAAGTTCTGGCACCTGAGGATTTTTTAATTTGCTCTATAATGCATGTAACCAAGAATTTTTGAATATTTTTGCTGTGAATTCTAGGTGTTTACATGTATTAGAAGGTAATTTTAAGCTACCAAATGGAATAAACTGGGAGACTAAATTTTTTTCCTCATTTTCTTTGTGTGTGAATAAATCCACTTTGCACTCATTCAGTCATCACGGGAAGGCACAACTTCCATATGACATGGTGAGCTGTTTTATGTAGCTGTCCTTGTTATGAGGAGTTATATTTGTTCTACATAATAGATAATCTCTGGGAGATTTCAGAATTCACTAAATGTGTTGTGCGTTAACTGTCTGGCATTTTCAGCCCCACACCGTGCCCCATGTCCCAATTTCATTTGCTGTTAATTCCCTTCCTTTGTTGTCTTCTTCATTCTGCTCACTGAGTTTTTCCTGGCCTCAAAATGGGCCTCTCTCCTGGCTCAGTTTTTCTGAACCATGTTATAACATGGATGAACTTCAAAACACTAACAAAGCTAAATGCAGTACATCAGATGTTGTATCATTTCCTGTATTTGAAATGTCTGGAAAAGACAAATCTGTAAGACATAGAAAGTCTCACATTAGTGGTTGGGAGTGCTAATGAGGATTGATTGGAAAAGAGCATTGGGACCTTTCTGGAAGGAAGAAATTATTCTAAAATGATTGTCGTAATGGATGCACAATATTCCTGGTATATTCACCAGAAACACTTAATAGTACAATCAAAATGGGTGGAATTTATGGTATGTAAATGATACTTCAAAAAAGTTATTTAAGAAAAACAAAGCTAAGACTTCCTGAACTTTCTCTTTTTCCTAACCTAAAACACTGATGTGAATCTTGGAAGTAGAGCACATTTATTGCAACCTTGAAAAGAAAAGTTACCTGCTAAGTGTGGTGAGAGAGGAATGTGATCTGTTGCTAGTACAGTGAGCTCAGCATGGCCTGTTTTTATCTGGACTCCTTTTATTATGAAGAAACAAACATATGTATTTTTCTTTCATATTTTTAATACATATTATGCATATATCCGTGTTTCTTTTTAAAAATTTGAGTATTCCATTGCTTGGATGTACCACAGTTTATTCATTTACCAGTTGAAGAACAAGTTGGGTTTCCTGTTTTTGGCATTTATGAATAAAGCCACTATAAGTATTTGCATACAGATTTGGTGTATACTATTTTAGTTTCTCTTGGAGTGGGATTTGTGGTATGTTTAATTTTGTGTATGTTTAATTCTGCAAGAAACTGCCCATTTTCCATTTCTCAAGCAATGTATGAGAGTTCCAGTTGTTCTGCATTCTTTCCACAACTTGCTATTATCCTTTTTTTAAAAAGGCCACTTTAATTAGAGAGTATGTGGTGTTTCAGTGGGGTTTTAATTTCCAATTTTTTTAGTGTAAATGATGTCAAATGTCATTTTCAATTTTTAACTACTCTAAATGATACTGCAATATTGGGGTAATATTCAGAGTACTTAACGACCACCAGCATAGAATGGACACCAATCAGTAACTACAGACACAGGGCAATTGGATCAGAGCAGAGGTTCTTTAAGAGTTGAGATATAACCAGATGTACTACTTAACAATCAGCTCAACATATGTCATCTCACATGAATACGAACAAAATTATAGGATAATATCTAGATGTAGAACTGAGGGAGGAAATAACAACTGCATTTATAATTTGGGTACTTTTTTCTTTTCTTTTCTTTTCTTTTCTTTTTCTTTCTTTCTTTCTTTCTTTCTTTCTTTCTTTCTTTTTTTTTTTTTTTTTTTTACTAAATTTCCTTTTATGGTCGATATGGCAATTAGCACTGCTATCACGGAAGAAGAGACAATTTGCTTTCTCACATGTTTGGTGCCATGATGAGATCAAACTTTTTGCTCTTTGGCAATCTGCCCAGTGAAAACTGGTCAGAGAAGTTTAATTTGGGTTTCTTATTGTAATTGAGACTACCTTTTCACATGTTTATAGTTATGTATATTTTCTTTTCTGTGAATTGTCAGTTTATGTTTTGTGTCTTCTTTTTTCTTTCTAATGCATTCAGAGTATTTTTCTTCAGGGATTTTAACAAGTTTTCATCTGTATAAACATTATTGCATAGTGACATGATATATAAGTAATTTTTTCTCATTTCAGTTTGTATTTTGGCTTTGTTTATTGTGAGTTTTTCCATGGAAACTTTACAAAATGTAATTAAATTAGTCAATCTTTTCTTTTATGACTTTTGGATTTATACCTTATTTACAAAGTTTTCCCACATTGCAGAATTAATTTTTAAATTCTCCTATATTTTCTTTTAATGTTATTATGCTGTTTATTTTTCTTTTGACATTTATATATCTGATTCATGTATGATTTATCCTGATGTAGTGTGTAGGCATGAAGGTTATTTTGCACTTATTTATTTTTCCGGGGAATTGAAAAAAAGAACAACCAAAAAATTTTCCTTCACTGAGTTGAATTATTACTTCATCATAATCATAAATATAATTATCTCTTGTATTTCAGGCAATTGAACTTTTACTTTATTCTATTGATCTATCATCTATACCTGTGGTGGTAGTACACATTTTAAGTATTGTAATTTTAAAATGTATTTGACTAGTAGGGAAAATCTCTCATCTCTCTCTCATGCTTTTTCAGCTATACTTGTATGCCTTTATAATCATCATGGATTTTTACTAGGATCACATTAAATTTATTGATTAAATTATGGAGAGTTGACAACTTATAATATTGAGTTTTTCTTTCTAGAAACATGATACAACTTTTGATTTGTGCAGTATTTTCTTTTATCTCTATTTGTATAGATTTTTAAGTTAATTTTTAAGAATTATGATGTTTATGATCGTTAAGATTATTTTATTGTAAATTAGGCCATTACTTATGATTTTTATAAGACTGCTGATTTTGAATATATGAAGGTTAGTATTTCTGTGTGCTGATATTGTCTCTAGCCTCTATGTGATTGAATTAGCTTTTTGCTTATGATACTTTTGAATTTGGCTTTCTTTGGTTTCCTCGATAGCTAGAAATTTATCTGTAATTAGTTGGGTTTTTTTCCTCCTTTTCAATTAATTTTATTTATTTTTTCTTTCTCTAATTGCTTCAGTTAGAGCATTCACAACAATTTTAAATGGGTAATTTCAGTTTAAATTGTTGTCTTTTTCTTGACTATAAATGGATATATGTCTAGTGTTTTTCCATTTCAAAATGATATCATCCTTGGGCTTATAAAAGGTATTAAAGAAATATCAGTCTGATTCTATTTTATTAAGAATTTACTTTTTAATAAAGAAAGATGCAGAAATGTAGATTTTTAACCAAATGAGTATATAACATTGATCAGCATGAGTAAGTTCTTTTTTCCCTTAGATCTATTCATATTGTAATTTGTATTAATTATTTCAATATTTTATTTAGTTTTTATTTTTATTATATTCTTAAGTGATATCAGTGATTCCATAGTTTTAGAATTTTTGCTGGCCTTGGTAACAATCTTAAATTTTAGTTATAAGAATGTATTAGAAGAAATTCTTCTTTCTCTAGGCTCTTAAATATTTTTAAAAATGAGAGTACCCTTTATTTTGTAATTTAGTAGAATTTTACAGTGAATCCATCTTGTCCTTATGTTTTCTATTATTTGTTCTTTGTAAACTTTATTTGCTTTTCCTCACCTCTGCTTCCACTTCCAATGCTAATTGCTTTGTTTAGATCTTTTATTATCCTAGGGTCTGTTATGGTGCATTTCGAATTATTTAATTAAGATATTCAAGTCTTTTGCATAGATCTAATAATTTTTTTGGATCCTTTAATTCACTCAATTTCTATATTTGCTTTCTATTTAGTATTTATTTGCTCTTTCACTTCTTCTTCATTTTCTAATTATATGCTGAAAAGGTTAAATAGTAGGGTTTTTTTTTTCATTTTTAGAAGAACCAGCTTATAGATTTCTGTTTAACTATTTTTTCAATAATTCAGTATTTTTTGTTTTATTAGATTTTGTGTCAGCATCTTCCCTCCATTTATGAGTTATATGTTTATTTAACTTATTTTTATTACTTCATAACATAAATATTTAGTACTGTGAATTTCCCTTTGAGCATTGCTTCATGTATACCCATGAGTTTTAATCACAACTATTTTTTTACAATAGTTATTTAAAGACGTAATTTTAAAAAATTCCAGGTGATAGACATGATTTCTAGTGTTTTTAATTTTCTACTTTTTTGGATGGTCACCATACAATGAAATTACTGCATTTTTATATTTATTTTATGGCCAAATACAATTCAATTTTTATGAATGTGTCATGAACAACTGTATTTAGGGTAGAGAGTTACCAATAATTATATCTAAATCTATATCTCAATTAAGTGCACTTTGCTGATTAATCTGTAGTTTCTTTTTTTTAAGATTATATTTATTTATTCATGAGAAACACAGAGAGAGAGGCAGAGACATAGGAAGAGAGAGAAGCAGGCTCCATGCAGGGAGCTCTGTGTGGGACTTGATACTGGGTCTCCAGGATCCACGCCCTGGGCCAAAGGCAAGGGCCAAACTGTTGAGCCACTGAGGTATCCCTAAACTGTAGTTTCTAATGCATTTTGCAAAGTATTTCTGGTACTTCTTACTTGTGGACTTAGTATAGGATTGCATCTCTCTTCCTCCACCGTATGTTTGGGTGGGGCCATGAAATAAATTGCAAGCCAAAGTGACACATGTCATTTAATCGCTGGGGAGATGGCCCAGAGTTTCTTTTCCATCTAACACAGAACCTGGCAATGTTAGAGACCATGGATAATCTAGCATCTGGTGTCTCTTAGTGAGTACTCTGAGTGGAGGCCCCATCTAATGCTTGAAGACATGTGGTAAAAGCAAGAAATAAACATTTGTCGTTTTAAGCCATTGGTATTGAGGTAGTTTGTCATTGCAGTTAAACCAAAGCAGTATTGATAGAATCTCACATAATCTTACTTAATTTTGCTCACTTGATTTGTTATTGTCGGGAGAATTACCATGTTTGTCTACTGATGTGTTTCTGCCAACTTCTACTTGAATCTTCTATAGTTTTTGTTTTATGGAGATTGATCCCAAGTTAACTGACATGTAAGTCTTATTAACTGCTACTTTATCATAATTACACTATTTATCATAATGAAATCACCTTTTTTTGTTTCACCTTTTTTGTTTCATGCCTCTTTACATGATCTTAAACTCAATTAAGATAGCAACGCATGATTTATTTTTGCTTTTATTTGTTAGATTCCACTGGCCATCGTTTTATTTTGAACATTTCTAGGTCACAAAGTTTTAGGTATGTTTCTTCTTTAAATCATAGAGTTTGGGAAGTTTAGAACAATTTTGCATAAATATCCAAAAGACCAATGATTATTCTCAATTCAGTCTTGCAGTATCTTAAGACTCCCATTTTTAAATTTTTTTAATTAAAAAAAACTTTTTTTTAAAGATTTTATTTATTCATGAGAGACACACAGAGAGAGACAGAAATGGAGAATCAAGCTCCTCACAGGGAGCCTGAGGTGGCACTCAATCCCTGGGCCTACGATTGCACCCTAAGCCAAAGGCAAACGCTCAACCACTGACACACCCAGATATCCTAAGACTCCCATTTTTAAAATAGATCTTAAAATTGTGCTCAATGTGTGGTTATTTTTGCTTTTTTGTTTTTGCTTGATAGAAAAGTTTTTTTCTTTTCTCTATCAAGTGGTTCACTCTATATTATATTCTTTTTAAAAAATATTTATTTATTTATTTATTTATTTATTTATTTATTATTTGAGAGAGAGAGAACTGGGGGAGGAGCAGAGGAAGAAAGAGAGGCAATCTCAGACTCTGTGCTGAGCCCCCAACTTGGGGCTCAGTCTCACAACCCTGCGATCATAACTTGAGCTGTAATCCAGAGTGGATCCTTAACTTACTATGCCATCCAGGTGCCACTCTATATTATATTCTTAGGTATATAGAGACACATGAACACATGCACACATACACAAGGTATAAGGTTTCTATATTTATTTACTTTTCCACTAGATACAGTTATAAAATTTGTATATTTCTTCCTTCTCACCTTCTTTTTTTTCTCCTCCACTATCTATTTCTTATTATATTCATAGTATTTTAGTGTTAACATTCATAAAAAAGATTATTTTTTTCATTGTAGGTTTGTGAATTCTATCTTGACTTTTAGCAGCATGGTCTCACTACTTCTGTGCCTTTTTATTTTCCTTTAGCTACCAAGTTTTCTTAGTTTTAATATTCCTTAGCATAATTTCTCTTTTTATTAGTACTAAACTTAAACAGATGTTCACTAACATTGACTTGGAAATGTTTTGAGTTCTTTCTTGGTTGGTTCTTTTATATCCCTTAAGAAGAGTTAATGGAAACCTTGTCCCTTGGTTTCTACTAGTGTACACTCATGGTTTTTTGACTTGCTTTTGTAGTAGAATGAGAATATTGCCAAGTTAAAAAAAAAAATCTTTCTTCCCCATCTTTAAAATTGTAGATATTGCTTCACTGACTTCTAGCTTTTAATGTGGCTGTAGAAAAATCACTGATTTTTCTTTTATAAGTGTCTTTTATTGTTTTTATACTTAGAATTCTTGAAATATAAAAGATCATCCTTTTTTTTTTAAGTATGACAAATTTATTAGGCTAGGAGCAAAATTCATTAGTTTGATCAGTTTGGAAAAATGTTCCCAGTGTCATGGTGACCTTTTTAATAGGTAATCAATTCTTCTTTGAAAGACCATTTTCTTGAATAACATCGTTAAATAATTGTTTGTTTCTGCTATTCTCATTTTTTTCATGGATTCTAATAATGCAGTAGGAGAATCTCTTTTGGCATCTTTCATCCCTATCATTTTCTCTAATTTTTAATCTATTTTTATTTCATTTTCAAAACCTGATTTATTTATTATGCTCTGCCTCATTCATTGGATTGTTAGCACTATCCTGTTGCTTTAAATGTAATCTTCAAATATGAAATTTCATTTTTTTCTCATTATTTCCCAAGATCTACTAAAATATATTTTGAATTGGTATGTTGTCCTCTATCTCTTCCTTGAGTTCTTTAACTCTAATTTATGCTCTACTTTCTATTCTTGTTCATAGAGACTATCAATATTTTTATTATTATTTTTATTTTAATTTATGGTAAGTATTCTTCATGGCAAAATTTTCTCTGAGAATTCTTCATTAGGCATTTGTTTTTACTTTTTTTCACCTTAAAAAAAATTCTTGCTGAAGGAAGTACATTTTCTTATACTAACCATCTTGGAGGATATTTGTTTTAAAAGAGACTATGTGCAAATTCTAAACCAATGGAATTTTCTTTGGGAACTGAGTTATTGTGTTAATCATTTAGTCTTTCCTTCTCAACATATCAATGAGATGAATAGTGAGGGGGTGGGGAGGTGGAGGGGGTAGTTATACAGAACATTTTCTTTTTAATTAATAAACTTTATTTTTACAGAAGTTTAGATTTATAGCAAAATGGACAAGGAGTACAGAAAGTACAAGGGGTTCCCATATATTTCCTGTCCTCATACCTATACAGACTTCACCTTTATCAATAACCTCCACCAGAAAGTTAAATGTGTTATAATTGATGAATGTACAATGACACACATTATCACCCACAGTCCATAGTTTACATTAGGACTCACTCTTGGTGTTGTGTATTCTATGGATTTTGACAAATGAATAACATATATCCATTTTTGTAGTATCATTCAGAATAGTTTTAGCACCCTTAAATTCTCTATACTGTCTTTTCATCTCTTCTTCTCTCTAACACCTGGCAAATCATTGATCTTTTCATTACCTTCAGAGTTTTGTCCTTTGCAGAATGTCATAGAGTTGGAGTCACAATTTTTAGCCTTTTCAGATTGGCTTCTTTCACTTAGTAATATGCACTTTAAGTATACTCCATGTCTTTTCATGGCTTGATTGCTCATTTGTTTTTAGTGCTGAATCTTAATTCTGAATCTTAATCTTAATCTTCCATTGTCTGGATATTCCACAGTTTATTCCTCCAATCACCTACTGAAAGACATCTCAGTTACTCTAAATTTTGGCAGTCATGAATAAAGCTTCTATGTAGATACATATGCAGGTTTTTGTATGCTTTAGTTTTGTGTTTTAATTTCTCAGTTCGTTTGAGTAAAGACCAAAGGAGTATATCTGCTGGATGGTATGATAAGGCTATGCTTAGTTTTTTAAGGAACTGCCAAACTGACTTCCAAAGAGACTGAAATTTAATGAAGAAGAATAAAACCTATTAAATGTATTTGTAAATAATAGAAAAAGTAATTATTTGAAGAATAATGTAATTATTCATATTTAGTCCTATTTTCTTCAAACACCCAGAAAGCTAAATTTTTCATCCTGCATACTCTATCTGAAGGAAAAATTAATTTAAAAATTGAAAAACATAGAGACCCAAAAGTTCAGTTTTGAGGGTAAATTTATTTGTAGAGATTTAGCTTTTCATAGCATTAGTATTAATTAATCTTTTTATATTTGACAAGTACTTCATCATTTTTTACAACTTATTTCTCATATAAAACATATGGACCACCCAACAAATAGTTGAAAACAAAACAAAACAAAATTACTCTCCTTATTTTAGGCTATGTCTATGCCAGTTCTGCAAGTGATTTTGTAAAGCTAATAAGGTTCCTATAATTCTATTAGGTGTATAAAATTTGTATTAAACCTCTCCACAATTAATAATGTCAAAATTCCATTGAAATGCTTAACTCTTATTTATTTTAATGACACCAGACTAAGGGGAAATATTCAGACTTAAGCAGATGAGAAGAGCGAAACTGACCTTTAAAAACACCTTTTGTATGCTGGGCATTCTTTTGCCTACAAATATTATATGCCCTTCTTCCAACAATTCTGCAAGATAAAGATTGCAATCCTATTCATAAGTGAGAAAATAGACACTCAGAGTATTTGGTGGAACTAAAGCTGTCTGATTCCAATGGGTGATCTTGCCTACTTCAATATACTGTATCCCAGCAGCAGTAAAACACACTCCAGATTCCTTCACTAACAGGAACATCAAACAAAATTACTCTGGAATGCATGTCTGAGACATTTTGTGTTTAGTGATGAGCAATATAGCACAATGCAATGGATGAAACATGGTCTTTTGACCCAGGGGAATGTTGATTAAGAGATTGGACCTGCTTTTGTGTCTCAGTTTTCTCTTTTGCAAAATACAAGTAGTAGTAACTACTTTGAAATGTTTTTATGAGAATTTTCAACCATCTATTTTAATACACTTTTTCTAAAACACCATGGTTTTGATAAATGCTGTATGGATATATATTGAAAACATACCAGTTTCAGTTGTACAAATTGTTGTTTTTCCTGTTGTTTATCAATCTGATTTCTCTGGCTGCTAAAATGCAAAGGATTTGTGAAAATATGCACATGGTTAGATTTCATTAATTCTATTTTTACTTAGAAAGTAATGCAAGGGGTCTTTTCCCCAAGACTAACTCCTTTCTTCTCCTTTCTTCTCCTTTCTTCTCCCTCTCTCTTTCTCTCTTTCTCTCTTTCTTTCTTTTTCTTTCTTTCTTTCTTTTTTCTTTTTCTTTCTTTCTTTCTTTCTTTCTTTCTTTCTTTCTTTCTTTCTTTCTTTCTTTTTTTCTTTCTTTCTTCTTTTTTTCTTTCTTTCTTTCTTTCTTTCTTTCTTTCTTTCTTTCTTCTTTCTTCTTTCTTTTTTTTCTTTCTTTCTTTCCTTCCACCTTTTTGTTTCAACTCAGAAGGAGGGAGACTGGTGAACAACCATGCTGTATGTCCCTCATATTAAATGTATTAATTTCTCTTTTAGCTATTTTGTATAATGGGATTTAATAAGATTTTGCTTTAAGAAAGCTCCTTAAAAAACAGACAAGCAAAAAACATATAATTTTTGCCCAGTCTTTTAAATTTATGGATGTATGACACACAAATCTAGAAAATATGGCCCCAAATCACATAGAATCAGGATAATGATGTTCTGATGTCTAGGGAATTTCATTAATATGTAACCCCAAATTTATAGTATAAAGCCAGGTTAGTTACTAGATAATAGGTTTGAGTGGAAAATAAATTGTATGTGTTGCTTACCCCCCCGATATTTTCTCTACAATAATTGAAAATTCTGAAATTTAAATTTCTTTATATTAATAATACTTCTTTGAAAATTTAAATTCTCCATAAGGATAACCAAAGTAGTAATCATAATCATAAAATTAATATCAGATTGTTTTCCTTTTACAAGCACTCTGGAGGAAATGGATCTTCAGTTGAATAAGATCATAGCAATAAAGGTAAATTTGAAGCCTATAGAACTAGAATAAAAAAAAAAAAACAAGCTTAAGGGAAACGTTACACTGAGAGACACTAAGATATCAGGGATCAGAAAATGATACTAGGACCTTTGTGTAGATTTGGAGAATGATGCTAAAAGGTTAAAGATTAAAGATGAAAGGTTAAAGATGAACTTTTCTCTCTTGTAGTTCTGCTTTAACTATGCATTGGTTGTAGTGAATTGGGGAAGAACTTTTTTGGAATGTATGTTAGACTACATTTCCTGGGTTCTACTCTGGAGAGTTGGATTTTATAAATCTGGAATGGGCTGTGGCATTTGTACTTTTAACAAACTCCTAGGAGATGCAGATAAAGTGAATGACCATGATTTGAGTACCAGTGAATTAAGGGATATGCAGAAACTAGAATTGTGATTCCCAAACCTGGATACATGCACAGTAGAATCACCCAGGGAGCTTACAAAAATGTCCCCTGGCCACTTCCTCAGAGATTATGTTTTGATTGATCATGATGAGTATAGGGAATTGATACTTTTAAAAGTTCCACTAGATGATTAGTATGTTCAGCAAATTTGAAACTACTGCAGGCCAACGCTAGAAGGGCAACCAGCATTGCGATGTGAATGACTGAGATGGTTCTTGCTATAATGGGATTAACTGCAGAATGCTGAGAGGCAAGCAGTCAGTACCGTCTCAGCAGATTATTTCTGAGGGTAGGCAGACCCTGTGCTGATCTTCACATTGTTCCAAAAAAAGATAGATATCCAGTATTTTGAGAAATGTCTACAATATTCAAATATTGACAGCCATTTCAAAGAAACTTTAAACGACTATGTGAATAAAAGATAAAATGTTAAGGGCCAGATAGAGCCCACAAAATACAGATTGTAAACTAGTGATTTTGAGTATTTCCAAGCAAATGTTTTATTGGTTCTAATTGGTGTCCAAATACGGTGTGGGTTTTTCATGTAGAATGATGTCTAGTTCTTAAAATCAAATTGGAGTTACAGCTAGGTTGAAAGAATGACCTTTTCTGTCTTTGATTGAAAGTAGTAGCCCGGATGAAAATGGCTTGAAAACTTTAAATAGGTACTCAAATATGATGGATTAATGTCATTTTGACACAATAGGTAAATTCTAAGATTTGAAAAGAAAAACCACTATATAATGAAACTTATGTTGCCCTAATGATTTGGGTTCTCACAGTTCATTTCACAAATATATCTACATCATACTTCAGCTCATTCAACATCGAATTTTGTCTTTATATCTATCCAGAATATTAGATTATGCTTTAACTGTAGGAAATTTCCTGTCCCACAACTAATCAATTCAGGGATAACTCTGCCCTGAAATACTGTACATTTTATAACTATAAAAATTTCATGCTGTGTGTGTTTAAATTTGCAGTGCTATAAATGATGATAACTCAACTAAAATATTATTAAAATTAAATATGTAAAGTTAAAAAGAACTCTAAACAAAACATTTTGTTTATACTGTTAGAGCATCTGTTAGTCTAACAGACCCTTCTGTGTAATTATTGATGAGGTCTATATAACAGCTCTCCTACTACTGAATTAACAGAGTTTTTCAAAAATACAGCAAGTCTGTAATTGAAATATGTTTCAGAATTTTCACACACATGTGTTGCAAAATGAATGTATCATGTAAATGTAAAGCATAAAAAAGAAGATGAGTCAGGAGTCCTTCTATACCATAGTAAATACATCAAAAAAATATCTCTTCCCTTTCATCTGGCATCGTATTATCATTCTAATACCGTAGGTAAGGACACTCAAAGGTTTCCAAGGTGGAAGGGCTATAGTATGATTTTACATAACATTAACTCACATTTTGTGCCAAGTGTCTTCCTCCAATCTTTTGGTTTTAATAGGGATTCAATAACAGAGACTCCATTTCTCCAATCAGCAGTCATATGACCCTGACCGCTGGTTTCTCTACTTTTGTCAACATTCTCAAAATGCAAATCAGAATAAAAGGAAAGCTACAACTGCCAAAAATGACTTACAGCTGGGGTCAAAAAGTCAAATGCCTACAGGGGACAAGCAGGTGACATAAATGAGGGAAGAAGGCCAGAAATACATGCCCAGTCTACAGGTAGAGCAGCTCTTCAGATATGGCTAATGGCTGTCATGAACAATTGTAGGTCATGTGTTGTAGTAGCAGATTGTTCAACAGAAGCCAGAAATCTGAATTTTTCAGGGAAGATATTCTGCTTTTTAAACATTTCCAATCTATTGAAATGCCTTTATGACCTGTGTAAGCCAAATAAAATATCTATGTGCAACATCAACCTCTGGCGTAAAGGGGCAGAGATTGACAACTAAAGAAGCTGAGATAAAATTCTTACAGTAACTATGTTACAGAAAACATATGTTGGAGAAGTGTTATACAAATGCCT
This sequence comes from Canis lupus baileyi, assembly GCF_048164855.1. Taxonomy (NCBI): domain Eukaryota; kingdom Metazoa; phylum Chordata; class Mammalia; order Carnivora; family Canidae; genus Canis; species Canis lupus. The sequence goes on from NC_132838.1 coordinate 85,087,537, forward strand.
ACATGCAGAAACAAGCTTCTCTCTAAAAATGGGTCACCGAAAGTTTGGTTAAATGTAAATGAGGTAGAGGACTGGGGGCTGTGATAATGGCAGACTTTTTATTCATGCATTCATTCATTCATTCATTTGGTGAATATTTACCAGGTCTTATTCTAGGTACTGGGAATATAATTCTTAAAAAAGAGAAAGAGAGAAATCTTTTTTCCTTTGCATTTACACCTCATTGAGAATATAGCCAAACAAATAATACCTGATAAGCATTAAAACCATTCACTGTAATGCAGTAAGTGGTATCAACGATATTTAATTATATTAATTATAGGATTGTCAAGTTGTGAAGTTTATGAAAAAATGCTGTTTAGTTATTCTTCTAGTTATTTTGCAAAGAAGGAAAGGTGAAAAGAATTTTCATCTATATTAAGTTTATTTCATGGATGAAAAATAGAATTATTAAAACAGAGACAAAGTAGAGTGGTGGTTGCCAGGAGCCAAGAGGAAGGGGGGATGGGGAATTATATTTTAATGGATGTAGGGTTTTAGTTTTCCAGAATGAAGAGTCCTGGAGATGGATACTGGTGATCGTTATACAACAACATTATTGTGCTTAAAACCACTGAAATATAAGCTTAAAAATAGTTAAGATGGTAAATTTTATATGTATTTTACCACAATTTATAAAAGGGGGGAAAGAAAACCGAAAAACAGGTAAGGGCCAGAATGTAGTCTGTGAGCCATTGTTTGCTGACCCCTGGTTTAGTGTATACCCTTCTGGGTTATCTGATTCTGATATGATGTTAGCTTTGAGTTATATTATAATCTGTAAATTGTAGATCACTGACAGCAATGCAAAATAATAATTTTCTAAACAGAAAAATAAACTCTGTCCAATGCAAAATCAGTTGATTACTTTCTCCCCATGGAAAAGTGATTTTCATGTCTATTTGTAAATTCATTTTTGATATTTATTTCATATATATTTGTATTTCTTTGACTTTTCCTTTGGACTGCTTATGGCATCTTGACTGGGTTCCTCATTTAATCAGTTCAATCACATGTTTGTTTTACAGCTTTAGAAGATTTCTGATTTTACCTTTTTTGGAATATAATCCATTAACAGCATTCATATTGTTGATGCCTGTTTCTTTGAGGTAGAAGTTGTATCACTATACACTTGTAAAATTATGTGGCTCACCATTATAATTTGTTCCTGGGGGTATTAGTTGAATGGGCCATTTCAACCAATTTTTTAAAAAATATTGTGTTTTCACTTTTAAAAATTGGTTAAGTATTATAAGCAAAATGTGTGTTGTACATGAAAGTGAAAAAGTCCCAAGTGAGGCATTCCAATCCAGTCATTCCCTATCTCGTACAGAAGGTAAGAAGAATATAAGTATTCCCTTCCTCAAAGCTGGCATGCAATTAGCAAAATACCTCACACCTGAATTTATGTCATTTGCAGGTTGCCACTTGATGCAAAGCAAGTATTGAAAAGTACTCTGCAGAAAACTAAAATAGTGTAAGGGGATGGTGAGTGGGCCAAGTCTGGGTAGCAGTGCTAACTGACGGAGGCCTTTTTGGATGCCAGCGGACAACATCCATTCAGGTTCCCACTTAGCAACAGTGTTATACCTTATTGAACCTCATAAAATGAAGAAAAACATGAGAAGCTTTATATATGGCAACACAGAGCAAGGTCTATGTTCCATTTTTATTAGTTAGGTGCAGCCTACAGAGGTTATACTTTACCCTACCTAGTTGATGCAGAAACGAATTTATTAAAGGGCCATACATGGCTAGGAGGGCAGAAGAAGCAAGTGTTAGGCTGACTGTGCAGGTCGGCTTCACAAACCCACCCCATATAACTGGGTCTCAGAGAGAATTGATGATCTTGCCAACATCAGACTGGGAAACCTTGTCTCATTGGGAAACCCAAGGTGTAGCTGCTGGCTCTAGACCAGTCAGCATCTGCTAAAACCCAACCGAGCAAAATGGAAGATGCAAGCCCTGCTTCTTTTCTCACAGAATTCAGTGCATGTTGTCTGCAGTGCATCTGATTGGTGTCACTGAAACCACAAACCTAGGTTTGAGCAATTCTGGGAAATGTACCCTATGACCTTCCATCTCTGTGACACAGGAAATCATTAGAAAGGAGGTCAGAATATATGCCAAGAGAGTTAATCTATGTATCCAGCACACAACTTTTCCCACAATTTATTGACTCAGAATGGTGCTCATTACAGCTCTTCCCATTTTCCAGTTGTTCTGGAAAGCTAAGACTGAGGGTAATGGGAGTGGGGAGATGTCCACCCTCATGCATCATTGCCTTCTGGCTCTTTTAAACCAACATGTTGTTTATAGTTTAAGGTTTGTTCAGCAATTATGAATAAAGCTGACATAAACATTCACATATAGGATTTCATGAGAACATAAGCTTTTATTTCTCTTGGATACTTAGGAGTGGCAAACTGAGATGGGTGGAAAGTATATGTTTAATGTTATTAGAAACTGCCAAACTGTTTTAAAGTGACTGTAGCATACTGCTTTCCAACCAGCAGGTTAATGGGGAAAAATAAAAGTATTGCATAGTTCTTCTTCAACTTACTTTGCAATGAATGAGAGTTCCAGATATTCCATACCATCACCAGTACTTAGTATTGCTAATATATTGTTTTAGTCTTTTCTTGTAGGTGGTAAACTGATTGTGCTGTTATTTTTTATTTGCCTTTAATTAGTGATGAATGGGCATGTAGTCATGTGCTTTTTTGGTATCCATACATCTGTTTTCACAAAACACTTTAAAATTTCATATATATATATTATTGTATTGTTTTTCATAATGAGTTATGAGCTTCCTTGATATAGTCTGAACACAAGGTTTTATAAGCTATGTATCTCACAAATACTTTTTCCCAGTCTGTGGTTAGTCTTTAAACCCACACGCGCACATGTGCACACGTGCTGCAAGCACACACACACACACACACACACACACAGTTAAATTTGTTAAATTCTTAATTTATTACAGTTAGTGAACAAATCTTGATATATTATTAACTACATTCTTCAGTTGATATTGAAACTCACTCTTTGTGTTGTATAGTTCTATGGGTTTTGACAAGTGCATAATATCACATATCCATCAATATAGTATTGTACAGAATGGTTTTACCATCTAAAAATCTCCTGTGCTTCGTTTATTCATCCCATTTTTATACCCCTGAGACCCTTGGCAGTGATCTTTTCATTGTCCCTATAGTTTGCCTTTTGCAGACACACATAAATTTCATCAAGACAGCTAAAATAGTAGATTACCAGCTGTTTTCAGATTGGATTCTTGCACTCAACAATATGCATCAAGGGTCAGGGGGATCAGCACAGATGTGGGTGTCCTCTCACTACAAAGAGAGCCCTGAACAAAAGGCTCCTGCAGTTTTACTGACCTGGGCGTTAGTGGGAAGAGAGGGTACTACTGAGTCTGAGTAGAAAAAGATTTCTTAAACCGTCCCTTTGCACCACCATAAGGAAGCTCTGGCTGAGGTGCGTGAGGAAGGCCTTGGCTCAAGGACCCAGATAAAGAAACCTTCAGAATGAAGGCACCTGGGCTAGGAATGCATCTCTCCCTGAGAACATGACTGCCCAGGGAGTCAGAATCCTTGACTGCAACTTGTTTCTGAGGTGGCAGAGACTGGAAGAGGGGGCCAGTTCTCCCTTCTGAAGCCTGCCAGGTAAAGCTTTTATGGTTGCCTATGGGCAGGCCTGAAAACTCATACCAGAGTCCTCAGAAGATTTCATTGGTGTTTCAATATGCTATTCCCTGTTGGCATATGGTGTTGAGAATCTTTCAGGTGCCTCTTTGGTGAGGTGGCTGTTCAGATCTATGGTCCATTTTTCACATTGGATTACTATTATTATTTTTTATTTTTGAGTTTAAAGACTATATTCTGGATATAAGTCCTTTATCAGATAATGTGTTTTTCAAACATTTTTTTCCCCAGTCTCTATCCTGTCTTTTCTTTCTTTTAACAGTGTTATTGGCAGAACAGACGTTTTTTATTTTAATGAAGTGCAACTTAATTTTTTGTTGTTGTTGTTTGTTTAATGATTTCTGCTTTTGGTGTTATAACTAAAATTTCTTTTCACCAAACCCCATTGATTTTTCTCCTGTGTAATCCTCCAATACTCTTATAGTTTTATATGTTACCATTGGATATGATCCATTAGAGTTAATTTTTTAAAGATTTTATTTATTTATGAGACACACACAGAGAGAGAGGCAGAGACATAGGCAGAGGGAGAAGCAGGCTCCATGCAGGGAGCCCGATGTGGGACTCGATCCCAGGATTCTGGAATCACCCCTGAGCAGAAGGCAGACACTTAACTGCTGAGCCACCCAGGTGTCCCTATTTGAATTAATTTTTAAAGATTTATTTATTTGAGAGAGAAAGCACATGCATGGGTGAAGGGGCAGGGAGGAAGAGGGAAAGAGTCCCAGGGTGACTCTGAACTAAGCACCAGCATTCATGGGCTTGACCCATGAGATCATGACCTGAGTGGAAACCAAGAGTTGAACACTCAAACCACTGAGCCAACCAGGCACCCCTGAGTTAATTTTTATAAAAGGTGTAGGGTTTTTGTCTAGCTTCATGCTTTTTTCTTTTGAATATCCAGTTATTATAACACCATTTGTTAAGAACAGCAACAACAACAACAAAAACTATCCTTTATTGAGTTGCCTTTGCTCCTTTGGCAAAGATCAGTTTCATATGGGTCTACTTCTGGCTCTCTGTTCATTTTCAGTAGTTTTTTTCTATCCTTTCACTGGTATCATAGTTACTTGATAACTATAGCTTTTGAGCAGGTCTTGAAGTAGTATTGGTGCTTTGACTTTATTCTTCAGTTTTGTGTGTTAGCTAATTTGGATTTTTTTGGTCGTTTTGTTTGTTTTTGTTGTTCTGACATAAATTTCAGAATCAGTTTGTTGATATCCACAAAACACCTGGGATTCTGATTGGAATTTCTTTGAATCTGTATATAAAGCTGGGAAGAACTAACATCTTAATAATATGGAGTCTTCCTATCCATGAACATGGAATACCTCTACATTTACTTAGATCTTTTTTCATCTTTCTCAGCAGAAATTCCTTATATTGATCTTGTACATGATTTGTTAAATTTATACTTAAGTATTTGATTTTTGGAGGGTGCTAATGGAATTATCTCATTTTTTCTAAGTTATGTTTCTGGGCAAATAATTGTGTAAAATATTTCCTTCTTATCATTTTAATGTCCATGGGACCAGTAGTGATTACTCCTCTTTTATTTCTGATATTAGTAATCTGTTTGTTCTCTCTTTTTCTCTTGGCTACTCTCTGTTTTCAGCTGCATTGGTTTCTGTGCTAATTCTTATGATTTGTTTTCTTTCACTTACTTTGGCCTTATTTTGAACTTTTCTTTCCTCTATATTTCTAAGGTGGGCACTTATTATTGATTTTAGGTATTTTCTTTTCTGACATATGCATTTAATGTTATGCACTTCCTTTTAAGCACTGCTTTTGCTGCTTCAACAAATTTGGGTAATTAGCATTTTTATTTTATTTTAGTTCTAAATATTTTAAATTTTGCCCTGAAACTTTTTATCCCCCATGTGGTATTAAGAATTGTGTTGTTTAATGTCCAAATATTTTGATGTTTTCTGCTTATTTTAATTAATTTTTTGTTTAATCCATTGTGGTATGGGAATATATTTTGTTTGATTTCTGTTGTTTTAAATTTATTAAGGTTTATTTTATAGCCAGTCTTTATTACTTCTTTACTTTTGGAAGGATAATTTCACTGAATACGCAACACTAGGTTGGCAGATTTTATCTTGGTGAATGTTTCATGTAAGTCTGAGAAGGATATGGGTATATTCTGCTGCTGTTGTATGAAGTATTCTATAAATGTTAATTAGATCTACTTGGTTGAGTGTGCTGTTCAGTTCAAATATATCTGTACTGACTTTCTGCCTGTTGGTTTTGTCATTTCTGATAGAGGGGTGTTGAAGTCTCTAATAGTATTAGATGTGTCTATTTCATCTTTTAGTAAACTCTCAGTGTTTGTGTCATGTATGTAAAATGACTTATGTGCATACACCTTAATAATTATATCTTCTTGAAGACTTAACCCTTTTTTTTTATGCAATACCCAGATTTATCCTTGGTAGCTTTCTGCTTTGTCTGAATTAATGTAGCTATTTCTCTTTATTAGTGTTAGCATAGTATATCTTTCTCCATCTCTTTACTTTTAAACTGTATGTATTTTTATAGACAAACATATAGTTTGATCTTATTCTCTTTAAATCTATTTCAATAGTCTCTGTTTTTGATGTATTTGGACAATTCACATTTATAATGATTATCGGTATGGCTGAATTAATAGTTACCATGTTTTTAAGTGTTTTCTAGTAGTTGTACTTCTTGTTCTTTTCTTTTTTTAATCTTCCACTATATTTCTGCCTTCTTGGTTTTCATTGGACATTTTATATGATTTCCTTTCTTTTCCCCTTTCTTTGAATGTAAATTACACTTAAAAATATATTGGTTGAGGGGCACCTGGGTGACTCAGTCTAAAGTGTCTGACTTTAAATATCAGCTCAGGTCTTGATTTCAGGGTATTGGGTTCAAGCCTCAAGTTAGACTTCATGCTGGGTATGGAGCCTAGTTTAAAAAAAAAAAAAAAATATATATATATATATATGTGTGTGTGTGTGTTTGTGTGTGTATACATATATATTTATGTTCAATCCAAATATATCTTTGTATATCATATCATATGTATCATAAATACATATGTGGTTGAATAAAGTGTATAATATATATTCACAACTAATCTAAACTTATTTTCAAGTAACACTCTACCATTTCACAGCTAGTACAGATACCTGCTAACAAAGTATTCCCAGATCTTCTCTCCTGCCCATTATATTATCTCTGTCATTCATTTCACTCATCTGTATGCTATAATTATCCATAACATTGTTGCTATTATTACTTTGAATCTATGGTTTGTATTAGATCAATAAAGAATAAGAAAAATAAATGCTTTTTATATTATTTTCATTTATTCCTTCTCTGACATGTTGCTACTTCTGCTGCTGCTTTTTAAAAAATAGATCTGAATTTCTGTTTTATATTTTTTCTTTATCTCTGAGGAACTTCTTTAATTTTTCTTTTTTTTTTTTAATTTTATTTATGATAGTCACACAGAGAGAGAGAGGCAGAGAGACAGGCAGAGGGAGAAGCAGGCTCCATGCACCGGGAGCCCGATATGGGATTCGATCCCGGGTCTCCAGGATCGCGCCCTGGGCCAAAGGCAGGCGCCAAACCGCTGCGCCACCCAGGGATCCCTAATTTTTCTTACAAGGTAGATAAAATTCCCATAGTTTTTGTTTTTCTGAGAATGTCTTTATTACTTCTTCACTATTAGGAGATAATTTCTGATGTTCCTCTGTAAGTCAGGTGGCCTCTCTTTTTTCTCTGGCTTCTTTCAAAATCTTCCCTTTATCTTTAATTTTCTGAAGTTTGAGTATAATATACCTAGCTAGATTTTTTTGAGGGGAAATAGGGACATTTATTCTGCCTGGTGTTCTTCAAGTTTTAGTCTGTTTTGGTATCCATCGTTAAGTTTAGGAAATTCGCATTATCTCTTCCAATATTTTTTGTTGTTGTTCCTTTTTCTTTTTCTCCTCCTTCAGATATTTCCATAATATATATATATATATATATATATACCATATTATATATATATTATATTATACATATATTACATATTGGAATTGTTCCACAATTCTTTTTTTAATTAATTAATTTTTTAAATTCTGATTTTCCATTTGCATTGCAGCTTTGGAATTTTATATTGACCCATCTTTAAGGGTATTAGTTCTTTTATTGGCCATGTTTGTGGTGAGTCAATCAAAGGAGTTCATTTCCATTACAGATTTCAAGCATTTTGTTTTGATTTTTTCTTATCTGCTTACTTTATTTGTTCGTACATATTGTTTTTTTTTTTCATTAGAGTTCAGAATACATTAATCATAGTTATTTCAAAATCCTTATCTGATCCCTGCTCAGCGGGGACTCTGCTTGTCTCTTTCTTACTCTGCCCCTACCCCCTGCAGGTGTGCTCTCTCTCTCTCATAAATAATCTTTAACAAATAATTAATTAATTAATTAATTAATTAATTCCTTATCTGAGAATCCAAGTCTATGTCTGGCTCTGATGCTTTGTCTTTTCAGATCATGTTTGTCATCGTTGCTGTTTTTTTTTTTTCTTCTCCCTTTTAGTTTGCTTGTAATTTTTATTGATTGGGATGCCTGGGTGGTTCCGCGGTTGAGTGTGTCTGCCTTTGGCTCAGAGAGTTATCCCAGAGTCCTGGGATTGAGTCCCACATCAGGCTTCCTGCATGGAGCCTGCTCCTCCCTCTGCCTGTCTCTGCCTCCCTCTCTCTATGTCTCATGAAAAATAAATAAAATCTTAAAAAAAAAACACACGGAAATTTGGATTTGATGAATGTGGCAGGAGAATCTGAAGTAATCAGGCTTTTAGTGTGAAAGTCATGTTAATGTGCATAGGAGCTTTGACTATGTTTAATTTTATAGCAGCAGATGTTCCCTCTAGTTTTGTTATATTTCTTTTTTTTCCTCCTCTGTTGTATTGGGGTCTTAAATAGGGTCTGTGTCTTATAGCCCATTCAGTTTTAATACACTATTGTTGTATGGTAGCATAGTTGATGTGGTGTAAGATATTGGAGAAGAGAGACATTCTATAATCTTACAATTAAATTAATGTGTGTAAGTGTGTGGGTGTGCACGTGTGTATTGTAAATGCCCTTCCTCCAGATCTGTTAAGGCTCTGGTAAAAGGAACTTTTCCTGAGGGGATGCCTTTGTCATAGTTGTTTTCCTCTGGGCATATCTCATTATGGTTTTTTTTTTTTTTCCTCTTCTACCTAATACAAGAGGACATATTTTCTCTGAACATCACCACAACACCTGATAGGGTTCCTGAGGGCAAACCCACAAAGTGGGGGACCTCCCTTAGACCTGGCTCCCTGGTAGGTTTTAAACTTCAGCCTTCAGGAAATCATCATTTACTATCTAAGTGTCCCAACCAATGACTGCTTCTAGCAGCTACTATTTCTAATAGCTGATCTCAGCTGTGGTTCTCTGTATTTGTCTCTCTTTAGTTTTGAGGTGGTGGTTTGTTCTCAATTACCTAATGGATCTAAAGAAAGTCATTGTGTTTTATTTTTTGTTTGTTTAGCTTTTTTCTCTTATTTTGATGATTGAAATGATGACTTCCAAGCTCTTTATATGGCTCAGCTGAAACTGGAGTCCTCTGGATTACCTTTTTAATTTTTTTTTTTTAATCAATGTCTTTCAAAGTCTCTCTTATTTTTTTTTTACAATTAGTTTTTTAAACCTTTATTTTTTTTTAATTTTTATTTATTTATGATTGTCACAGAGAGAGAGAGAGAGGCAGAGACACAGGCAGAGGGAGAAGCAGGCTCCATGCACCGGGAGCCCGATGTGGGATTCGATCCCGGGTCTCCAGGATCGCGCCCTGGGCCAAAGGCAGGCGCCAAACCGCTGCGCCACCCAGGGATCCCCCTACAATTAGTTTTGATGTAATTGAATATATAAATGATTTTGATGTTGATTTGTGAAATCTTTCTGTACCCAAGGTCACAAGAATTTTTGTTCTTTTGTTTGTTTTTCCCAAAAGTCATAATTTTAGGCTTTGCATTTAGGTTTATTACCCATTTAATATTAATTTTTATATGGCATGAGGTATTCATTGAGGGTACTTATTTTTTTTTCTTTGTGTATGGGTTTCCAATTGTTTCAGTACCATTTGTTTTAAAGGCTATATAGCTTCTTCTTTGAGTTGACTTTATAACTATTGAAACTATTCCAAGCTTCTTTCTTCTGCCCCCATTTATTTATATCTTTATCTTTTATGAATACCACATTGTCTTCAACCAAGCAACATGAGTCTTATTATTTTGTTTATTTGTCAAATTGGTTTTGGCTTTTCCAATATTCCAGTTCTTTTGACCTAGTGGATAAGGCAATTAGAAAATTCTATCCTGCTCTATACCTTCATTCTCATGTAGGGGTCAGGGGAAACAAAAGGCCAATAAATGTTTCTTAAGGTCACAACCCATTCATTCATCCACTTTAAATGAAAAAAAAAAAAAAAAACACCACAAAACAAAACAAAACAAAGTCAGAACCGTCTCAGATTTAATCATAATATTATGGAATGGCTCAAAAGGGATGAGAGTGGGTCTCTTTACTTATTCCCTATCTTAGGGAAATAGCATTCAGTCTTTGAATATTTGGGATGATGGTAGCTGAAAGTTCGTTTGCAGGCTCTTTATCAGGTTGAGAAAGCTCTGTTTTCAGTTTTCTAAATCTTTTGTCTTGAAAGGACATTGACTTTTGTGAGAAGCCTTTTTTGCAATGATTGAGATGATATATTTAGTTTTCTTTAATCTGTTGATGTGGAGAATTACATTAATTGGTTTCTAAATGTCAAACCAGCATTGCATTCCAAGGATAAATGATTTTTGGCCTTGGTGTATTATCTATTTTATATATTGCTGGATTTGATTTGTTCATATTTGGTTGATAATTTTTATATCTATGCTCATGAGGAATATTTGTCTGTTATTTTCTTTACTAGTAATGTTCTTGACTTATTTTGACACTGGCATAATATTGGCCTCATAAAGTGGCTTGTTAGTACTGCCTCTTTTACTATTTTCTCAAAAATTTTGTGAAAGCTTAGTAGTATTATTTCTTAAATATTTTGCTTATTCAAGAATGAAATAATCCAGACCTTAGTTTCAAGGTCTGTGAAAGGTCTGAGATTTATGCTACTTGCAAGTTAATAGGTTATATTGACAGTTTCATGGCTGTGGGTAGAGGACATGCAAGTCTTGGCTCATAGATGGAGAATAATTTATTTCTCACAATAATAATAGCCATAATTATCATCATTTTTACCTTTTATTTCCTGTGCCCAGTTCTCACAGGATGATACAAACAGATCAGATGAGCCTTGTGCCCACAATGAATTGCATTGCAAAAGACAAATAACTGAGTTTAACGGTTTTAAAGTTTTCTAATGTTTCTAATTTAGAGTTTTTAAGTACACATGCTTGGCTTTTGGTCTGGTGAGAAACATAGGCTCTACCTTCCGATACTATTTGCTATCCAAAGATCCTTAAATAAAGATTATTATTTTGCAGATAAGATGGGTAATTAGTGCCTTATCCCAAGACATGCAGAAATGCAAGAAATACAGAGTCAACAATCACAAATTCAGATGTTTTGGGTTTTTTAAATAAATATGAAGAGTGTTATTCAGGTTAGGTATTTTATTTTGAATGAACTTTGGTAGTTTCAATTTTTAAAAGAAAATAGTCCATTTCATATAATTGGATACATTCAATTATTGTTGAATTGTGGGGTGGAGTATTTTTTGTAATACTTTTTTTTAATTCTTCAAAACTTGAGAACTTGTAATGATTTCCTCTTTTGAATTTTTTTCAGTAATTTGTATTTTCTTCTTTTTTTATCAACCTGGTTTGAGATTAATCAATTACATTAATCTTTTCAAAAAAACTAATTTTTAGTTTAATTTTGGTTTTGTAATTTCTCTGACTTATGTTTCTGATTTTTTGTTATTTCATTCCATATGTTTGCTTTGTGTTTAATTTGTTCTCTTTTGAATAGATTCTTAAACTGGATTATTGATTATGAGACCTCCTTCCCTGATATAAACATATAATACCATAAATTTCTAAGCATTGGTTTAGCTACATTCAACAAATTTTCTTATATTTTGTTGTCATTTTTATTCAATTACAAATATTTTTAAACTCTCCCTGACCCATGAATTCCTTCTTTTTTGACTCATGAGTTATTTATATATTCCAAGTGGAGGGTTTTTTGTTTGTTGTTGCTGTTGTTATTGTTGTGTTTTTTGTTTTTTGCTTTTGAGAAAGAGAGCACGAGAGGGGGCATGCTTCTGAGAGGTGGGGTCGGGGTACAGGGAGAGGGATAGAGAGGATCTCCACACTCAGCATAGAGCCCAACACAGGCCTGGATTTGATCCTGAGATCATGACCTAAGCCTAAATCAAGAGTCAGGTACTTAACCAACAAAGCCACCCAGGTGCTTCTGTATTCCAAATGATTCTGTGATAAACTTTCTCATTTTAGGTTTTATTTCTCTTAACTTGTCATTTTTATTTTTGATGTTGTTACTTCATTCTTGATATACTGTTTAGATATATACCCCAGGTCACCAGTTCTCTCTTTAGTTAATCTAGTATACTATACTATTCATTTATCTTAACTTTCAGTAGTTGTCTTCTCAATTTGATGATGCTGTGTTTGTGCATAGGGGTGTGTGTGTAGGGTGTGTGTGTGTGTGTGTGATCATGAGAGATTTTAATCACTGGCGGTTTTTTTTGCCTAACATGGGGATACTTTGGAAAGAGAATTTGACTTTGCTCAGAGGCCCTAACTCTTTTTTTCCCCCTAATTTTGAGACCATAATTCTTGGAGGCCCATTCCAATTCTTGGTCTTGTGTGTTCCTACTTTGCCTTCGGATCACACATTTGGGTTTCTGACCAACATTATCTCCTCATCCCCACTCATAAAAATGAGATTTTCTTATTTGTTTGCTGCTTTAGGAAGTATGGGGAGACCAGTAATGCTACCAAGAGTGTCCAATATGGTAGTCTAGTTATGGATAAGGGGTCATTATTATAGATTAGTAAGCATAGGTAACACCAGTTTATTATAATCATTATATATTAATTACTACAGTTCTGAATGATCTAAACTTAATTTTAAGAAATTTCTTAACTAGTCTTCTCACCATTGGGCTGTATCTTCCACATGACTGTAAATGAGAAAATTGATTGTGTTCTATCCCTAATTAAAATCTGTATTAATCCCCCCTTGCTTGCAAAATAAAATCCAAGATCTCCAGCAAAGCATTCAAGTCCTTTTATCATCTGTTTCCAGTCTATATTCTTAAACCTTTTCTTCTACTTTTCTGTATAACCTGCACATGGGTTGCATCAGAACATTCTAAGTTGTACTGAATATGCTATAATCTTTTATCCACTATTGTTTTTGGTGTTTTCTCTGTCTACACTGCTACTCCTTTGTTGAAAATCAGATACATTTGTTTCATTCTTCAAACTCCTTTACAAACACATGTACTCCTGTGAAGGCTTATCCATGTTTCCTTTATAAGAAAAATAAATGCTACCTTACTCTCTTCTTCCATACACTCAGAGCCATTTCTTATGCCCTGTTACAGTTCATGGTTTTAATTTTTTAGTGCCTACTTTGCCTTATATGATGATGCTATCCTTAAGAATGGGGAGAGTATCCCCAGAGTATAGCAATCTATGGCACAGCCAGTGATTGTATGTATTGAGACAGAAACAGTATGTTATATGGAATTGTTCTATAATTTAGGTAACAAAAAAATACATTCTGAGTTATCTGTATTACTAAAACTTACTGCCTGGCTCTGGCCAAATCTTAATGTTGACCATATTAAAGTTTACTTTTATTATCAACAGAAAAATAAACACTTGCTTCCACTGAAATGTGTTAGGTATATAATATCTTCCTACTTTGCTAGGTATATATGTTAGGTATATGACATCTTCCTACTTCGAGAAACATTGTGAGAAATGACTCTAAGAAAGACAAAGTGTATATAATGAAAGGTGGCTTTTGAAATTGTTGCTGTTTTCTTTTTTTTTGGAGTCTTATTTGAGGAGAGAAAATTCTGTTTTATTATTCAAGAATGATTAATTGATCCCGAATAACTAGTTTGTTGTTATTCCTTATAGTCCCTGAATCATATATTGTGTTTCCCTCTGGTTTATTTTCTACAAATCCTTTTCTTTTAAATTTTGTATATGTAACTTCTCATAGCTATATTGGGTGTTCTGGCATGGCTTTTAACTTTACCTTTACACTAATACATATATTTTATTTCTTCCTTGACTTTATGATTATAATAATCCTGGTCATCATGTTGTATTGTGTATATTATTACAAATCTGTCACTAAATAATTTTTGGAATTATGAGACTTTTTCAGTTATTAAATTTTAATCCCTTCTTTGGCTTGCTCATACAGTTGTTATGAAAAATAGCTGAGTAGGAGTGAGTGAAAATGCATTGCATATTATTGAGCTTTTTGTTTGTGAAAATAGTTATTATTTGATCCCATGACTAATGGAGATATACATTGTCTGTGATTTATAAGCAAATTAGAGTCAAAAAGAGACTGATCTAGCCAATAATTTGTATATATGATCTCTTTTCAAAATTAATACATTATTGAATAAATTTTAATGATGCAAATTCTGTTATGAACATTATTATTATTATTAATAAAAGTCTATACTTGTATCTAGTGCCAAATCCATGGCTATAATAAAAGTTTATAGATGTGTTTTAAAAAATCTTTCACTTTCCCAAAAGAGCTAGGTTGAGGTTGTTACACAGGATTCTTAACTAGTATAGTGTAAATAGCATGGATTATCATCTTGCTCAAATTAGTTGAAGCTGAAATATAATTTGCTCAACTATGAAATCCTGAAAATGTACCAGCAAGTAGATGGCAGGAAGGATTACATTACACAATGCATTCTTGCTAGACAGTCATTAAATGTTACTTTTATTTTCTTTTTTCCTTAGTTAAACTGAGAATTATATGAATAAACGGAATCCACCAGAACATCCTCTTAACTTTTGTTTGTTTTCTGAGAGACCTTGAACAACATTTGGCCAAAATCTTGCCATTCCCTTGACTTGCCTGTTTCATTCCCAGTATACTTAATCCTCAAAAAACTCTTCCTCTTTGCTCCCTCAATTTCCCCCACCTTAGAGGAAACAAAACAAAACAAAAAAAAACAGTGATTGATTTAACTTACATTTTAGTGTAAAAGACTGTGTTCCTTACTCTAAAAAGTTAACAAAGATTTCTTTCCTTTGCAGTTTCGAAACGGTGTGTTTTATACTCCATGTAGATAATAATAGAAAATTAGAAAATAAACCACTTCTTTATAGGAAGATATAAAAAATTTCTAGATGTACCAATTAAAACATGCCTAAATCAATTATACATTTATCTAAATTACAAATATGTTTAGCAGTCACTCTCATTTTTAGAGTGTTCACTTTTAATCTTTGACATGGATACACATCAATTCAGTAAAACTGCATAATTTATTTTATCAGAGATTTTCTATCTTTGCCTGCTGGCTACATAGAACCTAAATTAGAATTTTTCAAATTATACAATGGATATTCTCACTTGCAAAGATATTTAAAATTTTTGGCTATTCGAAAATCAGTTACTAGATACAGAATTTACATGAAATTAATTCCGTGGCTGCTTTCTCAATATTATAGAATGGTATACAATTATTTCTAAAATAGTTCTTTTCTATTTTAGTTATGCTACTTAAATATTATGTCTTCAGCTTTCAGTGTCAATTAAACATTACTGTATGTGCTTATAAATTTTAATGTCTAATTAAATTTCGATGTTCAAAACTTCATTATTCAATTCTGAGATCTATGAATCAACAAGAACTTGCTAACAGTGCCAAAAAAGAAAATAGTTAGTATTAGTGGAATCACTAGCATAGATGTAAATGCTTATTCATACACATTCAAATCATTTTAACTAACATTTTTTTTCTTGTAAGCCTCATGGATCAAGGTACTGCTCTTCTCACTTTGATGAATTACAGCAGTTCTTCTCAACTGAGGAGCTTTTTTGTCCCCAAGAGTACATTCGACAACTTTTGGAGACATCCTAGGTTTCCAGAAGATGGGACATCTAGTAGATGGAGGACCAGGTTGTAACTGGACATCATAGAGTGTACAGGATACCTCCCCTTCCCTAACAAAGTATTAATAAGTCAATCATTTCATTCAAAACCAATATTACACTAAGAACTACTGGAATTTTAGCTACATGCTACATATGATGGTAATGTCGCATACATCTCAATTGCACTACTAGGTATAATTAATATAAGAGAGCAAATAACCCACCAACTAGCTGAGTTTCCAGAGAGAGAAGGAATAGAAATGAATCCCATAATGAATCCCACGGTTCACTCTCAGGGTAGGAAGCAATTAACTTTTTGAGCATTTACTGTTCTATGTATTTTTTAACACATTTGGTTAAATATTATCTCATTTAATTCTAACTGCTACCCTGTGAAATAGATATACTGCTTGCATTTCATCCTGGGAAAATAAAGCATAAGAAATATGACAAAATAGCACAAAGCCAATCAATAGTACATGGGCTTTATATCCTAAATGCACCTACTTACAAAGAATGCTCTTCCTAAATCTGTGTGATCTCTTCCTTTTTTCTCAGAGATGAAATACTTTACTGTCTGGATTAATAGAAGATACCCCAGATTGGTAATTATTACAAACTTAAACAAACAGTGCATAAGTAATTTCCAAGGGATAGCATATAAATTTTAAATTTCAAAGGCTAAGTGTAATCTAGATTAAAATGTCATGCTTATTAGGAATGGCTTTGGCTGCAACTAATAGAAAACTTTGCTAATAGTGGCCTAACCAATAGGGATGCCTCCCATAATGAGAAAACAGGAGGTAGTTCTTCTAATTATACTGGGAGTGTTAAGTGATTCGCTGAAGTCAGGATCCATGGTCGGCACATTTTTTATTCTCGTGGCAGGGAACATAAAGTCAAAACTGAAACCTTTCAAAGCAGTTTTCATAGAAGTATGGTCACTAGTTGTTTGGAGCATCTTCAAGCATTATTTTGTCACACTATAGAAGGCAAAGAAGAGAGAAGCAGAACGGGCTTTATTTTTTATGATAATTTTTTGGGGGGAGTTTAAGAAAAAGCCCTTTTCCAGAAGCCCTAACTATACTTGCTTTACATTTTATTGGTCAGAAATAGGTCACACAGTCATCTCTGGTTGCAAAGGAGGCTAATTATTATTTGAGTTCTTTCTTTTTTTAAAATTTTTTTTATTTATTTATGATAGTCACAGAGAGAGAGAGGCAGAGACATAGACAGAGGGAGAAGCAGGCTCCATGCATCGGGATCCCTACGTGGGATTCGAATTCGGGTCTCCAGGATCACGCCCTGGGCCAAAGGCAGGCGCCAAACCACTGTGCTACCCAGGGATCCCCTGGTACTATAAATTTTATAGTTAACAAAGCAGTTTCACATGTTTCATCTCATTTGCTATATCTATAATAAAAAAATAACAACAGAATGTTACATAAATGTCCTGAATAGTATTATTCATTAGTTAACAACATGCATCAACATGCATTTAATCTGTTCCAAATATCTTGTTGGAGCACCTGTGTGGCTCAGTGGTTAAGCGTCTGCCTTTGGCTCAGGTTGTAATTCTGGGTTCTAAGATGGAGTCCTGCATCAGGCTTCCAGAGGGAGCCTGCTTCTCCCTTTGCCTATGTCTCTGCCTCTTTATCTTTCTCTTTGTCTCTCATGAATAAATAAATAAGATCTTTTTAAAAATCAAAAAAAAAAAAAATAGGGCAGCTCTGGTGGCTCAGCAGTTTAGCACTGCCTTCAGCCCAGGGTGTGATCCTGGAATCCCAGGATGCAGTCCCACGTGGGGCTCCCTGCATGGAGCCTGCTTCTCCCTCTGCCTGTGTCTCTGCCTCTCTCTCTCTCTGTCTCTCATGAATAAATAAATAAAATCTTTTAAAAAATTAAAAAATATATCTTCCATCTATTTCTTGCAATACTATGAGCTAGTTAAATTTACTATGTCTGATTTAATATACATCTGTTTTATAGGTGAAAGAATTTAGGTTTAGTGAGGTTAAATAATTTGCTAAGGTCAAACAACTGTCAGAGAAGAAATGGAATGCAAATCCATGTTCAACCAACTCCAAAGCTGAACTATAAATGATTACATAATTATTATGATTTTTAAACAGCTCATCCATTTTCTTTCTCTGTTTATTGGGCCTACAGATGAGATTAACTCTATCATGGAATATTTCCTTTAATTATTATTTACATTTTCCTCTTCATCATCATTATCATCATCTTCACTGTCACAGACTCATGCTGACTTTCTAAGTCAGAGACTCTGGACTTTGCTTCCCAACATTGCCATCCTTTTGCCTTATCCACACTTTCATTTCTCTGCTCTGTCATCTCCACTGAACACATATGTGGCTGCCTCTCCATCTGACTTTTCCGTGTCCCTATTTCAAGGCCTTTGCACTAAAACAAGCACTTGTTCTCTTACAGATCCTCAAATATTTATTTTTGCCTCTTGTTAAAATCCATATGTAAATCATTGTTAGCCATAACCTAGAAAGTCTGTTCAATAAAAATACAGACTGAGGGCAGGGCAAGATGGCAGAGAAGTAGGGTCGGTCCCAAGTCACCTGTCCCCACCAACTTATCTAGATAACTTTCAAATCATCCTGAAAACCTACAGATTCACCTGAGATTTAAAGAGAGAACAGTTGGAATGCTCCAGAGAGAAGAGTTTGTGCTTCAAACAAGTACAATTCATTTTTAGCCACTCTGCACTGAGCAAAATGACTAGAAAGAAGAACTCACCACAAAAAAAAGAATCAGAAACAGTACTCTCCGCCACAGAGTTACAGAATTGGATTGCAATTTGATGTCAGAAAGCCAATTCAGAAGCACAATTATAAAGCTACTCGTGGCTCTGGAAAAAAGCATAAAGGGTTCTAGAGACTTCATGACTGCAGAATTTAGATCTAATCTAAATTGATTAAAAATCAATTAAATGAGATGCAATCCAAACTGGAGGTCCTAATGGTGAGAGTTAATGAGGTAGAAGAAAGAGTGAGGGACATAGAAGACAAGTTGATGGCAAGGAAGGAAGCTGAGGAAAAAGAAAAGAGAAAAACAATTAAAAGACCACGAGGAAAGGATAAGGGAAATAAATGACAGCCTCAGAAGGAAATATATACATTTAATTGGGGTCCCAGAGGGTGCTGAGAGGGACAGAGGATCAGAAAGCATATTTGAACAAATCATAGCTGAGAATGTCCATAATTTGGGGAGGGAAACAGACATACAGATCCAGGAGATAGAGAGGCCCTCCCCTAAAATCAATAAAAACCCTTCAACACCTGGACATTTAATAGTGAAACTTGCAAATTCCAAAGATAGAAAATCCTTAAAGCAGCAAGAGACAAGAGATCCCTAACTTTATGGGAAGAAGTATTAGGTTAACAGCAGACCTCTCCACAGAGACCTGGCAGGCCAGAAAGGGCTGGCAGGATATATTCAGGGTCCTAAATGAGAAGAACATGCAGCCAAGAATACTCTATCCAGCAAGGCTCTCATTCAGAATAGAAGGAGAGATAAAGAGCTTCCAAGATAGGCAGAAACTGAAAGAATATGTGACCACCAAACCATCTCTGCAAGAAATATTAAGGGGGACTTTGTAAAAGAAAGAGGATGCCCAAAGAAATAATCCACAAAAACAGGGACTGAATAGGTATCATGATGACACTAAATTCATATCTTTCAATAGTAACTCTGAACCTGAATGGGCTTAATGATCCCATCAAAAGACACAGGGTTTCAGACTGGATAAAAAAGCAAGACCCATCTATTTGCTGTCTACGAGAGACTCATTTTATACCTAAGGACAACTCCAGCCTGAAAATGAAAGGTTGGAGAACCACTTACCATTCAAATGGTGCTCAATAGAAAGAAGGGGTAGCAATCCTCATATCAGATAAGTTAAAGTTTATCCCAAAGACTGTAATAAGAGATGAAGAGGGACGCTATATCATACTTAAAGGATCTATCCAACAAGAGGACTTCAACATGGCACTTTCTGCAAATGACAGATCTTCTAAGCACAACATGTCCAAGGAAAACAAGAGCTTTAAATGATATACTGGGCCAGATGGATTTCACAGGTATTTACAGAACTTTACAACCAAATGCAACTGAATACACATTCGTCTCAAGTGCACATGGAACTTTCTCCAGAATAGACCACATACTGGGTCACAAATTAGGTCTTAACTGATACCAAAAGATGGGGATTGTCCCCTGTATATTTTCAGACCATAATGCTTTGAAACTTGAACTCAATCACAAGAAGAAATTTGGAAGAAATTCAAACACGTGGAGGTTAAAGAGCATCCTGCTAAAAGATGAAAGGGTCAACCAGGAAATTAGAGAATTAAAAAGACTCATGGAAACTAATGAGAATGAAGATACAACCATTCAAAATCTTTGGGATACAACAAAAGCAGTCCTGAGAGGGAAATATATTGCAATACAAGGATCCCTCAAAAAATTAGAATAAACCCAAATACACAAGCTAACCTTGCACCTAAAGGTACTGGAGGAAGAACAGCAAATAAAACCTACACCAAGCAGTAGAAGAGAGTTAATAAAGAGTTGAGCAGAACTCAATGAAATAGAGACTGGAAGAAATGTAGAACAGATCAACAAAACCAGGAGTTGGTTCTTTGAAAGAATTCATAAGATAGATAAACCATTATCCAGCCTTATTAAAGACAAAAGAGAAAGACTCAAATTAATAAAATCATGAATGAAAAAGGAGAGATGACCACCAATACCAAGGAAATACAATTTTAAAAACATATTATGAGCAGCTATATGCCAAAACATTAGGCAATTTAGAAGAAATGGACTCATTTCTGGGAAAACCACAAACTACCAAAACTGAAACAGGAAGAAATAGAAAACCTGAACAGGCCAATAACCAGGGAGGAAATTGAAGGTCATCAAAAACCTCCCAAGACACAAAAGTCCAGGGCTTCCCAGGGGAATTCTATCAAACATTTAAAGAAGAAACAATACATATTCTACTAAAGCTGTTCTGAAAGATAGAAAGAGATGGAATACTTCCAAACTTGTTCTATGAGGCCAGCATCACCTTAATTCCAAAACCAGGCAAAGACCCCACCAAAAAGGAGAATTATAGACCAATATCCCTGATGTACACAGATGCAAAAATTCTCAACAAGGTACTAGCCAATAGGATCCAACAGTACATTAAGAAGATTATCCAGCATGACCAAGTGGGTTCTATCCCCAGGATGCAAGGCTGGTTCAACACTCGTAAAGCAATCAACGTGATAGATCATATCAACAAGAGAAAATACAAGAGCCATATGATCCTCGCAATAGATGCAGAGAAAGCATTTGACAAAATACAGCATCCAATCCTGATCAAAACTCTTCAGAGTGTAGGGATAGAGAGAACATTCCTCAACATCTTTAAAGCCATTTACAAAAAGCCCACAGCAAATATCATTCTCAATGGGGAAACACTGAGAGCCTTTCCCTTAAGATCAGGAACACGACAGGGATGTCCACTCTCACCACTGCTATTCAACATAGTACTAGAAGTTCTAGCCTCAGCAATCAGGCAACAAAAAGAAATAAAAGGCATTCAAATTGGCAAAAAAGAAGTCAAACTCTCCCTCTTTGCAGATGTCATGATACTGTATACACAAAACCCAAAAGACTCCAATATTCGACAAAGCAGGAAAGACTATCCACTGGAAAAAGGACAGTCTCTTCAATAAATGGTGCTGGGAACATTGAACAGCCACGTGCAGCAGAATGAAACTAAACCACTCTCTTACACCATTCACAAAGATAAACTCAAAATGGATGAAAGATCTAAATGTGAGACAAGAATCCATCAAATCCTAGAGAAGAACACAGGCAACACCCTTTTTGAACTTGGCCACGCAACTTCTTGCAAGATACATCTATGAAGGCAAGGGAAACAAAAGCAAAAATGAGTAATTGGGACTTAATCAAGATAAAAAGCTTCTGCACAGCAAAAGAAGTAGTCAATAAAACTAAAAGACAACCTACAGAATGGGAGAAAATATTTGCAAATGACCTATCGGATAAAGAGCTAGTATCCAAGATCTATAAAGAACTTATTAAACTCAATATCAAAGAAACAAACAATCCAATCATGAAATGGGCAAAAGACATGAACAGAAATTTCACCAAGGAAGACATAGACATGGCCAACAAGCACATGAGAAAATGCTCCTCATCACTTGCCATCAGGGAAATACACATCAAAACCACAATGAGATACCATCTCACCCCAGTGAGAATGGGGAAAATTAACAAGACAGAAAACAACAAATGTTGGGGAGGATGTGGAAAAAGAGAACCCTCTTGCACTGTTGGTGGGAATGTGAACTGGTGCAGCCACCCTGGAAAACTGTGTGGAGGTTCCTCAAAGAGTTAACAGTAGAACTGCCCAATGACCCAGCAATTGCACTGCTGAGGATTTGCCCCAAAGATACAGATGCAGTGAAACGCCAGGACACCTGCACCCCGATGTTTCTAGCAGCAATGTCCACAATAGCCAAACTATGGAAGGAGCCTCGGTGTCCTTCTAAAGAATGGATGGATAAAGAAGCTGTGGTCTATGTATACAATGGAATATTACTCAGCCATTAGAAACGCAAATACCCACCATTTGCTTCGATGTGGATGGTACTGGAGGGTATTATGCTGAGTAAAGTAAGTCAAACATTATATGGTCTCATTCATTTGAGGAATATAAAAAATATTAAAGGGAATAAAGGGGAAAGGAGAAAAAATGAGTGGGAAATATCAGTGAGGGTGACAGAACATGAGAGACTCCTATATCTGGGAAACGAACGAGGGGTGGTGGAAAGGGAGGTGGACAGGGTTTAGGGTGACTGAGTGATGGGCACTGAGGGGGGCACTTGATGCAATGAGCTCTGCGTGTTATGCTATATGTTGGCAAATTGAACTCCAGTAAAAAGTATGTACAAAAAATAAAAAGAATATAGACTCCCTACGATTATTTCAGAATCATTACCTTGTTAAGTTATGGGAAGATGTTGGAGAGATTCAAGCCACAAATGATGAGGGTATGGAGAGCAAGAAGGAGACTTGAGAGTGGGAGCTGGCCTCTGGGACCGGGGAGGTGTAAGAACAATGGTTGCCATGCAATACATGTATTTGAGTAAATAAAAATGTGCTAAAAGATAAACTAGAGAGTGAAATATATCACATTTGTTAGTAAGGTGTGTTTGCTTATTCTTTAAAGAAATATCATATCGATGATCCACTATGTACCTAATGGGGTTTGACTTATAAAAAATCAGAAATGTGATTTTTAGGTAGAAAATGATGGTTACTACTACTTCTCAAATCTTTCTTATATCTGATTTAGGTCATGATATGTATTAATCTAAGAGGAAATGATTTTGTTTATCAGAAAGAATAGGCTTAAAGGAGCAGGTAAGCTAGTATGTAATACAAATTGATTGTAGGTGGATGAGAACACCAATTCTTTCATCATTTACAGAGGAAGGGATTAGGAAGCTGGAGCAGGCACTGTACCTAAAAAAATAAAGGGATATGACACTGTCAAGAAGGTAAAGATGCTGTTGATGAAAGTCAGGGCATAAAGTCAAAACTGAAAGCTTTCAAAGCAGTTTTCAAAGATGTCAATACAATCATGTCTTACACTCTTTTATAAATGGAAGTATTGGCCCATAGAAACCGTATCCTCTGTGGATTCCATATATGTGTACCCACATACATAACACACACACACACATACACACACACACACACACACACATATATATATATACACATTTTTATTAAAAATACACCTCTATTTACCATATTAACCAATTTGGAATGTTCAGCTTAATAATGTAAAGTATATTTTTATTGTTGTGAAACTGATCTCTGCAACATTTTCATTATACAAATCTGAAACTATGCCCATTAAATAGCTTCCCTTTTTTTTCTCTCCCTCCTAGAAACCACCATTCTACTTTCTGTTTCTTTGAATTTGACTGGTTTATATATTTCATATAGTAGAATTATAAGGTACATATTTTCTTGTGACTGGCTTATTTCACCTAGAGTGATGTCCTCAAGTTTCATCTACATTTTAACACAAGGCAGGATTTACTTTTTTTTTAAGGCTTAGAGCTCACTGTATGTATATACCACATTTTGTTTATCCATTTATCTATTAACGAACATTTGGGCTATTTCCACCTCTTGGCCATTCTGAATAATGCTGCTATGATCTTGGGTATGCAAATTTCCCTTTGTGAACCTGTTTTAATTTTTCTATCTATGTATATGGACAAGTGGGATTTACAGGTCATACATTAATTAGTATGCTTAATTTTTTTGGAATTTCCATACTGTTTTCCATAGCAGGTCCACCATTTTACAATCCAACCAACAGTCCACAGAGTTCCAACTGTGTCTACATTTCTTACCAAACTTGTCATTTATATTTTATAGTAGTCATTCTAATGGATGTGAGGCAATATCTCATTGATGTTTTTAATTGTATTTCTCTGATAATTAGTGATGTTGGACTTTTTTTATATGATTGATTATTTGTATTTTATCTTTGGAGAAATACCTATTCAAGTTCTTTACACAATTTTTAATCAAGTTGTTTTATTTTTCTTGTTATTGTTGTTGAATTACAGAAGTGCTTTATATATTCTGGGGATTAAGCCCTGACAGATACATGATTTGAAGATATTCTCTCCCCTTCTATAGGTTGTCTTTGCATTTTGTCATTTATGTCTTTTGATGCATAAAAGTTTTTAAGTTTGATGTAATTCCATTTATCTATTTTTACTTTTGTTTCCTATGGTTTTAGTATCGCATCCAAGAAATCATTGATAAGTCCAATGTCTTGAAGCTTTTCACTTATATTTTCATCTAGAAATTTTATGGTTTTTAGTTTTACATTTTGGTCTTTACTCCCATTTTGAGTTTATATGTATGGTGTAAGGTAAGGGTCCCACTTCATTCTTTTACATGTGGATATCTACTTTTCCCATTTCCATTTGTTGAAGAGGTTGCTTTGTTGAAGATCATTTGTCACTCTAAAGAAAGGTTTATTTCTGGGTTCTTCCTTCTGTTTCATTAGTCTTTGGTCTGTCTTTATCTCAGTACCACACTGTTGTGATTAATTAAATTTTCTAATATATTTATTGATCAGGAAATTGGAGTCCTTCAACTTTGTTCTTTTAAAAAAAAAGTATTATGGCTTTTTGGGATCCATATAAATTTTATGATGGATTTTTGTATCTCTGCAAACAAATGCTTTTGGGATTTCAATAGAGATTATGCAGAATATGCAGAACACTTTAGGTAGTAGGGACATCTTAATAACTTTAAATCTCTTAATCCACGAACACTGGATATCTTTTAACTTATTTGTGTATTCTTTAATCTCTTTCAGAATATTTTGTAGCCTTCAGCATATAGACCTTTTACCACATTATATAGGCTTATTCTTATGTATTTTATTCTTTTGGATGCCATTATAAGTGGATATGTTTTCGTTCTTTTTTTTTAAGATTTTATTTATTTATTCATGAGAGACAGAGAGAGAGAGAGGCAGAGACACAGGCAGAGGGAGAATCAGGCTCCATGCAGGGAGCCCAATGTGGGACTCGATCTGGGGACACCAGGATCATGCCCTGAGCCAAAGGCAGATGCGCAACTGCTGAGCCACCCAGGCATACCTGGATCTGTTATCTTAATATTCTTCTGGGATTGATTGTTGTTAGTGTACAAAAACAATGAAATTTTTGTTTGTTGATTTTGTATCTGGCAACTTTGCTGAATTCAGTTATTAATTCAACATTTTTCTGGTGGTAAGTTTAAGGCTTTCTACATATAGGATATTGTCAGCAGCAAATATAGATAAATTTGTTTCTTCCTTTCCAATTTGTATGTTTTATGTTTTGTTTCTTTTTGTTTTTGTTTTTCTTTTACGTAACTTTTCCTTGCCTGATTTCTCTGTCTAGGACTTCCAATACTATGTTGAATAAAAGTGGGGAGAGTGGGCATTCTTGCCTTGTTCATGTTCTTAGAGGAAAAGCTTTTAGTCTTTCAGCATCTGCAAATGCTGTGGGTTTTCATAAGTGGCCTTTGAGGTAGTGAGTTTCCTGCTATACCATGTAAGAAATGGATCATTGCAAGAATGTGGAATTTTCTCAAATGCTTTTTCTGCATCAATTACAATTATTATTATTATTATTATTATTATTATTATTTTGCATTTCTTTCTGCTAATGTGGCACATTACACTAACTGATTTTCATATGTTGAACCATCCTTTCATTCCAGGATCATATTCCACTTTAAGGTGGTGTATAATATTTAGAGTATACTATTAAATTCTATTTACTACTATTATTTTTTGAAGACTTTTATATCACTATTTATCAGGGATATTGGTGTGCATTTCTCTGTTAGTGTCCTTAGTTGTCTTCGTTATCACCATAATTTAGTAATTACTATTTAAGATTTACTATTGTCATTTTATAAACTATTTTCTGAATGTCTTGTAGCTTCTTTGACTCTCTTTTTCCCAGTTTCATTTGTTTTTCTTATATGATATACTTTAAGTTCCTTCTCATTTCCTTTTGTGTATAGTTTATAGATATTTTCTTTTGGTTACTCTTGCAATTATATAAAACATCTTAAAGTTATGGTATTCTATTTTAAACTGATAACAACTTCAGCTGCGTATAAAAACTACTCCTTAAAAAAAATAAAAAGTACTCCTTCCAGCTCCACCCCCTTTATGTTATTGGTATGCCAAATTGCATTGTATACATTGTATATTCATAGGATAGCTTTATAGTCAGTTTTGTTTCATTTAAAGTCTATGCAGCAATGTTGCAATAGTACAATTTTCTATATTTATCAAAAGTAGGCTACTATATTTATTTGTCCAATAGTTCATATTATTATATATCTATATCTATCTTTACTGGAGAACCATATATTTTCATATGCTTTTGTGTTCCTATCTATCATCCTTTCATTTTAACTTGAGGGATTACCTTTTACACTTCTTGTATAGCAAGCCTACTGGTGAAGAATAACCTTACCCTTTGTTTATCAGGAATAATTTTAATTTTTCCTTTGTTCTTAAAGGACAATTTTGCCAAATACAGTATTCTTGGTTGACTTCTCCTCCATCCCCAGCAATTTGAATATATCATTCCATTCCCTTCTGGCCTACAAAATTTCTGCTGTAAAAGCTCCCATGTATGTACTGAATCACTTTTCTCATGCTGCTTTCAAGATTTTGTCTTTGAAATTACAGTGTGATTATAATATGTTTTGACGTGATTCTCTTTGAATTAATGCAGCTGGAGTTCCTTAAGCTGTTACATCTGTACGTCAATTTATTCCCTCAGATTTGTTGAATTTTCAGCTATTAGGTCTTCAAATAAGCTCTCTGCCCCTCTTCTCCTTCTAGTATTCCCATAATGCATATATTGATCTATTTGATGGTGTCTCATAAATTCCTTTTGCTTTTTCTCATGCTTTTTTTTTTCTTTTGCTCCTCTGACTAGGTAACTTAAATGACCTGTCTTCAAGTACCCAGATTCCTTCTTCCTGTCAAGTCTGCTGTTGAACACTTTGTAACACTTTCTTTTTTCAATTCAGTTACTGTATTTAAAGCTCTAGAATTTATCTTGTTCTTCTTTATAGTTTCTAGCTCTTTGTTAATAATCTCATTTTGTTCATGCACAGTTTTCCTGATTTTGTTCAGTTCTTTATCTTTGTTCTCTTTTAACTCACTGAGCATCTTACTATAGTTATTTTAAATTAATTGGCTGATAGCTCATAGACCTGTATTTCTTTAGAGTCAGATACTCATAGTTTTGTTTTGGTTTTCTGAAATTTGGCCCATTTGGTCACTGTGGGAGGTGGGGAGAAAGAAACCTTTTCTGGTCTTTTCATACTGGTTTTATGTAGGCAAAGACCTTCATCAATCACTTAAATCTTTAGCTGATCTCTGGATTCTTATATCTCTTAAACCTTTTTCATATCTTGCTCTTTCTGACATCTACTTCCAGAACTGCAGCTGTAATATACTACTCAATTTTCAGCAACTTCTGGACTCTAGTGTTCTTGTCAGTGCTCTGTCAGGTTAGAGTGAAAGCCATCGGTCAGGCAGCCCCCTGGACAAGTCAGAACATTGGTTCACTGTTTCCATCCTAAGAGAGATTTCCTCTTAGCTGCTCAATGCTATGCAGCATGGATAGTCACACCAAATGCCCCAAATTTTCCTCTCTTTTCACTAGAATCCTATCTTGGTTTTATAGTGGCTTGACTGCTATAGCTTCTCAACTGGTGTCTAGAGTTCTCACAGAGCTGTTTTATGGCTTTACTCTTACATTTAGGTCTTTTTTTTTTTCTAAGATTTTATTTATTTATTTATGAGAGACACACACACACACAGAGAGAGAGAGAGAGAGAGAGAGAGAGAGGCAGAGACACAGGCAGAGGGAGAAACAGGCTCCACGCAGGGAGCCTGACATGGGACTGGATCATGGGTCTCCAGGATCCCGCCCTAGGCTGAAGGCGGCACTAAACCGCTGAGCCACCAGGGTTGCCCCGCATTTAGGTCTTTAATCCCTTTTGAGTTAATTTGTGTGAGAAGAGGTTCCTGAGTTAAATTTTATGTTAAATGGGATCAGCTGTTACTAAGAAATACTAATCCCTATTATTTGTACTCTTAAGAAAGTAAATGGAAAAAATAGGTTAAATATTTTCATCATCTAATGAAGTGAGTTATTTCAAATAGGATAACCTATTCAAAACAGAATAAAATATATTCATCATCTTTCATGTAGCTCTGAAAACACAAACTAAGAAGACCTCTAGGACAATTAGGAAATGTAACAATAGAGTTGTTAAGATAGGAAAGTGATGTGAAAACTTGGAATCATAGAACTCAAAGATTAAATTAAAATATAACTTTAAAAAAGGCAAGAAAAATAACTCAAGAGAAAGCATAGCCTGTAAAATTTAGAATCACAGAAACAAATTCTGAAAATATTGTCCTTAAACTTGAAAGTTGGCAATTTATAGTTACAAAACTTTTACTTTTCCAAAATCAAACCTAAAAGTAATAATGCCTACATTTAAATTTAGTTTATTTTGGCTTAATTTAGTTTTTAATTTAGATCCTGGTATTAGTTATATTGGTATATATCTTACTTTATATATCTTACACTTAAGTGTCTTATTTATTATGTGCACTACATCAGCATTACTATCTTGGATTTTTAAAAAAGCAATAATCGTGTGACAATTAGATATTTATTTTCAGTTCTGGGAAATCTGTAGAAAGACCACTCTGAACTTTGTAGACTTAGAGAAGGGACAAGGAGTTGTATGTGTCTCTATGTGTGCACACACATTTATTATTTTGCACATCGGTAGTTACCTAACATCATTTTGATTCTTTCCTCTTCGTGTTGAAACTGCTCAAAGCACCAAACCCATTCTCCAGTGATTGGGACAAAAGTAGGTTAGTAGAATGGGTTGCTAGGAGACCAATATCCGCGTCATCTATGACCTTGCAGGATGTAAAAAATAAGTATAGATTTATCGAACTCAGTAGCACATTGTTTGAGTTCCCTGCTCTGGCTGTCTTATTTCATTTCTGTCTGCCTCAGTGTTTTCCTGTTTTACTTTTCTCTCCTTTTCTCTCCCACAAAAGTGAACACACAGGGCCATACAACTCTCTTTCTTGATACCTTCTAATTCCTCAAAGTTATTACTATGCTGCATTTAACCATAGCATTGTCTCTTAGCTAACAAGGCACTCCAACAGCAGCGTCAGCAAATCCTGATCCTTTTAAAAGGCTGATTCTTCATACCACTGCTGTAAGAAATATAGAAATCAGTTCTACTGGGAACAACATTATGAAAAATGTATAAACATCACAAAGTAATTTTGCTGTCACATTCAAAATGTTTCCTCAAAGTTGCATCCACAGTTTTCACAGTTGAGGGGGCTTAGGTTAAATAATCTCATGCAGGAGAAAACTCTCTAACATTCTTGTCATCTTCTTGGAGTTTTATCTTTTTATTTTTATTTTTGGAAATTGTTTACAATATGGATTTCCTACAGAAAAAAGTACCTACAGAGAAAGTAAAATTAAAAAAAAAAACTCATATCCTAAACCACTTTTGTTTTCATATTTATAGATTTACTTCTTAAACAGATTATAAATTATACTCTAATAAATGAGATTGTGTGTGTGTGTGTGTGTGTGTGTGTGTGTGTGATTCTCTTCTCCACAGGTTGGAATATTCATTGGAAGTTATATGAGAATGCAGCCCCCATTCTACCTATAGCAAAAAGTTCTATAGTGTAGACTTACTATCATCTTTGTATAGTTTAATTGTAAAAAACTGAAATAGATGTGGATGTATATATGTGTCCCACCAGTACAAATGTTTAGATGTTGTTTAACTATTGAAAGGAAAACATATTATTCAAATTAAATTATAATTCTTTATGAAATTTGTATTATCAATACAAAGCCAAGTTACTTAAATGGTAAAGCTTTTTGTCAGTGTGGAGATATGTTGTGATTGTACAGAGAATTTTGTGCAGAGCTTAATATTTCTGATGGACTACACAGTGAAATTCAAAATAATTTTAATGTTCTTTTTTTAAAATTTTAACTTTCTTTTTGAAAATGTCTTAGTAATAATCAAAAAAGAGAAAAATAGTTACTTCTTGTTGTATACAGATTTTTTGAATTTCTAAGAAGGAAATTGTAATCCACCAAATTCCTAAACCCTGAGAGGACAGAAGGATGGTCATAGATAATTCACTTTTATTCTCCTAATATAAAACTAGTCCTTGCAAATGCATTGGTCTTATTTTCTGTGTGCTGAGGTATTAATAATTTTGATAATCCCTGCTATAACATTTAGGACAGCAATGTTGTACTGTTCTTGATGAAGAAATAGCTATTCTCCCATGAATTTGGCAAAAGGTATTTGGAAATTTAGGGTATAAATGGACTTACCCCCGAACTGGGGCTCGATCTCATCATCCTGAGATCATGACCTGAGCCTAAATCAAGAGTAGTTTGTGTTGTTTTGATTTGTTTTTAAGTGTAATCATGGAGCTTTCCCTTGTGAAAGACATGAACCAAAAAAGACTGTGTAAGACTAGTCTGGAATCACAAGAGTGAGTTCTAGGGCAAAGAGCAAATGTGAGATCAGACTGTAGAGATTAAGAATTATCCACAGATGAATTAGGGGAACAATGAAGAGAGAGCCAAGTATTAGTTGAAACATTAGTGACAAAGCATTTTGCCAAATAATATTATCTTCTATGAGAATATGGATGCTTTTCTTACTTCCAGAAAGCACAAGTGGAGGAAATAAATGCAAATTGTATTTCAATATGAAATAAAATGAAACATTTGATATTTGATATTGATATTTGATATTTAATTTATTCATTAACTAAAGAGACCACCGAATGCCTATTATATGTTAAGCCTTTTCACATCTGATCTCTGAATCTAATGGGGAAGGCAAGTATATAAGAGATAATTACAGCACCAAGAAACAAAAAAGTGCTAACAAATGAAGAAAAGATCGCTGTGGTGGCAAGGTGGACTTGCTCATAATTGGCATATACATTATTATTATAGTGGTCCCAGGACATGTTTGAGATGGTCCATAGAAACTAATATGGTGCTTGGGATTTTGCACATTATAAACTCTGCAAAGGGTGATTTGGTTCTAGTCACTAGTTCATTTTGTATAAAGAAACCTGAGCAAATGACCCTAGAGGACCTACATTTATATCAAGTCATATCTGCTCTGAATATCTATTGGACTCTCTCTAATAATGTTTATGTAAACTTCAACATAATTAGAATAATTATAAAATTGATTGTGCTCATTGTCAATTACATTTCTGACTAGGAGTTGACACACATGTACGCACAAAATCAATCAGAGATAATACCAAAAACTAAAAAATTCTATAAATGCAAAGTTTTATCAACCAGATGTATGGTATAATTACTCAGTATAGCAGAACTAGGCTCTGAGTTTCGCCTTGAATGCATGAATGTACTTTACACACTCACTCAAAGGTAGAGTTCTTGGGTATCAAAGGATATGTAGATGTAAAACAAGACTGTTGTATTTTACATTTGACTGCTTTTAACTGACATGCAGGTTAAACTAAGATTATGTAAATATGATTCAGCATCACTTCTGTTTCCTTGAAGTTTGGAAAGCATTTTTGGGAAAAATGCTGGGTTGCCCTGGGTGCATAGAGCTGAATGGTGATTTTTCCCCCTCTTAATATTTTTTTTGCTAGCAACTAATCATTCAAATATATTTTTCTGACATAAGATATGAATATGAAGTATCAAAGGAATGCTCTCTTCTGGTAGTGTTATCTGAAGAAAATTATTTATAAAGGCAAAATCTGTGAGTAATAATTTTCCATTTGGACTCACAGGTGCAGCATCTTAGAACAAATAAATATAGCAGGAAGGAATGTGTGCTATTAATGCATTCTCCCATTATTCTCTGCTTCAGGACTGACTTAACAGTTTGCGTTAAAAGTAAAAGTTTTTTTATGCTTCTCTGGAAAGCCATCAAAAAAAAAAAAAAGAAAAGAAAACTGTAGAATCAATAGAATGGGCATTTAAAATGAAGCTTTGGAATTTTTTGACAAAGTAGAGAAATCTTTTAAAGTGTGGAAGTTCTATGATTATTTTTTGATCCATGAGATTTATGAAATCATAAGTTAATGCTTAGGAAACTGGTAGGACACTAAAACAGGAATGTTTAGATAAGTGGAAGAGCACAGTTCAAATTCAAGGCAATGGATGGAGGTGACCAGCATATAAAGAGAATATTTCCCAATTTTGTACAGTTGTTTCTTGCTGAATTAGCAGACCCACAACTATTATCTCCTGTGACTTCCTGATTGGTCTCTAGGTATGTCAGATCTTGGAAAGGCTGATGGTCTTGCAATCTCAGAGCTAAAGTGGGTCTTGTATGTAATTGAAACATTTAAGGATGTCTTAAATGGCTGCCTTTGAGCCTACAGGGAAAGCACACAAAATATAGGGACAATGTGGGATAGCCCCAGTGGTCTGGTTAATAAAACAAAGGACATTGTAGAAAGTTATCAGAGACCTTGAAAGCTTTGTACCACATTACTTTACATACAACAGCCATTTTAGCTTTAAAATTGCAGGATTAACAACCCTGGAAGGTTTAAGAAACTAAAAAAACCCCCAAGGTAACAAGCAGAAATTCACAGGGGCCTCTTTGGGTGCCCTATTGATTCTGCTAATTCAACAAGGGATAATTGCGCAAAGTTACCGGAGACATTTAAAACTCCCTACAGCACAAGGTTTCTATCAAATACTGGCCTATGGGCAGAGGGCCTACAAAGGCTCTTTCAGCTTGCACAGCAAAATGAGCATTGGAGTTTTAACCCTCACCATGCTCTATGCAGCATCTTTGATTCCCCCAAAGAGAAAAAAAGGTAATAATTGTACTTCTAAACCATGTCATTTTTGCTTGTAGCAAATCTGCAAAAGGGTGATCTTGTTTTGCCTGTACTAATTCAAATAAGAGACAATTCTGTCATTCAATGATTCTTTGAAACATAAGCAACTATAATTATATCATTTTACATTCTGAAAAAATAAAACTGAGTAGAGGTGTTTGCTTTTTTTATTATTATTATAAGGGCTTGTAGTTGGGACACATTTTTAGTTATATAAGAGGGTCTTTTGTTTTTCTTTGTGAATTGCAAAGGATCTTTGTCGGTGATGGTTATTAAAAATGCTTTTTTCCCCCTTACTGATCGTTAGAGATTGGCAAGATGCTAATCTTCATCCCCAATCCTGACTTCTAAACTCTAGCCAAAATGAGAACAACCATAAAAACGAGATAAGCATTAAAATACCGTACCCTCTGTAACATGGTTTATATTATATCAGATTAAGAAATTTGGACTTTGAGAACAAAATGAGACTA
This sequence comes from Canis lupus baileyi, assembly GCF_048164855.1. NCBI lineage: Eukaryota > Metazoa > Chordata > Mammalia > Carnivora > Canidae > Canis > Canis lupus. Next base: position 85,121,543 of record NC_132838.1, read on the forward strand.
TTTCATCTTGCTTTCCCAATCAGTCCTTGGAAGTGTAGGATACTTTGAACAGAATTATTTATTCACCCACATGGAAGATAATGACCTTTCGTATATCCCAGAACACAGCAAGCAAGGGCTGAGAGATTCTTAACCTTATTTAAATTCATGTGGGCTCTGTGTGTGAGAGCCCAAAGTGGCAAGAGACAACACAGATCATTGGTAGAAAAACTGATGACAGAGGGAGAAAGAGAGACAAAGAAAGCTGGAGCAGAGAATGTGGTCAACTGTGAGCTATAACATTTGCCCGGTAAGTCACTTCCCAAGAAGAAAGAATAAGAAAGATGATGAACATGGTAGAAGTTTCCTGCCCAGTACTTCCCCAACAGAATGGAAGTATTGGCAAAAGTATCATCTTTAAGTGTTAAGAAAGGGATGTGGGAAAAGAAAAGGGTTATTTCAGTTTTTATGAATCTAGTCTTGACTTAATGGATGGGCTATTTAAAACCATGCAGGGCTGAGAAATGTCCCTTTACTATGAACCCTGGTTCCTGGCACCCACTTCACACATAATTTAAATAATATAATAATTAATACATAAAAATGTAATGGGACATCTGAGTGGTTCAGTTGGTTAAGCATCTGCCTTTGGCTTGGGTTATGATCTCAGAGTCCTGGGATTGAGCCCTGCGTAGGGCTCTCTGCTCAGTGGGGAGTCTGCTTCTCCCTCTCTGTGCTGTCTCTCTCTCAAATAAATAAATAAAATCTTAAAAAAAAATAAAGATTTAGAAAAGCTAAGTACATTTTGTATGCATAACAGTTTAAATTATAGGATACTACTGGCCTTTATTGCTACACCATTTTTTTTTCATTTTTCCTAATTTCCAGAATAGGTGCCAGTTAGTGTAGGTTAAAGCTAACCTTATGTAACTATGTGCAGGTATGTCTGTCTACTTAAGTTACCTGAGGAGATCTATGAGAAAATTGTGGGAACATCTCTGAGTCATTGTATGACGTAGTGAGGAATGTTAGCAAAAAGGTTCAGATTTAAACATCTAAGAATTTGCTCTGGATCATCAGAAATATATGGCTCACAGAATTATGTTGCCTTTTATGAGAGCTTTCAAACCCTAGTTGAGAAAGGAATGGTATTGGTTCATTTCAATATCTTATTTCAATGTCTTAACTTTTGGTGTTCTCTTGTTACTTTTGCTTATGTTAAACTTTCATGTGGACATGGTTATATAATACCTGCAAGTAGTACATGAGTTTTTAGATAGGAAAAATTTAATTGGCTTCTTTTTCTTTTTTTCTTTTATCGTTATTTTATTTTATTATATTTTATTTTAAAGACTCTTGATTTTTTTCCCTAAATAGAGAAAACAAACTATTTTAAAAAATAATGATTTTTCTTGAGATTGAACTCGATGTATACAGAATAACATGATTCTTACACAGTTTCATTTTTCTCTTTCCCTCTTCTGAAAGTTTGTTTAACTTTTGCTGGATCACCCAGGATATCTCTGTTAAAAATTATTGTTTTCATGCTATCTTCTACTATGGTTTATATTTTGTCATCACTTCCATCCCATCACTTTGATTTACACAATCCCTTGTTTCAGTTCACAGGTGGTAAATAAGATTTCATGTCTAAGAAACACTGAGAATTCTGGCCCTAATGTAATTATTTAATCCAAATAATATTATCTGTATCAGCATTATCCAAGGAAAATTAAGATAATGCCATACATTAATTCAAATGTTCTATCATATTTTTGTGTATGTACATGTATGTGTATCTGTACATATGTATATATGTATGTGTGTACCTGTACAGATCAACATAATGTATTGAGAACACATACCATTTACAATTTCTGTCAATATATCAGTGACATAAAGATTTTTTTCAAGACAATTCATTTCAGCCCTAAAAATCATAAGGGGTGCTGGTACTAGATGACATGTTTTAGAGAATTTCTGAAAGGCAGGAAGGAAGATAAGATTGTATTAATGAATATATAGACACAGAAGAAGGCACAGATTAAATACTCAGGTGAAAAAGCTGCCAGCAGAGGTTAGAGCAGCTGGTTCTGAAAATGCACTAAGTTCAGAGTGGGCAGGTCCTACCAGAGTCAGAGGGGGTTGTTTGCAGAGCTAATTGGAGGCCTGCCCAAGGCATACAGGGAATCCTGGGAAGGTAAATCTTCCCAAATTCCCTCTGCGTCATCCATATTACAGAGCTCTGGCAGCAGCATTTGTCCTGACCTACATAAGACAGCAGAAAATTGCTTTCCAAAGAGAGTGGTGGACATGTGGTGTGGATGTTGGGCTTGGAGAACGAATAGTATCTGTATTCAACATAGAAAAATAAATCCATAAAAGCAGCTTCACAGCTCCACTCAAGAGCAAAGCACAGCAAAGCTGTTCCCCTTGGAGTGAAGTCCCTCTTAAGTTTGGGAGTTATGGAACCCTGAACTGGTGGCCTGCCTTCCATGCTCCACAAAGGGAAGCCCAAGTTAAAGGGAGTCACTCTCATGCCATGGCCCACTTATCTGCCTTCTGCTCGGTGGAATGGTATTTTGAGTAAAGAGGTGAATGAGAGAGATGTAAATAAAACAATAGACTAGAAGATATACAGGAAATTAATGGACCTAAGAGAACATATCACCCATTATAATGGATATTCTTAGAGATTGTTAAAGAATATTATATTCATAATGCAAGCCCAAGCTAATATGAATAAAGACGAAATGTAGAACAGGAAGAAACAATTATTGCTAATTAAAAACATGATTGCCAAAGTAAGTAAAAAATAGACTGATATACACTGAGGTCTGTTATAGAATAAATGAAGAAAAGGATTAATAAATACATGAAGAAAACTCACAGGTACACATATGAGCCTGAAATTTCTGACCTTGAAGTATAAATGGATGAGCCAAAATCTTCTAAAGAAGAAATCCAGGTACCTATAAAGACAAAATTTTCACATTGGCATCACACCTCTAAGAATGGTATTAAATGTTAGAAATTAATGAAGCAAGGTAAACATTTTGTATCTGGAAACTATAAATTATATGTAAAGGTAAAAATAAACATTTATTTTAGACAAAACATTTAGTCCTATACCAATCTTTAAAATGTTACTTAAAGGTTCTGGTCCAAAAAACAATACGAGAAACCCAATGAGAAGGAAAATATCAGATCCAAAACAATAGAAGTAATTTGGATTTTATTTGGAAAAATCCTAGAAAGACAGCTGTGCAACTGCCATAGATTCATTTGTCTTATTTAGACAAGGAAGTAAAAAGGGCTTGTTAAACGATTCTGTTTTGGATTCCCGAGGTGGGAGTGAGAGTAAGCATCAAAAGCCGTAGAAGCCCTTAATAGTAAGATGAAGCTGTCATTCTCGTCTGTCCAGAGAAAATGAAAAATATAATTGGATCTTACAGGAAATGAAAAACAGGAATGTTAGGATTCAAATGTGAAGCAAGTGAAAATGTGACATGTGATGAAATATAAGAAAAAGGAATCTATCTGATTTTCATGCTTGGGAGATTCTATGTCCAGAGGTAAAGATTCATGAATGAACCTAGAATTATATCTCAGTTTCCATCCCCACTCTACTGATAAACTTTTTAGTGATCAACATTTGTATCATCAAAATGTCAGTAACTAATGATTTTCAATGTTTTCAATTACTTTAGAAAAATTCCATAATATTAACGTACCTATTTTGGATTTGGACAAGATAAACATTAGAGTTTATAGACACTGAGAATGAAGGAAGAAGTAGAACAGAAAAGGATCATCACTTCTTCAGCTAATGTCTGGGAAATTAAGATACACTATTTAAACTGAATGGAATCAAACTTAGAGAAGATACTTCATTAGTTAAAATTATGAAGCTAACCACTGAAACAACTATAATAATAATATAATATACGTATCAGGAAGTGGATGAGTAAAAGGGAATTTGAGGGTGTCTGATGAGGATAATAATTATATTGTATAGCTAGAAATCAAGATATCTGAAATTTAATCAATCAGTAAGATTTAAGGATATAGTTTAGAATCATGATGGTGACCATCAAAACAATTCAAACATAAAGAGTTAAAAGTGGTTACATCTCAAGAATAGTAAAGGGGGGAAAATGAATAGTAAAGGGAGTAGGAAGTGGGGTAAAAATAAATATTTTACTCTTTACTTAAAAAAATACTTTTGTTATAACGTATAAATATGGGTATGTAAGCAGGTATTAAGGAGTCTCAGTAAAGTGGTGTTAAAGTCTTGTGTCAGGGATGTTTCACAATCTAAGTAACAGGAATTTAACTCATAAAAACATTTATGTTATCTTGAATAATTTAAAGTCTCTAGGGAGGATGGACATCCAGAAAGGCACCTTATGTAGTTGATTTGTCTCTTTCAGATTAAGAACTCAATGATATCATGAGTGTTATGATTTCTTTACATTTGATTATTATAACATTCTCAGTATTTTGGCTCTGTCCTCAGGACCCATCCAGTTGTGAGATAGCCATTCTTGGGCATCCTATCTAAAATAATAATAATAATAATAATAATAATAATAATAATAATAAAATGACAGTACCATAACAAGTAATTCTTCTCATAATTCCTTGTAGGAATGAGAAAACCTTACCAGATGTTTTCCTTTTATCTCATTGGCCATAATTTGATCATACCTTTCTCCATACCAATTAATAGCAAAGACAATATTAACAGGATTTGTTTAGAAAAATTTTGAGCTGTCACAGATGGTAAGAATAAGGCCATTATTCTTGATTCATATGAACTTGAATAAAGTGGATCCTGGGCAGCCTGGGTGGCTCAGCGGTTTAGCACCGCCTTCAGTCCAGGTCATGATCCTGGAGACCCTGGATGGAGTCCCACTTCGGGCTCCCCACAGGGATCCTGCTTTTCCCTCTGCCTGTGTCTCTGCGCCTCTCTCTCTCTGTGTCTCTCATGAATAAATGAAAAAAAAAATAAAAAAATAAAATGGATCCTTTAAAAAAAACTCTTCTGATAAGAATCAACACAAGCCAGTGAATGCTGGGTAGACAAACAGATGTATCCATGAGAGAGCTTTAAGCAGAATTATGATGCAGTGGAGACTGGTGTCTAGCAAATGTTGGTTTTAAGCCAGAATCTTAAATCACCTCCTAAATTTTCCTCAAGTAAGAGACTAGAATGATCATCTAGGGCAGTGGTCCTCATGCATCAAGATCATGTACAAGGTTCATAACACAGTTTACTGTGTACTATCCTGAGGGTTTCTGATTCAGTCATCTAGGTGTTGCTTAAAAATACTCATTTTTAAAAACAATTTCTTAGGTGATGCTGATGCCATTGATCTGGGAACTGTACATTGAGAATGACTGACCAAGGTGATGGTGTTTGTGAAGTCTCATCTCAGTATCCCTAGTGCTGGCATAGTGACTGAAAAATAATAAATGCAAAATTATGTTTTTATTTTAAATAAAAAAAAATAAGTTCCAGCTAACATTCAGTAAATCTTAGCTTTTCTCTAGGTCCAGATTATTACAATTACAGATTTTATTCTTCATTCTAAGTAAGAATGTCCTGTTGACTACATCCCCTAAATACATATATATTAAAAAATAATGTAATGTTAATTAATTCCTTGGTTTGATATCTCTATTCATTTATCTGCATGCATTATGCAAGTGTATTGCAACAATATGCCTGATTTGGTATTTAACATTTTGGAAGTCAAGCATCCAAATACTAACACAACTCTATACCTAAGTTTTTCCAGTGTTCATCTGTAGTGACCAACATGAAGCCAAAAATCTCATAACTATGCCTCAGGCTTTATATGCTGTGGGGAATTATTTCCTTAGCTTATTTGACTACAGAATACACTGAAACATTGGCAAACTATCAAGCAAAGCTCATGAGATGTAATGTCCATTTGAATTAAAAAGGACAACATAAATGATCTCACAGATGAATTATTTGCTATAAGAAATAACTAAACCCTGACTTTTATGCTTTTTAAGAAACATTATAAAAAACAAATTAGACCAATTAAGTCATTTTTATTATGAATAAAGAGGACAAAATAAAATGAAATAATTTACTTTATATATTGGTATGAAACATAACACAAACAACATTTTAATGATACCAGTGCTTTTCAGTCATGTCTTCCTTTTATGTTTAATATTTCGAATAATTTTACAAAATGAACTTTGTATCCTGGCTATAACACTGAGTCTATTGGTATGATTTTTTTTTCAGTTTAATGTTGTTTGACAATTCTGTTTGCATAGCTCTGTTGCATTCAAGATAATATAACAGACTGTATTTCAACAAATAAATACTCTTGAATTAAGGAATTTCGAAAACAAGTTACTGATTTCTATTAGACCATCCATTATCTAATATTGTAAAAACCAAAGACTTCAATTGTTAATCTACTCCTTGGTTTATTCAGACCCCTAGAAAGTGTTTTGTATTTAAAGGTTCTATTTTTTTTAACTACAGATATATGTATTTTAAAAATATTAGAATTTGAATACTATGTAAGTTTAACATATTCTTTAATAGTAACTAAGTAACTAAGTAAGACATAGACTGATCTACATAACTTACCAACCATGTCAAGTCAGAACATGCTTGGAATTTTGATGAAACTGTTCGAACTTTTATTTCGGAATGAACATCTGTTTGAAAAATCTTTGGTCAAGTTGTACTTGAAAAGGACTTGAAAAGGACCCTTTTGGGGAACCTGGAAGGCTCAGTGGGTTAAGTATTTGTCTTTGGCTCAGGTCATGATCCTGGAGTCCCAGGATCAGGTCTGCATCAGGTTTCCTGCTCAGCAGGGGGCCTGCTTCTCCCTCTGCCCCTCCTCCTGCTTATGTTTTCTCTCTCTCATAAATAAATAAATAAATAAATAAATAAATAAATAGAATCTTGGTTTTTTTAAAGAACACTTTCACTGATTTTATTCATTTCCTCTTCCTCTGAAACTTTCCTTTGTGTAATGTTTGCTCTGTTCACATTGGCTATTTCTCTCCTTGGTCTCACTTTGTGCTTGTGAAAAAAAAAAAAATTCTTCTGGAATGTTTACCCCGATCTTCCCTCCATGAAAATTATTGTCTACTCCTGAAATACTTAGAACTTCATTGTCCACTGTGGCACATGTGACTCTTTATATATAAAGGCAATACAATACAGTACAATACAGAACAATAAAATTCAGTTTTTCAGTTGTACTAATTATACTTCAGTGGCTCTATAGGTACATGTGGCCAATGACCTAGCATTGGACATGGCAGGTAAACATTCCATCACAGAAACTTCAACTGGAAAATACTGACTCAGAGCCTGTTAAATGTGATTTAGCATTTCTTTTTTTTTTTTTTTGGTTACATTTCTCAATATTTTTTCTTCTACATCTATAGAAATTCAGAACAGGGTTTGTCCCTCATAGGTGTTTATACTCAGGTGTTCATTATATTTTCTCAAGTGCAGTTGAGTATAAGCTATCGTCCAACTTAAAATTACTCAGTAAATGCACATTTTTTGTTTTGTTTTTTCCTCTTAGAGAAGAAATTAAAGAATCTCTGATTTCCATATGTCAAGAAATATTACCATGTCAGATAGAAGGCAGATATCCTAAATTAATTAAACTGCAATCTTATTCTTGTCTAATTAATCAATCCAACATTGAATAAAGTTGTTTTCTTTTGCTCCAACAAGGTAAGGTGTGTTCTCCTGATTTTGGAAAGTTTGTTTTGCCTTTTTAAGTGCTCCTCTTAACATGGTAGATTAGCTTACACACCTAGGGAGAAAGTAATATGCTAAATTTTGTAAGGTGTGAGGTAAGACAATTAAGTTTGCTTATATTACTTGTCTGGGAAAATGAGGTGGACCTTTAGGGAAATAATAAACCCCAACTGTCACCCATTGGTCCTGAGGCTCCTTTTTTTTTCTCTTATGCTCAGTTTCTAAGATGTTTTGAAAAAGGGGAAAAAAGAAGGTTTGAGTTGAGTTGCACATATTGTTTTCTGAAAAACGGAACTCTTACATCACAATGGGTATCTAATGACTATACTTGAGTGATTTTTCAAAAACGTTTCATTTCAGAGGAAAAAATAATTCAATTGAGAAACAACATTAAAACACATAATTTTCTAAGTGTGAGTACTACAAGGAAAACTGTAGCCTCACTGATGACAAATATTCAAAATGACAAACCGAGGTGAGAAAGTGACATGTTCACCTCTAGCATGATTTACTGTTTTCTAAGAGGTTTTCTACAGAATGAAAAGATATTTACAATTCAAGCAGGTAACTATACAAAGTAATGTGCATTTTTGAAAAGATCAAGTGCATACCTGTGTTCTCACTTACAGTGCAAGATATACCTATACAAATAATTTTTACCTTTTTCCCTATTAATCCCTCAGTTTTCTTTCTAGAAATGTCTGCCTTTTAATAGCCTTCCTTAATGGTAATAGCTGTGTTTCAGTCAATTTTAAAGAGAAATTGCAACCAAATTGCACAAACTATCCTGCACTGCAGAAAAAAGCACCTTAGGCAAAGGCCCCCAAATTTATATTAACTGTTATGTAGAAGCACAGAAGACACAGAGAAACTTTGCTACTACTGATGATTCTTTTCCCTATAAATGACAGAAAATTATTAACATACCTACTGCTTATATTTGCTCATTAAGACATTGCTAGTCTAACCACATATGGTATCCTCCATAATTTATCATAATATGTAGAAGTGTTACCTTCAGGCAGCTGATATTTTGAGAAACAATTAAGTAAAACACTATGGTGCTATCTCTGTGGGTAGAAAACAATTCAGAAATTCAAATACCTGCTCCACCCAGAGGGGCAGCCAGAATCTGCCTACCCATCATCATGGTGGAATTTATAGAGCTTGGTTTTTAAATTGTAAATTTCATTTGCAATAGGATGGATGAGAATGCAATGGCCTAAACCCTCTCCTCATCAATAAAGATTTTTCTGCATCTTTCTCTCCCTGAAATGTTATTCCTATGGTTTGTATTTCCATACGAATCAATCCTGTAAGGCTATGGAACCAAGGCAGACACAGCAGGAACATTTCTTTCCTTGTGTGCTTCCATTTTTAAGCTGACATTAAATAACACAGTCTAGAATAATGAGGGAAGCTGCATTGGCTTTTGTGGCCCAGAAAAGTGGCAATGTTAGGGGAGAAGCCAAAGCATAATGACCACAGTGAATTAAAGTTACAAAACCTAAACAACACTAATTAAGAATAGTAACCAGTGGTTTGATGTACCAAGGGGATGTTTATTGAAGGCTACTGCTTGAATCAAAAACAGGAAGATTTTGCCGATCACTTGGGGTTTCAACTTTACAGTATTTACTGGGTGAAAATTGCCAGTCATCATTGTCACATGAGGGTTTTATTATTATCGCTTTGTTTGGGACTTTTTTCTCTTAAAAGGACTTGTGCAGAATCCTCTGACCTGTACACCTTGAAGAAGTTTAAGTCAAATTTCTTCTGTATCTCAGACTGTTTTCCCTGATGATGATCATTCAGAAGCTACTATGACATCCGTGAAGTCCACTGGTGTAGAGGTTTCTCTTAGCCCATTCCTTTACAGAACAATAAGTGTCACAGGGAGATTGAAGCATTGAACTATAATTTGAGAAATTCAGTTCAGTCTTGGAATCTGGGCCAGTGCATTTAATTGAGACCACATTTAAATTTCTTTGATATTTCTTTATAGAAAAGTATAATGCCCCAAAGGGGAAACATGTTTCATCCTAGTTGCAGTAGCTTTGTTAAGTAAGCAAATAACTACTTACCTGAAAGCAAAAGAAATGGACAAAATATAACCTAGTGGCTCTATCCTCTTTGCATCCAAAATAAGCAATTGCGGGATCCCTGGGTGGCGCAGCGGTTTGGCGCCTGCCTTTGGCCCAGGGCGCGATCCTGGAGACCCGGGATCGAATCCCACGTCGGGCTCCCGGTGCATGGAGCCTGCTTCTCCCTCTGCCTGTGTCTCTGCCCCTCTCTCTCTCTCTCTCTGTCTCTCTGTGACTATCATAAATTAAAAAAAAAAAATAAGCAATTGCTTTTCCATAGTTATTTCCAACCAGGAATTAGTCATGCTGAATAAATAGTTTACAAAGAAGTCATAACAATTCAGCTTCTTTATAAAAGTAATAGCCTTCTGTCTGTTTTCAACTCTAGAAAAAAATTTCCTTGGCTTCCTTTGATTGATTAGGAGAGTAGCACTGAGAACAGCATGATTTCCACCATTTTCCTGTTCCTGAGTTGTAGACATGCATGGCTTGTGATAGAGTAGAGGTCATAAAGGTCATTACACAGGTTTTGGAGTTAAGAGGACTTCTGAATTCTGCACCTGAATTTGCTGAGACTAGAGTTTTCAGGATGGAGGGACTGGGTTTAAAAGACTTTCTTTAAAAGACTTTCTCTTTCTTCTTTTGAGAATATAGTTTGCATAATAACATGTCCTGATACACATGGAGACTACTCTGGGGAAACACAGCTCTACAGTCTTAATCTGACAGACGCATCATTTCCCTCCCAGTCAGAAATTTGCCAGCATTGAAGGAGGGGAAAGGTAGGTCATGAGACAAAGTGACCATGATGAAAAAAGCGAGCATAAAATAGTTGTCTGATCCTACTCAAAGATGATCTGAGAAACAAAACTAAAACAACTACTACTTTTTAATACTTCCTTTAGATTTTTATATCAGGTTTGTGTAAAGTTTCCTTAGTATTAGACAATCGAGAATCACATGTTCATTTGATGAGTTACTTATTTATTACCTACTTGTTCAAAAGAATATTTGTGATAATAAAACCACATCTAACAGAATTTTTTTGTTTGTTTTTGAAAGGTGAAAATATTAGCAAATCGAAAAATAAGGGCCAGAGAAGAGTAAGATAAAGGGAGGATAAAGGAATGTTTCAAATGGAAGCTATGACTAGAGGATAGCCAACTTGGCTCTGAGTTTTGATAGTTCGCGAGAAGGGAGAAATCTGAATCAAACATTCATATAATCCATACATTTAGAAAGTATTACTAAATATTACTGAACATGAAGTGCAACTGTGTTGTGAAGACTGACGCCTGAGAGAAATTTATCTTCTATATCATTATGAAGATAGTCTTTTATAACATAATTACTGATGCTATTGAGGGGGTATCATTACAATGAATATAAAAAATTACATCAGGCTACGACTTAACTAGATTTCTTGGCCAAGGGTATCATGCCCCAAACACAACTTATTGAATTCAGTTCTATCATCAGCCAAGAAGGTAGAGAAGATAGGGAACAGGGGAGGAAGAGAAGTCCAGAAATGCAATCTCCATAACTCCTACGTACTTTAGAAGGACTGAAGCATTTGCTTGCATGTGTACTCTCACACACAATTCATTTGAAATTAAAATGCCTAATCATACAGGAAATTCTGCTTAGGTAAAGTCATTTGTAAAGATCTCTTCATATGGTAAGAATGTTCAGACAGTTATTCTCTTATGGCATGATAACGTATGACCAAGAATAAAGTATAGTGATGATAGGGGGGTACAGTTCTTCAGATGTATTATCAACATAGGCACAGAGAATTTTAACACCTAGTGCAGCCATGAAAATGTGACCTGAATCATTTTCTACATACTACTCAGGTCCAAGCCTACATACTGAGAATCCTAGAATCTTTGTGGTTGATGGATGGATGCTTTGGGGGATTTAGTATATCTTCTGACTCAATAAAAAAAACTCTTTCTGTAGGTCTTCAACAATGTCTTCTTGAACACATTCACTTCATGGTTTTGTTTTTGTTTTTCTTCCAGTACTAATAGGTCTTTATTTATTTACTGTATTTTCCCAGGGAAAAGAGAACAGAAGGGGAAAAAAAGTCAGCATGTGCAGCATGTGTGTTATAAAATGATGGCAAATGATGAAGGAAGTACCATCACAGCAAAATCAACCATCATTTGATGGGGTCATCAAAGGCCAAGGGGTCAGTCGCCTGCATTCAGGACTGAAGGGATAGGACCAGAGAAAGAATAGACAGGTACATGTTTTCCTACCCTCTCTTCCTCCCTGTAAACTTAGGAATTTACCATGGAATTATATTATCTGTCTCCTGTCACACAGTCTTGTGGCCACTTTGATGTGAATTTCTTGCACTGGCATAAAAGTTCCTGGGTGACTTGGACATGCATTCCTCTTCCCTTTCTTGGTCTCCGGACCCCACTTTCTGCATAGAAATTTCACTTATTGGTTCCCTCTATTTTAGGATTAAAGATGAAGCTAGATTTGATCCCTCTGAATACAGCAGTTTAAGTGTTCGGTGTGGTCTTGACTTAGGAGGTTGGGAAAAAACGATAAAGTGTTCCTAGTTTTTCCAAGACTTTGCACAAATCAGTTAAGGGTTGTGGAGTCACACTGCAAATAATGTGTATGTGTGGGTGGGGAAGGGTGGAGAGAGGGTAGGGTAGGAGTCAGACTTTTAGGACATAGGATCTGTTGCAAATGAAAGTGAGGGGAAGGGAAGTCAAAAGAAAGAGTAGTTCAAGATCTCACTTGGAGAAGAGGGGCCCCCAAGCTTATGTTTCAGATCCCTTTTCCTGGTGCAGAATCTTTTAACTATTTTTCTCTCAATACAAAAAGAAGTTTTGTAAATAATAAATTCCAACAAGAACATGGAAAAACACCAACACACTATATTTACAAAAACTAGGCCACCCAGCAACCACTAAATTAGTAACTTGTGAAGTCCAGACAAATAGAATAACTAGAGGGGCTGATGACTGGATACAGATCATGGTAGTAGAGTGAGCCCCAGGCCCTAGACTCATGTTCAGGTGGCTGCTGGCCCTGGTGGGGCAGCAAAGGAGTGGCTGCCAGTTCATTGTTTTTTAATGTGGTCCAGCCTTTGTTCTTTTCCTGTATTTGGTTTTTTTCCCCCCTCTTATTTACTTTTGTAAAAAGTTCATTCTTATAAATGATATAAAATCCACTTTGGGATGCCTGAGTGGCTTAATGGTTGAGCGTCTGCCTTTGGCTCAGGGCATGATCCTGAAGTCCCAGGATGGAGTCCTGCATGAGCCTCCTTGCATGGAGCCTGCCTCTCCCTCTGCCAATATCTCTGCCTCTCTCTGTGTGCGTCTCTCGTGAATAAATAAATAAAATCTTTTTAAAAATGCAGTTTGTTCTTTTTTTTTTTTTTTAAGATTTATTCTTTTATTCACGAGAGACACAGAGAGAGAGGCAGAGACATAGGCAGAGGGAGAAGCAGGCTCCCCGCAGGCAGTCCAGTGCAGGACTCTATCCTGGGACCCTGGGATCACGCCCTGAGCCAAAGGCAGAAGCTCATCTGCTGAGCCACCCACCCATCCCAAATCCACTTTGTTTTAATGTCCACCCATTGGTCCTGCCTTCTAGAAGTTTCACAGATTGATTCTAATCCTTGTTTTATTCATCAGTCTTTCAAATATTCTAAAACTCGGGCACCTGGGTGGCTCAGTGCTTGTGCATCTGCCTTTGGCTCAGGTCATGATCTTGAGGTCCTGGGATCGAGTCCCACATCAGGTTCCCCGCAGGGAGCCTGCTTCTCCCTCTGCCTATGTCTCTGCCTCTCTCTTTTGTCTCTCATGAATAAATAATTAAGATCTTAAAAAAAAAAAAAATCCCAGTGGTAACACAGTGTCTTTAAGTTTGAAAACTGTAACTTTTCAGTGAATGAGTCAGTGACTCATTCATGTCATTGATTGTAATGTTCTATAAAGAGGATAGAGAATGTGCCTGTGGGGGAAAAATATCTCTCTCATTTGATATCACAGCTTTAAATTATTCTTTTTGAATACAGTTATTCTAATTATAAATCATTTTATTATTGTTGTTATTGATTTGCTCAAAATATTTCCATAAGAAGTCCTTGATATAAATTATTCTCATTATAATGGTAATAAAAGCAATTGGCCATGACTTAACCACCTCCTATTTAAATGACACATGCAAAAAGAATCTCTAAAATTTTGAGGTATAACTGGACAAGGGACTAAATTTAAATCTCCTTTTCTAAAAATGGAATTATTTGTCAACTTACTTTCTTTTTTCATCTTGCCATTCTCCATCATTTTTTTAAACACTAGAATTTGGGTTTTTTTGGTATGATACCATTGGCAAAATTTTCTCCCATTACTCTGAATATATTTTCCTGACTCTAGAGATTTTCCATTTTGAAAGAGACTGAGTTGCTCTACCCTCCTCTGTTCAACTGTCTTTTGTTTCGTTTGTCTTTGAGTCTTATTGTCACAATTTGGCCAGTTTAAAGATTATTAACTTTGAAGATGACTTCACTTATCTAGCATAATTGTATAGAATACTCAGGTAAAAAAGAAAGAATGGAAAGCAAGCAAGCAAGCATAACAAGGAAACCTGATATAAGACAGACAAGGCTTCAAATTTCAATTCCAACACTCACTCGCTAAACAAATGTGTCCATATTAGTTTAAATTGGTATCCTTATGTGAACATAGTAAGAGTGAAACTTCTATGATGAACTGTTTGTTTTGGATGATCAGTTAGATGGCATATTTAAATTATAGCATACAAAAAGAATGTAGTGTGATGTATTAGTGTCTTGGCAAGTTGAGCTGGGTAGGAAATAATCTCTCTGCATCTTCCCTCACACATAATTGTGGGCTCTACTTACAAATGATATTTTACATCTAGAATCTTTTCTATCTGTGAGGTGCCTCATCATGAGGTAATGTTTCATTTATCTCTGCTTTAGAAATGAAGTAACTGAATCCTAGAATAATGAGGAGACTTAAAGCAAGTTATCCAGTTTGTTAAGATCTTATCAATAAAATAAAAAAGAAACTAAAAGTTTTAATCTCTGGTGCAGTGATTTTCAGATAACCCATGTGCCTTGGGCTGAGATTTTGCACTGTGGTTTTTTTAAAGATAAACAAGAGGATTAGCACACATCCAACTGGACTGAATGATCCATTTTCATACCTAGGATATTAAAACCCCAACCTAACATACTTAATTGAGTTGTGGAATATTCTGATCATTTTCCTCAATTAGTCATAGTTGCAGACCTCAGATATCTGTTGTAAAGTGAAGTAGAAGGTGTTATTATTATGTTCAGACCAAAATACTCAAAATAATTATTGACTCACTGCCGAATAACCCATACAAAATATTTTAGTAATTACTCAGTTCTCCATCTTAATTTACATGGGAAGTCATAGCCTTGAGCAACATTCTAAAAAAAAAATTATCATTTATGTAACAAAATCCTATAATAGCTTTGTGAGATTAAATGGAAGCTCTGTAATTGATTTTATAAGAAACAATCTTGAAGATTCATGCTTTTTCACCAAAGATACCAACAGAGCTTTGGTCCAAGATGTGAGCAAAGAGGAAATGTTAGACATTGCATTGGAAGAGAGTTGCAATAACTTCTGTGTAGGCTCCTTACACTTCAGTGGAAGTGAAGTATCATTAGGATTTAGCACTGGAAAGAAGAAATGCAAAATTAGGAAAAAACAAAACAGAACAAAACAAATGGACTAATGAAGCAAGCCAAAAATAAGAGATTTTACCAGGAAACTGAAGAGAGGGAATGTTGTATTTCTGGTGTCAGGTCTTGTTGCTCTTTTTCCCAGTAGGATGGTACATTTGCAATCAAATCACTTTACAATGGTATTCTCTTAGAATGTGCCTTGTATTGACTTAGCTCTATGTATTACTTGAAAGACCCAAGAATAAAGTGAAATTTTCTCTTTAATCCTCAAGGTGAGTATCTGCAAAGTTGGTGTCAGTTTTACTTAGGGAAAGGAATATTGGATTAAGCAAATTATGTTGTGTACTGAACTAATACATGGCAGAAGGAGGAGTTCTATACTGTTTAGTGGAAGGAAGGAAAGGTTGGGTATTGGAATCCCTTGTCTTTAATGTGAGTGAAAGGGTCTCTTCTTTTTTTTAATGGTTTAAATTATTTTAACACTTCTTGATCTATTCTTTAGGCATATGTACCTTCAAAAAACATTAGAATAAAATAATAAGCATTTAAAATCTCCAAGCAACTTATGTAAACTATCTTTCCCTAAAGTCTGTTTTTAGAGATGTGGCTCCATTTACCCAGAAGAGTCAAGTGACTTCTTCAGATGCTTAAGTAACTTTGAGAAAATAGGTTGGTTAGTAAGATAAGATGCTTTGGCTCAGAATGTTTCAGCTGAACATTCATTTCTGACCCTGCCCAGATGAGGACATGTAGATATTTCACAGACACAATATTTAAGTAAGATTGCAGTTGCCAAAAGATAGAATGTAAAATTTGCTAAAATGTGCAATATGATGATGTTTGCATAAAATTCTGACATTGTAGCATATTCTCTGAAAGCTCAGAGTTGCACAATGAATATTTGGTGAAGGGAAAACTAAAAGCATTTTTCACCAATTCATATAAAGTCTTCAAGCATACATATATTATAATTGAATCCAATGATGAGGAGATGACAAATAATACTTTTGTAAATAACTTGATGCATCTTAAAAGCAACTATTCGGAGACTGAAAGTGTAGACAAATGCAAAATAATAACCACTGCCCTGATTTCAAAATTTCTGAGTTTTATTCCATTCCAAAGGATATGATCTGCCTGAAAGTTCTATTGAAGTAAATGGAAAAAAAGAAAGGCAGATAAACAGAGAAATATTAGCCATTTGGGGTTTATACATCATGGTAGGCAGCCTGGATAATATTGATTTTCGAAGAAGAAATTGATGTAATAAACATTTTTAAAAGTAAGATTTTAATTCAAATTGTCATTATAAGTGGGCTTTGAAAAACCAGAAGGTTAGGCAAAATAATATATAGGCCTTGGTTAGGTCCCTTATGGTAGGGTTTTTGCTTATTTTTTTTATATGAAGTGTGGCATTTGTCTATTACTTTACTGTTTTACCTATTTAAAATTTGAATGAAACACTCTAAAAGTAAAAGTCATACCTCTGAGTAATCAAGGTTTTGATTTGACATCTCATCTGGTTTATGAAAAGATAAGTGACCTACAGGTAAATATAGATTTGAGTTTTTGTAAACTCAGCTTTATTTTTAGGGAACAAAACAATTCCTGAACAGCTGCACATTCCTCACTTGGCACTGAATTTTGTAATCGATTATTCCAAGGCACATGGTCTCCCCTGGTCTTCCTCTTTCATCAGCGTTTGTCCTAGAAATGTGGCTACTCAAGCCACAGCGTTGAGTGCAGGGACATCTAAGGACTCAGGTGGCCTTTTAGACTGCCCCCGTCAGTACACACACACACACAAAGTGGCACCTGGGTCCTTCAGTTGTGAATTTCTCTTTTCCCTTTTCCCCATTTGAGTGACCAGAGAGTGGACTTGGCAGGCCTTGCCCTGTGTTGCCCTTTTGGATTGTTGCCCTTTTGGATTGAAACATCTGTGACTGGATCTGGCTCCTACTGGCTCTGATGCAGGCTATGCCATAACCAGAGCTGTTCTAAAGGCATCTGATTGGGCTAATGCTAAGTCACAAAAGAGAAATGTGAATTGATGCTTAAATCTAACTTTGTCAGTCCCACTAGCTTTAGATGCGACTTCACTGAAAGAAACAGAAGTCATCTTTCTTCGATGTCATTTTTCCTTTTAGTATTAACTATGTACATTCCAAATCCCCCTACTATGTTCCAAGCACTGCTCTGGGCACTTACAGATATGATTCCTAATCCTCAGAGTAACATTCAAGTTAGGCCTGTTTTGCAGAAATGGTAGCAGTGAAGTGTTTATTCAGGGACACAACAATAAACAGAGTTGGGTCTCAAACACAGGCCCCTGTCATTCCATTTGCCTGTGCTACTTCTTACTAACCATGTGGAGACCATCTTGCTATGATGGCATGCCTCTATCTGACAGCTCACCAAAAAGACACATGTCAGTAGCAAGAATATGCCAAACTATGACTAGATCTGTCCTAGCATTTTTAAAAATAGATTTATTTATTACCTGGAGGGAGAGAATAAACACACACACATGCATACAAAAGAGTAGGGGGGAGGGGCAGAGAGAATCTTCAAGTAGATTCCCACTGAGTAAGGAGCCTGACATGGGGCTTGACCTCACAACCCATGAGATCATGACTTGGGCCAAAACCAAGAGTCGGTGCCTAACTGACTGAGCCACCCAGTGCCCCTGTCCTAGCATTTTAATAAGTGTGATTCTCCCGTTCTTTATAGTTAATTTGTTCTGCTATCATATACAGAAAAGCCTACATTCTTCATTTCCCCTGTTTCTATTTATTTCATTAATTTCTCTCTTATCCTTTGTTTCACTATTAATATACGTGCTATGTTCACATATTTCAGAAGCTCCATATAATGTTACTTTCTCTTTCAGCAAACATTATTTTAAAAATATCAACAAAAATGGTCATATATGATAAATATACATAAATAACATGTTGTATACAAAGTAATATCTTTAATAGTGTTGTATATATGTATATATTTGTCATGCCCAGGACTCTTGGGTCTTTCAGAACAATATAAGAACAACCCAGTATCTGCTGTCTAGTATTATATTCCTTCTGTCCACAGAACTTTCTTTAGCACTTTTCTGTGTGTGGGCATGTTCATTAAAAAAGCAAATCTCTTAAATTTATCCATCTGAATATCTTTATATTGCCTTCATTTCTTTTTCTTTTTTTTTTTTGCCTTCATTTCTGATAAAAATATTGCTTTTGTAAAATTCTAGGTGGACATGTTTGTCTTTCAGCATTTTAAAGTTGCTATTCCATTGCTTTCTGACTTCCATTGTGTCCATTGATAAATTAGCCATAATTCACATCAGGATCACCCTGTGTGTAATATGTTGCTTTTCTCTATCTTTATAACATGTCTTTGGTTCTCAGCAGTGCAACTATGGTATGATATGGTGTAGTCATCCCATGTTATTTATTTTTATTTTTATTTTTATTTTTATTTTTATTTTTATTTTTATTTTATTTTATTTTTTTGTAGGGAGAGAGTGACCAAGTGAGTTAAGGAGGGGCAGAGGAGAGCAAGAGAATCCCAAGCAGATTCCACACTGAGCAGAGAACATGATCCTGAGATCATGACCTCAGCCAAAATCAAGAATCAGATGCTCAACCAACTGAGGCACTTAGGTCTGCCCCCATCATGTTATTGTTTGTTACTTTTTATTTGCATTTTGAGAAAGTTTACCAAATGATTCACTGACTTTTTAAATCTGTGTTTTATTTTCCACTGTCATTCTTTCATCTTTCTCATTCTTACCACTTCCTGCCACATTTCTTCACATCACTTGCTTTTTCTTTAAGATTTTTATTTATTTATTCATGAGAGACAGAGAGAGACAGAGAGGCAGAGACACAGACAGAGGGAGAAGCAGGCTCCTTGCAGGGAGCCCAACGCCAGACTCAATCCGGATCCTTGGGATCCAGCCCTGGGCTGCAGGCGGTGCCAAACAGCTGAGCCACCGGGGCTGCCCTCACTTGCTTTTTCTACTATATACTATCTCCTCTCACTGACCATATATCTTGGTCTTATGTTCCTTGGATTCAGTACCTCTCAGTTATGCTCCATGTTTGGCAGATTTACCTTTGTACCATTATGCAATCCCAGTACCCTCTAGCAATGAACACTTCACAGATTTATTATACTAATTGCAAAGATTAGTGAGGCATAGCCACATGTGTTTCTGAAATTAGGCAAGTGGTTTTCCTCTCAGACACTTTGAAGTACCATAGATAATTGCTTTTTAAACTTGGCATGTACTAAACTTTTTTTTTTTTTTTTTTACTTTTTCTTCTTAATGGTTTGTTTTTGTTTTGTTTTTTTGTACCAGACAGAGGTACCACGGAACACAAGGATTCTCAGTCTTTTGAGAATCTAACATTCTATCTGGAAAGAAAGACTGGGAAACAAACATTGCAGTCCAATGTTATAACCTTTTAAAAAGAGTTAAAACAAAGCAGTATGATAAGAAGCAATTTGCCTGTGACTGAAAAATTCCATGTGGGAGTATATCATTTTCCAAAGAGATACCATTTGTGCTAGGTCTTGAAAAATTGAGTTGGAGTTCAGCAGATGGAAAAGTGGGAGAGGAATTCAAAAGAAAAAGCAGAATGTTAAAAGATATAAGGACCTGAAAAATAATGTTGTTATTTGACAAAGTCAGTAGTTTCTCGTGCTGACTTGATCCTGGAGTGACTTGACTGGCTCTGGGAGGTGGCAGGAGATGAGTTAGGGAAGACAGGAAACAATGATTTGTTTGGCGTGATAAAGCATTTCTACTTACTCCTTGTGATAGACAGATAATGTCCCCCTGGAAGCTCCACATCCTAATCCCTAGAACCTGTGAATATTTTACCTTACATGACATAAAAGGACTTTTCAGATGTGATTAATTTAAGGATCTTGAGATAGAAATATCCTGGATTATCTAGATGGGCCTAATGTAGTCATAACAGAAAGGGGTATAAGCTAAGAAATACAAGTAAACTCTAGAAGCTAGAAGAGGAAAAAGAACGGATTCTCCCCTAAAATCTAATGTGTAATAATAGATTTGTGATGTTTTAGGTAACTGAATTTGGAGTCACTTGCTACAGTTGCAATAAGAAATCAATACACTCCTCCATGCAGTTGTCAATAATTTTAGAGATGTTTTTAAGGACTTGAAGTGACATCATATTGGATGGTGACAATGTAAATATTATTTTGACCTGGATTTAGAGGGAAAGAAAATAAATGGGAAGACTCCTTAGAGACTGTTTCCATAATCCTGTTGAGAAACGAAAAGCGATTCGACTTAACATTAGAGGTTGTTGTGAAGGGAGTCATGGCTGTCGTCTTTCTGGAAGCAAATGCTTGTAATTGTCAAATAAGCATAACGTCCTTTGACAGTTTAAAAAATCATGAGCATTTATTCAAAAATACCTTGAATACTAGGATATAGATAAACTAAGGTATTTCAAGCACACCCAGAAGAAAAAAGGAACACAGATACCTAGCAATCATCTATCATCTATCGGATACACTGTAACCTGTGTTCCTTGTCAGTATTTTCCCAGCCTTACCTCTTCTGATTCACAGATTCCAGATCCCTCTTCAGTTTCCATTCTGGCTTAGTTACTATCTCTTGCTTGAGAAATTTCGTTACTCTGTATCTTCTAATCTGGGGTTTATTTTCAGCTCTGGATTAGTGATCATTAATTGATTGTAAAATTACTTTTTATAAATGAAAGAGAACATAATAGAAGAGAATATGAAGTATCAAAACACTTCCTGTGAATTTACAAGTATTGTTTCAGGAAATTGTTTCCATTTGATACATATACTTAAGTGTATTACTGTTAGATACATGGAAAATGTCTTCTATGCTAGTATGCATATAAAATATTTGAAACATATACTGATGTATTTGTGTTCAGTCAAAATTTAGACATACTACACCCACAATTAAGAGGCCACCTAGGATTGTGGTCCAAGGGCCAGAGATGAAGGAAGTATTTGAGAGAAATTTTCTCAATAGGATGAAAATGAATTTAGCTAACAATCCATCAAGGAAAGTAAAAGAGTCAAACTCAAAAATTATAATTATTTTGTTCAGAAAAGCTTTTAGTACCATAAAAAATATGTTGCATGTATTTTAAGATCTGTGGATATTTTTTGTTTACTTTACTGATATTTTCAAGTGTGCCTTTAACATCTGGGGCCTGGATAATACAAATTGAGCACAAAAATACTTGTGCCAGAAAACAAGGATGTGCTCCAAAGCGAAAGCAACCATATTGAAAGGACACAGACATTGGCATGATGGGACACCACAGGCTAATTTGCAACTGTTTAAGCATGGAAAATATGATAATTGATCATAATATATTACATATTTAAAAATCCATAATCCTTATTAGTATTCAAAGAGAGAGGGGATCCCTGGGTGGCACAGTGGTTTAGTGCCTGCCTTTGGCCCAGGGTGCGATCCTGGAGACCCGGGATCGAATCCCACATCGGGCTCCTGGTGCATGGAGCCTGCTTCTCCCTCTGCCTATGTCTCTGCCTCTCTCTCTCTCTCTGTGTGTGTGTGACTATCATAAATAAATAAATAAATAAATAAATAAATAAATAAATAAATAAATAAGAGAAAGAAGATATATGGGGCCTGGAATGAGAAGGAAAATTTTTTAAAGAATTCCAGTTAAAAAATATAGAAGGAAATACAAAATTAAGAAAATATGCCACCTTTCCAATCTAATAATAATAATAATAATAATAAAAGAATGATTCAGATAAGGCTCATCAACCTCTGGTCAAACTATTGGCTGAGAATATTATTGAGAAATAATCTATTTACCCTGGGCCAAAGTATCAGCCTATGAATAACTTAATGATGACAAATGCTAACACATTCCCTTATGGTAGAGAGATCTGGCATCCAACAAGTGAAAAATGTTATCATCACTGGTGATGGAACAACCCTATATGGCACATGTGAAATACACAATAGAACTAGGAAGTATTCTGGCCAGAAATGTTTAATATGAATCTACTTATGTCTTTATATCTAACTTTCAATTTACAGAAAATGCAGGAGTAGAGGAACATATTAAGAGGAAACAATAAAACAAATTCAACGTGCAAAACATTCCACAAGAAAACAAGCTTGGATTCTTTAAAAAGCCAACATTAGTGAATAAGGAAGGAGGCTATAGATTAAAAGGAACTGAGTGGACACAATGATTGAATGCATTCATTGTGTGAATCTTGATTTGGATTCTAGATTTGAAAACCAAAACATTTAGCTCTCTCTGCTCTCTGCCATGTGAGAATACAAAGAGATGTTAATAGCAATCTGCAACCCAGAAGAGATTTCTCACCAGAATTTGACCACACTGGCCTTCTGAACTCAGGCTTCCAGCTCCTGAACTGTGAGGAATATATTGCTGTTGTTTATAGGTGAAAAAAAACAAAACAAAACAAAAAACAAAAATGCTTATAAAAAATCATTTAAGGAACAATTTGGGAAAATAGAACTTGACTTTGGATGTTATATCGTTATGGCTGATTTTTTTTTCTAGGAGTGACAATGGTATTGTGGTTAAATAGGAGAAAGTGCTTATAAGGTGATGTTTGAAAAATCACTTTACAGTGAATTTTTCTCACTGGAACTTACTTTCAAATGATGCAGTCAAAATAAAATATTAATTGTTAACTCTAAATGAGGGAAATAGGAGTGTTCATTCTTTAAACCATGTTTTTAAAACTATTCTTTAGAGTTGAATATTTTATAATTAAAAGATATGGGAACAAAGTTTTCAACTTAAGTTTGAATCTTTAAAGATTAAAGTGTTCACAAAGCACCTTTTCATATTTTTCAAGTATGTATGGATGGTATTCAGCTGCCATTACTACTTTTCTTTTTCCAATTTTTAATTGATATATGCAGTTCACATACCAAAGCACCATGCCTTTAAAATGTACAATCGGTAGTTAGTTCTTAGTTTATTCTCAAGATTGTGTGACCATCATCACTATCTAATTCTAGAACATTCCATCACCCCTAAAAGAAGCCCTACATTCATTAGCAGTCACTCCCCATTTCTATCTTAATCTGTCCCCTAGAAACCACTAATCAGCTAATTTGATTTATGATTCTATGAATTTTCTATTGTGGACATTTCCAATAGAAAGAATCGTACATATATGTGGCCTTTTTTGTCTGGCTTCTTTTACTTACTGCCATATTCTCAGGATTCATCATATTATAGCATCCATAAGTACTTTATTCACGTTTATGGTTAATATGCCATTGTATTGACATACCACATTTTGTCTATCCAAAATCAATTGTTGGACATTTCAGTTGTTTCTCCTTTCTGGCTATAATGAATAATGCTGCTGTGATCATTTGCATACAAGTTTTTATGTAAAAACATGTTTTCAGTTTAGGGTGATATATACCTAGAACTGGAATTGCTGAGTCATATGGTATATCTGTGTTTAACTTTTTGAGGAGTTGCCCAACTTTTTTTCCAAAGCAGCTGCACCATGGTATGTTCCCACTAGCAATGCACGAAGGTTCCAATTTTTCTGCATCTTGACCAATACTTGTTCATCTTTTTGATTACTATCATCCTCAAAGATATGACAATTATTTCTTCCACCTCAGGGTATATTTTTAATATATTTTAAAAAAACAATTTGTTGAAATAGTCATTAAGTGCTTTTATTTTCCAGAACTAGACCATGAGTAATAATATTTCAACACTTCATTGTCAGAAAATATTTTTGTTTCTTTTTTTTTATATATATTTTTGTTTCTTAATGCAAGCATATATGTGTATAGGACTTCTTGTTCAAAATCATTTTTGGTCAGAACTTTTAAAACACTGTTTTCTAGCCCTTAGAATTGATATAACATTAGGATGAATCTCATCACTTTGTTTGACGTGTGTATGTGTGTGTAGGTGTGTATATGCTTGCATGTCTGTGAGCTTTCATAATATTCTTTATGCTTGCCATATTAGAATTGGACATGGTTGTGTCTTAGCATGAATCTTTATTTCTCTTGCTCTGCCTTCAATAGGCCTTTTCAAAGCCTTCCATTTAAAAATTAAAGCTCAGGAAGTATTGTTCTGTCAAGTTTTGTTTGTTTCTTCCTTCCTACTGCCATTGTGCTAAATAGCTCTGAATTCCTATTAGGTAGAACTTGAATCCTCAAAATCTAATGCCCAGGTGTTTTTATTTCTTGTATTTTCTTATATTTAATTTTGAACATAATTTAGAAATAGATTTGTCAACTTTTATTTCTGATTACAGGTTAATATTTAGACCAATAATTTATTTAGCCACCCTTCAAATAAATGTTATTCAATACTATATTTTTAATATCAGATACTATTTCTTCTTGTTTTTGTAACAAATTTTGTATGCTTTATGAAGATAAAAGCCTTTTATTAGACTATATGGTAAATGTCTATTCTATTCACTGAATTCTATATTTTTCCTCTAGGCCAAGTTTTTTGTTTGTTCATCCTATTCCTTGTCATCCATCTGATGACATTCTGGAAATATTTGATTATCTGAAGTTCTTGTTTTATAGATCTGATGGAAAAACTAGGTTGATAATTATACTCAATTGATATGGACTTCCTCTATAATAGTTTCCTCTGGTTTTGTTTCCCCAAAAGGGAATATTAGTTTCAGGCTGTGTGCAATGGGCGGGGCATTCACAGACAGGCTTCCCTTTGGATTGTAGACATGAGCTGACCAGCAGACCAAAGAGCCAAAGTAAAGAAGAGTGTAAGATGACTCCTGGGCATAGCTTTCTTTTTTTCTCTCTAGCATTTGAGACAAGGTTCAGAATTAAGGTAGGGCTGGTTGGTCAAGCGTGGCCTCAGGGGCTGGGATGACTCATCCCTCCTTGATGAGAACTGGTAGCAGAGAGCAGAGTCGTATTGCAAGGGGTGTAGGTAAAAAGAATGGAAGATTGGCGCCATTTTTTTTGTAATAATCTACCACATCATTTTTCAGAAGTTCCTCAAATTTCCCTGTCTACTTTCATCACTGTCCTGATTACCTATTTTCTCACAGTTGCAAAGCCACCCTTAATAATTTTTTTTAAATGTAAATATTGGCAATGGGACTCTGAAACTACATTTTCCACATTTCATAGTCTACTGACTTCTCATGAGATTCTGTAGATGGGGCAAGGGAAGGAGAGTAAAAAGCAAAAGGAGGAAGGAACTTGCTTTTTGTTTTCAGCTCCAGGCATTCTCCCTAGGGCAGCTATGGGCTGGAGCTCCCACCTATCTTAGTTACTCCCAGCCACAGCTCCCCCTCTTCCCTCAAAAGCACCAGTGGCAGGAAGCCATGTCCCCCTGGGTGAGTGGAGCTTTAGCTGAATTATATTCATCTCCAAATAACAATCAAGTGGGAGCTAGAGGCTGTTTCTTCTCCAATCTCCTAGGTTTTGATAACTACCTCTTCTTCCTTTTTATGTTCTGAGCCCTAGAACTTTTAACTGCTTCCTGCAGCTACTAATACTGTATTAGTTCAGAATCCCTTTAGCTCATTCTGCCTTCCAGCACCTGTATAACAAATTCCCTATGCTCTCTGTTAAAATGCCTCATATGCTTTTCATTTCTTGACATATCTTTCACAGATACATTCTTCGTTGTTATCCAGATTCTTGGTTTCATTTGCCTTTTGTATTTTCTCAGTAATTTTGATAAGACGTTTGAAGGAGCAATAGATGCAAGTGCTCAAAGCACTATCTTTTTATTATTATTATTATTATTATTATTATTATTATTATTATTATGGTAAGAGTAATTACCATGAGATCTACCCTCTTAACAATTGCTTTTTTAAGTATACAATTTCTACAATCTCATTTCTGAGTATATATCCAAATGAATTGAGATCAGGATCTCTAAGAGATATTTTTACTCTCATGTTCACTGCAGAGTCATTCATAAGACAAAATGTGGAAGTAACCTAAGTATCCATTAACAGATGAATGAATAAGCAATATTTGTACATACATGCAATAGAATATCATTAAACCTTAAAAAGGAAGGAGAGTCTGACACATGCTACAATATGGATGAACCTTGTGGACATCATGCTAAGTGTTATAAGCCAGACACAAGAAGACTAATACTGTAGGATTCCACTTCTGCGAGATACCTAGAGTAGCCAAAATCATGGTGACAGAAAGTAGGAGCTGGGAATAGGGGTTAATAGGTGGTTGCTAATCAAGGGGCGGTTTCAGTCATGCAAGATGAATATGTTCTAGAGATCTGCTGGATAATATCAAGGTAATGTCTGTCTTTATTTAAAGATTTTTAAAAACTTAAAAAAAATTATTTGATATTTAGAGACAGCAGAAGCAGGGGGAGTGGTGAGCAGAGGGAGAGGGAAAAGCAGGCTCCCTGCTCCATCCCAGGACCCTGAGCCGAAGACAGACGCTTAACCCACTAAGCTACCCAGGCACCCCTCAGTGTGGTGTCTTAAATGGTTATTGGTTATTTGTTATTTTCTCTTCTTAATTCATAGTTCTTTGTGCATAAAAAATATTAAATCTTTATGTTGAGGAAAATATTTCCTCATGGTTTATTGCTTATGCTTAATTTTGTTTATGGAATCATCTATCATTCAAAACTTTATTTTTTTTTAAGATTTTATTTATTTATTCATGAGAGACAGAGACAGAGAGAGAGAGAGACAGAGACGCAGACAGAGGAGAAGCAGGCTTCATGCAGGGAGCAGGATATGGGACTGGATGCCGGGACTCCAGGATCACGCCCTGGGCCGAAGGCAGATGCCCAAAGGCTGAGCCACCAGGCATCCCTCAAAAGTTTATTTTAGGGGCACCTGGGTTGCAATCTGCTAAGTGACCAACTCTTAATTTAACTCAGGTCATGATCTCAGGGTCATGAGATTGAGTCCTACCTTGGGCTCCCCACTCAGCATGGAACCTCTCCCTCTCCCTCTGCTTCCCCCCTCCCTCATGTGCTCTCTTTCTCTCTCTGTTCTCTCAAAAATTTTTAATTTTAATATATCAAAGCTGTCAAATTTACTTTTCATAGTTAGAAATAACAGGGTCCATATTACCCTGAGAGATCTGCTACTCTTGCCACCTTTGGTATTAGAAGGATGAAATAAATAGATTGTTTGGATTTCAAAGTCCTTTTTTTTTTTTTTTTTTTTTTTTTTGTATTTAAATCCCCATTCTTCCCAGCTTTAGTACTTTAGTATGACTTTATGAAAGGTCTTCAGTGACCTCAGCCTGTCTTTTCATCTGGACAATGAGGATTATGATAAAAATAATGCAGTATCTATCTTCTAAGACTGTTTTGAAGATTGAGTGAAAACATGTTTAGGGTTTTTGGAAGGGGCGTGGCATATTTTCAGTACTCAATAACCTACTATTATTACTTATATATGCACTGCAACTATGCAACTATGCATACTATGTCTGCATTTTTTTATTGTTACAAATATCCCTACAACTGTTCTTACCATTGCCATCACTGCCATCAGTGAACCCTTCCCACTGCCTAAGTATATTCTGCTTTGCTTTAGAGGATATTGTAGGCTGAACAATAGCCCCCAAAGATGTCTTCATCCTAATTCCTGGAGTTTGTGAATGCTGCCGTATACACCAAAGGGGATTTTGCAGGTATGATTTAGTTAAGGATTTTAAAGAGGGAGAATTTTTCTGGATTATCCAGGTGGACCTCTATAGAATCACAATGGCTCTTGGAAGAGCAAGGCAGAGTGATATAGACCCAGAAAAGGAAGATGCAGTGTGATCACGGAGGCAGAAATCAGAGTGTTGTGACTACAAGCCAAGAAATGATGGAGCCCCCGAAGCTGGAAGAGGCTAAGAATGGATCCTGCCCTGTGCTGGCTTTGTAGCACATATGCTAAAATTGGAACGATACAGACAATATTAGCATGGCCCCTACACAAGGATGACATGCAAATTTGTGAAATTTTCCATTAAAAAAAAAAAAAAAGGATGGATCCTGCCCTGCAAGAGCCCTGCTGCCACCTTCCACCTTGACTTTAGCTCAGTGAAACTAATTTTGGATTGCTGGCCTCTAGGACAGTAAGAAAAGAAATTTGTTTGTTTTAGCCTCCAGTGTTGTAATTTGTTATGGTGGCCATAGGAAACGAATACAAAAGGTAAAAATGCTAATTTTGGAGAATTAAGTTATGGTTCCCCCAAACTTCAAGAACTCTTACTACATTATTTACTGGAGTGCGTTTGAATAGGTTCCATCAGTAGAAATGCTTCTTATCTGAAATGTCTCGTGGAAACTCCAACACAGAGCTTCTGTTGATTGATGCAGAGACTACCACAGCACCCCCCTCCATGGACCCCAAGACAGCTCAGGATACCCCAGGCTCCTGGTGCTCTGAACAACACATTGTAATATGTAATGGTTTAAATGGGAAGTAATTAGAATGCTTCATAATTTCATGTATAGTCCTTTAGGAAGGCCAACAAAGGACGTGCATTTGGGGCCATTAGATTAAAATGAGAGGCTGACACTGACCTCAGTGAGTGTAAAAATGTAAAAATCTGAGAAAAGAAAAACAAAAATAGGTAATTACAGTACAGTATAAAAAGTACTAAAACTGGGGTAAACACATCTTTCTGAGTTTTTATAGAAGAAGGAAAACTAGAAGAACTGGTAGTATTTTTTTTTAATTTTTAAAAACGATTTTATTTATTTATTTGAGAGAGAGTGTGCAGCGGAGCGCAGGAAGGGAAAGAGAGGGAGAAGCAGACTCTCTGCTGAGCAGGCAGCCTGACAGAGGCAGGATCCCAGGACCCTGAGATCATGACCTGAGCCAAAGGCAGTTGCTCAACTAGTTGAGCCACTCAGGTGCCTCCACTTTCATACTATTTTATATATAGGTTATTTAGCACTGGCAAGGGTGAGCCATATACCTCCAGTGACCTGAGCCCTCACGTTTACTGGCCTCCTCTCTGTAGTTCAATTCAAATTAAAAGATTATTTCACCTAAATTTAAAAATGCCAAGGGGCATTATTTTTCTACTTAAACTTACAAAACCCCAGAGGTCAGACTAGACCCAACTTGTTAGAAAGGTACGTTCATATAACCAATCTCATTCTGACATTTGGGCAACCCTAGTATCACCATCTTAACAGCTAATAACATATGCTGCTAATAACCTAAAGACTGATGTCATGCACGAATACTCTGGAGAACAATATATAGCCTCATTTTCAATTGTTATAGAATAAGAAAGCAGTTTTAAAAGCTATTTTTGCCTTGCAATGATATAAATTTTTTATTATTATATCATGTGACTATTTCCCCACCATGACCAGTCATCCAAATATAGTTAGTGATTTACTACATGCAAAGAGGAAAGGAGAAATGATTATTCATTATTTTTTTAAAGGTCTACATTAAGATCTCCAATGCAAATGCCTATTGAGTTATAACTTAGTATTGTGATAATTCCTCCAATGGCTGAAGAAAGTCATATGCAGGAATTAAAGATGCCATTTGAAAACATGCCTATTACTGCTCCCAACTTGCTTCGATACATCCCTTATTAACACTGCTTTGAAGCAAGAAAAAAAGGTCTACTTTGAAGTGACTGGTTTAAAAAGTCTCAGTGTTCTAAATTAAAACATTATTTTGTAGCCTGATCTGTCTCCATAAATCTCTCAGTATGAAAATTTCTAAGATCGAATTCTTCCTCCTCTTAGGAACAAAAGAGCCTCAAAGAAGTTTCCAATGAAATAGAGGAGGATAATGAATGCTTATTGACTGGATAAACCATTGTCAAATAAATAAAAAATTGATGATTTAATAATGAATAGGCAATAATATAAAGTTAAGAAATGAGCATTTTATTAAATATATACCCTAAGGTATGTGCTATTGCAAAGAAAAAAGGAGAAGATGTAGGTCTCAAGATACATCTGGTAAAATATTCTTACACTTTTGCAAATAAGAATAATCACACTTTCTTATTTTTGGCAAATAGGCCAGATGCATTGTTTTAAAAACTGATTAAAACAGCAGTTTATTTACATGGGTGTCTTGTTACAATATGCCCATGCATTATTGAGATGCCACTCAGGTTCAACAGATTATACATATACTGTCTTATAAATGTTGACAAATACATATTCATTAACATACATCCCTATCAAGATATGGAACATTCTTTTATTCCACAGTGTACCTTCAGGCTATCTGCAGTCACTTCCAATCCCTCTTTTTCCCCCAATACCAAGGCAACTTGATTTGTATGACCACAGATTGTTAACATGAATTAGCTATATCCATCTATTTATTCCTGGTTACCTACTGAAAAATAAACGGCCATTAACCCATTTTCAGGCTGTATCTTTTGAGCCAGAGTCCATCATAAGCCACCGGCCAGCTTAGGAATACTTACTCTTGGACTGGGCACCCAGGTAGTACGGATATTGTGTTAGAGGAAAAAGCCACTTGGCATCGGCCTACTTCCAAAGGGACAGGTTTGTCTAGAGGGGATTAAGCACCAAAAGGTACCATGAGAATAAAAAGTTGAAGAAAGTAAGGCCTTAAATAAGTATTACTTTTAAGTTTTGCATTTTATATCAAGTGCATTTTTCCAATAGTTTGATTGAATATTGAACAGTATTTATTAAGTCCTACATACACAAGTTAAAGGATTGGATGAGGAAAATGGTTTAGATAGTAGTGAAGTAGAGATCATAAAGTCTAATAAAAATAATCCAGGGAGGGGACAACTAGAGGAGTAAGTCTGTGGAATTAATCAGCAATTAGGTAGAAGTTGAAGGGACAGAAAAACATAAGTATTCGCAAGGAGAGAAAAAGTTAACAAGCAAGAGTTAGGCAGAAACAGAGGTGCCTGGGAAGGTTGATAGAAAGACACAGCCACAACATCAAGAAAGCGTTCATTGGATGTTTGAACTTCATTTCTGAATATGATCTGCTTTTACTTCTCTCATTCTTATGAGAAGCATTCCTATGTGAGCCTGTTGAGACCGATCTATGTGGAACTGTGTTACCCACACTGGCCCCAGTTGATTAGAGCATTACAAGAAAGTCCTTACCCTGGACTAAGTCCCTACTCAAGACCAGGCAGACCTGAGTGACAGCTATTTCCCAAAGAGACTTATGGCCAGTCACATATGACACACAAGAAGTTTAACCATTTGAAGCATTCATAAAGGCATAGTTCAAGTTCATATAGTGAAAGTTACTTATGCTCTCTGGCTAGTGTCATGTGAAACCCAGAATTACTCTGTGGTCACTTATTTCTACTTAGCCTTGTAAGGCGGTCGAGTATGCTATCCCTACTGAAGTCTAGGTCTCTTCTATTTCTGCTTCTATAATCTACCCAGTTAGTTGAACCAAATTACATACTCATGTCACCTAGGATCTTGAAGGAGAGACCTTAGAAACAGGAAATGCAGAGAGGAAAAAGTTAAAAATAGCTGTCTATGTCCATTCCTATAGAATGAATATTCTTCCTTAGCATAGAAGAGGTTGGTGCAGATGTAGTATTAATTAACTCCTCATGGAAAATGGTCAGATGATTCCTGGTTTTTTGAAGTCAGTGTCTTATTCACAAAGAAAGATGATGGGTCAAGTTTGCTGATAAAGCACCATCTGATTTAGAGGGTATGCACCCTTACAGTACCAGCTAGAGACCATTGTTTATTTCCCAATGAACAATTCCCAAATGTTAGCTCTCCTGTGAATGTCATTCTCTTAATTCCTTTTTCTATAAGTAGGAATCTGTCAACACTGGTCCATTTCTCCTCAAAAATAAAGTTTCATTCCTATTTGTCTTATTTGTGGCTAAAGCTGATTCTTTCTAACTGGGGATCTGATTTGTTCAAGTGCTTTATTTTGCTCAGTGTATTTTCACTAAAACAAAAGAAAAAGGATGAGTTCAATCTTCTTTTATACCAAAAGTAAATGATTTCTAAACATTTTTAACATTCTTACCACCTTTGCTTTGCTTGTTTCTCAAGGTAAGATACAATTATTGTTGTAATAAATTCTTCTCCAGAAGCATATTTTCCTAAAAGGCATTTTCCTCTCTGTAATACTGTGATAGGCATTTATTAATGAACTAAAAGAATGAACTTTTTTCTTTTCTTACCATTGACAACATAACAAACATAAGCCAAACACTGCATACATTGAATATACCTGCCTCTGAGAAACTTAGGAGTAAGTAAGCAGCACAAATGTGTACAATTCACTCTCTCACAGAGAGTACATTTTTCTCCAGAGAAATTGACTTGAGATGCACTCAGAAAGTTGGGCACAATTGATTTTGCATACAGCTGATAGTAACAGAATCAAACAGTGAGTTCAAGGGTAGGGTTTTTTTTGACAAATTGTATAATCAAATTTTTATAGATGAGATAACTGATAAAAGTAATAACTGAAGATACTTTGTTTTTAACTGTCCATCACTAAAAGTAAAACTAAAACAAAATCATGTCTCGGGATTTTTATTTTTAAGCCATTACTTCACCAATGAGACAATGACTCATGAAATAAAGAGTTTTGTTTCTTTTGCCACCTATGCCTCTGAACGGGATTTCAGTGTGTTAAAAAGTGAGTTTATTTCATAGCTCTGACCAGTTATTCTATGTAGAACATGTTTGTCATGAAGAAGTTTGTCAGTGTTTTAAGTTTGTTGATCCAAGTATAATGCTAATACCCTATGTTTGTAAAATTATACTATAGATGCTATGAAGAATATTTCTATCCTAAGGAAAATTGAACCACTAAACCCGTTTTTAAGCCTTTTCATCCATTTTCTATATTTAGCTAAACATTATCACTTTATTTTAAAGTTATATTGAAACTGTTTTGTAATTCACCCTCTTAAACACCATACTTACATTTAGTTTCAAGGCAAGTTTTTTTTTTTTTTTTTTTTTAAAGGCAGGTTTTTTTCTTCAAATCTTTGTGAGTAGCACTGAGGAATAGAGACCAAAATTAGAAGAAATAGAATATATCCTATTATTTTTCTTCTCCCCAAATTAATTATGCACAGACTTGATGAGAATCATTGATATTTTTGATATCCCTGTATCACTAGTGAGCAGCAAACAGTTTTTTAAAGCCTCAGATTGCTTCATGAATAATAACTGTTTTTCATATGCAGTATAGTCTAGCCGAAAAGATAACCAGAGGCAAAATTTTCTCTACCACCTTTGTATTCTTTAGTGCCTGAGACCTTTTCCCCCATGGGCTTGTTTCTTTTGCCATTTAAGATCATTTCATGGAAGACAGAAACTTTCTGGCATGTGGCAGCAGACAGTTAACAAAATAAGGAAACGATGCTCTTGTTAAACATAGGTTTTCCCATCTATCTGTCACCTGACAAGGAAGCAGCTAGTTCTCCTCTATGAGCTCATTGTGCATATTGTCTCAAAATAGTCCTTGCATTTATGAAATTATTTCCCTATTTATCCACTCAATATATCACAAGATCATTTGCATCACTTATTGTATCTTGTTAGTGGCTTCAGAATACCTGCAATCTGACAAACACTAAAAGTTTATTAAACTGATGGACCTGTTGGCTGGTTTTTGTTTTGTTTTGTTTTTCATTCTTCCCCCTGATTGTTAAAATCCCAGTTGATTCTGGACTCAGATCAAAATTATCCTTTTCCATGGCAATTTTATTAACTGTTCAGAGCTCTTTCTTTCTTTTGTGCCACCCACTGTATACTGTATTACTCTTACTACTTTTAAAACTACCAGTTATGATGATTTGTTTACATGCCCATCTCTTCTAATGGACTTGGAGATCCTTGAAGAAAGAGTGTTCTTCCTTCCTTTTTCCCATCTCTAGAACAGAGCAAGTAGGCTCTTACTTAATCCATTATTCAGCTTATCACTCAATGTTTGACAGATATTTCCTGAACATTTGCTATCTACCGCACATGGTTCTAGGCACTGTGAATTCAGTGGTGAACAAAGCCTATAAACCCTTTGCCCTCACAGATCTTACATTCTTGAGCAGAAGTTTGATAATAAACAAATAATTGGACAATGTATATCACATGGTAATAAGAGGAAAATAAAGATAGATAAAGGGTTGGAAGTATTTTAAGTGCAGTGGTCACAGAAGGCCTCTCAAATCCAGTGACAGTTGATGAGTGATTGGGGTGTAGTAAGAAATCAAGCTTTGAGAACATTTGTTGATAGAGCATTCCATTTTGGGGCAGCAGAAGCAGAGCTCAGAGAAAGTTGTGTGTTATGTGTACTTTTGAAAATGGCCAGTGTATCTGGAATGGAGGAAATGAGTAGAGGTCAGAGAAGGAAACTGGAACTGGATCTTCCAGAACATAGTACAGAATTTGAATTTTAAAATGTACAGAATAAATGAAGAAAGGAACAGTGTATTCACATGAGTTTGTGACTATTACATACTGCAGCTATTTTTCAAATGTACCAGATTTAATATTTTCTAATAAACATTGACCTCATTAAGGCAGTTATTTTGGAATGTGGGGAAATATTTCAATAATGTTCTTACTGCTCAAGACATTTTGGAAAAGTATCTCTTATGCTAATGCCTTCAAGATTCCATGGTGCATATTTTGAATATCTCAGATTGATGGAAAAAGTCATGATTTTAAATTGGATTTGGTTTTTGGAAACAGACATTTGCCATTGAGAGCCAAATTTAGTGAATAAAGTGGGTAAAAATTCATGGAACATAGCTTTGACTCCAAAGAAAAGTAGTTCTTTAAAGTAGTGAGGCCAAATGTGAGTGTCTTTTAAACTGGCTCAAAAACACATTTCAAAAGAAAATGTATATATATATGGTCACATTGCTACTTTTAAGATAAACACTTGCTTTGTAAAATCTGTGGTGCATTTTGTAAAAATTTTGATGTTATTATTACAAATATTACAATTCCCGTTGTCAATAACTCCTTTGAGCACTGGATTAATCGTAGGTGTGTATAATGCAGTGAGAGAATATATTGTTGTTATTATTCTGTACTTTTTAATAAAGAAACAATTAAATTGTTTAAACCAAACATTATCATAAAGAAAAAAGAACATGAGCACACATGTTTTTCCCCCTCCATCTTTGCCTAACCTTAGATGCAAAAAGTGCAATTTTACTTTGGATTTAGTGTATTTTTGGACTTTAATTATTAATGGACATTTTGCTGTGTTTTTGAAATGTTTATATAAGATCAAAGGAAAGCAAAATTGGATCATGGGGAGCACTTGAATGAACAAATTGTCTTTCAGATTTAGATTTCTCATTGGAGAAGTCATAGTTCCTTATTTTCTGAGTCAGGGCTGTTTTTTTTTTTTCTTGTTTAAGTCATTTGTCTCATTATGAACTTGATTTTAAAACAGGGATAATGTAGAACTTAAGAAACTGGGGATCCCTGGGTGGCTCAGTGGTTTAGCGCCTGCCTTTGGCCCAGGGCGTGATCCCGGACCCTGCATGAAGCCTGCTCTTCCCTCTGCCTGTGTCTCTGCCTCTCTCTCTCTCTCTCTGTCTCTAATGAATAAATAAATACAATCTTAAAAAAAAAAAAAAAGAACTTAAGAAACAAAATAAATGAGCAAAAAAGAAAAAAAAGAGGGAGAGAGAGGCAAACCAAGGAACAGACTCTTCACTATAGAGAACACACTATTCTCACCAGAGGGGAGGTGGGTAGGGGGATGGGTGAAATAGGCGATGGGGACGAAAGAAGACACTGGTTGTGATGAGCGCTGGGTGTTGTGTGGAAGTGTTGAATTACTATATTGTACACTTGAAACTAATATAATACTGTATGTTAACTAACTGGAATTTAAATAAAAACTTTAAGAAAATATTAAAAAAATAAACAGCAGGGATAAGGTTCCACATGCAGCATTAACTTTGCTGACAATGTGAATTGCCAGAAACAGCAAGCAGCTAAAGAAAGAATTCTAAAATAACTTCCATTGTGTGAAAACAGAGTCTTCATTATCACTCTAAATGGCAATTCCTGTGTTGACGATACTTTTATATTATGAACAAATGGTTTTTAAAATTGCTTCTTGCTACTTAATACAAGTGACTCAAGACAGATAAAAAATTTATATTTTAATTTTGTTTTATTTCAAATAGATAAAACACAAACAAAAATTTATCCTTCCCTGGATGAGCCAATGTGGCCCTCAGTTTCTAAATCCCAACAAGTTCTTGATCATGAGGAATGTGGATATTCTAGATTATCTAACAAGCTAAGGCTGTATCAAAACAAGAATCTATTCTATGGGACTAGTGGAGATTTTTTATTTAATACAAGAAGTGTTTGCACTATTGTCTCTCTGAGCTCTCCTATAGAAACTTTTAATATATCTATACTTAGTTAATTATAAGGGGTGTTTTTCTTACCAGATATAAATACACTAGTCACTTTTAATAGGTTATTTGCTTTTACAAGTCTATAAATACTTTCTGAGAGTTTCCCTTTAGCTCTACCTTTTGATCTAGGAAAGGTCAATACTTCCAGATTTTCATATATATGATATCTTAGCAAGGGTGTATTTATATATCGTTGGTCGGATTATGAAATAATTAGCATTACCCTATGCCATTCTCTTCCTGGATGCACACTTAGAATTCAACTGCAC
The DNA here is from genome assembly GCF_048164855.1 of Canis lupus baileyi. NCBI lineage: Eukaryota > Metazoa > Chordata > Mammalia > Carnivora > Canidae > Canis > Canis lupus. The sequence continues at coordinate 85,158,792 of NC_132838.1, forward strand.
TGACATGCTCATTGGCTCTAGAGGAATGAATGTTATAAGAGTTTTTAATCTTTACTATAGGGCATGTTACTAAGTGCGATCTTGGCAATCACTGAATAATTTGACATATTTGGAAGTAGAAGCTAATTGCACATATGAATCTAAGCCAACTCAATCATATTCATATTTTTAAATTACTTCGCATATAACCTGCCACATTGAAAATTCTGCATCTTGCATTAAAACCCTGCCTTAGAAAATCAATATTCATTTCAGTTCTACATTAGAACAAACACTAGTTATAGTATCTTAAACTAGTAGTCCACAATAATATGAATATCATCTATCTATCCATCCATCTGACATTTATCTATCTACTTTTTCATCTCTGCATTTAATAGACTTACTGTGGAGACACTGTATCTCTAGTGCTAGGGATACAAAAGTAAACATCATTTAATTTTTTACTTGGAGAAGCTTGTAGGTCAGGGAGACCTATGTAAAAAAAGAACAAAAGTAATATTTGACCATGGTTATGTGGTAGCAGAAGAAGGAGTGACTAACTCCCTAGAAAAATAAGGAAACATTTCACAAAGGACAGGGCATTTGAGCTGGTTCTTTAAGTGTGAGTAGGAGTTTTCCAGGTCATTCTTGGAATGCAAACAAGGTAAGAGCTATAAAAGAGCAGGGCCAAATCATAGAGAAAAGGTTAGAGTGTTTGCAATACATGGGGAGTACATAGGAATGTGGAGCAGAGGGGCACCTGGGGCTCAGTGGTTGAACGTCTCCTTTGGGCTCAGGTCCTGATCCCTGTGTCCTGGGATTGAGTCCCGCATCGGGCTCCCTGCAGGGAGTCTTCCTCTCCCTGGGCCTATGTCTCTGCCCCTCTCTCTGTGTCTCTCATGAATAAATAAATAAAATCTTTTTTTTTTTTTTAAAAAAAAAGGAAAGGCAGGGCAAAGGAAGGTGATGCAGTTGAGTGAAAATGTAAATGGAGCTCATATCTGTGGGTTTTCTTTTCCCTGTGAAAAAGAAGGATAATTTCTCTGGTGAGCAGGAGAGGGCAGGGAACTAGATCGGGCTTAGGGAGAAACTTGAGTGGAGTTTCCTGTTGGAGACCAGACCAGTAACAGGAGGTTTAGCAAATGCTACCTGAAGCACCTTTCTGTCTTCCTTCCAGGGAGATTGCCTTCATAATCCAACCCTTCTATTTAATTTCTAACTGTGACTATTACACTTTTTCACTTCCGGGATCTTTTTTTCCACAATTTAGTAATGTAATATTCTCTGAGATGATTTCTTTTTTTTTTTTTTTCCTGGAGAATCCACCTGTCTCCTACCTAAGGGACAATATTAATGCTCTATAAAGGTAAAGAACTAGATGTTATATGGCTTTGTGTGTAGAATTTCCCTTAATCTTGTTGCTTTTTGTATAGTACCTCACCCTCGGTTACTTCTGTGCCTGGGGTTCCAATGTTCGGAACCCTTTGGTTCAGTTCCAACATGGGTAGTTATACCTCTGACTTCCAAACTAGGCTGGGAATGGATAATTCTCCAACTGCAGAAGCTGCTAAATGAGGACCTGAAGGGCTAGTTGGTGATGTTCCAGATACTGATACGATCTTATTTTCAGTCACTGGTCTTAACCCTTTCCTCTATTGGTGATGCTACCAGTTCCTGAATAAATTTTAAGTGTTTGTCAGTATGTACATACCTGCCTTCACACACTAAGTTGAAATAATTATTTTTCTCTCCCATGAATTTTCCATTTGATCTTCTCTTTTCAATGTTATCTATTAGAGTTAAATATATTTTCAACTTTAAATTTCCTATTTTGTCTTGATACACAGGTGCTTTTCAAAAGAATGAGATAGGAAAACATATCTACAATGATATTGTGTCTTAATAATTTTATCCACTAACTGTCAATGCCAGGCAGAGGATATAAACATCTCTGTAGATAAACTATATATACCATCCTCAAACCGAGTTGATGGGATGGGTGGAGAATTTTGGCATTAATGAGGGAAAACATTCAAGTTTTAATTTCAAAGAGACATACTCAATGTGAGAACCATTTGGGGTATTGGTAGAGGAATGGCATATTTAGAACTGTTTAAAGAGACTGGCAAGAAAGACGTTATGGTATTTTAGGTGTGGGTTTTTCTGTTTATAGTGTTTTATAACTATTAAAATTCCTTGAATGTTTTTCATTCTGGTGCCTTGGGAGCACCAGCATAGCGAAGGTGACATCCAACATTTTCCTTAACAACCATTATTTGCCACAGAGGTCACAGAGTTCACAGTTTTATTGATTTCTGTCCAAATTAAAGTTGCATGTAAAAGCTGTTTTTCATTTAAATTTAAAGATTGTTCATTCTATATGCTAAACTAAATGAAAAGATAGAGAAAGAATGTTTTCTTTCTCAGGGTCTGTTGTTTTCTTTAAAAACATGGACACACACACACATACACACACACACACACACAAACAAACAATGAAACAACTGCCAAAAATAAAGATAATGGTATCTTTCAAATATTCATACTAAGTTTTGGTATTTGGTTAAGTCAATTATGAAGAGCCAGATACTGAATATTCAAAATTATCTAATAATCTTGCACAATGCATATGTTTTGGCTCATAAAGTTAGAAAAAGCTTTTTTTTTTGCAAGATTATCACATACTATAATAATGTAATTACATGTATTTACACTAATTATGCACTTATATGTAATTGTGCTAATTATGTAAGTACATGACATTTGATAAAATATTACTTTGAAATTCACTCAATAAACGCAGAATGAACTGGATGGTAGAACTATGTGCCAATAATGAAGGAAGGAAAATGAATGGTCTTAAATAAATTATCTCTACACTCTATTTTTGCTCTAAAATCCCCTAATTCTAAAATTTTCATAACACAGCAGGGAGCCATTGGCACCACATTTGAAAGTTAGGTACTTATTTTTGATTTAGGAAGATTTCCTTTTTTTTCTACACAGCTTTTGGGTGAGGATTTCATGAAAGCAATGATCGTGATTAATTACTCTAAGCAAACTGAAATACAAATGTAAGTGAGTCTGTAAACCAGTACTTAGTCTAACCCAGGAGCAGTGACCAGGCTGTTACAGTTCAATATCTGAAAAGAGAAGACTACCCTCTCACACATCAGTCTTCTTGTGGCAACCAGTCTACTCATCTCATCTGCTCTATCTGTACCTCAGAGGGAGGGTGGAGCAGGATCTAAGCCATTTGGGTTGAGTCTCAAGTGGCCAACATTCCCCAAGGTTGAATAGCATTTATGTTGTCCAAGCTTCTGAAGACTATCCCTACCATCGGTTTTCAAAATTAATAGATGAAAGTGGTGATGAAGACAAGACAAGGCTTTGATTCTACTGAGGACAGCTCAAGGATATTCAGGTCCCCATCTCTTCCCACAACAGATCTTCTTTAGGGATCTGGACTGTGAGAAAGCTTCATAAGAAACCATGTTCAGGGTCGGGCCCACTCAGGGTAGGGAAAAACATCTAAAGCCATCAGCCTGGAGTCTAATTTCATTTTGCTTCACAAATCATTATGAAGCATGAACTATGTGAAAAGTGCAAGCTTAGATCTTCAAGGATAACATTGACAAAAGAGAGAAAAAATTAACTATAATTACAAGACGAAATGCCTCACTCAGATCAAGAACCATTAGGATAGTAAAACCAAGTTCCTAAAACCCAAAGTTTTTAAACTTTTTTTTTCTTCCTAAATCATCTGAACAGTGCAGCACTTCACATTTGTCAAAGTTTTTCTGTGCTACAGGCATGTCCAGTCTAATACTGAATCCCCTGCATGGGGTAGGTTTGTTCTCACTACTCATTGAACAGGTTTATTATCATTATTATTTTTGTTTTTATTATTCGAATACACATTTTTTTTTAATTTGTGAACTTGTTCTAGAACCAATTAAAGTGCTTTAATTGTGTTGAAGGCAGAGCATTTATGTTATAGACAAAGGCACATGTGGGGGAACCAGACTGGTTCTACGATGATAAATTTTGTGAAAGCACCTTGATTACTGCATAAGGAATCCTAATACCTAATTGTTGACATTTGAATCCAGCGAACTCCTTTTAAACTTTACTTATTTAATCCCCAAAATGTAACCAAAAATGCTGGCTTAGATCTTTGTCTCCAGGAGAAAAGTCTGATGGGGTTATATACATGCTATATTTTTCACTTCAAGCTTTAAGAAAGGATACGGAAACTGATTTACACCTGAATACAAGCAAGTGTTAAAAATAGCAGCATCAATGTGTGTTTAATCAGTATGTTTAAGAACTATTCTAATATCTGTTCATCAGATATTTGGAACAGCAGTTTGATAATCAAAATGCTAATCTGCGCAGACCATTTGTAATCTGGCTGTGCTTGTAATAAATAAATCTTGAGGGCTAATATGTATTCCTTATGTTGCCATTATTTGGATAGAAAGAAAAGAGCCTCTAAGTTCTCTTATAAAACCAAAGAACCCATCTCCTCCTTGTTTGTATTCCTTTCTCATAAATCCTACCAAACAGATGTGTACACTTGTTGTCAGCTGTATTTGTCACTGTACAGGCTGTCTCTTGCCAGCTTGTCAGCGTGTTGTTAGGCATGATTCATTGTGCGCTGTCGGTTCTGTAGTTTCTTTACAAAGAAGCAAATCTGACTTCAGGGCCTGAATAAAGTAGTCATCGGGGTAGTAATCAGTGATGTACAGAACTTATCTAGTCCAATAGAGACTTGACGCCTTCCAGCTAACCTTTTGGTGAGTCAGTGCCCCCGGCTTGAACAATATAGGATGAAGAGGGGGGATAAAAAAGTAGGTATTGAAATATTTCTCAGATTAAAAAGTAAAATAAATACATTGATATTCAGCATACTCTCTAATTAAATGCTTAGACTTTTTAAATGCCCTTTATTATAATAGAATTGAATCTCCTGAGGCTATCAGAATGCTGAACTATTGCCCAATTACCACATCATAAAACTGCCCATAGAAGATGATACATAGGACTGGAATAAATTGAGATTTCAAACTTTGTGTCACTTCGTAAATCTAGCTCTAGCTGAACTCATCAATGTAATCTAGTTCAGCTAATGAGGATGATTTATACCAGAACAAAATCACTTGGCTCCAGAGGTGGTGACAAAGGATGGGGTAGAAAGACACGGTGGGGTGGAGGGAGCAGAGATATAAAGCACATCTAAATTTCATCAATGCAGAAATGGTTGGTCTCATTATGGACTTTTACTCCGAGTAACCATTTGGTTAGAAATGTTCAATTACTCAAGAGGTTTTTTTTTTTTTTTTTTTTGCTTTTTCTTTCTTTCTGATTGTCTATAGCATCTAAAACACTGTACTACTAAAGTATTTGTGAAATATGGGGCAATGTGACAAAAGACCTTTCTTCTTCCTGCAACCTTAGTTGCGTGTGAGGCATCAGTGATCAATCATAGGAAACTGACATTTGTTTTCTTGCCTGGAAAAGTTCTTGCTAATTTAAAAGAGATGATTACTCTAAAAATATAAAAATAAAACTAAGTTATGATGAAGAACTGCCACTTGTAATAATACCCTTTTTTGTATATTGTATGTGTATGCTTATGTATATGTACAGTGTATGTGATATAATCACACGTATATCACCTTTACTCATAAATCTTTATTGTATTAATTTCTAAATAATTATTTTCACTTATTTTGACTGGACATTACTCTAGATATTGAAGATATAGTAAAAAATGAGATAGACACGGTTTCTTCCCTCAAAAGACTTGTATACTGATATAGGGAACATTTACATAATATTTATTATATGACATAATTTCTTTATTTTCTATATTTTTGCAAAATTTATTGTATATAATATGAATATGTATCAGGTTACTTCTAGTTTAAATATACTCATTGTATTGAAGACCCAGAGTGATCATCTGCCTTGTGACACTTAGACATATCATTACTACATATAAATATATATATATATTCATGTCCAATGAATGTCTAACAGAAGGCAGCAATTTATATGAAATTGGTTTATAAAATAAGAGTAATACAGTTTAAGATTTCAGATTGTCTTCTTTCCATCAGGGTTTTTTTTCCATCAGGGTTTTAAAACCAATGTGTTACCCCCATATTTTGGATGTAGGAGCATCAACTCTACAGATAAGTACAAATTTTATTTTTATTTTATAAATGTGCCTATAATGGCAGAAAGACATTTTTGAATCTGACAAAGGCTGTATAGCAAGATTATTTAATCTTTTACGACAATAAGCTCTTTTACCGAACTTCCTCCTGACACTTAATTCCTGGCTCTGAACTGAAATCCTTCAGTATCTTCTGAGCTGTTCTCTTATTTCCCTCCAATACACTACCTAGTGTCACTATACTGAGTAGAGCACAGGCGTTAAGATTCTGGCTCATTCATCTAGTCTAACTGAGGCTTGATTTTCTTGGATACAACAATGAGTGATGTTGAGGCTTGACTGTAAATACCTACCTCTACTGATGAGTTCTTGTCTCTTATCAGAGCCCCATTTCATCTCCAGACAGAGGTGGTTGCTATAACTTTCTCTCTTATATTCAGCTAAAATCTGTCATACCTTTCCACCCATTTTTTGCCAGATCTGTCCATTGAAGTCTCTCAAAATAGGTGTAAACCATTTTTCTCTGATGAATGCGATTTAGAGAGCCAATGTTCTTCTCTTTTGCAGCACTTACCATAATTAACAACTAATTATATATGAAATTATTCACTTAATGCCCATGTTCTCCAGCTTCTTGTCTTTTTGGGGAAAAAAGACCAATGCTTTATCAGCATTAGCACAGTGCCTGGTACATGGAGAGATTTCAGTAAATACTTGTTGATGAACATATGTGAATGATTTAATATTTTATTTTGTCCTGTGTCTTAAGTATTATAGGCCAGAAGCTGTCCCTTAAACGAAGATGTGTTTGCAAGTGAATTTTTAAGGGAGTGATCCAAGGAAAATCAATATGAGTGAGGAGAGGCTGAACATGGAAGTAGGAAGCCAATTAAGGGGGAGATGTTATGTAAGGTTTTCTAGAAGGGGGATCTTCAGCCTAATCTTGCAGAACATCTCTGCAGTATAAGATATGCTAAGAGTTGTGCATCTGGAAACAAGAGATCTGTGCATTCATGACCCTGCATGAGTCATTAACTGGTAAAGGGCCATCACACCCAGGGCCCTGTAGAGTTCCAGGAACCCCTATCACTCTATGCCGAAGGAGCAGAGGGTAAGTTGGCTCCAATAGCCTGAAGCCCTCCGCTGAAGAAAAGCCAGAGGTGTTCAGTGTTAGAAGCTAAAACACATAGTAGATGAGGGGTAAGAGTGTACAAATAAATATTTAAAAAATAGTCCTAGAGGGTCTAGGTTGAGTACCAGTATCATTCACTGCAATCTGATCTTGAAAATTCTTCTTTATAGGCTAAACATTCTAGCGTATGAACACTTTCACATTAAGTATTCTCACCTCCTACACATCCTCCCCTGAAGGGTCTTCAGTTTGTTAGATTTTTTTAAAGATTTTATTTATTTATTTGACAGAGAAAGAGAGAGAGAGAGAGAGAGAGAGCATGTGCATGCAAGCAGGAGGAGCGGCAGGCAGAGGAAGAGAGAGAAGCAGGCCCCCTGCTGAGAAAGGAGTCCCATGCAGGCTTGATCCTAGGAGCCTGGGATCATGCCCTGAGCCAAATGAAGACAACCCACTGAGCCACCCAGGAGCCCGGTTAGATTTTAATTTTGACCAAAAAGAAGAAGAAAAGCAACATAAATCCTATATTACCAAATTCTAGCAAAAGTCTGATACTCTGGATCTCAAAAATGGTCTAATTCAAATTCAATAGTATATATAAAAATTCAACCTTTAGCTTCTTTTCTGAAAATAAAGTGAGGCCCATATAGGATTCTGGGATAATGCTCAAAGTAAAACTGGGCAAAACTAAAGGCATGGGAATGCACTATAAGCAACTTTAGAACCAAAAAATGGGGCTTTAGGGGGTCTAGGACTCAAACACAAAGAAAAGAAATGAAAAAAAGGGAAACAAATTATGTGACAAACCATTTTAACCCCCATTATTATAAGGTTCCCATAAATGACATCTCAATCTACCGATCCCATGACTTCCTGCAGTAAATTTCAAAATAAATCAAGAAATTTATACAACAGAAAACTTGACAGTTCTTGCTAATTTAACTACTTTGAGTAAAATATTTAAAATTCTAGACGGTTCCAAATATAGAGCTTTTGTTTCTAATATAGTACTTTAGATGATACCGATTGGGCTTCAATTCTACCTAAAACTTTCTCAATTTCTTTTCTGTCATTCTTCTAACTACGAGGCCATATTCTTCAAGGGATAAAGGAGGCCAAGTGATAAGGGGAACATTGTAGGGGATTTTGAAGTGAAGATGGATGTTAAGGATTTAGAGCTTCTCATTCCCAACATGAGATCTGCCTTTCTTGATGTATTTCTGGATTTTAGTTTAGGGGTCTGACTGGGACTTAAAAAAAATATAGGAAGACAGATGTGAAAAAAAAAATGACAGTAACTCTCTCCCAACTTTTCATTCTCCCAGAAGGGGAAAAAATTATTTCAGGATTACTCAGTATTGAAAGTAGAGGTTTTAGAAAAATGACTATTTTACCTTTTTCTTTTCCCTAACATTGTGACTCTAATAGAGACATATTCTGATCAATGAAAACAAGTACCTACTGATAATAAAGGGAGATTTTACCCCGGTATGCATATGGGGTGAAGTTCCTTTAAGTAGCAATGCATTTTCATGACTACATTCAATTTCTCAAAAAATAAACAGAAATTGTTCACTAGAACAATAATTTATTGTCAATTAGTAATAATACAAAGGTTTTTATGTGAATTGTATCTTATAAAATATGTATATAAGTATATACTTATTGCTTTTTAAAAACAGACACTTTATATTAATTCCTAATTGCCTGACATAGTTGTGAGCATTTTACATATATTAGCCCATTTTACTGTATGTGTAAAATGTTCATAAAAGAGGCTAAACAACTGGTCCGTGGTCACACATCTAAGAAGTGTTGAAGCTGGAATTTGAACCTGAGCGGTCTGGCTCCAGAATCATTGCTCTTAATTATCGTGCTATACTAGTCTCTATATTTTATAATATTCCTAATAAATACACCACAGTATGAGTCATATCAAACTAGTGGTGAATTTGGAAAGTACTCCTTCTTTGCTTGCCTCTTTCGCCCAACATGATAACTAATATTTTAAATTTAGTTCTCTAGTCTCAAAAAAAATTGCAAATGAGAAACATGTGGAAATATTACAGAAACCAATTTTTGAAGGACAAAAAGACACTCGCAATGACATAATATAAAGTTCTCATTTTGTGGATCAGAAAGATGAAGGGATGATTCATTAGTAAGGTAGGCTCTAAGAACGGAGTCTCCTGGCTTCCAGGTAGCTACTTTGTTTTACTCCTTCTCAAAAACACAGTAAATCACAAACAGAAAAAAAGTTGAAATTATAATCTAATTCTGAAAGTTTCCTTGAATATCTTTATTCTTGTGTATTGCTGTCTAGTTCAGACATCAGACATTCTTCATCATTTTCAAGTCAGAAATTTTGCTCTTATATATTTACTTATTGTTTTTTTATCAGTATTTGAGGTGCTTTATAAGTGAGTTTGGTATGGGCATCCACTTGCAGGTTGGATTGTGTGAACTTTGAAAGCTCAACAGCCCCATTGAGAACAAATGGAAAAGCTGGGGGAAATTTATAAAAAAGATTAATGGCGTTAAAGAGATTTTCAAGTAATAAGGATTAGAGATTTTTCCAGAATAGAAGGTTATGCTGGGGGTCATGGGATGGGGGAACTATACAATGTTGGTGAGTTCATAGAGGTATGAGTCATGAAATTGGTGACTCAGAAGACTCAAACAAATGACAGTGTTTGCTCTCAATGCATTTGCTAGATTTTGAATATGTGGGAAGCTAGAAAGCTTAGTGGTAAATCTTTGAAAAGCAGAGCAGAGGTTAGAGTGCTGGGAAGGCAAGGTCTCTATAATAAAAAGACTCCACAGAATGAGAGAAAATATTTGCAGTACACATTGGTGACAAAGTGTGTGTGCCAAACTGCATATTGTTCCTGCCAATCATCAAGTAAAAGACAAAGCAAAAGTAAAACATACAAAAAGACAATTATCAGAAGGCAAATAATAAATTAGATCCACCATTCAGTGCTACTGTGCTTCACCAGAAGGACTATAGTGGAAGAAAGTATCAAGAATTAGCAAGAATATAAAGCCACCAAGATTCTCATCTATTGCTATGTGGGGTGTAAATTGGTACAACTAAATAGACGTTGGCATTATCTTCTAAATCTCTTATATGGCTGCATTTATTTTGTAAAAATTCACTGATCTATACAATGAAGTTTTGTTCCTTTCTTAATGAAAATTTCAGTGACTAAAATAAGTGTATGGGGACAGGAATATGAAAATGTATAACTGTAAACCTGTTTTATTGCATATTACCTATGCATGAAGCCATTTCTATATTCCATAACGAATTATTTGACAACACATTTCTTGGTATCCTTAATTATATTTAAAGTATATATAAGAATAACCTATTGTATTAATACTGTTTAACCACAATTAGCCACTATTATTGTTAAAATGTCACTATCCTATACATTGACTTTAATATAAAAGACCTGGCCTTTATTTTATCCCTGTTAAAGAGAATTTTAACCAATCAAGATTGCAAATATCTTTTTAAAAATCCAATTTGTGAAGCACAACAGACCTTTGGCATACATGGCTTTAATATCCAGAGTTACAGTCACTAGGAATAATTCCTGAAGGTCAGTGACATACGTTGATTTGTCATTTTGTTGAGGCACAGATCTGAACCTTCTTGGCCTCATGGGTCAGGCACTCAGCTGAAAGTGTGCCTCTCGGTGTGTTCCTTATCTTCTTTAATGTTCTCTAGCTTTGATAGCACGGGGTGGTTTTTTGGGTATTCAAATACCCCCCTCTAACAGGTAAATTATTTATAAACCTCTCTCACTGCAATATCATAGTTTGTGATGATTTACTCAGTGAATTAGTTGATTAATGCCTATCTTCCCTCTTAACTTCCATTAAGACAGCCATAATGTCTTTTATTTTTAATTGGCCGTTTTATAATTTAAAATTATTATTTTATCATTATCAGATTGATTATCTTATCCTTCTGCCTAGCAGACTGTTTCATCGGTAAATGAATATGTGAATTATGTGCAAAAGAGCATTCTCAATTTGGGGCATTCTCAGAGATTTCAGCATGTAATTATTGAAAAAATTGTAATTATTGAAAAAATAATATTAGATATTAAAAAAAAAAACCAACCTGCTGGTTTGGAGCATGACCTTGGTAAAGACCATTGGCACTAAGCATCTTTTCTTTCTTTGGATGAATCCGATTATTTCTGAAGAGTTAAGAAAGGGACTTGTATTTAATTAGAATTTATCTAATTATTTAATATATGCTTAGCCCTGTTTTTTGTTCCAATAATTTAAAAGTGAAATGTTCGTGTATAACATATAACACCTAAGCTCTTAATAAGTTTGCAATTAGTTAATACAGAATAAGTCAGCATATGATATCTTTATCTTATCTACATATATCCCTGTGACCTTCACTAATGATTCCTGGTTAACCTGGAACCAACTGGGTGAGATTGTCAACATAGTTTGGCTGGTTGCTTGATATCCTCAAGAACTGCCCTGATGTTACAGGTTTTGCTGTACCTCTCATTTCCAGAGTAATTATTATCACACTGTGGTACCTACCCAACAGCATCAGCATCACTTAGGTACTTTGAAATAGAAATGAAATTCATGGTCCCTACCCCCAGAAACTCTAGAGATAGTACTCAGCATTCTATGCTTTAATAAGACCTCTACATACGAAAGCACTGCTAACTACTAACCTGAAAGAACTTGGTTCTATGAATTCGTGAACAGATGATGGTTTTATGTTTTGTTTTACTAGATGCTATAAAGATGAGAAAATTATTACCAGTAGTCATTCCATACAGACAGTGTGATTTTCTTTTGGGAGTTTTTATTGCCCCATAAGGGGTTTTCCTGATGTGGAATAGAAATAAGCTGCCAGTGTAGCATTCTCTTGATTTCTCTGATCATATCCTGTCCCTATTATTGTTTGACTTCAAAGGTTGACTTCCTAACCCCTCAGAGACTAATGCAATTGGCCACACCTGGAATTATGAACCACTTGTATTAAAAATCCCTACAACCAGGCCAAACCCTATACAATTCAGAATCTCAGAAAGTTGGGATGGGGCTAGGAGGGGAGGTGGGTGGGGTGGAGATAACTCAAGCTCTCTGGATAGTTTCAATATGCAACCAAGTTTGAGGATAAGGGAACTGGAGCAGTGTTTCTCAAGTGCGGTCCCCAGACCAACAGCATCAGTATCATGTTAGAGCATACTAGAAATCAAAATTATTGAATACCACCAAATGCACATTTGTATACCCCACTGAAGACCTACTAAGTCAAAAACTCTGGGGATACTCCCATCTCACTGCTTCCCCAGAAGTATTTAAACAAGCCCACCAAGTGATTCTGATGTAGTCACAAGTTTTAGAATCACTAAATTACAGTATCTCATACTTCATGCTCAACATGGCACAAACAGAAATAGTGAAGGTCAAAGGCCTTGAGCTTTGTAAGGGAACCCCTCTAGTATATTTAGGGTGAACAAGGATCTCTAGATATAAAATCACTACCATTGTCACTATCAGTAATTTACAGTCCCTATAATGCACTAATTTCCCATCATATGCTTGTTGACTCAAAAGCCCCCCGAGAGGTGACCTCTTAGGGAAAGTTCTTTTGCAGAGAAGCTCCATTGCAAAGTACTGATCTGAAGACTCTCTATTACAGAAAAACTGGTTGCTGAAGGAAAACATGATGCTATTTATAGTTGTGTGTATAACTCATTAACCTTTGGAAACTCATCTCAATTGCAGCATCTGGTGTCAATGAGCTCTTACAACAGGATTAGCCTTGCCATTGAGCTGCTCAGGAGGGTACCAGGACATGTATGAAAGTGTTCATGTAATGAACCTCTAGTGCCTTTCTACCTCTGTGCACTGGAAGTATGGAGGGCTTGCACTGAGGGGTCTGTTAGGTTAAATATGTTCTAGCCTTCTGGTAGTTGGAAAGCTATTAAAATTCAGAGATAAAATTGTAATAATCCTTACTTGTTGGAAAATTCAAATCTCATTGCACTAAACCATTTTAAAAGTAAAATTCTACTTTAAAAAATACTGCACAACCTTAAGTTCATAGTCTGGCTGGTATTTTATGCACTTTATTAACACATTAACTTAAGAAACAAATGTTTATGCTAAGCGAAGTAAGTCAGAGAAAGACAAATTCCATATGATTTCACTCATATGTGGATTTAAGAAACAAAACAGATGAACATGAGAGATAAAAAGAGAGAGGCAAAACGTAAAACAAACTCTTAACTGTAGAGAACAAACAGAGTTGTTGGAGGGGAGGTGGGCAGGCATAGGGAGGAATATGTTAAATGGATGATGAGGATTAAGGAGGGCATTTCTGGGCAGCCCGGGTGGCTCAGCAGTTTAGTGCTGCCTTCAGCCCAGGGTGTGATCCTGGAGACCCGGGATCAAATCCCACATTGGGCTCCCTGCATGGAGCCTGCTTCTCCCTCTACCTGTGTCTCTGGCTCTCTCTCTGTGTCTCTCATGAATAAATAAATTTTTTTTTTTAAAAAAAAAGGAGGGCACTTCTGATGAGTACTGGGAGTTTCATGAATTCTACTGATGAAACTAATATTATACTGTATGTTTACTAACTGGAATTTAAATAAAAACTTGAAACATTAAAAATTAACTTTAAAAATATTATAAATACGATAGTTAATGAAAAAGGAAAGAAAGAAATAGAAACAAGTATTTATCAAGCACTTACTGTGTGCAGAGGATTTTGTGATACAAGAAAGAAGAATCAGACCAAGAACATTTCTACAAAAATGCTATAGTATATGAGACTATATATATATATATATATATATACACACACACACACATATACACACACAAGGAAAAAATATACACACAAGAAAATATATTTTTATTCTATATTATTAATTATAAATAAATTATGATTTACAAATAAATTAACTATATATTTAATCATACATGTATACGACTAAGGAGACAATTCCTTTGGGTTTTGAATCACATGATAATGTGGAGAAAAAATAGGAAAACATGAAGTGAGACAGAGAGTGAAAACAACATGGAATACTTTAGAGAATAGTTTAAAAAAAAGTTTGGCAAATTATTTGGGGCCAGTATCATGGAAAAGCTTAGTGATCAGGTCAAAGACTTTGTACTTTATTCTCTATGCAGAGAAGATACATGTTTGTTTGTTTGTTTGTTTTTTTCCAAAAGGGAATTCATATAACTGGAAGAATTTCAGAATATTATTTGAAAGAACCTTAGAATAGAAAAATTTTCTAATCAGGATGAATAGAGAAATAGATTTATGGAAATCAGTTAAAGAAGTTGAAAGGTAGAAAGGACTTAGACTTGAGTAATAATGGTTCAAGTGGGGAAAAGGAAACAAAACAAAACGTCTAGAAATTAGGGACCTGGCTTTGTCAAGAGGCAAGAGAGGTGGGAGACTCCCAGATACCCTTAAAACTAAGTGTAGCAGTTGAAAGAAGCAGGGCAAGGATGAAGAATAAGAGAGAACAGGCTAGGAGTAAAATTTGTATAATGAATTTGATGTGCTAACGGGAGAACAGATTCCAAGTGGAACATTGAAATTTAGCATGGATGAGATTTGTAGTATCTGTTTAGATTTTGTCTACATCATGCTAATTGTTGAGTCCATGGATTTTCCAGAGTGCTGAAGTTAGGCTTAAAATCTTTTATTCTGGGCAGCCTGAGGGGCTCAGCGGTTTAGCACCGCCTTCAGCTCAGGGCCTGATCCTGGAGACCCGGGATTGAGTCCCACATTGGGACTGCATGGAGCCTGCTTCTCCCTCTGCCTGACTCTGCCTCTCTCTCTCTCTCTCTCTCTCTCTCTCTCTCTGTGTCTCTCATGAATAAATAAATAAATAAAATCTTTTTTTTTTTTTTTAAAAAAAAGCTTTTATTTTTAAGAGACTGTAAGATGAGGCAACAAATGAAATAGATAAAATCTGATTACAAAGGTAGAGAGGAAAATAGGGAAATCCAGGGTCATTGAGACAGAGTAAGAGACAGATCCTAGTATCAATGAGACAGTAAAGAAGAAAGAAAATAATGCTGAAGATAAGGTCAGGACTTAAGAGTACAAGGAGGTCACTGGATTTCTGAAGTCATTGGCAGTCTTCAAAATGTTTTCACATTGAGAAGTGAAGCCAGAGGATCCCTGGGTGGTGCAGCAGTTTGGCGCCTGCCTTTGGCCCAGGGCGCGATCCTAGAGACCCAGGATCGAGTCCCACGTCGGACTCCCGGTGCATGGAGCCTGCTTCTCCCTCTGCCTGTGTCTCCCTCTTTCTCTCTGTGTGACAATCATAAATATAATAAAGAAAGAAAGAAAGAAAGAAAGAAAGAAAGAAAGAAAGAAAGAAAGAAAGAAAGAAGTGAAGCCAGACGACAGATGATGGAAAGTTGGTCTAAAAGAGGGAGTGTAGAATATACTTTTAAGATGTTTGGTGGGGGAAAGATGAAAAAAGAGAAAAAGATGAAAGGATATATATATTACAGAAGAGTTTTTGTATGTGTGTGTCTCATTTGTTATCTTTCTTTGTTTTATCAATAGCAAAAATTATAACAATCATTTTAATGCTGTGTCATTCAGGAGATATTTAAATATTAAAGTAATAATAGAAAACTCATAAGGATTAGAGACATCACAACTGAATGCAATAGCTGATATTAAAGGTATTTTAGGTAAAACAAAAAAAAATAAAAAAAACCTGTAAAGAAATATTAGGTGAATTGTAAAAATTGGAATAAAAATGTTGGAAAATAAAATAAAATTAACTGAGTGTCCCATCAATTTTAAATTAACTGAAATTGATAACTATATTGTGGTGATGATAAGAGTGTATCTTTATTCTTAAGAAACACCCCTTATTCTTAAGAAACACCCATGATGTATGCAGTTTTACTCTCAAGGGGCTCTGGGAAAAATATTTTAATTTGTGTGTTTTATATGTTTTATGTATTCTATATATTTACTTGGTTTGAGAGAGAAAGAGCAAATGATAAAGCAAAATAAGGAAAATGTTTATAGTGAGTGATGGGTAAACGGTGTACAGGTGTTTTTGTACTATTCTTATAATTTTTCTGCAAATTGAAATTATTTTCAAATGAAAAGATCAAAACCTAGAAGAGGATCCAAAGTCTGTGGTTGAAACTTAAGACTCAAAGCCAAAGTGATTGAGAAGCTGTCTTTCTTGCCCCTAAAACGACAGTTTCTTCAGTAAATACTTTTAGATATTCATTCTTCTCCCACTTCAAGAGGTCATTTTTTCTGAAAAATCTTTTAACAGCATAATCTCTTAATTAAAAAAAGATAAAATATATATATATATATAGTTTGTTTCAATGAAGATTTTTTTTTTAAGATTTTATTTATTTGACAGAGAGAGAATAAGCAGAGAGGGGGCAGCACAGGTGGGGCAACAGAGGTCCTCTGCTGAGGAGGGAGCCCAACGCAAGGCACAATCCTGGGACTCCAGGATCATGACCTGAGCCTAAGGCAGATGCTTAACCAACTCAGCCACCCAGGCACCCCTCAATGAAGATAGTTTTTAATGTGTTCTGGAAGTCGCAAGTTGACATCCATCATAGTAAAGAACATACATGAGAACAATTTGGTAATTAATAGCAGTTGCCATAGTCACCCCCAAACATAATTTCCTCTCATAATTTTGTTATAGTTTATCAACTCCTGTTTGGTACACATAGCTTTGGGAAGTGGGACACCATTTGGTTAAGCATCTGACTCTTGGTTTCAGCTAGGTCATGATCTCAGGATTGTGGGATTGAGCCCTGCCACCCTTACCGGTCGGGCTCCATGCTCAGATGGGAGTCTGCTTGAGATTCTCTCTCTTTTTCTCCCTATGCCCCTCCCCCTGCTCACACACACACTTTCTCTCTCTCTCAGTCAAGGAAATGAAATAAATGTAGAGCATTTCCCCAGCCTAACAATTTTCCAACATTTTTCTTCTTTAAATTATAATGATTGCTGTATAAACTATGACATTTAATATTTTATCCTGAAATGTTTCAAATCTAGAGAGAGGTTCAGAAAAAAAAAATTAATGAGCACTTGGGTGGCTACCATCAAGATTTAAAAAGTTTTAAATGTTCTGATTGTTTTTCTAATAATGAACAACACTGATACAAGAGCCCCCTTTATAACCTTTTTTGATACGATTTGCCTGCTTCCCAACTTTATTGCGAAAGGTAACCACTATTCTGTTTTTAAACTTTTACTACCATGTATGCCTATAATAGTGGACAGTGCCTGTATTGTCTTAATACTTTTGGCTATCCTTCTATCATTGGATCATCATGGCAGTTTTCTTCTTTTTCTTCTTTCCCTTTCTGATTCTTCTCTTATAATGGAATTACTTCCCAAGTTTGTCATCCTGTAGTGTAGACCTTAATAACAGAAAACGTTTATTACTGATGACTAGATTCTACTGACAGCTATATCCGTATGCCTGTTTCTCCCACAGAGAGCATTTTGTTGAGTGTACTGAATGGTAAGGGGGTGACTCATTTGCTTGTGTATCTTTTATTTTATGAAAGTTAGATATTTTGAAATGTCATTTGCGAGTGCAGTTAACAATACAACCTTTGCCATGTTCAAGAACTGACTTAAGGTAGCAGTTCAGATTACTTCTTCACAGTAAACTGAGAACATAATTTCTTTGTGTGATGGGGGCAAGTGGGAAACAAACCCTATGGTCCCATGGGGAGAATTCAGAAATTTGGTATGGAACCAACAGAACTTGGCATTGTCTGTATTTCTTCACTTTTGGTGTCTGCTTGGGTGAATTGGATGTGTTTAATTGATTAATTATCAATTAATAAAGAGCAGCTTGCATTATTTAGGTTCTGTCTGAGTCCTTTTGACAGCAGGGACTTCCAAACACACAACTCCCAAATTTCTCTTCCATTTGATTTGTTCAGTTTTCATAATATATATCATGTTGTGGTTTATTGAAAGTATTAATTGTAGGTCTGGCAAGGCTGAGAGAGAACAGAATCATGTGTGCAGGGGATGGGTCAGGACAAGGATAAAGAAACAGATAAAGTAATGTGGATGGAATTTGCTTGAAAAGCAAACTGATATTTCTCTGGAAAATTAGCCTGAGCTGGTTTAAAAAAAAAAAAAAAGTGTCTTGTGAAGTTTGCTGGGCTGGCTCTGTCCTTCTTTGGAGGGTAACTATCTTTCATTTTTGATTTAATTGTTCAGAACATAGCAGTGCGATAAAAGTTTTTTATGGAAATTTCTCACAGCAACACAATCAATCATATTTCCAACTCATGTGCCGTCTTGAGCCTCTGAGCCTCCAGACTTTTTTTTTCTGGGGAGCTTACTTGTTAAATTAGCACTGATCAAAGGCTAAAACATTTATCATGCTTATTAAGTGAATAAACCTAGCAGCAGGTATCCCAAGTGAGGAAGCAAATCCTCATTTCCTGCAAGAATGAATTGGAAATTATCCAAACTGCTTGCAAACATTTTTCAGGAGTGACGAATTGTCAAAAAGAAAGCAGCTGCTGGATGTGGCAGAAACTGGGGTTAGAGGGGGGAAAAGAGCATCCTTCGAAGGAGCCTTCAAACTAGCCCACGGGGATGTTCTGCAGTTTGAATTACTCTAATTGTCTTGAAATCCTGCATCAGCTGACTTTACCAATGAGCTGCAGAAGAATACCTCTGCTAAGACATTTTCGAAATTGCCGATTTTTCACCTTTGCTCTTCCTACCCCTTGTTGTTGTTGTTTACAAGAACACAAACTGACAAGTACCAAATTGGTAGACTTTTGTTTCCGTTTATTGCAAAATGCCCAGTGCTGGTTTTACAGGAACTACTGTCTCATCAGCATAATTTAATCAGTTAGCAGATGTAACAGTGGAGGGAAATAGGCACTGAAAAATCCTTTTCTCCAGTTTTAAACTTTGTTACTAAAAGTTTAAAAATTAAAATCCTGGACACACTTGGCTCACATATTAAACCCGTGGATCACATTTTAAAAAGATCACATTTGGAGAAGTTAGAAGTACTTAAAACTTTACTCTGGCAACTGGGAATGAATGAATGAATGAATGAAACCTAAAATCAGAGAACTGTATAAGCAGAAATGTTACATAAAATTTCCCAGAATTGAAATCTAGCATTATTTCTTTTATTTTAAAGCTGATGGCTGTGTAAGTGCATTTCCCTTTTCTCTGAGAATTATGATAAACTGTATCATACTAGTAGATTATTAAGAGCAAGACAGAACTTTTCCTTTGCAAATATAACTAAATTGCATTTAGCAAAGGAAGGAATAGCTCATAATGTATTTTTGGCAGATTTTTAAAAAATCAAATCCAATATGAACATTTTGGGTCAGGTACCTGTGGTAATAATATAGGTTAGCATCATAAATATTACCACATGATGAAAAGGAGATACTTAAAAAAATTATAAATGACCAGGCACTATTTATACCTGCTTCATTTAAGTTAAAACAAAAAGACCACTTATTGCTCCTCACATTTTTTTAAAAAGAATTATTAATTTATTTGAGAGAGAGAGAGGGAGAGAGAAAGTGCACCAAGGGGAGGGGTAGAAGGAGAAGGAGAGAGCAAATCTCAAGCAGACTGCCTGCTGAGTGCAGAGCCCAACTCAGGGGCTCCATCCCACAACCCTGAGACCATGATCTGAGCCAAAATCAAGAGTTGGACACTTAATCAACTGAGTCACCCAGGTGCCTCTGCTCCTCACACTTTTAAGTCCAGTGAATCTAACCATCCTTTGAATGATTGTAGACACCCAAGTTTATAAAGGGCATGTACCTCAGTCTTCTAGACATCTTGAAATGCTGGTTGGAATCTTTTGTTAATTCTAGAACATCTGATCCTTTTCAGTATGGATTTGAGCACTCTGCTGGGCTGTCTTTTGCTATTTGGTTATAATTACACTCATACTATTGAAACTAATTGGAAGCAAAAAGGAGTCAGGAAATAAGTCAGAAAACTCTCTTTCTCTCACCTAAAACAAGATTTCATGTTTCACAGCTTAGAAAAAATATCCAGAACTGCCTCTCTAGTTTTCTTATAAATTCGTAAATCATCTGTTTTCCCCAGAACTTTGGATTCAGGTCATAATGAGGACTTCCTAGTTAATGCTGATTGTACAAGCATTGGCTACTAGGCCCTTCGTCTCTTGTCCTCATAAGTGTCTTTCAGATTCACCCTCTTTTCTACCTACAGTGCTGCCCATCTGTTCTAAGTCTTCATTATTTCATACCTGTATTCCTGTTTATAGCCTTTTCTCTTGCTTATGCATCTCTAGATTTTCCCTCTAGAACAAGGTTGTTAAAATAACTTCTTTATGTAAGACCTACTCAGGAGCATAAAGGGGCTTTCTCTTTCTGCCATTCAAGTACCTGTGAGTCTATCTTCACCTGTGGTCCAATCTACTCCTCTTCGTCCTCATCATGGGTCCTCTATCCCGGCCTAAATCAATCCCTCTCCTTTCAAGTGTCACTTGACTCATTCAACAGGTACATATGGGGCACACACATATGTGTATAGTTTCACATTTGTTTCCTTATTCTGTTCCCCTCTCAGACCCCTTCTATGCTTTAGATTGAAACTCTTATCCAATAGGAGTCATCTCCTTTTACTACAATCCTCCATCATTTCTATCTTTACTAATATTGTCTTGTCCCTCAAGTCAGTACATTTCGTTGAAGTTAATATTTATCATTACTTGCTTAATATCTTTCTCTCTACAACTTAAATGAAAGCTTTTTGATGGTAGGGATTATATTTATGCTGAAGCAATTATAGACTTTTGTCAATTGTTTATGTAGTGTTTTATTATGTTTCATATTACCAAGTGCCCCAAACTAATTTATTCATGAATATGAACATATTGGGCTTAGAATCACTTATCACATGGTTGAAAGAAATGTGAAAGTTGTCTCGGCTCTATTCACATCTGATGCTAGACTTCTTCAACGACATCTTTGAAAGTAATTCCTTCAGTTCATCAGTTCCATCCATATCTGCTGTGTATTGTCTAAAATCTCCACTAATGCCAATGCTGACATTTTTCTCTCTATCTTCTTGAGCTGTATTCTGTTTCTCAGTTGGCACAAAATGAGGGCTGGAGAGGAGGTATCATTAATTTATCACTTCAAATCCTAGCACTATCTACCTTAGGAAATTTATATTAGTACAAAGTACTAAATACAATAGGATTTTAAGAGCCTACATTTGGTAAACCCTACAATTATGCTACTCTCACACATATACATTAGATGCAAGCATTTTCTGATTTTTGCAGTAATAGGTATAATAAATTAGTGTCCCCATTTGAAACACAAAAACTTGTTGGTTTTTTTCCAAGAAAAATGATGACAATGTAAGAGAAATAATTGCAGATTGTTGTGTTTGGGTATACTTTAATTTCCTCAAATATACAGTTATGGCTTTGAGTCACCATCGTTTAGACATCAAAAGTGGGAGGTTGAGAGTATGGTACATAGACCAAATACACCCTCTCAAGTCAGAACAAGGAAAGTAAATTAAATGTATTGACCATTCTCTCCCAAAACCAAGTGGCCACCTCTGGTAATCCCTTGTGCTTAGTGCTTATACCTGGAATGGAACTTCTAATAGTGCATTTTACCTCTCTGCTACATATTGGAATAATCACTCTTAGGGGTTTGAAGTCTATAATATTTTTTTTTATCTGTTGCTGGCCAAGACCTTAGAAGACAGTCAGCACAATTAATAATCAGGCATGTGTTTCCCTTCCTGAGCTGTCAAATTTTTGCAGGTTCTGCTGCTCAGCTTCTCAAGCATGTGGCTTTACAGAAAGGTGGAAAAATCCTTAGGAAGTATCTGGTTTAATATTTATATTTACAGGTATAAAAACCTGGAGCAGGAGATGTTTAGTAATTGGGTGAAAGCCAAACAACAAGTTGAGATCCAGTGTAGACTAGTCTAGAACAGCTAAGATGTGTATTATGGTGAATAAGAGCAAGGGCTCTGCTCAGACTGTGTTCAAATCCCAGGATTTCTGTTTATCAACTATATGCTTCCCAGCATCTCAGTTTCCTTGAATATAAAACAGATACACTGCCAACACAAACAATATATTAAGGATTTATAATAGTGTCTGGTACATAGTAAATGCTAAATAAATGTTAGATTATACATCTTTAAAAGGTTTACTCTTAGAGAACTGCTTTTGCAGGATAGAAATCAAATGATAGGATTTATGCATTTTGAGTCTACTATTTCCTTTATTATTAAAAAAATCCATAATATGAATTTGAGACTTTTCATAATTCTTTTTGAAAAATGCACATGTGTGTGTATATGTGCATTTTTCAAAAAGAAACATTAGGAGACAGATTTTTCTTTCCTGTAATAATCAAAATAATTTTTCTATCAATAAAAATATTATGTGTCCCAAATGTAACAAATATAAAAATTTTAGCAAGAAAAACAAACAGTGGATTTGAAATGCAATAAAAAATGATGGAAAGATCTTAAGCTCTTAATCAGGTTCTTTCTCTGAAAATTAAATAGGTATTTGGGATTAGTGAGTGGGTACAAGCTGAAAGGTGGCATTGGTACCAAGTGGGAGCTGTGGGAAAGGGGAAAAGCACGAACCAGCTTTAGATAATTGGTTTCCCATTGAAGATGGACTATCTTCCTTCTTTAAAGCCACACACACTCACTCACATGCACACACAAACACACACACACACTTTCTGCAATCTTGATTATGATTTTTAGCTTTCTAGCAATCGTTTTATTTGATATATCTTCTCATAATAAAGCACACTACTGGGGGACTCAACTATCTGTATTTACTGTATCTTTATGTAGAAATCTTTCCAGCAAAATTAATTCTAATGCAAACTTTGAATTATTAATCACATAGGTCTAAAGATGAAAAGACTGAGACAGTAGTGATATGCATGTTAAGAATCTATTTTCCAAGTGAGTTTTACGTGTATTTACATTATTTCTCTTTAAAACTTCCTTCCAAGTCTTTTATATTTGAAAGAAAGCTATTTCCTTTTCATTTAAAAAAATGGTCTGAATCATTCATTAAATATATCTCTTTCCACAATATGAAGTGCTGCACCACATGTAACATATGCACACCACGATTTCTATCCCTACTATTCACTGCCAGTGAATTATCCCTGTGCTGAAAGACAAACAACCAAGCCATTAAAAGGCTACCAAAAAAAAAAAAAAAAAGATTTTTGTCATTCGATGGTGGGGAAAGGAAAGCAGATTTGGAGAAGTAAGTGAATTTGATATGTGGATAGATATATTGATCTGAAATACTAATAACTAAAATACACATGTTGCATTTCATGCTAGTGCCTAGCAAATTCTCCAGTTTGGCATTTTATTTCTACCTTACAACTTCAAATTTTAGTAAAAAATTTGAAAAATACAGCATATCCTCTCCACAGTATCTTTTGAGTGGAAAACAACAACAACAACACATGAGCTATCCAATCTCACTGATAATTTAGTTTAAATATAAGGAATTGGGAAGTAATTTAGCAAACTATAGGATAACTTTAAAAACCTAAGCTGTGAAATAAATCGCTTAAATAGCAGAAGTACCCAAATTTTAGATTCTGACCCATTGCCTGGTCCCATAATTGACTCCATACAATTAAGTTTAAAGTATCATTGATTGAAAATCCGAAAAAAAAGAAATAAAAGAAAATCCGACCATTATTTCATATGTATCACTAACAACAACAAAAGCACAACTGATTTAATTTGATATAACACATTCTTATGATCTAGAATTTTTTTACTTTATACTTACTGAAGGAGCCATTTTATAATCAATTAGACATAAGTATTTATTTTGAGTATATATTAAAAAAATATAAGCCAAATCAACAGGTTATAAGGTATTTAACTTATTCACATTTAAATCTCTTTCAATTGAGATTACTGTTGTCCACTTCCCCCCATACAATATAGTCTTCTGTTACATCAAGGTATTAAAAAAAATTCTACTGAGTATATTTGAGGATCTAATTGTTTTTTTATTAAATAATTCATGAATCAGTCAGCATCCCATCCCATTCTCTTAGAGGGGAACTCTGAGGAGTTAAACAGAGTGGAAAGTTTTTATAAGTAGGAGGGTGGGGTAAGAAAGTTGTCGACAAAAGAAAATAAAAGGTTGTTCCAGGCAAAGTCACCTTCCCCTAGGTGGAAGGGCAAGCAATTTTATTAAGGTGGATTATCTCATACCCTTTGGAGGGATGGGAAGGACCTTTTGACAGATTACCTCATTGGTGCTGATTAGAAAATTGCTGACTGACCAGTTAAGACTTACATGTCTGGGGGACGTTGAAACTGCAATTAGATAGGATAGTAAACTCTGGTTTCATGACTTGGCCTGAGTGACACCCTTGTGGGCCTGTGGTTTTCTATTTAACAAAGGATGTGTCTTGAAATGATTCAGAGAGAACTAAGTGTCATCAAGGCAGGACTCTTAAGCCAGGTTTGTGGTTATCTGGAGCTGAGCTTCTTCTGATCAGCCTTCAGCAGTAATGAGACCCCCCTCCCCCCACTTC
Organism: Canis lupus baileyi; assembly: GCF_048164855.1. Taxonomy (NCBI): domain Eukaryota; kingdom Metazoa; phylum Chordata; class Mammalia; order Carnivora; family Canidae; genus Canis; species Canis lupus. The sequence goes on from NC_132838.1 coordinate 85,183,730, forward strand.
ACCCATCCTCTAACCCTTCCCCACAACTATTTGATTTCTAGGGGGTAAAATAATGCTTCACAATTGTCTTGGAGATTTTCTTTTGAGCCACTGATACTCAATCTGCAAGTTTGGCATAGTCATTTTTATTTTTACTGAAGGACAGGCAGTGACAATCAACACTAACAATAGATGTTAGAAATATTAATATATTTTAAAAAATTCTGTATCTTAGAATTGACACATGCATGAAAGTGTCCCAGCTGAAAATTGCTGCACTTAGTGCAGTGTGAATATAAAAGTTTCACAAACCATTTACTCTTTGGCGGGTTGGTCTTAATATCTTTAGAATACGTCATCCTTAACTGTCTCTTCATTTGTTCTGGGAATGTTTAATGATCACCTACTATGTTCTTTAGGAGGCCCTGAAAGATATAAAAGATGTAGTCTCTTTCCTTGAAGAGCTGCCAGCACAGTGGTGGGGAAAGACAATTTAAACAAAATCACAACTCAGAAGGATAAGCACATGACCAGAGGTAAATTTAGGTTTTATGAGCACCCCTTTGAGAGACATCTGATCCAGCCTGTGGAGAGGAGGGTCAGGATGACTCCTGAAAGCAATAAAATTCCTTGGGTCAAAGTAAAAACTTCACTGATTAAAAAAAAAAAAAAAGGAGGAATCAGGGAAGTGGGGGCTTACGAAGGAGCATGAGCACGTATGAGCTTGTGTAAATGTGTGAAGAGAAGTACAAAGCTTGGTGAGTTCCAAGAACTGTAAGTGCAGTAGCTTGAAGAGGTCAAGGTCAGTGAGTGGGGCCTTTGTAAGGTATGATGGATATTAAGGCTAGAAGCAGACCTCAGGACCCAGGCCACAGAATGTCCTTTATCTGGGCAGTGGAGTATACATTTTACCCAAGAGTAATCAGTAATTCTCTGAATTTTAAAGGGGGATTTGGTTTACATTTTATAAAGATTTACTCTTTCCAAACCCATTAGGATTACAAAGTGGAGAATAAAGTGGTGTCAAAAATGTGGCTGACGTTCCCAAGTTCCTTGGCCTCAGCTTCACTCAGTAGTTCGCTCTTAAATATTTCCAAATCGCAAATAAAAATGTCACTATGTACATTTTGTGAGTTTACTTGATTAGAGAACTACAGGACACTTCGGTCCTTGAGTGAAAGAGGCTTTTTCTAGTCTAGTGATTTTCAAATTATTGGATTAGATTTTTTATTGGTAAATATGTTAAAGGGATTTTAAAAAAAAGATTTTGAGGTAGTTATTGCTGTGGAGGTGGGAAATCTCAAACCTCACTGCTCAGTAGAGCTCTCCTACCAGTTTGAGAACCTTTGTTTTGTTCCAACTCTTACTGGTCAAAACAAAACAAAACACAAACATCAAATTGTCAGATTCAGATGACATTTGAATGCTAATACCCATGTTTAAACCCCTTCTTGGACTCTTGGGTCTAGTTTGTACTCTGTCACCAGACTGTTCAAACTTGCTGGAGTTAATTTCTGTATTTGGAAAATGAGGGAAACAATCCCATAACCTATTTGTTCCCCCCATAAACTAAGTCCTTGAAATTCTTCCTATGTAAATGCAGAACATATCAACCTTTTTACTGTTCTGGTTTGCTTGTGATGACTTTCCATGGTTTTTAGTCTATTATTCAAATAATCTAGAATTACTTCCCATATCACTTGTTTCCGTGCGTGTACTGGAACAGAATGTTTACAAGACAAGGAAAAGGGCTATCAAGTTTATAGATTTTGTTTTCAACTATAACTTCTCTGAAAATGCCTTGTCTTTGCTCTTCTTCTCTATTCACAACTCTTTAGTAAAACTTGACTGAGGCACAGTGGATTGCGTGTGTGTGTGTGTTTATGTGTGTGCACACGCATGCATGTGTATATACACATAAGTTTGGTTACTGAGTGGGAGTGGTGGTAAGAGATATTGATGATTAAGGAGTGAGGAGATTAAGTAAAATTAATATTTTCCCCAAATTACCTAGGAAAATTATGTTAACATGGTTTATTGATGATCACTTGTGTAATGGCTCAACTAAATGAATTAGCCCTACCCAACCCACAATTAAATCAATTTGGCATAGATACAAGAAACATCTACTTGTGACTATTGGCAAGAAAGAAATAAATTTTTATTTATTCAAATAGTTTCTTATTTAAAGTCATTTAATATGAACATTATAAGCCAGGTGAACCTTTTTCTTTTTTTTAAAAGTAAGCCACTCTGAAAATTATTTGATTTGTGTGAAGTTTTCCCTAGTGCTAAAGGGACTCTTTTAAATATAGTTAAGTAAAACAGAGTTATGGTTGAAGATAAGCTGGAGGCAAGGAATTAATGAAAATACTATCCTGTAGTGAGACCCAGGAAATTAGGAGCTATAAAATGGGTATTATATTTAGCAGTGTTAAAACTATTTGGAGTTTGTAGGTTTGGGGATTTCCTTAAGTCTTAATATATCTAGCATAATAGTAATCTTGAAAAACAATGTTATAAGAATTAAGAATAAAAGAAAGTACATATGTTAAAACTAAATAATGTTTGTGAAACTATCTAGTTAAGTTTTGTTCCGTGTGTAATACAGACTAATTTTAGTTCTAGTAATCATTGTACCTCACATTGTAGCCTTTTAAGCAGAAAGACAGGTGCACAAACCTTAAGTATACACACTAGTGGAAACACATTGTGTATTGAGGAGATATTCCTGATGAGTTTACCAGGCAAAGAGCCAGATATAAATTAAATTCCATAACTTTCTGTTTTCAACCATTTGTGCTTTGTGTTATAAAGAGAAACAGCCTTTGGTGATCAGTTCTGGGGGAAAGGGGGATATCTTTTCATAAAGCCATAGGCACATTTATTGGTATTTTAACACCTACTTTTTTGAGTATGTTGGACCTGATATACTCCAACCTCTCACTACACAAACACAGAATCACATGTCCAGTTAGTAGTGTTCAGGAAAAGATAAAGCTTTTCTCATTTTTGAGTTATCATCTCAAATAACTCCTTTCAGTTTAGGACCCAAAAGGGTTTTATCAATAGATAAAACTTTCATATTTGTTTTCCAACTGCAGTGCTTATATATAACTTTACTGTTATATTATGATGCACACATAAAAGAGAACATTATGCAGCTGTAAAAAAAAAAGAAGACACTCTTCAAGATACATTAGTATGTGAAAAAAAGCAAGGTGATAAATAATCCTATATGTAGTTTATAAAAGTAAAACAATCTCTATTGTGTTGCCCCTACATGCATAAGATGTTGTGAAAGGACAGTGGAGGAACTGTGAACACTTCCCTCCTTTACCTCCACCTCTGGAGGATGAGTGTTGGGTAGCAGGAGTAGACACAAACTTTTTGCTGTATAATCTTTTAAATAATACCAATGTGTTAATGCAAATAATGAAATGCTAAAATTGTCCGTAATTAATGAGGCATTGACTTTAAATTTGATTATGATTTTTTTTTGCATGGACCCTTTACTTCCTCTGAGCATATAAGTCACAGAGTCCTGTAATCAAGCCCTGCTTCAAGCTTCAGTCTGCTTGAGATTTTCCCCCCTCCTTCGCCTTCTGTTCTCCCCTTGCTTAGACTCTCCCACTCACTTGCTCTCTCTCTCACTCAAGTAAATAAATAATATGTTAAAAAACAAAACAAATGACATCTTCTCTGGGTCTCCCTTCTCCTAAGCTTCCCTGTCTGAGTTACTACCCTCAGAATCATCTTTTGAAAATATAATTCTAAGAGCATTTCGGTGACTCAGTTGGTTAAGCATCTTGACTCTTGATTTCGGCTCCGGTTGTGATCTCAGGGTCATGAAATTGAGCCCCGCGTGGGCTCTGAGCTGGGTATGGAGCCTGCTTAAGATTCTCTCTCTCCCTGTTCCTCTGTTCCTCTGCCCCTCCCACCTGCTCTCTCTCTCTTTCTAAAACACACACACACACACACACAACTTCTAAACATGGGATTTCTATGTATAAAGACCCCGTTACATGGAAAATAGAGTCCAAAATCTTTGTAGGGTATACATTCTTAACTATTACCTGAATATACCATGGAATCTCCAATGTTTCTGTTTCCATTTTTTTTTTCTCTCCCGACATACAACATCCTTTCTTTCCTTGTCCAATTTGTGAATGCATGTTTCTTTGGGATTCCCCAAATGCCATGTTCTCTGCTATGTTTATTCTCCTCTCACTTCTTAAGAATGGATCTCTCTAATCAGTGTTCTAGGATGCATACCTCAAATTGAACACTCCAGCATATTTTAGGAAGATTAGTTGCTTCCATCTTTATATTCACAGCATCTAGCACAGTGGCTGGGTCACACAGAAAGTAAGCATTGATTAAGTTGAACTGAATTGGGAATCCCTGGGTGGCTAGTGGTTTAGTGCCTGCCTTTGGCCCAGGGTGTGATCCTGGAGTCCCAGGATCAAGTCCCACATCAGGCTCCTTGCATAGAGCCTGCTTCTCCCTCTGCCTGTGTCTCTGCCTCTTTCTCTCTCTGTGTCTGTCTCTGTGTGTGAATAAATAAATAAATAGAATCTTTAAAAAAAAAAAATTTGAACCGAATTTTACAATCTCTGTCTTCTCCAGCTTGGGGATCTCTTTTGGGAGTCTTGCTTTCTCTGTGGGCTCGATGACTTAAAGTTACTCCGTTCTGCTCAATCTCTCACTCAGCGTGGACATTTGCAGATGTCTCCCCACAGGGTGAGGTGCTGTCACAGCTCTTGGGCTGTCCCATATCTCTCTTCAGGACCTCACAACACACTCTCTGTTTACTTCGTCTGTTACCATCACATTCTGTTCAAACTAACAGTCATCCAAAAATTATGTACTTTGTGTTAGGAGATTTATCTCTTTATCTCACTTAAATATCACAATAATTTTTGAGGTCATTATTATGGCTAAGGCCATTTAAAAAATAAACCTGAGATTGTTTAACCAAATTCACATGGCTAATGGCAAAAATAGAAACTGAATAATATCTTTGACCAAAACTTGTTCATTTTCTCTCTAGAAGTCTTCCTTTTATTTTTAAAGTTACTATTTGAAGAGCATGGACTGTGGTAAAGGCAGTCACTGTACTATAGGCAGTCTCCCTTACTCTTTATAACATAGTATTCACTTGGTTAGGCAATATGCCTGTGCTTACATAGCAAATAAATTATCACAATCATATATGTCTGACCCCAGTATTTATTACTGTATCCTTTACCACCACAGTAGAAGTTTGTTGAGAGAATAAATGGATGAATGCATGTATGAATATAAAAATATGTTTGTATAAAAATCTATTGGCCCCAAAGCTCTGTCATCTTCTCATTGGATAAGTCCAAAGAACATCAGAGGGAGGAAAACAACAAGTGTGAGTAATTCCCACAGTTATCCCAGATGGAAGGGAAGGAAAGAAAGAAATGCAGAGGCAGACCTAACCTCCTGGGGCTTTAGGCTCACAAATACATGTTTGTCAAAAGAGTCTTTCAGTAGATAAAGCATGACAGTATAACCTGAGAGAAGTTATTTTCTTTGGGTGTAGTCTCTTGAATAAACTTTGAATCAATCCTCTTAATTTTTAAGCTACGGTGTTTTTTCTCTATAATACTTCAACTTGAAGAATTCAGAGAAGAGGGGGACACAGAAAGATAGATTTTAATGGAATTTTTGGTTCTTTTTTATTTTATTCTGCCCAGTATATCCAGTGCAATCTCTGCTAGGGCACAGAATCCGTTTTTGGCTGGAGATTCCTTTTTCTTAAAATAAAAAGAGAAGAATACAACAGGCTCAGAGAGCATTTAAATATCCCATATGGGAGGGTCCAACCGTTATCCACAAATTTAGGCCCAACAAAGTTGAATGCTTTCTTTAGTCACTCCAGAAAGTGAAAAATATCTTTTTTTTTTCCTTTTCTATAATAAGAAAATCAGAAAATCTGGAAGAGGTTTTAAATAAGCATTAGGCATATTATTTATATATATATACACTTTTTATTTCCTTAATTCCTCCGTTAGTTCCCAACATTAAAGACCTTTTGGCAGGTGAACACCTTTCAAGAGGTAAAGTACCTGCTGACAGGTGGGTGTCACAGGAGTGTAGCTTTAATATGCAAATAGAACCTACTGAGCTGGGTTCTCATCAAGGATTCACAACCTGAAATGCACACTTAAAAGAAATTAAAATGTTTTAACAATAAAATAAGAGAATACTAATCTCTGGTTGACTTTGATGTGACAGACTATGAAATCAGCAGCAATTTCCTTAATAGGGTGATTGCTCCTCCTTTTCGCAATAATCAATTTTAATGTCAAATAAAGGATCAACATTTTGTCAGCCAGGACCTGAGACTGTGTGTTGTACTTGAGCATGTTTTGAACTAAGGTGTAAATCGCAGATTGGGTTGATTGGTCATGTTTTTCAGATAGTCGGGGACTGCAAGTCACATTCTTCACTTAGAAAAAGATTTATTTGAACTGTGTAGCAAGTTGACATTGATAAATAAACTTACCTCCCTAAAAGGGAGTAATTGCTAAGAACATGAGTTTCCACAAGAGGCATGGGCTCAATTATTCCATTTATTTATGTAACCAGGCAAAGTTCTTGATGTATTCCAGATAGAGGGAACATACCTTGTGATGGCCCATCTTGCAGAGGCAACAGCGGAGCTTCACATTAAGTGCTGATGAACTGAGTTGATTATTTTGCATTCAGGCATTCATTTATTCATTGGACTGTGTATCAATTTCCAGTCCTTTCCATGATTCAGGAATTAGTATAAAGACTCAAGTTTCTCATGTCCTAAGTAGCAGATCTCACACAATTACTCAAAAGCAAACTTTCTCTTCTGAAATTTGGATGTATGTTTTGATGTAAAGTACAGTATCCTAATTCCATCACTAACTGTGTGACTCGAGGCAAGTTACTTCCCATTTCTCATTTCTCAGTGTCATCATCTAAAAAATCAGGGATTAAAATAGAATCTACCACATAAATTCATTGTGATGCTTAAATGCATTAATCTCATAATTGTTTCTGGCACATGGTAGAAGCCACTGGTATCTACTGTTGTCTTTTATTAACCAGACAGTGTATTTTAGAATAGTGTAGATTTCTGAGGCCTGAGTTCACTCTAGAAAATCAAGATTTTAGAATTAAGGTCAAAAGTTAGCAAATTAACTTTTGAAAATAATTCAAATTCTCCAAGTATACAATGGATACTCATTCACTCATCAACTATTGATATGCACTGTCAGTGAATAAATAAAGATCTCCAATTTATAAATAAGCCAGTAATTGAAAAAGGCCAAAATATTTGGCCTAACAACTCATTCTACCATCAACTGATAGTTTTTAATATAAGGAAAGTTTAGATATAATTCACACCAAACTTCATCAACAAAAATAGTAAAAGCTTCACAATTTTAAGATAAATCTCTAGCATTTAGAATTCCAAATATAGTATGTCATTACTGCAAGTATGCATAGTTTTAATTCAAGGCCTACTTTTGGTTCTGGTTCACATCTACTTCTTCAGGAAACTGACCTTATTAAATGTAGAATAAGTTTCAGAAATTGTGCTAAACTTGTTTACGTATGTTATGCCAATCAATTATTTAAAAATCTATAAAACAGATCTTTTTTATTATTTGATAGGTAAAGGCACTGAGGCTTAGTGAGATTAAGTACTTTCCAAAATGTATACAGTTTAGTAAATGACAGATCTGAGCTATCCCTCATATCTATCTCTTCTGTGGGAAAATTCTCTCTTAAGGGAAGAACAGGAGTAAAAGAAGAGGTTTTTTCTTTTTAGTTTTTTTTTTTTGTTTTTTTTTTTGTTGTTTTTTTTTGTTTTGTTTTGTTTTTGTTTTGTTTTGTTTTGTTTTTCCGAATCCATTCAGATCCAGGAAGATTCTAGGAATAAATCGGGGTAATTCTTAGAAAAGTAGGATGTATGAAACATCATGACTTCAAAGTCAGTTCTTTATTAAATGGGGTTAGTTATCCAACTGTTATATAGGTTTGCTATGCATTCATATATGTGCTTGGTTATCTTTGCATGTGCAGCTAGGGGAATTGATGTAAAAGTGGAACTAAAGGAAGATCTGTTATGCTCTAAAAAACAACAAAAATTAATTGTCTTGTTAAATATAGCCCTTACTCCCCAGGAAGAACACAATGGGGAAAATGAATTGCCTAGAACACAGAAAGGATTCAGAGTGGAGCTAAAGAAGATTCTTTACTGTCACAGTCATGCCCATAACTCAGCACAAAGGAGTCGACCAGCATTTCCCTTACCGTTTTGGAAGGGCAGCACACTTGTTAACAGAAATAAAGTGTCAGTAGTTCAGAAATGGAATAGAGCTAGATCCTGAGAAATGACTATAAATGAATACTCGACAGGGTTTCTATGGTATGGGGGTTTATTCGTTTTAACTTTGGTAAAACAAGATTGGTTCTGATGCTAGTAAGAATTGGAAATGTACATGAGAACCTATCATTAAAACTTCATAAACGTTGGCTGGGAAATTGTCAAAAATTTGTTAGTTTTCTTCATAGAACTTTTCAGTACTTGTTATAGATAGATTCAGTAAAACTTATGTGCTTATTGCTGTCAGATTCTGGTACTCTGAGTGAGCAAACACCCTTATAAAATACTGTATTTTTCTTCCTTTGGTTGTCTGTTTATTTTGTTTTAACCCTTCTTTCAAGTATCACTTTGCATGGATATTCCATGTCTTATAATTGAGTTTGATCAATGTGGGTCATCACAAATGGAAGAAATTTCTTTTTTGTTATTTTCGCCTCATCAGCCCAACACTTGTTATGGAAAGATGGTAATGTAAGTGAAGAAGCTTATCTCTAATTCCTTAAAAATAGTGAAATGAAAAATAATTGGAAAATCAAAAGAAGGTTTGTATAAATATTAACCTGTCTAGTTTGACATCATTTGCTACCACTTTTATTTATTTATTTTTTGAAGATTTGTTTATTTATTTGAGAGAGAAAGAGAGAGATCATAAGCTGGGGGAGAGGCAGAAGAGGGATACAAGCAGACAACCCAATTGCAGGACCCTGAGATCAGGACCTGAGCCAAAATCCAGAATTAGATGCTTAGCCAACTGACCGACCCAGGCACCCCATTTGCTACCACTTTTAAAGGCAGCTGGTTGCAGGTGTAATTCTAAGTGCAGACACAGCCAAAATGAATACAAAGTCAGTCATTGCTTTGTTTTGACTGTAGTGCACATTTCAGAGAATTTTATGAAGTCAATTCTTGACATGGGATGTGCTTTTCTATTTCATCAATAAAAGAATAAATAAGGAACCGGGATGTATCCACTTGAGTGAAAGTCAGGATGAAAAATCAGTTGCAGAAATTGGCTGTGGTATAGAATTTGGATAATACTCAAAAGAATATCTTAATTGAATATTTCTGTTCTCCTTTATGCTACTGAATCATTTGAAAGTAATATGAAAGCTTATCATCCGGTTATTGAGCTTTATATTTGAGATGAGAATTCTAGTATCACATAGTTGATCAGTGACATGACCTGCAAAAAAGATTGACTCCTTTTTTTTTTTTTGGTGCAAATTAAATACCACAAGATATTTCATCTCCCTTCAGGATGAATGACATTAATATAAAATAATGAAGTCTATGGAGGAGGTGCAATACAAAAGATGTAAATTTATATAACACTCAAAACATAAGGAAAAATAAACTTTTAAATAGGGTTTGTTAAATATAAATCATGTTCAGTTTATATTATCTCCTTTGTTTACTTAGTTAAATCAAAGAAAATATAAAAATTACAGAATAAAACTAAAAGGGGCTATCAGAAAGAAAGAAGAAAGGTACTAGAAAAATGGATGTAGCATAGTAGAATTAAGATAGCATCTCTTGGACTCAAGAGTTTGCATTGAAGAAGACTGAATCAGAAAGTATAGAACACACAGAAATTCTTCCAAAACATAAAAGCGAAAGACAAACAAAAGCTGTCAGAGAAAATAAGGCCCGACAGCAGCCACCAGCAACAACAACAAAAAAACTCAATACATCTAATATTATTCCTAATGAAGTTACTAGAACAAATAGAGATGGGTTCATGGTTAGCTACAATAGAGGGAAACTTGTGGAATGATAGAACTCCACATAAATTAGGTTCATGGTGAACAGAGAAGAGATAGAGAAGTGGTAAATGTTAAGATACAACTTAGTGACATATTTGAATTTAACAGATAAGTTTTAAAAATCTTCAAACATCCAGAGGAAATATGGGGTAAATATTGAAAGAAAAAAAAAAAAGGAAAAACAATTTTGTATCTACAGAAAATAATGAAACACAGTTTGTAGAATTTGAACAAAACAGAGGGTAATTTCTAAAATTTTACTCATGAAAGTCAATTATTCACATTTGGCTCCTAAATATACACAGGATGTCACCTGTATAATTAAAAATATACTTCAAGTGAGAAATGAATACAAATAAAAACACAAATGAAGAAATTACATGAAAGCTATGAAAAAATAATGAAAGAAATAGACACAACTATGTAAATATGGAATAAAATCTAAATGACTCATGCATATGGGTTACAAAACAATAAAGAATGTTAACAATTTCTGGAAATTAAGATACATAATTAAATAATAATGTAAAGATAAAAATGAAGATAAAGCTATGGGATATGTCAATAAAAACTTCAAGCCTGGGTTTAAATTACCTAACTTAACATAGGTTAGAGTTGAAAGGAGTTTTCTTATCATTTATATTGTGGGCAATAGAGAAATTTTAGCCCAGGGATTTTCTTTAAAATTACAGATCTTTACATCTAGAATTTAAAGCAGGCTGCATGTCTTTAAAATGACTAGCTAAAGGACAAGAAACCAGTTTATTTTGCATGTCATAGAAAACATGGGGGCAAAGTGAAGCCCCCAAAATGTAAAAATACAAAATAGGATAACAAGTAAACTATGAAGATAAAATAAAACTAAGCATATTCATTGTAAGAATACAAAAATGAGTTTATTGTACTAAAAGAGTAGGATATCAAATTTGGTCAGAAATAAAATCCAGCTCTACTAATTACAGGAAAGTTATTTAAAATAAGATTTTTAAAGAATTTTTTAAAGATTTTATTTATTAATTCCTGAGAGACACAGAGAGAAGCAGAGACATAGAGGGAGAAGCAGGCTTCTCACAGGGAGCCCGGTGTGGGACTTGATCCCCAGACTAGGATCACGCCCCTAGCCAAAGGCAGACAGCTCAAACACTGAGCCACCCAGACGTCACTTTAAGAATTTTTTTTTCAGTGTGAACAAAAATATTGGAGAAAGGTAAACAAGATGGGTAATTTGAATAGCAGAGCAAGATTTTAAAGAAACACCTTTTCATCAAGAGTAAATAATGTGAGATTTTTAAAGATGCAGAATTTTATATATCTTAAAAATATACATATATTCTGAAGAAACAATTTTATTTCTAGAAATAGCCCTAAGTCCTTTATGCTTTTAGAATATTATGTGGTGAGTATGCACTTAACTTTTTTAGGTATCATATTAGCAGTGTCAGCTGTAAGTCATCCTGTTATACCTTATATCCATACTACTCGCTTATCTTATAACTGTAAGTTTGTACCATTTGACCACCTTCATCCAAGTCCCCCTCCTCCCCGCTCCCTACCCAAATCTATCTCTTTTTTGATCATACTTTTAAAATGGTGAAAAAGTGTTAGTTTATAAATGTCCACAGTAGAGAATTGGTTATACTTCCATGTCTTGGACTATTCTATTGTTAATTAGAATGTACAAAAGTTTAATATTTTAATAATATTTGAAATATTTATGATTTATTTATAAGCTTCAGAAGTGACTAAGCTTTTTGTATATGTGAATTCTGATGTAATAAGAACTCTACCTCTAAAAAAAAAAAGAAGGACTCTACTTCTAATAGTGAAGATAACCATAAGCATTTTTCTTTTCTATATGTCAGGATGTTTGGCTTGTTCCCTAAGACTACAATATCCTTAAAGAAAGAAACACAAACACAACTCTTACAAACTCAGAATCATATCCATTGTTACTTGTTCATGGTTTGTTGTTGTTGTTGTTGTTGTTTTGCGGGGTTTTGAGGGGGAGAGGCAGTGTGCAGTGGGGGAAGGAGAGACAGAATCTTAAGCAGGCTGCTCCACACCCCGTGTGGAGCCCCAGGTGGGGCTGTATCTTGTAACCCTGAGATCATGACCTGAGCCTAAATCAAGAGTTGGATGCTTAACCAACTGAGCCACTCAAGAGTCCTGGTTCATGGTTTTTAATACTAAAATTATAAGTGGAAAACTCGTTAATCAGATGCTGATTTTTTTCCTTTTTCTGTATTTCTGTCATTGTTGGCAAACTGGAAATCACCTACACTTTATGCTGTAGACAGAATGAGGTTCAAATCTACCTCCACTATTTACTGTTGGTATAGCCTTAAGAGAATTTATAAATTTCTTTGCTTCTCTGTTCAACATCTGCAACATAGGGACATTTTCCCATTGTCCTACTGGTCATTGTGTATATTAAATAAGTACTTAATGCAAAAGTGTCTGGTATACTGCAGAATCCATAATGGCTCCCTTGAAATATTAAGAACTTAAGTGGCCCAGCATAAGCAAATGCTGCAAACAGTTATCCTTCTCTGTCACTTTTCACTCTTTCCATTAAACTGTATGGGGATGAATTGAATCCTTGCCCTTTTGACAATATAGAAATGGCTGAGGAGGAAGATCATTTCTGGGAATAGACATATTTCCCAGTTGAGATAAACTGACAAGGAGGATGAAAGGTCATTCTAGAGAAACAATCCAAATGAGTTCTTGCTACCTAAGATGTCCCAAAAGATTCTATAGGAAATGAAAGTAAAAGTGACAGAAAGAGCAATGGTGTTAATATGTTTCTAAAGTAAAAGGGGTGTGCATTTCCTAATGTGTGCAAAATGGATACTCTCAGTGTAATGTCTAGCCCTCTGGTGGCTTTCAATAAGTGCTTAATAATGGCAAGGATAATGTGATTAGTTTTTCCCCCTCTGCCCTTTCAAGAGCTCTCTGAAGTGAGGGCAGTCTATAATCTCTTAATATCTCCAGGTGACTGTGTTAAGTAGCATTACCTGGACTAAGGAAAGACATGCAAACAGGAAGATCAAGGTCATGAATGGTTACCATTTGTGCTTGGGTATTTTGTCCCGCAATTTTGAATTCAGTGAGACCTCTTGTCACACAATCACCTAGAGAGCTAGGCCCAGGAGAAATAGAAGTAAGCAATTAAAATCCCGTTTGCTGCCCTAGGCTTGTTTTGAGTTCATTGTTCAGCAGATGAGCTAGTTCAAGAGTTTCACTTTCAGCAGTTCATCTGATTGAACTTGGGACCAATAAAAGCAAGAGACCAGATAAAGCAAGAGGAAATAGCTGTGGCTTGGGAACATAACTAAAACTGGTAGTGATAAAAAATAATCTATAAAGTGACAGCTCCCAGATTGCTTTATTTTCAAAATTGTTAGATGGTAGGAAGGTAGGAAGGTTTAACTTTGGCTCATCTTCATCACCTTTAACACCTTTAACCATTTTAACACAACACTTTGCAGAACACGGTGGCTCCAAGAATCGTCACGGTCTTTTCTTCCTTTCTTTCAAGCATTGGTCTTGACAAATTGCCCCAAGATAAATCCTCTGCCAACTTTTCATGTTCATTTTGATCTCTAATAGTCATGGTGAGCTCCTGACTTTCAGATGTGCATTTTATTGAAAAAAATATGAATAAATAAATTGGATTTGAGAAAGTGATGAGACTAAGACATATAGCATCTCATACCACAACTGCTTTATGATAGTTCAGAAGACCTACAGTACTTAAAATTTTGATGAAAAGGAAATATGGAAAGAAGATATATAAGAGAAGAAGACATTTGATATTTCTTTTTAAAAAATATTTATTTATTTATTTATTTATTTATTTATTTATTTATTTATTTATATTTTAGAAAAAGAGAGAGAGAGAGAGAGAGAGAGAAAGTACATCCATGAGGGGAAGGAGGAGAGGGAGAGAGAAAATCTCAAGCAGACTCCCTGCTGAGGGAGCCTCACCTGGGGCTGGATCTCATGACCCTGAGATCATGACCTGAGCTGAAATCAAGAGTTGGATGCTTAACGGACTGAGCCACTCAGGCCCTCCTGACATGCTATTGAGTGAGTTTATGAAAAGAGACATGCTTGTTGGATAGCTCTCTTAGTATGATTCCTGGCTTGGTTTCTTGTTTTCTTATAATAATGTGTTCCTAGGTAGGACATATGATTTAATTTCATTATTTTATTATTTTAAGATTTTATTTGTTTATTCATGAGAGACACAGAAAGAGGCAGAGACATAGGCAGAGGGAGAAGCAGGCTCCATGCAGGGAGCCCAATGTGGGACTCATCCAGGGACTCCAGGAGCACACCCAAAGCCAAAGGCAGACACTTAACCGCTGAACCACCGAGGCATCCCTGATATTATTTTAAACTTGAAGAGTGGGTATGGTAGATAGCTTTCTGAGACAGCCCCGATGATATTCCACCTCCTGGCATCCACACCTTGGTAAACTCCCCTTCTCCAATAAATAGAGATGGCCTGTGTAACCATCAGGATTTTGAGGAAATGATTTTGAAGTGTGACTTCGAAAGCTAGGTAATGAGAAAATATTGAGGCTTCCATCCTGCTTCCTCTTGAATGACTCACTCTGAGGGAAGCTAGCTGCCATGTGGTATCAACACTCAAGTAGCCCAATGCAGAGGTCCACATGGCAAGAGATTGGGGCATCCTGATAGCAAGTAGGTGAATGAACTAATTTGGAAGTGCATTCTTCAGCCCCAGTAAAACTTTCAGATGAGTGCTGCATTAGCCAACAACTTGATTGCAACCTCCTGAGAGACTCTGGGCTCAAACCACCCAACTAAGCCACTCCAAAATTCCTGAGCTGCAGAGAAAGTGAAATAATAAACATTTGTTCTTTTAAGGTGCTAATTTCTGGATGACTCCACAATAGATAAATACAATTGCTAATAGGAATTACAGCATCATTTACTGAAAATAATTATAGTCACAGTTGCTTTGAAAATACTTTCATAAATTCAAGTCACTTAGCTTTATTTTTAATATACCTAACAGTTTTTTTTTTTGTTTTTTTTTTTTTGTGAGATCTTTAATCCTGCTATTCCATTCTCCAGGGATGCTTTTGCAGTTTTCAAAATTCCAACTATCTTTCTTTGCTTGCTACAATTCCAAATTTCCTCTCTGTATAACCATCTGCCCAGTTCAAGGCAAGCTCATTCCTCAGAACTTTCACATGTTTCATTTTTGCATATATTATAGCCCATCATGGCTTTTAATGTTTTGTCTTCTCATCTTAGAAATAACCAGGTTAATATTCTTGAGACTTTGGACCTTGATCTCACTGGTCTTCTATGCATGGTGGTCACTAATCCTGAAAGTGCTGTTAGGTAAAAAGTAGACTCTGAAATGAGAACAAGCAAGCTAAAGCCCACTTACCATTTCAAAAATGTGAATTGCTTCATCTGTAGAATGAGCATAAAAGCAATGAGATGTCTGTGTTACTATGAAGATGTAATGGTTCAATTTAGGAATAGTACCTGGTACAGTGTTAACATAGTGTAAAGTGTTCAAAAGTAACTATAGTATTAAGCTGGGTTTTTTCCTACTTATGTAGTATATAATATCCAATATTGGCTATTTCTTGACTATATTTCTTATACATCAAACTATGTTTTAAACTTTTCATATTGATTATCCTATTTAATCCTCCCACAAATTGTATGTAATATCAGCATTCGTATGAAGAAATTAGAGCATAGAGTAGCTGCAAGGCTTACCTGAAATCATAAAACTGGTAAGTGGAAGTCTGGATTAATAACAGTTGTTCTGAGCCCATAGGCCAGAACCTAACCAATTTAACATCCCTCCCTTCTCATAAATATGAGTTAAACATGTGAACTTGCTGGGCAGATCCAAGAAGTGTGATTTACATAGATATATTTGTTGTTGTAAATCATTTATATTTTTTGTTTACTCATATTAAGTAGGAAACAAATCCATATAAAAACAAAAAAAATTAAAGATGGAGGTATAAACATCTCTTACATTTTTCTCTTGGGATAACTCTCTTGCAAATTTAGAGCAGCCAGATAGAGACTCATGGGAACAAGGTTGGTCTTTGGTGATATAGGAAATCCTTTTGTATTAGAAAGTATGAAACTATATCATTCAGTCCATTGATGGAACTCATCAGAAATGGAGTTGAGGAATGTACCACAGCAATTAATGTGTCAAAGCTGTATTGACAATCCATTTGTGAAACAGTGATAGTAATACCAACAGCTATATGGATTATTATAGAGAGTAGTTGACTAATCTTTCAAAAGCCTCTTACTAGGCTCAATCAATAAATGTTAATTATCTTATTTCCACACTGCCAATGGGCTTAGTCAGGATAGGATAGGTTATGCTTCAGTAACAAGAAACCTCAAAAATCTTAGTGGCTTAAAAATAATAAAGGTTTGTTTCTACCTCATTCAAAATCATCCACAGGTTTATGTGACTCTCTAAGCCAGCTATTGTCTATGTTATAATTTATTATTGCCCTTTCCTATAAACATATGCCTTTAGGATTACTGAGGTAGAGAAAGGAAAGTCCAACACCATCAATTAAATGTTTCTGCCTAGAAGCAACATATGCCACTTCCAATCTAATTCCATTAGTCAAGCAATGCATATAGCTATGCTTGACTTATAAGGATCTGGAATGTATAATACTTCTAAGTACCATGAAGGCAGAGAACCAAAATAAATAGTGAGTAGCTTTATCACTACCACATCATTATTGTTAAATTTGAACTTCTCCAAAAGATGATTTGCTCTATTGTTGACTCAAGGTCACCAATGGCTAGGCTCTAGCTGATACTCATTTTAACTCAATGTTTAAAATACAGTGAAAAGATCATTGCTAATTGTGTGCTTTGTTAATTAAGAAGTGAATCATTTGCTATAAATTATTGTTGCTTTTATGAGTGAAAATTTGCCTACAGTATGTGTGTAAATAAGTGCATGTGTACCCACATGCATGCATCCTCTCATTCCAAAAAGAAAAATGTCAAAGTGATGGATGAGCTTCTATAGTCTCTGCTTCCAGCTCCATAGTATTTATTAATAGTTGTCCTTTTAGAGAAAGAAAAAAAAAATTTTTTCAAGGTCATGTACAGAGATTCTCTTGCTAAATATCCATCAAAATTAGTTGGGATATCACAGATGAGTTCCTTTTCCACTGGACCAGATCTTCACTCTTTTGCTTTGCTATGTCAGAGGGCTCTACCTATGGAAGACACCTAACTGGAAAATAAATTCAACATATGTAATTGTCTCATAAAATAAAAACTAAAACATGATCTTCTATAGAATGTTAGTTTTGAATACAAGTTGGCTTCATTATGGCTTCAAACGAGCCAACATGCAAACTACATGTTAATAAATTGATGTCTTTAGAATAGGGTTTCATGTGCTTTTTATTATACATATATATATAATTTAAATATTTATTTATTTATTTATTTATTTATTTATTTATTTATTATTTATTTTAGAGAGAGAGCATGTGAGCAGGCAGAGGGGCCAATGGAGAAGGAGAGGGAATCTCCAGCAGACTCCCTGCCAAGTGCAGAGCCCGAAGGAGGGCTCTACCTCATGACACTGAGATCATGACCTGAGCCAAAATCAAGAGTCGGATGCTCAACCAGTTGATCCACCTAGGCACCCCTCATGTTATTTTTAATTTATTTTTTATAACTCCTATAAGCCATAATACTGTAGGGGACGAAACACTAGGAAAAATATATCCTATAACCAGCTGGTATATCCTCGACCAATGCTATTCTCTCTTGTTCCCATTACTATACTTTTCCCAGCTCTTAAAGAGCCAAACCATCTCTCATCCTTCACTTTGTTTTAGCATCTGAATGATGATGTATGAGTTGTAAGATAAAGATGAACACAAACACACATCTAGATGTATGAAGTGATTTCAATTTATATTTTATCTGGATAAAACATTGCATTTTATTTAAAGAGATTTACTTAACAAATCATATGAATTTTTTTAAGAACCCCAAGCAAATTTTTTTCATTACTCAAGTAATAAGTATAATAAATGTGTATGTATTATATATATACACACATATATTTAATAAATGTATATGTATATATTATGTATATTAGTTGTTATATCAAATAAGTACCTTATTAAAAACAGTTGATTAATTACACTTTTAAAAGAAATTAGAGTATTGTACATCCATTATGCATGAATTACTAGTTTCTAAATAATATATAGTCATTAGGAGCAATGTGAAAATTTGACAAATTGAACTCTACTCATAGGCATTAATGACAATGCATTGTGAGTTACTTGTGCTGATTTTCTAGTGCTGTGCTTTGGAATGAAAGTTTTTTAAAGAATATTTTTGATACCCTGGTGTAAAGCTTCTGTGGGGTTATTTGACAGATGTCCTGTGAGTTCTTTCAAGGCAGGGGATAAAAGTACAGTGCTCCAAACAAGAAAGTGTGAGCAGAATGGCTTTTGGCATGTGGGTGGAGAGGCTGGCACTTTCTCAGTTCAATTAAATGGAATTTTAAATTGTGAATTTGCACAGAGCTGAAAAAAGGCAGCTATGTGGAAGTTTGTTTTCATTCTTAAAGTAGATCCTGTTCTGCCCTTGATATACTCATGCAGTACTCAGAGCTGCTAATGTAGAATCTTCCTATAATGTGAGATGTTGGGACACATGTTCACAAAGAAACATGTTTCCCTCTCAGACCGAGGTATAGAATAGCTAAAACAATTTGCTTCAACACGACAGAACTGACTTTCTAAAATAAATGATTTTTCTCTTGATGCATGGGAATTTAATATAAATGATTTTGACCAATGACTTTAGCTCTAGTCAAGATGGAGTAAGCACTTTCCACCACACCCCTCCCACTAGCTACAACTAAGATTTCGTCAGAACAAAACATGTAAAACAATTCTCAGGAGTCTCTAACAGGTAAATAGTAAAAAGTAGACTGGCTAGGGATGTCCAGTGAAGAGTTCCAGAGGGAAAATACATGTCCTTGGGTGCTAAAGCATCCCACGATTCAGAAATTTCAGTGAGCAAACACAAAGCAAACAAAACAACAATAACAACAAGAAAATTCCTAGTCTCTCTGGCTAGAAGACTAAAAACAGGGGAGTCTTGAAGTACAGACCCTTTTGGTTATATAACCACGTTGGAAAAAAGCTAGGTAGATTCTCATGAAACTAAACATACATTTATTATATAATTTAGCATTGCTGCTCTTGGCTATTTACTGTAAAGTAATGAAAACTTCTGTTCACACACTAAAAAATCTCAGCACTATGAATGCTCATAGTAGCTTTATTTGTAAACAGTAAAAACTACTAACAAGTTTTAGTTAAAATAGAAATAATTCTACAATATTATTTTTGTGTGATATTACATTTGGACTTTACTCTTTCATAAACAATTGATTACAACAATTAAAAATATCTGAAATCTCATAGGAGATGATTTTATTATACTGGTATATTACTAAGCAACATTTTTGGATAGTGCTCAAATCTACTAAAATATTGAAGACAGAAAAGCATTGAATCTAAGATATTGGCATTTAATTAAAGTTGTAATCATCCTTTTATATTTTAGCCATCAGCATCACTGTCCAGGGCTACCCTTTGCAATAATGATATAAAATGAATAGTACTATAAAGTGTCTTTTCCCTCCATATTTCTTTTTAATGGAGTTCAAAGTACATGCCAACTCAAAAGACTTATTGTCAATAAAAGGTTGTTTATGCAAAACCCCCAATACTATTAGCTTTATCATAGTTATGGCAAAAACATGCTACAAGAGATTCCCGGATGAGGAACACTGTCACAAGGAATTTTCTCCCTATAAAAAATAGCATTTATGTGCTTTCTAAAAGTATTTGCTCACTATTTATAAATGAATCTCAGCTCTTTTGTTATCTCAGTGTTTCTAGTTTTGAAATGGTATGGTCAGATAGTTACTCTAGCTTGCTGTTGATAAAGTTAGTTCAGGGGGAAAGGAAGTCAAGCCAAGGGAATAGAGACAGTGCTGTGGAAATCATTGTGTTCATTTGAGAAAGCTACTACCTGCTTCCTCCTGTCTAGGACTGTTGGAAATGAATCACCAAAGTAAAATTACAGATACATTTGATTTAATTTTAAAATAAGCTGGGAAAGATATAAAGAAATGTCAGAAACCGCAACACCTGGCTAGGGTGAGGTGAGAAAGAAACTGATTTCCTTTAATAAAATTTTTTTTTTCACTGCACACACACATCCTATTCACTGCATAGATTCAATCCAATGTCAGAGCGCCTGGGTGGCTCAGATGGTTAAGGATCTGCCTTCGGCTCAGGTCATGATCCCAGGGTCCTGGGTTCCAGTCCTGCATGGGGCTCCTTGCTCAGTGGGGAGTCTGCTTCTCCTTCTCATGTTGCCCCTCTCCACCCCTCAGTTCTTGCTCTCTTTCACTCTCTCAAATAAATAAAATCTTAAAGAAAAGATTAAATCCAGTTTCATGCAAATAAATAGTTACAAAAGTCACAAGAAAACTAGTCTTCTGATGTCTAATCCAGGGCTACTGATACATAAATGTGCAATTTCTTAGATTGTTCTCACGTAACAATACTTCATTTTATATATTTTCTAAAGCATTCTTATGTTATTTTTCCTTACATTTGATCATGTCATTCTTTTATGGAAATCCTTCTAATGCCCCTCCCCTCTCATGTCATTAAAAATAAGCTCCCATATAAACGAGGTGTTACATTCCCTGCCAGCACATACTTCTCTACTCATTCCCTACCCTATGTGCTCCCTACTCATTTCCTGCCCATCTTGTCTATGCTCACTGGCCTCCTCACACCTGATAAATATGCTCTTACTTCATGGCCTTGCCACTCCTCTTGCCTAAATGCTCTTACCAATGTATCCATGTTTCAGCTCTTGACTTCCTTCAAATCTTTTTAAGAATGCCACCATATCACAGGTTTCCCTCCAAAAGCATTGAGAAAGGAATGTAGACTGCTGATATTCATTTTAGTCTGGTGGGAGCTAGATCAGATTTTTGACCTGGAGAACAGGAAGATAATCAGCTCATGTTTATTTAAGCCACCAAGTTTGTGGAAATGTGTCATGACATCAATAGAAAACAAATCCAGGCCCTACACCAATAGACACATGGGCCTTTCACCAGTTGGCAAGTTATTGAAACTTTGTGGGATTTTTTTTTTCTTACCCTCTGGCACTCATTTGTCTTACCGAGGATAAAATCAGGTTTCTAAAGTCCTGCTATCTAGTCTTCACCAAGTCCATATAAGAGCTTATCATCCATGAATGGACCAGTGTGGTATCCTGTGGACAGCAGGCAACTGATAACCTTGGAAATCAAAGTATGACAGGGCTGGTTTGCTGTTATAGCTCTGAAGTAGGACTCTGGAGATGTACTGCTGGTCTTACCAAGTGAAATACCACAGCATCTGATTCAAAAGCAGAAATTCACCAGCTTGGTTCTATATCGATATATCAGATATTAGAGGAATGTGTTGATTTACTCAGGAAGCTACATGTGGAAGGACAGCTGAAATTGGAGCCACCAACTCTTTAAATTTACCCACCTATACAAAGCAATAAAAAAATTAAGTAAATAAGCAATGGGTTCAAGATATGAGAACAATATTGTTGAATTCTCAACATGGAGTCATCTAATTAGATGACATTCTTAAATGTCAGGTGGATAAGATGACCCATTGTGGCCCTTTTTTCTGCAACTGGTCATATGGTCATGGTCATTATTTACAACTTTTTTTTTTTTTTTTTCACACTGTCCCACATTCCTTTTGCTCTCAGCAAGCACCTACGTCGTATGTGATTTCTTGCCTGGTATGATGACCACATACTGGTCATTAATTTAGTGGATATTAACATCCTAAAGAACACCATCCCAGGGAATCCCTGGGTTGCTCAGCAGTTTGGCACCTGCCTTCAGCCCAGGGTGTGATCCTGGAGACCTGGGATCGAGTCCCACATCGGGCTCCCTGCATGGAGCTTGCTTCTCTCTCTGCCAGTGTGTCTGCCTCCCTCTCTCTCCTCTGTGTCTTTCATGAATAAATAAATAAAATCTTTTTTTTTTTAAAAAAAGAACACCATCCCAGCTTACAAGGAATTGACTCCCAGATGGTACTGTCACTGAATCTTTAAAAGCTCATTCCACACTTCTCTTAGCTCATCTACCTTATAGTGATGGACAACATAGCAGTATCAGTTAATCCTGTGGGTATTGCTGTGCTTCCTTTTATATGTAAAATTCCTTGGTCAGAAAACAAATTTTTTCATCAGAAGTACTCCTGCGTGAAATACATGATAGTGACTAAGACAGTCTGTAAGTCTAAGGATAGTGGTTTTGCAAGAAAAAAATCTGGGCAAGGAAGACAAGTATTTATCCAGAAGGGTGTCTATTACAGAGAGAATAAAGTGTTGACCTTCCTATGATATAAGTGGTCTGATAAAATCAACTTACCACCAGATTCTGCCTGACCCCTTGGAGAATGGTTCCCTGTCAGACACTCATTGTGGATCTCCCCTGTTGGAAGTTTGGCAATTCCACAGTAGCTGCAACTAACATCACCTGGTAAGTGAAATTACCTGGTAAGTGAGTGACTTTCAGGAGAAGCTGGTGTGCTTCACCAGAGCTGAATATACTGGCTCAGGACATGGAGAAGGTGAAGGAAAGGTGGTGAGAACTGCAGAAGGTGTGGTTCTAGAAGCTGCCTCACACTAAATGAGAGCTAACAAATCAGTGACAACATGTGTGTCATATGTGCCCCAGCTGTCATAGTGCCTGGGATCTTTTATCAACCAAAGCTGAAGAAATGTGGCTTCAGCTTCTGTGTTTCTAAAGTGTCTTTTGTAGCCAACACTAACTAGGAAAATGGAATTCTAGGAAATATGTTTTTGTGTTAAGTTGACAAATTAACACTATTTTACTAATTGTTTTTTACACTTACTATGCTATTTTTCCTCATTTGATGTGTCTGTTGAGAAAATAAAGAATGTCACTTTGGGTATAAAAATGATGGATTGAGTCCATTAAATGGATAGCAGTTTTTTTGGTCAGTGGCAGAAATGAGGGCCACTTTGGTAATATTTTTTTGATTCACAAAAATTATGGATTGCCACGACTGATTACTAAGATAGAGTAACAGTTTTGCCTTTGAGTAAAAAGTAAATTGTTGTGACGCCTAGATGGCTCAGCGGTTGAGCATCTGCCTTTGGCTCAAGTCCTGATCCCACATTGGGCTCCTTGCAGGGGGCCTGCTTCTCCCTCTGCTTATGTCTCTGCCTCTCTCTCTCTCTCATGAATAAATAAATAAAATATTAAAAAATAGATTGTCTTAAGGCAAGTTTTAGCAAGGTGCCTTATTTGGAAGAAACACAAGTCTGATACTTTGCCTAAGTCCTTGAATTTTATTATTTGTTATTTTTTTTTTTAAGTTTTCTCATGAATAGATTGGAGACTATATTTTAGACATGGCTGAGATTCTGAGAAGGGGATTCTTGTGCAAGTACTTACTGAGGGAGAGAGTCTGGTGGTTTCTTATGAAACTAAATGTGTTCTGGCCAAGTGATCCGACAATTGCACTCCTTGGTATTTACCCAAAGGAGGTGAAAACTTATGTCCACACAAAAACCTGAACATAGATGTTCATAGCAGCTTTATTCATCTTTGCCAAAACCTGGAACAACCAAGATGTTCTTCAGTAGGTTAATGGATAAATAAACTGTGGTACATCCAGATGATGAAATACTGTTTAGCACTGAAAAGAAATGAGCTGTCAAGCTATGAAAAGACATGGACAAATCTTAAATTCATATTTCTAAGTGCAAATGCCAATTTGAAAAGGCTACATATTACATGAATCTAGCAATATAACATTCTGGAAAAGACAAAACTATGGACACAGTAAAAAGATAAATAATTTTTAGGAATTTGATTGGGGATGAATAGGCAGAGCACAGATGATCTTTAGAGCTGTTAAGATAATCTGTATGATACCATAATGGTAGACACGTGACATTTATACATTTTGTTTCAACCCATAGAACACACAATGTGAAGAATGAACCCTAATGTAAACTATCGAATTACAATATATCAGTCTGCATTCATCAGTTGTAACATATGTACCCTCTGATAGGGGGTGTTGATAATGGGGGAATCTATGCATTCATGGGAACAGGGAGTATATGGGAAATCCCTGTACTTTTCTTTCAATTTTGCTATGAACCTAAAATGCCTTTTTAAAAAAATGAAGTCTTAATTAAAAACAAAGAAACAAGACTCATAGACAATACTTCCACGTTCCTACATTTATAGTATCTGCTATAATTGTTTACCCCAATACACACACACACACACACCTCTTGTTGTCATGATGTTACTTATATTGTTAAAACTCTCACTTCACACCATTTCCTCATCCCATATATTATTCATACACTACCTAACAATTTTCAAGGCCTCAGATCCTGACATATGGTTCTACCCACTGCATCAAGTGTGCCTTGGGGAATGTGGTCAATTTTCTATTCTGACTGCTTTATTGTGTGAGGAGAACTTGCTTGGACTCTGGTAAATACTTCCCCTATCCTACTCAGTTCTAACTAAAGATTGTACTAATGCAAAGTGGGTTGAGAAGGATCTGGAAAGTCACTGGGTGTGTAGTGTTCTTAGCCACACTAATCTTCTTTCCCCTGTCATACCTCAAGAGGCCTGTCTGCATTATCTTCTTACTCTCCAACTTAGATAGAGCTTTGCATAAATATATAGCCAATCCATGTTTGTCAAATTGTCAGAACCCCTCAAACATGTAGAATCTCGAATACCATGGAGACTTAGCCTAACTTTGGCAAACTCTGATTTTTGTGCAGACTAAAAAGTGAACTGCTCCTTCTTTTGTCCAGATCTAGAGTGTTCTTTGGTTGCTGTTATGTTGGGGCAGAATCATGGTTAACCACTTTAAACAATGTGTAGGAAAAGAATAAATATTTCTTTGTGCCTATTTTGTTCCTGGTTTCTGTTTGAGAATAAGGAGACTTTCAGGATTTCCTGATTCCATGGTTATCGTCATTTTGAAGAACAGTGTCTTGTTTTGTTTTTCTTTTTTCCATCCAAAAGTTAAAAATATACTCCTAAACTCATAATCCCCAATAATGTAATATGAACTGTGCTTCTAAGCTTCAAAATTGTTTTATTTTGTCATTTACAAAGTCATCCTGGAAATATTTGTTTCCTTGCCTTGCAAATATTGGCTAGTCATGTTGGGTTACTGTGAGATATAAGCAGAGAAAAGAGTATTTTGGAAAAAATAAATTTAAAAATAAGTAAACATAGTGATTTTACAGTATGTTTTTAGGGATTAGTTATTTGACTAGTTCTTTGAATAGTTTAAAACAGGATGAAAGTCCTTATAGGGGAGAATATGCTAACATTAAAACTACCCCCATATTTTAAAACATAAAAATATGACTTTTTGTGTGAAATTGTTATGAAATATTTAATTTTCAACATTTTAATGATGCCCTATATTGTATTTGAAAAAAATAATATTACCTTTAAGGTAAAAGGAACAATCCTTTGAAACAAATACCTTGATAGTGACATTTTGGAAAGGTCAACTTTCTTTGTAATGCATTGAAATAAATGCATTGCATGCATTTGGAAGGACTAACCTGTAGTTGCAGAAGAGGTTTTAAATTGATAGACGCTCTTCATCTAGGAAGAACATTTGGCCTACATGTCAAAAAGTATAACTCATTGCAACACAAAGGAGAACCATGCTTTACCTATGTCTATATTTTTGTTTTTTGCTCTCTCTTGTCTTTTCTCAACAGATTAATTTTCTTGACTTCAAGGGTCATGTCTATATGTTTAACAGACATAATGTAATTTCTCCTCCAATTCCCACTTCCAACTTTTCACCTCCATTTTGGGCATTTCCAGTGAATGTCCCCACCACTGCTTCAAATCCAGGATTTAATATCTTTCTCCATCAAACCATCACATGCTGTTTCTCATAATTTCTCATAATTTCTACTGATAATGATCATTAGTCACTGGTTATCTAAGACTGAAAAGTTTGAACAATTTTTTCCACATCTGATCACTCACCCTCGGTTCATCCTTCTCCCATTCTATTCTGTTTTTTCTGTTTTTTACTTTACTAATTTCTTACTTTCTGATCTCAGAACTACCATTCTTACTCTGATTTCTCACTTCACATCTGAACCTCATACTATACTTTCATTTCTAAAAATATAATCAATCTTCACATCATTGTGACATGAAAATCCTCAGTTTTATGTCCCATACCCTGTTGAGAAAGTTTTGAGGAATCCTATAATTTAAACTATGGGAAGAAACCAGATGCCTTAACTCAGCAGTTACAGCATTCCAAAACATGCCCCTTACTCACTTTTCCCACGTTACCTTTCACTTCTCTAATGAAAACCTTTCTACCTCCAGGAAGGCTAATTCTCTCACATCCCCTAAGCATTGTTTGCCAAAGCTCTATAGGTGTTTCCACCATTTCTGTTTCCTTCTGACCTATTTCACCCCAGTTTCCAACACAGAACAGAATTATGTAAATCACTTTTGTATTCTTCTAAACAAATCATTATGTTACCTTGCTCTATAATTTTTATTTTAGTAAAAGCATCCATAATAACTAGTTTTAATATATCACATCATTAGCTTCTAGGAAAGTGTATTTTAAATAAAGAGATGTTTATCCATTTTACATATAAAACAAATGACGATTATTGAAGTTTGCTGAATTTCTCAAAGACACACAGCCAAGAAACATTTTTTGATCTAATGGTTCTTTCTTTACAATTATACTTCTCAATTATACTCCATTCCCAGGTAGCATTTCACAGCATTTACAACTGTTACTACCTGGCAATGTCTCTCAGTTCACAACCTTACTGACTGGTGTGGAGCAAGTTACATGCCTTTTTCACATCTAATCTAGCAAAGGGTTAGTACAATTCAGAGATTAAGAAGTAGGGCTATGGGATCAAATAATCCTGAGTTTAAATCTCAGCTCTATCACCTACTTGCCCTATAAACTTGGATAAATTATTTAATATTGTTAAATTCAAGTTTCCTTGTCTGTAAAATGGTGATGGTGATAATGCCTACCTTATAGCACTGGATTATAATGAGCGTTTGATGAGTTGATGCATGAAAACAACATAGTGTCTACCATCCAACAAATACTATTTTTATTACTACTTGCAACTGGTAATAGGGAGAGTGGTTCAGAGAGTAAAATCTATTTCTCAGGCAGATGTCTATGATCCAGGGGCATTTAGATTTCTTAAACCATAGATGATGTTTAATATAATGGGGAAAAAAGACATAATGATGAAATTTTAGTCACTTTGGCTAACTAAGATGACAATTTTGGATAATGATGTCTTTTTTACTAACCTTAAATTCTCATTTAAATCCATTATGTAACTGAGTTAACTGTATTCTCAGCATATGTATAAAATCAGGCCACAGGTGATGGTTAATTTTATGTATCAACTTGACTGGACCATAGAATGTTGAGATATTTGGTCAAATATTATTCTGAATGTGAGTGTCTGTGAGTGTGTTTCTAGATGTGATTAACAGGGGAATCCTAGACTGAATAAAGCAGATTGCCCTCCCTAATGTGGGTGGGCATCTAATCAAATGAAGATCCAAATAAAACAAGGGGCACCTGGGTGGCTCACTTGGTTAGGCATCTGCCTTTTTCAGGTCATGATCCCAGGATACTACATTGAAGCCTCATGTTGGGCTTCTTGCTTACTGGGGAGTCTGCTTCTCCCTCTCTGTCTGCCCCTCTCCCTACTTGTGCTCTCTCAGTCTCAGTTTCTATCTCTCAAATAAATAAAATCTTAAAAAAAAAAAAAAAAAGGATGAGAGGAAACTTTGCTTGCCTCACTATTTGAGCTGAGACTTAAGTCTTTTCCTGCCCTCAATCTGGAACTTATAACACCAGCTCTCCTAGGTTTCCAGTTTTCCAACTGTGAAACTTGGGACTTCTCAGGTCAGCCTCCCTAATTGTGTGAACCAATTCCATCTCTCTCTCTCTCTCTCTCTCTCTCTCTCCTTCTAATGCCTGTTTTATACTAGGCATAGTGCTAGATATTACTAAAAAGGAACCCATAAGAGAGTATTTGAGTTTGTGGTGAGCCTGTTGAATGAGTGAGCAAAGGGCTTAATAGAAGCAGAAATTTAAAACAAACAAAAACCATAGCATTGAAAACAAAGCCACGGTCTGAATGGTCAGAACCAAGGGGACCCACTGCATAAAGAAAAAAAATAAATAAGGCTGAGAATTTGGCTCAACTTAGAAGCCAGGAAGACTCCCTTTATAAGGTTTGGAGCCTTCATTCTGATGATAACTAAAGGGAAAAGGAGCTAGGAGAAGAAAGGGGGACATTTTTAACCTCTAAAAAAAAATTCTTTGCTTTGAGTGATTATTTTTCTAAAAGCAGCTACTCCTACAGTTCTATCATGAAAAAAAAATGTCAAAATTAACTCTTATTTTTTGGATATTTTTGTGTTTTTATTTAATATTAATTTCATTTCATAAATCTTGTAAGTTCAAATAAAATATAGCTTTTACAAATCAAGGAAACATGTCTAAATATTAGCCTCTTCCCAAAGTATGGGATAATTAGTGAAAGTACTTGGCTTGAGTTCTTAGGTTTTAGTTTATAATTTGTTTATAGAATCTCTGTTCTTGAGTGGATTCATTTAAGCCTTTCCCCTCTCCCCTAATCTCTAGGGAGGTAAATTGGGGTTCCTAAAGGCAAAATAATGCCAAGAGCAGTTCTCTTGACATTTTCAAGGAAATGTTGGGCTATTCTGATGGAACTTTGGAGTTGTGTGTGGATCCCATCTAGTTCGACTGGTTCGGGAAGTGATATGAAATCCAGATAAAGCAGTTCAGGCAACCTGCTTGCCAGATGCTTAAGGAGCTTATGTGGCTTTGACTTGCCTGGGGAAGCAGAGAAGAAACAGAAACAAAGTGGCCAAATCCTTTCTCAAAACAGCCAAGAACATTCCATTCACCAGAGGCCAAAGCATGGGAGGACTTTTATTTTAGTATTGGTAAATTGTCTTACATTGCTGAGGTCATGTTATTCGATTTTATTTTATTTTATTTTATTATTTTATTTTATTTTATTTTGGTCTGGTTGTTCAGGACACTATGTTTGTTTTTAGTTTATGATGCTCATTTTATCTCTTTTTAAAATAAACAACTATGTCTTAATAGAAACAAAAATCTAACATATTTTTGTGTTGGTAATGGCTTTTCATGTTGTGCCCCTATAAACTTTCCTTGGATAGTTAAATTAATCAAAACTCATCTATTTGTTATATATCAAATGCTGTCACTGTAGTTTATGAGTCAGGGGATCTATAAGGTTTACTTTTCTTGCTTTCACAATGCATAAAGTATTTAGTATGCCTTTCCTTCTTAAATTGATACTTTTAGGGGCTAAGCAGACATGATTCTCAACTTCCCAGCCGCAATGCAGAAAACGTTTTTATTAGGGACAGATCATAGATTGCCATCACTGGAGGGGTTTGTTAGTGTCTTCTGGATTTGTATAAACACCTTGGGAAAGTGGATGCTGTCCCTGACATTCATGAGATAATTCCGTCAAAATGACTTAGCGTATACCTACTCCCAACCAAGAATAACTGAATTATATAAATATATATGTATATACATTCTGGAAATTCTATATAATTATATAATTATAAAATTAGATAATATATGTGTGTGTGTATATATATATATATATATGTATATATATCTCAAAGCTACACACACACGGCTAGTTTTATAGCTAGTTTAAGTCCCTTAAGAATATGAGAAGTCTTGAGGATAGTTCTAATGATAAATTGTAGGAATAAGGACATGAACTATAAATATGTTAGTCCTAATCTCTAACTGTGCTGTTGTGGCAAGAATGCTTTCTTTATGCCTGGGCATTTTTTCCTTTTATGATAACCAGTTCCAGGTAAAAACTGAGGGTTTGTAATCAGGAAAGGGTAATGAACCCTATATATTTTCTTAGTGTTCTCTTGGGAGTAGGATGTCTTCTCCAGACCTACAAGATACAGTCTGTTTTCCTAGATAGTAAGAAAGTGGAGGAGTGCCTGGGTAGTCAGTAGGGTAAGTGTCTGACTCTTGATTTTGTTTCAGGTTATGATCTCTGGGCTGCAAGATGGAGCCCCAGGTCCAGCTCAGCACTGAGCATGGAGCTGGCTTAAGATTCTGTCTCTTTCCCTCTGCCCCTCCCACCCATCTACCAAACCCACACCCCACTTGTGCACGAGTACACTCTCCCCCTCAAAAAAAAAGAAAGTGGAAAAAGGAAATGAAATTATAATTAAGAATTTTCAGTTAACAGCTTCCTACAAAGGGCACTGAAACACAATTAGTTAACCCAATGAAATATTGTAATCTTATTTGGCAGATATTTATTGAAGAATCAGTATGTTTTGGCATTGGGAAAACAGAAGTGTATTACTCAGGTCAAGTTCGTGTATGGATTTCAGAAAACCAAATATTGCAATAACTTAAGATAGATGTTTCCTTCTATCATCACATGTAAAAATCTCAGCTTCTTCTGTCTTGCTGCTCTGCTTCTCAGACCCTTGGCTGAAGAGCTTTACCCATGAAGACAGTATGTTGGCCAGCTGAAGGAAGGGAAGGAAAGGAAAATATGAGGGAAGGACAACTCTCCACCTCCTCCCTCATCTTTAGGAATGCTTTCCATAAGACATATAGCACACCTTTATTTTTATCCCACTGGCCAGAAGTTAATCATGTGCTTAAAGCAAGTTTAGGGAGAGCTGAGAAATGCTGTCTTTTCTGATTATTTACATTTATAGCTAATATTTCATAAAATCTTTGAAGAGTCAGCCTGTTTGATAGATGCTCATGAAAATCAGGGAAATGGGTTTTTGTGAATATGTCAGTGAGAAATTAAAAAAAAAAAAAAGAAAACTAAAGGGGATGGGAGGACTGGATGACTATAGCATATTTGTGGCAATTTAGATTCAAGAGTGATTGTAGGTGAGTGAAGGACCCTAACTGTGATAGCAAACTCCCCCGAGATATTTATCTTCTGGAGCTTATCTTCTTTCCTCAAAACTTGATGAATTTTTGAAGGTATGAGGGTTTTTTTTAGAGAGAATATATTTCCCTGTCATTACTACGACATCTTACCTCCGCCAAAGGACTGAGGTGAATATCTGCAAGAAAGGAGATGATCTAGGAAGCTAATTGAATTAGAGATCAGTTTGTTAAAGAGTATGGAAGAGGGCTTCTAGCTTTTTTAGTTAACTGATCTACATTGGATATTTTCAATGTAGTTAACCAATACTTTGAGTTAGAACAAAGCAATATTTCATTCCTTATATTTCAAAATGAGTGTAAGTTAAAGACAGAAAATTTTGGATTTTAAATTGAGGTTTACGTAAATACTATCTCAATATGAAACTGAGTTCAAGTGTGTCTTTGTGGATTGGAAACCTTACCATTTTCAAATAAATGAAACAACCCTATTTAAGTGACAATGCATATTTATCAGGCTCTGTATATCTTTTAATTTTTATTTCACACATTATCTGGATAAAGAGAGGAAATATTTTTTAGTTATCAAGCCATCATGTTTAGAGAATATTGGATGTAATAAAATATTAGTGAAATATTGCATACTGGTCATATGAATATACTACCTTGTGGGTTAGAGCCATAAGTTGAAATAAACCATATTCTCTGTCAAAATGAAGCTTATAATTAAGCCGAACAGAAGGTAAGATCCAGGATAACTACTAATATAATACAGTACCAGATAAATACCAACTTAGTAAAACCTATGATAAACAAGAAGAATGCAGAAGGATCCAGAGAAAGGAAGACTATTTTAAGTCTTTGCATTGATGCATTCACAGACAAAAAGTTTATCTTGATATATTTATTGGAATGTTGGTAGAATTTAAATAATTTTTCATGTATGCGGTCTTTTGAAAGCAGAAAAAAAATTTTCTTTAAAGCACTTTAGATATAACCATTCTTCAGGTACAATACTTGAAATCATGTTTATTTTTTGAAGCTAATTTATATTCCAAATCTTTTGCAAGTATACAGTGATCTAGAAGTTATGAAGCTCAGGATGAACTGAATGTGCAACTTCCATGCTGACTGTTGCTGCAATGAAGGGCCTAGGTTCCGATCCCCATAAAACACATTATTTCACTGAATCAGGTACAAGGCACCTAGCGCATAGTATCTAACAAGCATTATCAGCACAGAGTTTTATTATGATGCCTAATTAACAGAAAAGAGGCTATTACAATAAATGATTAGGTGAAAAATGAAACTGATGAACCAGTCCCTAACTCCACCAGATTTCTTTTGCTTTCACTTGTTTTTACCTTGGTCACACTGGCTGAATATGAGTTGGTTTATTTCTTCCTGAACCCATTGCAGAAGGATGAAGATGCTTTACTTATTATTCTATGCAATCTATAACCAGGTCATAGGTGTCTTCCATAATCCTAAATACATGTTTTTTCTCTTTCAATTATTTTGATATAATGCTGATCACAGGTAGAAGAGCCAGAATGACTTTTTCAAAGGGAATAACTCAGTTTTGATTCTGTGCTGACATCTTGCCTCCACAGTGTTATTTCTAGCCCTATTAAAATCTCATACTCTTACAATTAAAACACAAGCACCTTGTTTAGAGTACTTCTGGTGTCACATTAAGTCTACATTGTCAATTATACATGGTTAATTGCATGCTGAATCATAGTAAGTATGTAACCATTATATATTAAGAAGCTAAATAAGATCTTTTTATTGTTAGATCCTGGAAAAGCAGAGATATATCTTTTTCTGCAGTGATGCATTTGGTCTAGGCAGATCATATCAGCATACCTTATTTGTCAAAATGGCTTGATCTTGCGTAATCAGGAAAGTAAAAACTTTTTTTTTCTTAGGCATATACATACTGACATACTTTAGTAATTTCAGTATGTTAAATGTCAAGTTACATGTGACTATCTGGTAATAAATAGACAAGAGATTGCATAGGAGTCATAGCACATTTACACAGTGTGTGGAATATAGTGTATGGAACTGAAAATCAATTCTTTTAAATTCATAGGGTGAGGTCAGTATAACTTTTCTTTTGGTCATGCAAGGTGATACATATATCTTCAGAGCACAAAATCCTCAGTGATCACAAGCGAAGCTTAAAAGTAAATGAGGTCTTTTTTAAAACTGCAGAGTCACTTTTAACAAGACTAAGTTTATGTAAATTAGGTATTGAAATAAAGAGAAGCTAATATTTCAAGTATAAACCTTTGATGTGGAATTGTGCTTTTGTATTTAGTATTTTGAAATTCACATAGTTTGTTTTATTCTATGGTGCTTTAGCCAGCAAAATCTTCTCGGACCTTATCACTATCTTTATTTATTTATTTATTTATTTATTTATTTATTTATTTATTTTCTAAGAGAGGGAGGGAGAGGAAGAGGTGCAGCGGCAGGCAGAAGGAGAGAGAGAATCTTGAGCAGACTCTATCCAGTGCAGAGCCAGACACCGGGCTTGATCCCACAGCCCTGAGATCATGACCTGAGCTGATATCAGGAGTCAGATACTTTACCAACTGAGGTGTCAGTTGGTAAAATGAAGTAAAGATGAAGTCAGCTTAATTTTGACTTAAGTTTGTTATTGATGATTAAAGGGGATTTTAAAAAGTGAATCACAAAACACACTGGGATCAAAAACAGTATGCACGTGTCCATGGTCTGGTGAACACAGTCACCAAGGCTTTGGCATGTACCTCCTTGCACGTGATTGAAGGTACAAGCTGGCTGGACTGCTGATCTGGAGGCAGCAGGTAAAGAACGGGATTTGCATCTTCACTGTGACATAGGTCAGGTATTCTGCAGCAGCAGGAGATGGAGTCAACCTTTGGAACTACAATAGGGCTTTCCCACTCAAGGAAATAAGCTAAACAACCCATTTCCCTGCTAGTCAATGCTACAATTTGGCAGAAAGCTTTGGACCCGAGAAGCCAAAAGCTAATGGATGAAGACATAACCCTACATACAGGAAGTGACTTGCTGACCAAATTGTTGATCTTCAAGATCTCCTTGGTGTAAGTGCTGATCTGCAAAATCATTCTGAGAAGTGGCCAGAGAGGAGGTGGCAGTTATAGGTACTGAAAACAAAAAGAAAACAAAACATTAGACCAGAAGGGTAAACACAAAAGATAGAAGGATAAGGGAAGGGGAGAGGGAATCACACAAACACACATACACGCACATGCACACATTATATAGTGTTAAAATTCAACTGAGTAAATTTTTATATCTAATTGGCTTTATTAAATGGTTCATGAATTAGGCATCATCCTATCTAGCAAGTAAAGAGGAGTCTCCAAAGAGTTGTACAAAATGGAAGGTTTTTATAAGCAGGAAAGTGTGGAAGAAAATTATTTGCGTATGCGTGCCTGCGTGCGTGCACGCGTGCGCGCGCGCACACACACACACACACACACAGACACTAGGATTCTTCCAAGCAAGTTCACTCTCCCTTAGTGGGGGAGAACAGAAGGTTTTATCATGCAGATTACCTCCTCTTCCTTTGGGGAATGGAGAGTACCCCTGTAATAGATTACCTTAGTGGTACTTCATGAGAAAATTCCTGACTGACCAGTTAAAATTTATATTTCTGGGGAGATCCAAACTGCAGTTAGATTAGGCACTAAGTCCTGGTTTGGTGACCGCCTAAATGATGCCATTTGAGCCTGTGGCTTTCTTTCTAACAATAGTTAAAATATATATATATATCATGTATCTAATACACATACAATATATATATTATAATATATAATACATATGAATATATATATCCAACAAACTACAGTTTCTGTATTTGAGAAGCTAAATGGAGACATTAAACTAAAGTTATAAATGTAAGGGAATCATATGCATAGTGATTTTATTTGAATCCTTACTACTACTGGATTTACTATGAAGTAAATATAAAGAGATTTGGCTAAAAATGGGAAACCAGAAGAGAATGTTACAGTGAGTGTATCAAGAAGAAAATCAGTACATAGTAGAAAAATCAGGAAAATAAAGTTGCACAGTTCTTGGTTCACAGTATTCAGAAAATGTTTAGAGAAAAGATATAATTTTGTATAAAAAATCTCCTTAGAGCTAATTGTGCATGCCATTCACTTTGATCATAATTATTCCTTAGCCACAGAAACGTATCAACAAAAAAATAATCAAATTGCCAAAAAACATAAGGAATCTCAAATAAGCCCTGTTGGTTGACTAAAATTATCCACTTTTTAAGAAGCAAAAAAAAAAAAAAAAGTAAAAATACAGTTTACCAAAACTCAAAGACTTCCACAAATGGTGTACCTAAAGATACACATATTATTTATGAATAGAAGAAAGGAAAATGTAGACTGTCCTTTTATAAAATAACAAATTATAAAAAAAAACAAGGAAGCAGAAATAGAAAAATATATTTAGTAATGCTACAAAATATCTCAAAAAGCAGCCCCATTATGTAGCTTTTTTTTAATATCAGCAACAAAAATACATTAGATAAAATTCTGGAAAATCTATTCTTAGAAAATGGAAAACATTTATAATAACTAATGTATTTTTTAATATTTGGAAAAATTATAAATGTTTATTTGAAATATGAAGAAAATCCTTATAAATAGCTAAAGAAAATAGATTAAATATAAAATGGAAAACTCTTACATTTACTAA
Organism: Canis lupus baileyi; assembly: GCF_048164855.1. Taxonomy (NCBI): domain Eukaryota; kingdom Metazoa; phylum Chordata; class Mammalia; order Carnivora; family Canidae; genus Canis; species Canis lupus. Next base: position 85,219,792 of record NC_132838.1, read on the forward strand.
ATATGCAAATACTGTTACTGATAATATTTAGTAATCTTTTTAAAAAATTTTTATTTATTTATGATAGTCACACAGAGAGAGAGAGAGAGAGAGGCAGAGACACAGGCAGAGGGAGAAGCAGGCTCCATGCACTGGGAGCCCGATGTGGGACTCGATCCTCGGTCTACAGGATCACGCCCTGGGCCAAAGGCAGGCGCCAAACCGCTGCGTCACCCAGGGATCCCAATATTTAGTAATCTTAAGGCAGTTACTCTCAAATACTGGTAGTCATGTAAATAGATAAGAGTTTACTGGACTACAAATTTACAATATATATGAAAGACTGAGTATTATATGATAAAAATATAAAGTGTTTATGTAGGTAGGGGAAATATTCAAACAAGCCTATTATTATTATATTATTATTATACTATTATTCATCATACTTGCAAATCAAAAACACCACATAAAGATATCATGATGAAGTGGTTAATTGCACTATGGTATATCTGCATTATTTAGTTAGTGAAAGCAATGTTATAAAAAACTATTTAAAAAATAAACTATAGGGATCCCTGGGTGGCACAGTGGTTTAGCGCCTGCCTTTGGCCCAGGGCGCAATCCTGGAGACCCGGGATCAAATCCCACGTCAGGCTCCCGGTGCATGGAGCCTGCTTCTCCCTCTGCCTGTGTCTCTGCCTCTCTCTCTCTCTCTCTCTGTGACTATCATAAATAAATAAAAATTAAAAAAAATTAAAAAAAATAAACTAATAAACACATAATTAAATTTTATAGTATTATTTAGTTAAGTGAAAATAATTCATAGGATTGTATACATAAAATATTAACTATGTAAAGGGAATATACCATATGTATACCATACCAACATGCAAATCATTGTAAGTCCTAATTAAAGCCAGTAATTGTTTTCTCTGCATAAGTTTATACATGATATTTGTGTAATGCTTTTTATCACTGTATATAAAGAACATATATCTAAATTCAGAAATAAACACAATTATATTAAAGATTTTAGACAGAAGAAAGGTGAGTTGATTTTGGAAGAGCAAACCAATATGTGAAGTTCAGTAACTTTATGAGCAAGAAAATAAATTCAATATGATCTGTGTAAGATTTTTAAATGGGTTGAAGCTCATTTCAATGGATCTTTGAAGGTAAAATGTTGGAGCAGTGTTTTAACATTTTCTCCCACGACACTGATAATGATCTCACAAAGTTGTTTATAATCATTTTATTGCATTCATCAGCTGAGACTAATTATAACTCAGATGAAAATCATCCTTGCAGAGTGCATTCTAAATATTAATAAACATAAATAATGCAAGTTTACTATTAAAGCAATTCAAAACAACAAACAGAACCCACAGGGAGTTCCTTAAAATTAATCTGGTTCCACATAAATTCTGTCTTAAAATGTTCAAAGCAACAATATCCCATATCACAGGATATATTAACTTTCTCCTTTCTTTTTGTTCTGTTTTCTAATTTTGTAGGACAAAGTAATAGATGTGAGTGGTTGGCAGGTCAGGAAGAGTTTAGTGGTAACTTCTAACAAGGAAAATAGAATAACTTAAATATGAATTGGCTAAGAAAGAACTGAGAACAAGCTCCTCTTGTTGCTTTGCTTTTCTAAAATTCTGGAATGTTATTCATACCTTTTATCTTCATTTCCTGGACTGTCAAAAATCGCAGCTATTGAGGATATGGAAATGTATTTGTAACTTCAAATATCTATTTTAAATAAATGGCCTTCAAATCTCAGATAAATTGACACATTCGATTTTAAAACTTGTAGCTTTTAACAGTATCGCTATTGAATTTTAAGGGGTCTTATTTCGATTGTTTCAGAATGAAAATATATCACACAAGCAAAATGATTAGCTTTACGACCTTGACAAATTAATTAACATTTTATAGTTGCCATCTGATCATTGATGATAAGTTTTTCTCCTTCACAAAATTGTTATTAGCATGAAATGAGATATGATTTGTAAAACACAGAACACAAACTCTATTAATGTCTATCCCTATTATTACTGTCATGTTTCCTTCCTGGTTCTGCATGCCATTACAGTTTATTGCCATTCCTTTCCTGTTACTGGACTCCTTGAATTTGAAGAGATGTGTCAATACCAATTTTAACTCTGCCACTTAATATGTGGTCTCAGTTTTCTCAATCTCACTTTTCATGTGTTAAATGGCATTAGCAGTACCTGAGGTAACCTATAGTCAGCTATAGCCACTCCAAATACATGGGAGAGGAAAAAAATAAAACAGACATGTGAAAATACTTGTAAAGTCTAAAATGCTATTCAGAGAGTAACTCAGGTTATAAAGCTGCACATTTGTGCTAATTCTGAAATTATACAATGTCAAAAACTTTAGTTACAATCTGGCATACAATGAGCAAGTGCTTCCAAACATATATAAAGATAACTTCTAGAATTTTGTGGTGATTGAGCGTGTTTATTTAAAAAGACACAAATTAAAAAAGAAAACCATGATGCTTTTTCAAGGTTTCCCTTTTGTCATTCAGAACACTTGGTGTTCTGTAGACAAAATTTATGTTTCCTTGGATAATGTCAAAAAGTTTGTTTTCATTAAGAGATTTTTAATCAACCAAATACAAGAAATCTTAACACTCTACTTTGTTGTTTTTTTTCCCCCACAAACCTTCTTATCATAATTTCTAACATGACTTTAGTAAAGATCTTTCATTTCTTCCCTCTCTATAAAAGAAATGTTTTATTTAAAAAAAAGAAAAACCTATTTAGTAAATATGACTACAGTCATACCATGTGAAAGTTAAAAGCGTATCAAGTTCAATGACGGTAATGAATAAAGAAATTCCCAAAACAGAAAGTTTGACTTAAAACATTTGCTGCATTTTAATGCTTTAGATTAAAGATGCAAGTGGTAAACTCTCAGCAAACTTCCAAATCACAAGGTCAGTAAGAACGGAGTTGCTAAAGGTCATATTTCAAGACAAGAGGAGAAATATCTAGATTCAGTGTTTATATATTTGGTTAAATCATTTAGATTTGCATAGTAGAAAACAGAAGAGTGACCAATTTACATGATGATTTCATTTAATCATTAATGTCACTAAAATTCTGAAGGTGTTGTTATCCTTTTTCATATTTGCAGATTTTTCTGCTGACTCTGGATTGATATGGTGGAATGAACATCTCTATAAACAGTTCATATTGAGAACAAGTTTCCCATAAGTGGTGAAATTGAAAAATTTTGTCTTTAGTCCCTTCAGATCCAGACAATTGTACAGGCAAATTAAATCAAAACTTAAAGGAACAGATCAACTATGTTCTGTAGAAAGTCTTCTTTGAAATATAAGGCTCCCAAACTCATATGATAAACTCTAAAATAAGTTTGATGGTCAAACTGGACAAGAATAATATAATAAAAGAAAACTGGAGTCAGTCTCATTGATGAACATAATTACTAAGATCTTTGGTGGTAAAAACAATACATGATGATGAAGTAAATTGTAGCATAGGAAGGCAAGGCTTAAGTGATTTAGTTCACAGCATTAACATCTTCCAGAAGGAAAATGCTAATGCTCTTCTCAAATTGCTGCATTTTCTTCATCATTACCTTTCTTTTCTTCCCTGTCCTCCTTTTCTCTTCCCTCTAACCTCTGCTCCAACCTCTAACAAATACTTAATTTCTCATATGCCTAAATTAATTTAGCCTTCTGTCTCAGAGTAAAGGTATCTCAAAAAACTTATTCAGACTTATGTGTCACATTCATAGAAACATTTATGTTAGAGACTATATATGGGATTAAGGCAGCCAGTGCCATGAGTTAAAGAGCCATAGATAGTAGTACAAGAACCACTTTGGATTTGGAATGGGGGTGATTGACTTTGTATCTATTTAAGCTCATCTCTGAGCTCACCACAACTCTCCCCATGGGAAAGGTGATGGGCGACCTTACTATTACACGCAAGCTGAGTTGCTCTTTGCTGCTGATTACCTTTGACTCCAGAACATGATAACTTCTCCTCTTTGACTTCCACCACATGATGCAGTGTTGATGTGCGTCTTTCACCCCTTAGCTAGTAATGAATGATAAAATCATTTGGTCTTATCCTTTAATCTGCCCTTAGGATATGCCTTTCAACTTTTTTTTCATGCAAAAGACTCTTCTTCAATACACACCAAAGGATTACTTGTCATGCTCTGGATCAAAAATTCAATACCCAGGGATAATTCCTTCTAATAAATGTATCCCTCATCTTCATTTATATGGAACTTCAAAAAATAGTCATTTTCATCATTATTATATTTATGTAATAACTCTACTCCACCATTACATCTACTAAAAGCACTTAGAAATTAAAATACAGTAAGAGGGACGACTGGGTGGCTCCGTGGTTGAGCATCTGTCTTTGGCTCAGGTCGTGATCCAGGGGTCCTGGGACTGAGTCCCGCATCAGGCTCCTCACAGGGAGCCTGCTGCTCTCTCTACCTCTCTCTCTGAGTCTCTCATGAATAAATAAATAAAATCTTTAAAAATAAAAATAAAATAAAATACAGTAAGAGTAGGACATTTAGGAGCGTATGGGTGGCTCAATCAGTCTCAGGGTCCTGGAATCCAGCCCCCTTTCAGACTCCCTGCTCTGTGGTGATTCTGCTTCTCTCTCTCACTCTGCCCCTCCCCTTCACTCATGCTCTTTTTCAAATAAATAAAGTCTTAAAAAAAAAAGAATAGGACATTAATAAGTTTAAAAATGAGTCGGTGAAGGTAGATGCTGTCAAATATTTGGAATGACTAAAATCAGGCATTAAATTTAGCAACCAAGGCAAAATGGGAATTTATGAGATATAATTTTCTACCCCCACCCCCACCCAATGTATGGCTTTCCATACATGAAAGCCATAGTAATACAAAAGAATAGAAGATAGTCTAAAATAAATACATTTCTATTGCTCCCATCTTTTTGAAAAAGAGATATAAAAGAATATACGCACAGTGATTTTCCTCTAGATAGAGAAAATAAAGGAAGGCTAATACAATCATTCCTACATTTCCATCATTCTATTCTGCCCAACAATAAGGAAATATTGTATTGAAGGTACATTTGCCAATTTATAATATTTTGAACTTAAATGTCAGCATGTAATTTTCCTAAAATTTCCTAACACAAAGATAATGAAGCTGGAAAATACTTGAGAGATAATTTCTCTTGGGTTGAACAGTTCAGAACAGATAGTTATCTTTCTTTTTTGTAAGAATTTACATAACTATCTATGATGATTTTATAACCTTGGGTGGTCAAGAATGAGCTAAACCCTATCTGCTCTCATTTAACAGAAAAAAAAAGTGCAAAAATAAACCAAAAAGGCTAAAATATCAAAATGTTCTGTTAGATAATATTTGAAACATTTTAACAAAGCATTTTGTGTTTTGGTGTAGATATGATGAAAGCCTAATTTTCTCAAATGCAATGAGGTACTCTACAGTTCCTAAAATATTTCATGGATTTTGTTTAAAATATATATAAGAAATTAGTAATTTAAAAAAATAATTTTCATGCTCAGGGCCTTCATAGAGGGATTAATATGTAAACATCAATTTTGACAATCCAAAAGAAGAATAACACATATAATGCATATGCTGAACTCTTTTTTTTTTTTTTCTCCATGTGCTTGTGAAATCTTGAGTTGATAGAGCCCTGTAGGATAAAAATGTGGATACCTTGGTCTGCAGCCTCTCCTTTTCATTATAGGAAGGTGTATAGTTTTTCCACAAAGTAGAATAGAAATAATGGAGTTTAACTTCTGCGGCCAACTTATAAAAAGCAATGTAGTTTTTTCCTGTGTATGTGTTTATGTGCACACATATAATTATTTATTAGTATTTTAAATCATTGCAATATTTTTTATGAGATTATATGTACATTTTCCACCTTGAAAGCATGAATAGAATACATGACTAATAATGACCAAAAGCCAAATTGCAAATTCTAAGCACTTCTTCTCCTTCTACATAATTTTCTTTTCTCTCTCTTTCTCTCTCTTTTTCCCTCCATAAATGATGGTTAAATGATCTTGAAATTGGGTTTGAATAGCACTAAAAATAATCACAATTACCCAGGTACTTAGTACTCATATTTCAAACCAGATTTTATTTTTCATTCTTCCCATTTCCAAAGTTTCTGCAGAAAATTTATTCACATTTTTTATTGGAATTTCTGGATTTTGTGCCTAGCTTGATGAAATAAAATAGCAGAATTTATCTGTTTAAATGGGCTCTTTACTTTTAATTGTGAATTTAAAACATAATAAGAAAATTTATTCTAATGCTTGACAAATCTTTTTTTTTTTTAAAGATTTTATTTATTTGAGAGAGAGTGAGTGAGAGAGAGCATGAGAAGGGGAAAGGTCAGAGGGAGAAGTCAACTCCCCACTGAGCAAGGAGCCTGAAGCCCGGCTCAATCCCAAGACTCTGGGCTCTTGATCTGAAGTCTAAGGCAGATGCTAACTGCCTGAAGCACCCAGGCACCTCTAGTGCTTGACAAATCTCAATGAGTGTTACAAACTTGGGCCTAAATGAATAGATTAAAGAAAAAGTATGTCTTCCCTACTCCAAACTTTTATTAATATTAACCATTTTTTGACTTTATTCTTCTATATTTTCATAATTAGGAAAAACCTAGATTATTCATTCGAGGCATGCTAAGTCTTGTTTTATAAAATGTTGTGTTTTTAAGGACAGTTACTCATCTTTTTTCATAGAATCAGGAAGATGTGACTTGGAAGGAAACATGTAGATACTCTTACAGTATTTTCATTTCGTTGGGAAAGCCACAAGCACAAGTTGCATGGTTGGCTGTGACGATGTGAACCTGAGAGTTGGTTCCTAACCCACCAGTTGGGTGATTTTTCCATTAACTTATTTTCTCATTTTTCCAACTGAATTCAATTTTGACAAAAATTCTTCATAGTTTCCTCGCCGTGCCTTTTTTATAAAGACTCGAGTAGAAAATCAAACCAAACCTCCCAAGAAAAAATAAACAATCAAATGAACAAAACAAATTAACAGGCAAATTAATCGTAAACATGTCCACAAAACAGAATAAAGAGGATTAAAGGGGGGGGGGAACCCAACAACATTAAACTTCTGCCTTATTTTTCTTTGAAGAGGATTAAATTTTCTACAGAAAACTGAGTGTGATAGATTATTTTTTTAAAGTGCTGTATGGCCTTGGTTCTGCTGTAAAATTCTCAGTGATCTGTAGAATTAAATGCTTGTTTGGAGGCTGACTTTTGATCATCTGTAAAACTTGTGTGGGAACCAAATCAGTCACAAGATCCCTTTCAACTCCAAAAATCTTATTAAAATAAACAAATAACCAAAAAAGAAACCCACATTTTTTTTTCAATATGGTCTGTCAAGTAGTTGTCAAATGGACAGCTACAAAATGTCACTTCCTAAATATTACAGCAATGGTTGCTTTAAGAAGCATCACTTGTAGGAGGTTGCACAAAGAAAGCAAATGCCAGCACAACTTCATGTTGAAAATTGAGTGATCATTAAATCAAAAAAAGAGATTTGGATAACGAACTTACTTTTAGATCTCAATCATTCATTCATAAATTTATTCTCGAAATTACACCTATCATTGACATTTTCTTTCTCTGTAAAATAAACTTGATATCTAATTAGAAATTTGACTATGCTCAGTAAACTTTAGCAAGCCTCATTTAAAATATCAGAGCTTATTATTATGCTCAGTATATTTTAATACTTTTTGAGATGTCAATGGAATCTCGCTCAAGAGACAGGATCCTGCCTAAAGTTGCATAGTGAAAATATGGTCACAACATTGGTTTCTTGACATACATTCCTTTAAACAATTATTTAAATTCTAAACGGTCTCTCAGATTTCAGTTAAGCTTTAAACTGAAAATGAAAATAAAACTTGTAGTGTGGACGGATGGGTGATAGAAACTGAGTGGCTAATTTCATTAGTACCTAGTGCTGTATGTTCCTGGGCGATTCAGTAAAAAACAAATAGATTTGCAAAACAATACCATTTAATTTAAAATTTAATTTTCCTCTAAATTTCTGTTTGGAAGTCTAAGCATTACTAATTTACGTGAAAAAAGGTAGCAGGACAACTGTTTTCTTCCTAAATCCAGGCCCCCCCACCCCCACCCCCACCCCCACCCCCGCTTTCTCTGCATGTACTAAAAAGCCTCTACTGGTACCAATTTCTACCTTTACATAGATCTTCTAGGTTGCATTTTACCAATTTACTTTCCATTAATCTTTATGTAGTAACAAATTGGCAGGATGACAAATAAACAGGCAAAGAGGAGAGAATGCCAAAATGTTTTCATTCCACTACTAAGCAGTAAAAAAGAGGAAGACACCACTTTCATCTTTTTGATATGAATACTTCATTTTCACTCCTAGAATGAGAGAATACATTCTGCTTTATTTGGAAAAAAAAAAAAAAAAGTTTCCCTGAGGTGTAAAAGAATTGTAGATAAAGGAAAATACATTGCACTCCATAGCACTTACAGCTAGTTCACTCTAGCTACTTCTTCTTCTAAAACTGGTTTTCCAAAAATCTAAAGTAAATTTACTGAAAGCCAGGACTATTCTTTTGGTACAGAAAACATATCTAATTTATTAACTTTTTTTTTTTACATTCTTAATTAGTATTTTTTTCTAAGAAAGGTCACAAAATGAGTTACATTGTAAATATTTCCAAGGTTTGGAAGAATGGTGACTTATTTTGGGATTGTAAAATGAAATGGCCTACATTTGAGTGTATGGTTAAGTTTGAATTGGTTATCAGATTACTGTAATATTTTTAAAGTGTTAGGATTATGAAATTTGTATTAATGTGATGCATCATGTATCTCTTTATTGTAATTTCCAAGATATCAGAATGGGTCAGGTTCATGGTTCTTTTCTGTTTTATTATCTAACCCTTCTTATGACCTAAGATAACATAAAATTACGTATAATATAAAAGTATTCCATATATTATGTGTGTGTGTGTGTGTGTGTGTGTGTGTGTGTGTGTGTGTGTAATCCGCAAAACAGTAGAAATCCACAGACCAAAGGTTAGTTTCCCCTTTTCTCCTGTAGGAGACAGTTTGCCCAAACAGATTTTACAAAATGGGAATTGGAAGTACACTACATTGCCTCTGCATTTGCTCCTGAGTTGAGCATGCTTGCTTCTTTGCCATGGGCCACCAGTCTCATCACAGATCAAGAACATGGCTTGACATACTTGGGCTGCTCTCCATAGAAAGAGATTTTTCTTTAATAGAAATATTATTTTTCTTAATATTCCTCATATGCCTACCTTGCAGGAAAACATACACACCTATTCACATAATTCGTTCATCTCCAAATCCATCCTTCAGAGTACATTAACCAAATAGGTGTTTTTTTAGTCTAGAATAAAAATCCTACAGGACTCCACAGGATATTAGATGTTGAAAGGTTTTCACAATAGTCTAGGAAGAATAAAGATATAGTAATTCTGGTCATCTTTCTATTTTTCTCAGAAATATGAATAGTGAATATACTTTTTTTTTACCCCCTGTTTGTCATTGGGTATCATTTGTTTTCTAAGTATATAGTTGGTTTAAATCACACTGTATAAATCACATTTATACATATAACACACACATACATACACACAAATACATAAATCTCATGGATAAAAACAAGTTCTCAGAGACACTTTAAATCATAGTGCAAGGCAGCCCGGGTGTCTCAGTGGTTGAGTGTCTGCCTTTGGCTCAGGTCATGGTCCTGGGGTCCTGGGATCAAGTCTTGCATCGGGCTCCCTGAGGGGAGCCTGCTTCTCCCTCTGCCTGTGTCTCTGCCTCTCTGTCTCTGTCTCTCTCTCTCTCCCCCCACCCTGTGTCTCTCATAAATAAATAAATAAAATCTTTAAAAATAAATAAATAAATAAATAAATATGCAAAGGACCAAGCTATTTGTGAACTGTAAAGATGTTTTCTTTAACTTCATATAATTTCTTAATAAATAAAAGTTTACAAATCAGGAAATTCCACATAAAGTTCAGGATACTGACAATTATTAAAGTTTATACTATCTTGCTACATTGGGATGGCATCCCGAAATGGCAACAGTAGGATGAATCTGATTAGTGGTGCACCCTTTCGATTGAGCATAAGCTCTCCATCTTGACATTCTCTCTATCACACACACAATGTATGTATATGCCCTTACAGCCAGCCACTTGTCACTTTTTTACCTTCCAGGATCCTAAAATACGTGTTTGTAATTGTGTTAGAGTTCTCCAGAGAAACAGAATTAATAACATGTACAAATATATACTTATATACACATATATGTATGTGTATGTGTGTGTGTGCATGTGTATATATATAAATGGCCCATGCAATCATGTAGGCCTCCATAATTGCATATATTATATATATTATATATATATATAATCTCCCATTTGCAATCTGGAGACCCAGGAGAGCCTGTAGTATAGTTTTAATCCAAGGCCTAAGGTATGAGAACCAGAAATGATGGTGTAAGTTCCAGTCCAAGTGGAGAAGATTGATGTCTCAGCTTGAAACCAGTCAGATAGAGAAAGCAAATTTTCCATTACCTCTTTTTTGTTCTATTCAGATCTCCAGTAGAACATATGAGGCCCATTCACATTGGGGAGGACAACCTGTTTTATTTAGTGTACCAATTCAAAGATTAATTGTATCCAGAAACACTCTTGATCCACAGGCAGAATAATGTTTGACCAATATCTGGGCAACCAGTGGCCCCAAGCTAACATATTAAATTAACCACCCCAAGTCCACATCTTGTTAACTTGACACTCATACACATATCTTTAAACCACTCTTAATTTCCAGTAAAGACAATGATAAGGTCATAATTCCACCTCACTTGATACAGCTATGTTTTGTCCAAAGAAAAACACACTAACCCCATTCCCAGAAGAGGGGATAAAGTCCTCAAGTAAATTTATTCTCCTTAACTTAAATGTTATAACATCCCCAAACTTAAATACTATGATATAAAATGTATAATACGTAAATATTTTAAGTCAGCACATAATATCATTAAATTATTAATTATGAAAATAAGTCAGTGCATCTTATGTTATATGATAAGGGAATAAAACAGGGAGGAAAAACAAAGATACCTGCTTAATATATGTCACTACAGTATATACTAATAAGATATGCCCCTATGTATTATACAATATTAACATATTATATTGTTGGTTATATTAATGCATGATTAATATAAATCATATATATTAAAATATATAGGAAAACATTCATAACAAAATAAGGACAAGAATTTGACAATTACTGTACGAATTTCCATAACTGGGCACGTAATTGTATCTGGTATTTATAATGACTTCTTCTACTACCCATTCTGCATCTTCTTTGCTTTCAGGAAGCCCTTTAGCTGCTCCTTGGTTCTTTACCAAGCAAAGTGACCTAAACCTTCATTTTTGAAGGATTTGTGCCAGTGATAGTCCTGCCTGGCCTGAGTCGTTATTTTGGTTTTTGTTTGTTTGTTTGTTTGTTTTTTCCTTGTTTTTTTTTTTTATACCTTTTTTACCTCAATCAGTGGGCATGGTAATATTAAGAGACACCCTAAGGGGGGCTCCTATATTCCTTACTTTCATTGTGGAGTGGCAGTCCAGTTTCCCCAGGGTGCTCTGGATTACCCCATCCTGCACTTGACTTCTCTCTTTGCTTGTTTAGTCAGAGGCCTGAGCAACCTAAAGTGGACAGACAGCAGTCTTAATTTCCAGTTCAACAGACTAACTGTTTTTTCTCCTGGTGGAAGTAGCCTTCTATTTGGAACTCTGTCCTCTAGGCCAACAGAGCAAAGGTCGTGGGAACAGGAAGTAAACATTTTGTTAGCGGGTCACTAGGAGTGATGATAGTAAGTGATGACACTCGCATTTCCACTCCTTGATTCCTGGACCCATGAATCCTGGCTATGGGATAAACAACAGCATGTATTGGACTCTCATTCAGAGACTCTCATATGCAGCTTTCTGAAGAAAATTGCTGTAGCCTACAAAGTATTCCCATGTAGCTGGGGCTGTAACTGAGTCTTCAAAAGGTCATTCCAAACTTCTATTAAGCCAGCTGTTTCAGGTTGATAAAATAAATGAATTTCATGAGCATGAGCCAAAGCCAGACTTCTTTTACTATGATGTAAGTTCTTTGATCAGAAGCAATGCTGTGTGGAGTACCATGACAGAAGCATTCTGTAAGTCCATGGATAGTAGTTTTAGCAGAAGCACTGCATGTAGGGAAGGAAAATCCAAATCCAGAGTAAAAGTGTCTATCTTAATTAGCAGTAATCACGCCTCGGATAAACCTCATTGGCTATGATACTGCCACCGTGCAAAGCTTAAAAAGTGTCTATTTTACTAAGACCAAAATTCTCCCATTCTGTAATGGAAGCAGTCTAATGTAATCAGCCTGCCACCAGATAGGAGAATGACCACTCTGGAGAATGGTGTCATATTGGAGACTCAGTGTTGGTTGGTCTCTGTCCTGGCAGTTTGGGCACTCAGCAGAGGCTGCAGCCAGGTTGGCCTTATTAAGTTGAAATTCAGGTTGTTGAGCCCATGCATAAACTTCCATCTATGCCATCATGGCCAACTTGAGATCACTGGGCAATGATAGGAGTGGCAGACAAAATGACCTATTTTGTCTACTTATTGAAATTTATCTCAGCTAAGATCACCATTTGACCATTCACAAAGGACACAAATATCTTCACATTTTCTTGCCAATGCAGCAAGGTCTGTCTACATACCTCTTCCTCAGATTTTCTTGTCACTGGTTTTCCAGGCATGTTCCTTCTAGGCCCCTGACCTTTCAGCCAAACCATTTCCCATGGCCTATAAATTAGTCTATAATCACCTATCTCGTCATGTCTCCTTCCCAGTAGTCCACAACCAAGTGTACCACTCCAAGTTCTGCCCACTGAGAGAATTACCTTTTGCTCCTGTCATTCATTGTTGTCCCAGAAAGCTATAGCGCTCACTGCAGTCGTCCAACATTATAAAGTGGTGTCTACCTATCCTGTAATGTCATTTGTAAACCAGACCTGAATCTTCTCTTCCTCTGTCAACTGGTCATAGGAAACACCCCATCACAGCATAGGTACAGGCCAGAAGAGAAGAGGCAGTGTAGCAAGATGGTATCTATGGGCATTTGGGGCATTTCATGTAACTTACTTGCACCTTCAGAACCTACTTGTGTTGAATCCTATATGTATCACTCCCATTTGATGATGCAGTTTTGTTGTGCACACCCTACTGGATGGCTTGGAGGGACAGGTAGCAGTACCCACTACATAACAGGAAGCTTAAGTCACATGGTAACTTAGTGGCTTTTTGTTCAAGCATTCTGTCTCTATTGAAGCCCAGTAGCTGGCCAATAGCTGTTTCTCAATTGGAAAATATTTGTGTAGGATGGTAGGGCTTGCTCTAAAACACTGATGGTCTGTGTTATGAGTCACCTGTAGGGGTTTACCTAAGGCTTCAAAAAGCATCCCTATCGCCACTAAAACTTCAAGCACCATTGGATCCGGATCATATGTCGATCATATGGCCCAAGTGGCAGAAGCAGCTTTCACAGCAGTTTGTATATGTTTCAGAGCCTTCTCCTTTTCTGAGCATCACTCAAAAGCAGTTGCTTTTCACATCACTGGTAATTGATCCAGAATAACATTCAAATAAGGACTAGTTGCCTTCAAAATCCAGAGTGCCAGTAAGTATGGTACCTCTTTTTTATTGTCAGGGGGGTCAGATGCAACAACCTATTCTTCACCATAGAAGGAATACCTTGACATCCCCCATGTGAGAGGGATCAAATCAATGGATCTGAGCAGTGGTGTACTCTCTTGACTGAACTTAAGCTCTCCATTTTACACCTTTTCTACCATTCACATGATGTACATGTATGGCATTCCAACCAGCAACTTGTCTCTTTTAACTTCGAGGTACTTAGAACATATGTTTGCAGTCAGGTCTTAATCTATAAGGAAAATAAAATCTTCTTATCTGCACCATAATTGGTATATTGACTTTTCCACGGTGAAATTAATCCTTTGCATCATTCCGTAATTAGGTTCTCTCTTTCTTTTCCCTGTCCATCTATGCCTAGACCAAGCGATAATAGTGCCTTTACTAAGGGAGACTCCTGGGCAGCCCGGGTGGCTCAGCAGTTTAGCACCGCCTTCAGCCCAGGGTCTGATTCTGGAGACCCTGGATCAATCAAGTCCCGCACCTGCAGGACCCTGCATGGAGCCTGCTTCTCCCTCTGCCTATGTCTCTACCTCTGTGTGTGTGTGTGTGTGTGTGTCTCTTATGAATAAATAAATAAATAAAATCTTTAAAAAATAAAAACTAAGGGAGACTCCTTTTAATTGTTATACCCTAAAACTACAAGAAAGCTGCAGTTTTGAAATGACTTCTTTTAAACTTGATTTGAGTCTTAGATAAGTCCACTCTCTTGTAGAAATCCTCTTCATATTTGCGGGGAAAGAGGAGCAAATTTCTTTAATTCTTCTATTTATACATACTCAAGTAAGTTGCCTCATAAATGTAATTCATTTTGCTTACCTCAGTAGCAATGATTATGAAGAATATGCTTTAAAGTTTTTTAAGCTTTATCTAAATGTAATTATACTCTCTGTAAAGAGATACCAGGACTAACAGGACCTTTGTTTTTATATCATACTTTTCAGAATTGTAGTACCAGTCAGAATAAAGGGTGAACGTAATTACTCATGTTAGATTTGAATTATGAAAGCTGAATACATGGATGCAAAGAAGACAGGGAAGAGAAAGTGATGTAAGGCACGTAGTAGGGCAGCCTTAGTGCCTCAGCAGTTTAGCGCCTGTCTTTGGCCTGGGGTGTGATCCTGGAGACCTGGGATTGAGTCCCATGTCGGGTTCCCAGCATGGAGCCTGCTTCTCCCTCTGCCTGTGTCTCTGCCTTTCTCTCTCTCTCTCTCTCTCTGTCTCTCATGAATAAATAAATAAAATATTTTTTTAAAGAAACAAAGGCAGGTAGTAGGAGCATGTGCACAGGCATCATGATGTGAAAGGGTATGTTGTGTCTGGAAGAGAAAGTACTTCAATAATGACTAATGTAAATGGTAACGGAAGAGTGATGGGTGAATGTTCAGTGAGGAAACAGAGGGTCCAGAGGTATAGCTGCTATTAAAATAATCCTAGCATGTTTTGCTGAGGATACAAAACACTGTCTTTAAAGCTTGCTGGTAATGGTTGGCCAAATGGGTTTATGGAGTAGTAACATAATACAAATTGTGTTAAAACAAGTATACTCCATGAGCAATATGTATATTAGACACTGCAGAAGAAGACACCAGGATTCATGACATAGAGTAATGAATCTATTTGAATATTTCAGACAAGAATGATAAATATGTTGTATAAGGATTTAGGAATGGGAACGAAGTGTACAAGAGAGATTCAACAGTGTTTTATAGTTAAAATTTGCTCACTGGATATGAAAAGCTTAGAAGTGGCAAACAGAACTGATCAACTAGATGACACAGGGAGGATGAGTTAAAAAAATAACTTGAGCCAGTGTATGGACAGGATTATCACTGAAATAAGATCTATTTTAAAGCCCACACATGCACATCCAAACACACATACACACACACACACATACACACGTGCACACACACAATCTCACACACAAGTATGGCATCTTTCTTTCTAAAAAAACTTTATTTGATTCTTTAATTAATCAATCCCTCTTTATTAAAAGAATGACCCTATCCTATTCCAAAAGATACTAGGAATTTGTCTCAGAATTGCTTTGGCACACAGATGAATTGTTCCACCTAAATTACCAGTTTATTCAATGGCTGCTTTTACCTCCAACCTTTGCCTACCTTTCTCATTTTGAGGTTAAATTGAGCTGAAAGTTTTCACTGACCAGTGAATACATGTTGAGAAATTGAGTGACATCCTTTCAGTTACATAGAAACTCTAAATCAGAGTTAAAGAAAGCAGTCTTTTGAATCATCAGAGTCACTGACAACATATCCACATCTTATTTTATCATCAAAAAACCATTCTTTGGTTCTCTCTTATTGACTGCATTCTGCATAGTAGAGGCAAAAAGCCATTTATGACTATGGAGGAAATACTTAGATGAGAATGAAGTCCTTCATGGAAAAAATGTGTATTATATCCACATGAAAATAATGAGTTGATAATAAAAAAGAGAAGTTGAGAGCCCCAAAGCATCAAAGGGTCTGCCTTCAATCTAGGAATTGTGCCCATAGTGATGGCAATGAAAACTGGGGTGGTGCTTGGGATTTCCCAAGGAGATAACCATACAAAAAAGAGAGAAGCCCACTAGGGGTGAGCCCGTGTGTTTCAAGCTTTAAAAGAATATTATTATAAAGGGATGAGGATAATTTTAAGGTGATTAAAGATGGAAAGGAAAACAGGTATCCCAAAAAACTAAGAAGGAGAGAATTTCAGTGGACAAGTGATGCATGATAACACATGGAGCTAAAAGAAGATGAGTTCTTTAAATGATCCACCAAACATGCCAACTGGAGACCTTACTAGTCCAAAGATGACTTGTGTAGGGAAAGCCTTTTGAAGATATCTTTGAGAGCAGTCTTTGCATTTCCAAACTCTCTCATCTAATACGTTGCTGTGGAAATGAGTTACGTGGATTATAAAATCATAAAAGTTTATGCAAAGTAAGTTAGGAAATCCCTTATAAAATCTGATGTAGAGGCACCGGGTGGCTCAGTTGTTTACACATCTGCCTTTGCTCAGGTCATGATCCCAGGGTCCTGGGATCCAGTCCCGCATCAGGCTCCCTGCTCAGTGGGGAGTCTGCTTCCTCCTCTCCCTCTGCCTGCTGCTGCTCCCACTTGTGCTCTCTCTCTCAAATAAATAAATAAAGTTTGACATAAACCTTTACCCAATCATCCAGTAATTTCGCTCCTAACAATTTATCCAAGTAACATAAAAACATGCTTTCACACACAACAACAACAACAACAAAAACGTGGTCGCACACATTCATAGTAGCTTTATTCGTAATAGCTAAAACTGAGAGCAGCCCCCGTGTCTGTCAACTGGAGAGTGGATAAACTGTGGTATATTTATACAACAGAGTGATAATACTCAGTCATTGATAGGGGTACTGAGACAGGCAACAGCATGACTGAATCTCAAAAACATTACATGAAGTGAAAATAGCCAGACACAAAAGAGCAGCTATTGTGTGATTTCACATAGGTGAAGTTTAATACAAACTCACCTAAATGTTGGTCATAGAAATAAGTACAGTGTTGGTGTGTGAGAGCGTGAGGGATTGACTGGGAAGAGATACTGCTGCATTTTCTAAGGATGTAATTGTTCGATATTTTGGTAGGAATGTGGGTTATACAAGTATATGCATTTGTGAAAATCATGCAGTTGTATACTTAACATTTGATTGTATGTAAATTATTCTTTAATCAAAGGGATGAAGAAACCAAAGTGGAAGGGGAGAGTTCACATGGAAAATGATAATACAGAAGCTTACCTATTTGAGAAGGATAAAGAGAAATGTCTAGAGACGAGAGACAAGACGGATGTAGAATTGTTTTAAAATAGTGTGGAAAACTTGTACATATTCATATAAAAAAAGAACAATACTGGGAGAAATGTTAGTTTTAAAGAGAGAGTATTGATAGAGCAATATCCCACAGTAGGCAGAGGAAATTGGATTAAAGTTACCAAACATGTTTTACTTTTCTTCTCTGAAAGGCCACAAAAGAGACAGAGCAGACTCAGATTTAGGGACTTAGTCCAATTAATTTATAGTGGGTTACATAACCAGTCATGAGAACAGACTAAACATAAAAATTTCATTATTTGGGCCCCACGTTGTCCTCACAAGGATAAGAGTATCTCTTGGGCTCTGTAATTGACTTCTAACAAGGCAGATTATTTTGATCATGTTAGAGACATATCTGAAATGGACTCTACCCTGAACTACTGTCTTGGTAAGGACTAAGCAATGGCAATGCTCCTCTAAAATTGTTTTTATAGAGGAAAAGTCAAGCACTGCCAGAAGCTTTGCAAGAATTACAGTGGATTATAAAGCCTGATACAAACCAAAATTGCCAGATGCATTTGGAAAGAGCTGACAGATCAGAATATGAAATGTTAACTCAAGCATGAACACTTTTCATCTGAGTTTAATGAAAAAACACTGAGTATCTGTGAAACAACAGAAAATAAATGGTAAATACCTCGACAATCAGTGAAACATTTTGGCAAAGTGACTTCACTTTGCCATTAATTTTGGACTCTAATAGAATATGTTGGCCAGAATTATTAGGAACAAACGAATGGGTAAAAAGCAATCCATGTATGTTTGTGCAGTGCTATTAGGAATTTGAGAATGTCTGAGAATGATTAGAAAATCTTAAAGAACAATACTGGTTTAAATAATGACAAACAGTCCAATGCTCCAAAAACAAAGCTCCGAAGTGGCTTCACTGAAAATTACTTATATTTGAAACTATGGATTAAGAAACTTCAGTAAATAAACCAAATGGAAACCATCTGAGAGGAGAATGACAGAAATAGGAAATACCCTCAAAATCACCCCACAAAAATATAGTAGGAAAAAAACTCACATGCTTATATTATGCATTTGGTCTCATTGGGAATAAATCTCTCCATATTGTTTAAAAACTCTGGCTGTGTTACTGTGTAAAATTTCATTTTTTAATAAGTACCTATTTAAATTTTATTATTATTTATTGTTATTATTTTAAATTCTCCCATTTTCTCCCAATAAAATAAACTTATTAAAATTCTGTCAAATATTTGATTCTATTTTTTTTCCTATTGTTTGTGACCTATCAAGCAGTTTTTTTTTTTTTAATTTTTATTTATTTATGATAGTCAAACAGAGAGAGAGAGAGAGGCAGAGACACAGGCAGAGGGAGAAGCAGGCTCCATGCACCGGGAGCCCGACGTGGGACTCGATCCCGGGTCTCCAGGATCGCGCCCTGGGCCAAAGGCAGGCACTAAACCGCTGTGCCACCCAGGGTTCCCTATCAAGCAGTTTTTTAAAAATGGATATAAATAATACAAAGACACAGGATTTTCATTATTTTTTAATAGAGGATACTACAGTATATAAACAGCATATCTTTCCCAAGCCACCATGAATCTAGGGGAGGTTGTCTTAGTTTGCCATAACATAATACTAAAGACTGGGAGGTTTAAATCACAGAAATTTATTTCTGAAAGTTCTAAAGTTTCGAATACAAGAGCAAAGTGTCAGAAAGTTTGGATTCTCCTAAAGCCTGTCTTCTTGGCTTGCAGATAGCCATCTTCTCTCTGTGGCCTCACGTGGTATTTTATCTATATGAGTGATCCCTGATGTTCTTTGTTCTTCTTGTGTTCATAAGGAAACCAGTCCTACTGGGTTAGGGTCCCACTCTTATGTTTTCATTTAACCTTGATACCCTTTTATAGGCTCTATTCCTAAATGCACAAGCAATGGGGATTAGGGCTTCTACAGATGAATTGTGAGGGGTGACATAATTTAGTCTGTAACAGGGATCCAATCTTGGGGGCCCTATAAGATGAACAACTGGACTAACAATAGTTAACTATTTCCAGTCACCATTAAGGAAGAGTTATTTCATCCAACTAATATTGAGATAAGACCTCAGTTCCTAGACTTGAAGGATTAGCCAGTGTGCCTCCATTTCATCCCTAACCCCATCTCATCCCTAACCCCATGAAAATAGATCATGTCAGATTATCTATTTCTCCTCCTAGAGAGCTGACCTTTGTGATTTCTCCAGATGAGATTATATGAAAATGAACTTTCACAACTTAAGTGCCTCCTAATTAGAGAAGGAGATTCTCATAAAGCAAGAAAGCCAGCCCTACATGTTTTGCCTTGTTGCCTTTTGAACTGTAGGCTCCTAATAAGATTGGGGGTGTCTTATGACTGTGATATTGGGGGGTCAGGGGAGATTCAATCAGGCTGATTTTTTTTATTAGGTTTAGGCTGGTTTTTGTTTTGTCTTTGTAGCAGATGAGCACAGATACTCTGCGTGTTCCAACCTCCTGAACAATTAGCAAGACCAACCCAATTGAAGAAGGGCAGGGGAGAGAAGGAAGGAAAAATTCCAGATTAGTCTGGCTTGAGATCTGAATGGAAGGTGAAATGAATCGTAGTCTTTGAGAAGGTTGGCTCTAAAGCACGGTGTTTTTCAGTCTCGGCACTGGTGACATCTTGGGCCAGATAATAGTGTGTTGTGGAGAGCCTGTTCTATGCATTCTAGGATATTTAGCAGCATGCCTGGTTTCTACTCACCAAGTGCCAGTGGCATTTTCTGTCATGACAACTAAAAATGTCTCTAGACATTGCTAAATATCCCTTTGGGAACAAAATTGCCCCTAGTTGAGAACCAATGCTGTAAGGAAAGAAGAGAAATTGAGCAATATCACAAGAAGGGTGTAATGTCCTGTGAAGTGTTGTTTTTTCAAGTTGTTTTGTTTTGCTCTAGGATGGAAGATGCTTAGGCATTTTAAAGTTGGCTAAGTAACTTCTCATTATCCGTGGAAGGTTAACTGTATGTAATTATCTCTTTACTCTCCTGAAGCCTTGCCAAAATTACAGTGATAATAAAGGGTCAAAAGAGATACATACTAAGAATGACAAAGGAAAAAGAAGAGTAGACATGAACAGATGAGCAATTTAAATAGATTTTTATTTTTTAAGCCAGAAGGAGAGGGAGTGATCACTGAGCAGATCAGAGGAAACCATCACTTAAGTTCTCAAAGAAATATGACTAATTTATCATCAAAACACCAAAAAGATTAAAATTACCTCAGAAAGAATGTGTGATACAAAAAGATAAAAGTGTGAGAATTGATTAAAAGTTTGAATCTAGAGTGGTTGGATTTCGAGGTCCTCTTCCCACTTGTGCTTAACCACTTGCACTCAACCGGGGGGTTACTCCCTAAATTCCAACCTGAGGATGAGAGTCCTTCTCCTATGCCTGGAGCAAATGACTCAGTTGAAACAGCTCTAGCTTTGAACATATGAGGCTTAGCAGAAGGCTCAGATTTGCAAACACAGGGATACATAATAATATTCACACTCTATGTTGCAACCATAGTTACCTTCTTCATCCGACATCTAGGAATACTGTGTCTGGAATTTATCTCTTCAGGCAGAAGTTGGACAGTTACAATACTGATTTCGTTAGTCAAACTGTTGTAAACCTAGATTGAAAAATAATTAGTCAAAAACAATAGAAGTTGTTTCTCCCTTATGCAAATAGTTCAGAGGAGTCCAGAGTCACTGGTATGCTTTGTTCTACACAGTAAACCCAAAACACAAACTGATGCATTCTGACATCTCCAACATGTGGCTTCCAAGTTTGCTGTGGTCCCTGGCATCTTGACATAAGGGCAAAAACTATAGAGAGTACATTAGGACATTCTGTGAAGTTAGATGGGAAGTGGTACATATCATAGCTAGTGTCCCCTTATAATCACAGGGCCACACCTAGATCAAGAATGTGACATATGTAGTCTTGCTATGCATTTCCAGAAAGAATTGAAAACTAGTCTGCATAAAAAGATAGTTCTTCTTTCATCCTGATATTTTTTTAATCAATAAAAATAGTGAATGAATTATCACACAATTCATGCTATCATTGATTCATTTATTTATTTAGAAAATTGTCCTGAACTCGACCTATGTATCAGTTTCCATGGTGATTCATGGATGAACAGGTCACAATCCTGTTTTTATGGAACTTGTACTCTGTTGGAGGAGACAGAAAAATAAACAAGCAAACAAATATCATGCTTTCAGGTAGTATGTTCAAGAGAGAAAATAAAACAAGACCAAAGGATAAAGAAGGCCAAATTGAATAATTTTTTAGATAGGATCATCAGAAAGGCTGCCCTGTGGAAGGGACATTTGAGCAAAGATAGAGTGTAAAGGAGAGCATTGTGTGACTATTTGAACAAAGAAAACTTCAGAAAGAAGGAACAGCCAGTTTAGAATCCCTGAAGTAGAAATAAGAATGATGACTTTAAGGGATGAAAGAGCAAGAGAGAGAATGC
Organism: Canis lupus baileyi; assembly: GCF_048164855.1. Classification (NCBI taxonomy): domain Eukaryota; kingdom Metazoa; phylum Chordata; class Mammalia; order Carnivora; family Canidae; genus Canis; species Canis lupus. The sequence goes on from NC_132838.1 coordinate 85,241,982, forward strand.
TAAGACTGGCCAGTGGGTAAGCAAGGGATGCCTTCTTTTTTTTTTTTTTTTTTTTTTTTTATGATAGTCACAGAGAGAGAGAGAGAGAGGCAGAGACACAGGCAGAGGGAGAAGCAGGCTCCATGCACCGGGAGCCCAACGTGGGATTCGATCCCGGGTCTCCAGGATCGCGCCCTGGGCCAAAGGCAGGCACTAAACCGCTGCGCCACCCAGGGATCCCCAACTCATAAAGAATTTGACAGTCTAAATGTGTAGAGAACTACTAAAGGGTGTGAGCAGGTTGTGAAATGATCTGCTTTCTTTTGAAGAATAATTGTGGCTACTACAATAGGGCAAATGTAGGAAAAGTAGGGATAGAAGAGAATTTTGTAGTAATCCGGTCAAGATCTAACTGAGATTTGGACTGAAGCCCAAAGGTTTGGACTGAAATCCAAAGTCCAAAGAGGTATTGAGAAAAGTTTAGAATTCTCTTAATCTTTCAAGGTAGAGCTGTCAGGATTTACTCATGGATTTAGGGCAAGAAGGAAAGAGAAGAATCAAGAATGTGTACTGTAGGTTTATAGCCTGAACATCTAATCGGATAGAATCATATTTTACTAAAAAGGTAGAGACTAGAGAAATTTATTTTTTGTGGGAAATAGAGTGTTTGGCTAGGGGTAGAGATACAGGGTTGGAAGTCATTATCATACTGATAATAGGGGAAACCAAAGAACCCATAAATTTACAAAGGAAGGATTTACTTGGAGAGCAAAGACTTCATTCAGCTGGGACACTTTGGCATTCATTTTTGTTCAGAAGTGGTGGAGGAAGCTGCAATGTCAACTTCAAGGAAGATATAGGAGGCAGGAAGAAAACAAAAGCATCCCAGGATCCAAGTAGGGAAAAATAAAATCTGTCAAGGAGGAAGGAGTTTTCAATTGTGTTAAGAGTTTGTGTAAATTGTGGATAGGTAAATAGCCTTTAGAGTCAGCAATATGGATGTCAAATAAGAGTTGCTTTAATATACTGGTGTGACTAGCTGGAGCTAGTTCAAAAGAGGAAGAAATAGGACCCCTGGGTAGCTCAGCTGTTTAGCGCCTGCCTTCAGCCCAGGGCGTGATCCTGGAGTCCCTGAATCGAGTCCCACGTCGAGCTCCCTGCATGGAGCCTGCTCCTCCCTCTGCCTGTGTTTCTGCCTCTCCCTCTCTCAAGAATAAATAAGTAAAATCTTAAAAAAAAAAAAAAAAAAAGGAAGAAATTTAAAAATGGAGATTTGCTACAAAGGGGCTCAGCAAAATGTAGAAGCAGCTGGTGGTTAGCAAGATGTGGAATCACGGAAGAGTGTGTGTGTGTTTTTTCTAGTGAGAGAAAATATAGAGTACTTCCAGGCATTTGGGTCATAATCTAACCAAAGGGGGATGATATTTAATCCAAGAGGGAGTATTTGTAGTATCAAACTTCCAGAGCATGCAGGAGAGGATGGGATCCAGTAACAGGCAAACTAGTTTCATGTAGAGACAGAGACAAATAAATCACAGTTTTATATACCTATGAGAAGATGCTATTATTTCCTATTTTGCTTATACTTTGTAATTGTGTACCTCAGGTAAACAGATGGATTAACTGTAAGTATTGGTTTATCCCTCACTTCATTGTTGGTCCATGCATAACCGTCTTGATTTGTTGCTGTTGTTGTTGTTGTTGTTGTTGTTGTTGTTAAATTATTCATTAAAGCAAATGGGAGTAAGAACTTGGACCAAGCCAAGAGGGCACCTAACACCAGAAAGAGTTTAAAGAAATTTCCAAGCTTAGAGAGCTAACATCTAATTTAAAGCATAAAGTAAAAAGACTCTAAGAAAGAAAATGGAATTGATAGATTATCTGATATACTTCTACCTCATTTAGACTGTTGTCATCAAAGATGTACCCACATTGTACTTAATACATTTGCTTGCATTTCAAAGCAAGAGGCCAACTCCTTTAGTGAGTTTGGAATCTGAATTATATTGCCTTTGTCTCTTGATAAATTTTATTTTTTAATTCATTGGCAGGTGAAGAGGTGTCTCTAAAAATGGTATTGGGGATCATTGTGGGATCAATGTCAGTTCTGTAGACCTTGGATGCCAAGCAACAGTAACCGTATTTGTTACATTCCACAAATGATTCTCTAACATAATCCATCCCCAATGGGGATGTGGCTCTATGTAGAATGTACTTTCAAAAGTGGATTGGCTTTGCTGCAATTAAAATAATAATATGTAGATATATTGAAAAGGCATTTGTGGATTAAAAAGGTTTTCCAACAATATGCTGGTAAGGAACTCTGAAAAATAAATCAAAAGCAGATATTTAGGAAGTGACCTGAAACTTTTTTGAATTTGAAAAAGAGTTAGAAAAAATGATTGTAACATGGTAACACACCTAATTGTAGAAAACCTTGAACAAAGTAGAGGCAATTATGGCTTTTGTCATTCATAAGATCCCATATATCTGAAATTTAGCAATCTAAATCTATACTGAAATCTGATAGCAAAAATAAAGCATAATTCTCAAAATTTAACAAATCTCTTATCTCAGTCTCTGAATGTATTGCCAGTGAGTGTACAGCAAACTCAAATCATAATTGAAAGTACTTGAGCAAAAAGAGCTTTTAAATGAAACTCATGCATTTAGCCAGACATTTTTATTTAAAGAATTCAGAAAATTACAAATAATTTCAGGGTCTCTATTGTATCATTTATTCTGTAGACAAAAGCATGAAGCTTCTTATAATATTGCTAACATGAGTGTATATATTATAATACTACTACTAGTAATAATACACATTTGGTAAGTCTCTAGACATTTGGCATCATCTAAGGCAGATCTCAGAAGAACAGGGAAGCATTACACTGAGTTTTGGTCATCTGTTTTAAATAACTTACAATTTAATTTGACTTAACCAAAACAACATTTCAATCCTGTCATTAGCAAGGAAAAGAGACAAATATAACACAGAACGACATCTGTGTAATTCTTGATAGTGGTTAAGAAACTTAATTAAAATTCTTAACCATACAAAAATTAAGATCATAGAAACAATAGAAATCACAGAGAAACAATATGTGTGCAAAAAAATTATTTGGATCTTTTCGCCTTGCTAATAATGTTTTGGTGTATTATAATGATGATGTTCTACTCATGCTTTCTCTGTCTCAGGATTGTGACTCTACTATGTCTACCCCTCAACAATTGTTTCTTTCATTTCCACTAAATGGAACTAATATGTATTATTTGTATGTACCTACAACATATGTGCATCTGGGATTAGTAGTTGTTTATCCATCTTTTGAAGAATTGTTTACAAACTTTATAATTGTAATACTATAAAAAATATTTAAGTTGTCAAAGGTACATAGGATAATGCTGCACAAATAGGAAATGATAAACTAAGAATAGTTCAGATGTAATAGTATATTTTATTTGGCTTTATTTCTTACAGAATAAGAAGAGACTCATTTTGGAAAAATAATAGATCAATAGATACTACATTTGTACTACTGATAGGTCATTTAAAACATGCATTTGGAAGGTAGGTTTAATGCATCTACTAATAACCAAATATGAAATAATGGGACATGGCAATATCTTCTTAAGTAAAAACAAAACACTGCTTGATTGCAACTGTAAAATGGTAGCTCCCTAAATAACGTGTTAAAAATATTTCATTACTAAAATAATCTATTAAGAGAGAGAAAAAATAAATAGGATCTCTTTTTGAGATCCATTTACCTTTCCTTAAGTTTACTTCAATGAAACAGACATGGTTAAATGTTCTCAGTTTTAGTTGATCTTCTCCTTATTTTGCAATATAATATATTCAGTTGTTTGGAAATACTCGTGGAGAGAATAGCAGTATTGTAAGCTCTAGCAAGGTGGCAAGCTTCAGATGGTCAGTAAAATGATGAATATATCAATGGTTCTCTATATTGGCTGCACATTAGAACTGGGTGTGCCTGGTATGATTTGTAAAGCCCAATTGCCTGGGTTCGACCCCTAGGAATTCTGACATAATTGGATTGGGAACCGGCCAAGACAAATATGTTCTGCATGCTGGGTTAGTCACTGGCAAGTAGCTACTTTTAATAACCCCATTTTTTTCAAGAAAAAATAAAATTTAAAAAAGAACCCTTAAATCATTTTAGAATTGGAAAACTCATAACATGTTTTAACAAGGGAACAGCATTAGAAAACAGATCTATTAAATCTATTAAATGTTTTTTATTTAGGTAAACACACAAATTGTTAAAAAGAAAACCGTAGGTATCTCTTTTATACTGTGATCTAAAATGATCACATCAAAGGTTTTACAATATGCTTGTAAGAAATTTATGTAGATGTCAAATTAAAAACTTCCCAAACGGTCCCAAACCATAATTTAATATGGTTAAATTATTAATTTATTTTGCTTTCTTAAATACCTGCTCCAAAACCCAACTACTTAAACTGACCTAATTCTCTTGCCATAATTCTACCTTTCTCCATGTAAAGTTGTCTTTGAAGGTAATTGTACAGATGAGTCCCAGAAGGCTTACTGAACTGTTTCCCCACTTTGCCCATCAAATGAGGTTCAATTACACTCAACAGGAGGAATAGGTATGTGTGTGGTTTGGTACCCAAGCAAACAATACTTACGACATCAATTGCTCCCTTGGCTTGGGCAAATGGTGGGCAAAAGTATGCAAAATAGCTATCAGCTTTCAGTGAACTGGGAGGCCTAGCATTTGCTCAGTCATCTTGTCATTTACCTATTTCCAGAGTAACTAGATGATAATGTATTTAAAGAGCCATGCCTCTAACCTTTTTCTCTACATCAGATTCTCAACAGAGTAGATGTGAAGGTGGATCTATCAAAATCACTTGAATAAAGATCTCCTTTTTTTTTTTTAATACAAACTCAAAGTCCCCTTTAGCAGACATCTACTTATCCTTAAGCTTGTCACCCTTGTTTCTTAGGCAGCTATGTTGTGAGGGATAAGATGATAACAACTGTACCACAACATTTAAATCACTCTGTGAATTCTAGTGACCGGATATTTTAATGTGAGTTCTGAATGAGTTTTCTTGTATAATAAATAGGTTTGGGAGTTAGACAGTGTCTATATTCTAATCATGATTTGACCTACATGAACCCCAGTCCTTTATTGCAGTAATGGAGAAAACGGTATCTGCCACTTAGGAATGTTTTAAGAACCGAATATGAAATATTAGGTCCACAATACTTACTTAGAATTTATTAGTTCTCAATTCTTTCACTTCCCACTAAATTCTAGGGAAATGTATGGGGAACCTGGACATGGACATGAGTGGAATAAGATCTACTGAGGACATTATTGTGTCTTACAGCAAAGCAGAATCATACAAGTTGAAAGGTCTGATTACAAATTATTCGTGACTGGTCCCATTTTCCAGAGTAGGGATTAAAAGCATAGTTAGAACAAGAGTTCAAGTCTCTTGTCTGTTATGAGATTCAGAAAAAATATTCTTGACACCAAAATGTATCTTTTATAAATATGTAATGATTTATTGAGTTGTAGGAAAATTATTAAAGTATTACCATATCTAAGTCTATCACCTCTACTAAATAAAGCCAAAACATTACATTAGCAAGGTTGGTCTGGACATAGGTTGGTACAAAGATGTTTTCATGACTCTAGACTCAAGATGTAACCAACCTGTGGTTGCTTCTTTTACTGTTAATGATCCTTTTCTAAATTGTAACTGAGAAAAATATTAATGCTTTACACAGAAATAGTAACACTAAAATTTCTGAAAACTTTTTTTCAGAATTATTAAGATACAAAAGGAAAATATTGGAAACATATATCCCTGTGATATGAATTAACAGTCATATTTGTATACTTTTCTAGTCTTTTTAAATAGAAAAATAGACAGATGGAGTATATCTAAATCTCCTTTTATTGCCACCCTAAATCCAAATCCCCTCCCTTCTTTCCAAAGAATTCTTACCGTAAGCATAATTTAAACCCTTCCAATCCATTCTAAGTACTATAAACATGCATATTTTACATGTATATTTATGTGTGCATACTCAAAGTAATGTTATTGTTTTTGTATGTGTTTGCATATTTATGTTACATGAATAGCTTCAACCTTCAACTATCATTCCACATATTGTTTAACTCAATGTTACAACTTGAAATGTCTAACATGGATTGAATTGACTGCTTGTATGTGCTGTATACTATTCCATATTACATGTACTAAATTTTATTTATGCATTTATCTAATGATGAGGATTTAATTTGTTTATTATTAAAGATTATATTCCTGGTACTATCCTTCAATGATACAGATCTCCTTGTTCACATGTGTGAGGATTTCTTAATAATATAAGTTCTGAAATAGAATTAGTAAGTTATTCAGAGAGCTACGAACTCCATGATATTATTTCATTGTCTTTGAAAATTTGCTGCAAATAAATTTGAATTATACTTCTTTGTAATATATAAAACTTAGATTTCTATTTTACTGAATTTAGCTAAAATGTCACCCAAAGATTCCTGTGGATAGTAGCATGTACTTCAGAAATAATAGGAATCTTCTTGAATCTTCACTAACTTTCCTTGTTCCATTCACAAGGTCATGCATAATTTTTTGACTTTATTTCTAACAATGATGGTACGTCCTTATACTTTGACTTTGGAAAGCAATACACATAACTACGTTTCAAGGTTAAGTGTATAAGACTCTTCAGCTTATTTCAAAATAGAGATTGGAAATCTAAGAACAAATTAATGCTTCTAAACATGCACAAAGCCTGTAACATTGAGAAAAAGTAAGCTTCCGTGTTTATCCATTTCAGAAATCATTAGGCTTTAGATCTTAGTTAAAATATTAAAATTACACTGAGCCTCAGTCTGCTAATTATTCTTATTATTTAAAATTTTAGAATATTTTTACCCTATTTGGTCTTCAAACCACTGAGGATGCATTGCAGACAATTATTATGCCAGAATCTGAGTAGGCAGTAGAACTATTGCTAGGATGTGGTCACTGACCTTAATGAAACTTATTGTCAAAAAGAGAAGAGAGATGCATATATAAATAAATAAATTCAGGGAGGTTTAAAAAAAAAAAAAAACATTTAGTGTAGGTGGAGGATGAAATTATCCTGAACAGGCAAAAGCAAACGAGAGCCATGCAACTGTGTATCCTACACTTTGATTTTATATGAGAAGTCCTTACTTAGTCTCTAACAGATGCAAAAACAGGTATACCAGTTTCCTGGGACAGGAATAGTATAAGAAATGTGCTCTTTAACAAAGTGCCAGCTGAGATTTTTAAAAATAATAAAAAAAATAGCTCAAAGGTGCCTATTTACAGCTTGGCATTTTAGGGAATGTAGCACAACAATGGTGATGGTGGTTTTTCCATGAGATCCAAAGGAGATTTAAAGACTATTAATCCCTTGACTTTAGCTGCCTGTTTCTGGAACCCTAACTTAAAATAATTCAATTCTGTGCTTCTGTGTTCTTATGATTGAAAATTTTAAATAATCTTTATGGGTAGATCATGCTAATTGAAATGATTCATAATTATAAGGGGATACGGGTTTCCATAGGCTTTCTATCACCCAAATCACCAGACTATGGTTTCAGGTAGTAAAATTACTCTTTACCTTAATATTCCAGATGCTACAGGATGGTATTTGTGCCAATATACAAGATGGATTGGTGGATATTGTTAGGGCAGATGCATTTTGCATTCAGTTAATATCAAAGAAAGGAAAAGAGTGATTTACTTTACACATACATGAACACTTACGGAAGACCATGTGACATGGCTGAACATAGAATGAATAGCAAATGATTTTATAATGAGAAGACCCTAAACATTATTTGGGCTAATTCTGTTATAATACTATGAGTGTTTATCAATAGTATCTGTATACTGGATGCCATAGAGCAAATTTTGTGATTTTTAAAGTAGATTATGAGATATACTTCTATGCTCTGAGGTTGTGACTGCAAAGCTAGTATTTCTGTGCACATTTGATTCATACTCTAGGAAACAAAGGGCAATTATATAGCAGGATTGATTAGAATGAACATATCCCAACATTTCCGTAATTTTGACAACAGTGCAGTATAATTTTATATTGCCTAATGCCTTCATCCTATCAACCATTCTGTACTGTTGTTTTATTTTGGAGAACATTTCTTTCACTATTTTGCCCCCTCTCTTTAGTTTTAAAATAATTTGATAGAGAAAGAGTGGAGTGAAGATTTTATGAGTTAAGAAAATATAGGATAGAAAATTAACTGAAATCTAGAGGAGTTGTCTCAGTGATGAAAAAATAAGTATAAAGTATTTACTAGAAGAGCACACAAATGATTGAGACAAGTAGAGAAGCCAATAAAAAAAGAGTATATGAATGGAGTTTCAAAACACTCGTAACTGCCTCAGCTTGGTTATCCCTTTGTCATCAAAGCAAATTAGATAACAGGCATAAAAATAGTTTGAAAAATAGCAGAAACTTTCTGTAGGTTAGTCATTACTAAGTTCTGCTTTCAAATAAGAAAGAAAATATCAACCTTTCATTTAAACAGCGTATTAGAACAAACCTTAGGGGCACCTGGGTGGCTCAGTCAGCTAAGCATCTGCCTTTGACTCACGTCATAATCCTGGGGTCTCAGGATGGAGCCCTGTATCCAACCCTGTGTTGGGCTCCCTGCTTAGTGGGGACTCTGCTTCTCCTTCTCCTTCTGCCTCTCCCTCTGCTTGTGCACTCTCAGTATCTCTCTCTCTCAAATAAATGACTAAAAATATTTTTAAAAAAAGAACAAATCTTACTTAGGCTTTAAACTTTTCAAATTCTACACACTCCATACTTTTATTTATTTTTGTTTCACAATATGCAAGAACTTGGTTTCCAGGTTCCCTTCCTAGTACAGAGATGCTCATGGGAAGAATTAAATGAGATAATGTGTAAGAACGCAGCACAATGTATATGAGGATACTTCACTGACACACTGGTATGTGACACACGCACACACAGAATTACTTCACATTGACTATAATCTTGTTACGAATTTATCGTGGAATGATAAGTTAAATATAATTAAGTCACATGAGCAGAAGATAGTAATTTGGGATAGCCTGCGTTATCATGATGTGATTTCATTACTTTGGGCAAGTTACTGAATTTTTCGGGGCGTCAGTCACCTCATTTGTAATGGTAACATGTTATTCTAAACAGGCTGCATAACTGGCAACCTATAAGCTTTATCATGGCTGTAAATAACTTCATCTTGTTTGCTTTGTTCAGCACTCACAATGTTTCGCTTTTTAATTAACTGCTAATTTTTAAGATATAAGTCATTTCACACAGAATCTAATTTCCTTTTATCAGAAATTGAATGTGTTGACCATACTGAGCTGGCATTTCTGTACGGTGACAATTAACTAGCTAGATGTTGCCCCTTGAGAAAGGCATGAACTCTCCTGTTTGCCACAGCCCCCTACTTTTCCATGTAGTAGGGCTTATCTCACGCTGATGTGCCACTTAGATCTGAGCCCTCTCCCTCTTAAATGTGTTTCTCATGGTCAAAATGATGTGTGAAGTGTCCATGAATGCTAGCAATCTATGCCTACTCACTACCCATGCGAGTGCTCTTTTAAGGGTTAGCTGCTAAGATTCATGAAAAATATTACATTTATTATTTTAATGCCCCATGCTTTTTGGCTATGCATGCAAAAATAAAAACTTACTAGAGTTAAGGAGGTAATCGGTGCCATGACAAAAATCTATTCATTTATTTTTCATGACAAAAATTTAACTGAAAAATTTAAACTGCTTTGACTCTCAAATTTACTGATTACCTTTAGAGTATGATTATTTTCAGCTTATTTTAGTTTGCCTGATACGCATTGACAATGATAGTGTTTCATACCACCTGACAAGGTATCTACTAATGCTAAAATAAGCTTTCTACCTCCATTTTATATGTTAACAAAGATCCTGCCCAAGCAGTAACTCCAACCATAATTTATCAGCTGCAGACTTCAGCAGCAGCACCCGGTGACCACGAAAATATAAGATGATGCCAACAAGGTCAGAATATATAAAGAGGTATGCCAAATTTGGTTGGCTAATGTGCTATTGTGAAGAAAAGCCTTAAGATAATGAGTTTCCAGGTCTGTAAATCTCACTGTAGAAAAACTCCATTATAATGTTACCTCTAAGAATTCTGTTCCATGGCATATAATGCAATGAGAAAAATGTCATGAAATACTAGATTTTGGTGAGAAAAAGAAATTAAAAACCACACACACACACACACACATTATTAAATTATGTATGCAAACTAAAACCATCTAAAACAAGATCATATCTTTGTTTAGATGGAATAGGGCATATTAACAATGACTTTTGAGGGATCCCTGGGTGGCGCAGCGGTTTGGCGCCTGCCTTTGGCCCGGGGCTGATCCTGGAGACCCGGGATCGAATCCCACATCGGGCTCCCGGTGCATGGAGCCTGCTTCTCCCTCTGCCTGTGTCTCTGCCTCTCTCTCTCTCTGTGTGACTATCATGAATAAATAAATAAAATCTTTAAAAAAAAAAAAAAACAATGACTTTTGAGGTTTTTTAAAATATGTATGTTTCGCAGCATTATTTTTTTAAGATTTTATTTATTTATTTGACAGAGAGAGAGGAGCACAAGTAGGTAGAGTGGCAGGCAGAGGGGAAAATCAGGCTCCCCAATGAGAAGAGAGCACAATGTGAGGCTTGATCCCAGGACCCTGGGATCACGATCTGAGCCAAAGGAAGATACTTAACTAACTGAGCCACCCAGGTGCCCCAACTTTTGAGTTTATGGGGTTTAAAAAAATATATGTATATATATCATTTTATTTAGAATGATGCAAATGACTACTGAACAATTACGTTTATATGTGTTCATATCAATCATGAAATAAAAACACTAAAAAAGAGTAATATACATATATGAGATATTTGCTCAGCATATTCCCATGAGGATGTTATTGATTTGTTTTAAAGTAGTGTTTTATGGTCTTCATTCAGCCAGGTAAAGGATAGCAGAATCAACTATCCTGCTGAGTCAGGGACAAAGTGAGAATCAAGGTCATTTTTCAGCCTGTGTTTCCTAGCATGTCAATTACTCTTTTGCTTTGACACAAAGCAGTCAGAGCTCTACTGCACAGCCTGGGATCACAGGCACCCACTCAGTCATAGCCTGCAGGCTGCTGTCTGGAAAACCGTCTCTCTTTACCCTGTTTGCAGTCAATATAACCCGCGAGCAATTTTTAATTAGAAAATGAAATATTTAAATTTAAGTTACTCTCCATTGTTTTTATTATGCTGAAAATGTGGTTTTTAAAAGTCTAGGAATCTGAAGGGTACGTGTTTACTATCTCCCAAAGTTACCATTTATTGGTGAATAAATAGCATCCTGGATTCTTATTTGAGGACCATACCAAAATATTACATTCAGGTCAAGTGACAATAGTAATCGTGAGGATCTCCTGAACATTATCCTGTGTCAGGCTCTGTTTTAAGAGCTTGATACATACATACATACATACATACATACATATATGTAATATATATGTATGTATATATTTAATATTTATATTATGTATTTTATATGATATTTTGATTATATTATACAGTATAATATTCTATATATAATAACTAATAAGTTATACTCTCAAATATAATTTAATCTTCAAAACAGCTTAAATGTAGTCACAATTTAAATCCCCATTTTACATACAAGACCAGTAAACAATGGAAAAGTTACTATAACTTGAATTCAAGTCACACTGCTGCTAAGTGATGGAATTGAATTACCCATCCTGTCTTACACTAAGAAGCAAGGCTTCCCCGCTACACAACATTGCATCTTTTTTTCCCCAGGAACAAGAACAAACAAACAAACAAACAATACTGAAATGCTAATTAATGAGCTCAGGTGAGCAGTGTAAAGAACAGCCCATTTAAAAAAAAAAAAAAAAAAAAAGAGAGAGAACAGCCCAAAGCCACCATTAGGAATTGTATGTTAGATTTAGGATCCCACAACAATTTGCATTCCCTTCCCTTCCCTTCCCTTCCCTTCCCTTCCCTTCCCTTCCCTTCCCTTCCCTTTCCTTTCCTTTCTTTCCTCTCCTTCCTTCCTCTTTCTCTTTTTCTTTTTTCTTTTCTTTTTTTTTCTTTTCTTTTCTTTTCTTTTCTTTTCTTTTCTTTTTTCTTTTCTTTTCTTCTTTTCTTTCTTTTTTCTTTTCTCTTTTCTTTTCTCTTTTCTTTTCTTTTCTTTTTTTTCTCCCCCCCCCCCCCCCCCCCCCCCGAGGAAAAGTCATTTGCAAATTCTTCCTCCCAGCATGCTTTTGCATTTCAGGTCAAGTGTATAGTGCACCACAGAAATAAAAAGTCAACTCTATATTTTCAATTATTGTATTTAAATATATCTGTTCTGAATTCCACTAGAATCCCTGCCGCGTTGTGAATTATAGAGGAGCTTTTTACTAGAGGGGAGAAAATCCACCTGAAACTTGTATTAGTATAGTGTTTCCTATTTACTTTGTTCTAGGGTTTTCACAGTAGGATACATCAGGGAAGAGAATGTTTTGTCCCTCTCCTCATTTCCATGCAAAATTTCTAACATGTAATAACACTGGAGGAGTTTTGATTCTAAAATAAAGTTACCAGTAAAAAGGATGATAGTGGGAGCACGTGACAGATTCTGATCTAAGACTATTAAGGCTTAAGATTTTGCTCACCTGCATAAACTGCTGAATGTTTCGGTGCCTCAGTTTCCCCATCACATGTACAATGACAAAAATAGCATCTGTCCTTAAGGATTCTTAGGAAAGGGATCCCTGGGTGGCGCAGCGGTTTGGCGCCTGCCTTTGGCCCAGGGCGCGATTCTGGAGACCCGGGATCGAATCCCACGTCCGGCTCCCGGTGCATGGAGCCTGCTTCTCCCTCTGCCTGTGTCTCTGCCTCTCTCTCTCTCTCTCTCTGTGATTATCATAAATAAAAAAAAAAATATCGGGCATCTTTAAAAAAAAAAAAAAAAAAAAAAAAGGATTCTTAGGAAGATTAATGAGCTAATCCATGTGCAGTGTTATGGTGGCACTTAGTAGACTCTTTTTTAGGGTTCATTGTCATTATCAACATAGTCATCACCATCTAGTTCTTTTCTCTCACTTTTGTTCATATTATCCATTTTTCTTTGGAAATCAGAAAGCAACTTCAAATAATTATTATAATCATGTTCTTTACAATAAAAGTGATTTGATATCAAAATTGCAGCTATTTTTCAATTACAAAAATATAGTGCCCTTTTACCAAATCTTTAACATTGATAGTTAATTTTAAAAGATGCCCTTGCCTTTGAATTTGGTAATAAAATCTGTTCTCCAAACTAGTTTCAGAGTTTTATTTTTTTATTTTTTTATTTTTTTTAGTTTCAGAGTTTTAAAAATGGCAGAGTGGGGATGGATCACTTGGGTAATTCATTTTGTGGTGAACACAGGTACGGGTTCCCTAGATGCAAAAGACATCTTTGAAAACCACAATCATCTGAGAGGTTTGAACTGCCTTAACAAGCCTGACATCTTTTTTTTTAATAATTTTTAATTATTTATGATAGTCACACACAGAGAGAGAGAGAGGCAGAGACACAGGCAGAGGGAGAAGCAGGCTCCATGCACCGAGAGCCCTACGTGGGATTCGATCCCGGGTCTCCAGGATCGCGCCCTGGGCCAAAGGCAGGCACCAAGCCGCTGTGCCACCCAGGGATCCCCACAAGGCTGACATCTTAACTTAAACCTTGCCTCTTGCTTTTCACTCCTGGCATGCAGAGCTCAAGACGTAAGTCTGTCTCTAAGTGGTCAGTTCTGACTAAGAATCCTGTACTTAACAACGAAACTCTGGTATCATCTTCTGGATATTTTACATTTAGATCACATCAAACCAGTAAGCCGCTGATGGGGCTGTGGGCTTGCTCACACGTGGACCCATGAGAGACTCCTTGCCTGCTACCCTTTCATGTGAATGTGATGTACTAAATGCTTTCCACTGTTTTCCAGTAGATTGATTTAATTTCTTATAAGAACAATTAGAAGAATGAAATTAGATTAATATTGAGTTTAATGTTTTCAAAGCCAGGTGTGATCCGATTTGCCATTTGCCATTTAAAAGAATGAGAGAAAATGAGTCTGGCAGATAAGTGAGGAGTTTATTTTATTTTATACTTTTTTACATATAATGTTCCCTGACTCAGAGAACTATAACACTCTCTATCCATGCTACCAAATCAGAAAACAAGGCATGCACTGTTTCCTCACTGTCTATAACTATAACCCACCAACAGGTTGCAACAATTTGACATCCTGATTATCTTCATAGTTTTAACTTACCTTTGACTACAGTAGTACCATCCTGTTCTATAGCATCATCACGTCATACCTGGAAAAAGCCTCCTGTAGGTCTCCTCACAGTCACTGCTAACCCTTCCAATCAATTCTCCACAAGGTGGCTTATTATCCTTAGAAAATACATCTACCTCTACCCTTCCCAACTCCATTCTCTTCTGTTCATACCCACTCCTTATGCTGCTCTCATCCCTGTTTAAAGCCTTTCAGCAGGGGCATCTGGGTGGCTCAGTGGTTGAGTGTCTGCCTTTGGCTCAGGTCATGATCCCAGAGTCCTGGAATCGAGTCCCACATTGGGCTGCCGGCGAGGAGCCTGCTTTTCCCTCTGCCCATGTCTCTGCCTCTCTCTCTGTGTGTTTCTCATGAATAAATAAATAAAATCTTTTTTTAAAAAAAAGAAGTTCCTCAAAACCTGCTCCATACCTACATTCCTCTTGCCTTTCCTGGAGGACTAAATTGCTCTAGTAGGACTCTACAGGTTTTACGTCTCTTCCTGCCACGGGGCTCTAGTGCAGTCTTTTCCCTCTACCAGAAGTGCATCCTCCCTTTCCCCTCTGTCTAGGAAAGTCTTAAATTAAGCCACTCTGACATTAAGCTCCATCATTATTTCCTCAGTCATGCCTTTCCTGGCCAACCCTGGTAAGATCAAATCCCATCAGTAAGTGTTCTACAGCATCATGAGTCTCCACATGAAGGTGTTAAGCAATGTTACTCTTTTTCACTGAATTAATTGACTTTTTCAATAACATCATCTTCCACTTCCACTAAACTGTTCGTTCTTTGAGGTCAAGAACTAGGGTATTATTTTTGTTTTTGGGGGGATTTGGTTTTTTTTTAAGATTTGTTTTATTTTATTTATTTGAGAGAGAGAGAGCATGCACACATGCAAGTGAGCTGAGCAAGGGGCAAAGGCAGAGGGAGAAGCAGACTCCTCACTGAGCAGGGAGCCCCACTGGGAGTTGGATCCCAGGATCCTAGCATCATGATCTGAGTGAGCCCTGAGCTGAAGGCAGGCACTTAACCCACTGAACCACCCAGGCACCCCTTATTTTTTTGTTGTTCACCTCTTTTACCATAGTCTTTCACACAATACCTGGTATAAAATACAAAATCAATGACTGGTTTTTAATTGATTCTTGAATGAGTGAAAAAATGAAGTTTTCCTCTTTTAACTATCATATAGCTCTCAGGTTAGAAATGTTAGCATAAGATGGTAATGTGTCATCCTCCTTCTTAGTGGAAAATAGTAAACAACAGTTCTCTTCATATTTTCTACACTTCCCAGTTCAGGTGGAGTTCTCACTCTATTCATATTTGAATCTCAACACTTGAAGTAGTGCTTCTCTCATGATAGGCTTTGAAGCTGTATTAGGTGAATAAATAAATGGATATTGTATGAACTTCATAATTTTCTAAGAGTATCATAAAAATAGAACTTCATAATTTTTTGTGCCAGTTAGTGAAGCATATTAATTGTCCTGCTCTGAGTTTTATGTCTAAGAGAAGCCCTGAACATTCTTTGCAAAATTCTACCCTCCAGGAGCTGTTATCCTGATTCCAGGGAAGGGAGCCATATGAAACAAAGGCGTAGGTCCAAGTTGGTGATAGCTCTAATTAGACCACATAATCACTCAATTACATAACCATGAAGGCATGCTATGCTTCTAAATCTGTAATTGCAATGTATCCATTGCAATTGGATCTAGAGGAAATTGAAACTGCAGTGCTATTTGTTGAGAGACAGAAGTTATGAGAAAAACTAGTTGGAACATTTTTTTAAAGAACAGGCTTACTGTAAGAGTGTTTCAAAATTTAATTCCCAATCAGACTATAATGTAATTATAAGAAAGAAAAAGTACAGGTAGAGGCATGATCAGAGATCAGGCAGATATTCATCCTGAAGGCAGTGAGGAGTCATGGAAGAAGGACAGAGTGGAGTATGCCCAGCATTACCTTTTGGAGAGGCAGTCTGGGTGCCAAAGTGGAGAATGTATCAGAAGCTCAGAAAAATTATTATTTTTTAAATGTCCAGATAAAACAAGTGATCTATACATTTAATGCAATCCCTATCAAAATTCAAATGGCACTTTTCACCAAAACAAAACAAAACAAACAAAAAACAGTTCTAAAACTTGTGTGGTACCTCAAAAGACTGAATAGCCAAATAATCTTGAGAAACAAGAACAAAGTCACAGACATCACACTTTCTGCTTTCAAAGTATATTACAAAGCTACAGTGATCAAAAAAGTATGATATTGACATAAAAGGAAACACATAGATCAATAGAGCAAAATAGAGAGCTCAGAAATAAACACAGGCACATATAGTCAATAAAAGTTGAACAAAGGGCCAAGAATATACAATGGGAAAAGGACAATCTCTTCATACTTGGTGTTGGGAAAACTGGATGACCAAAGACAAGAAAGTAAGAAAGAAAGACAGAAAGCAAAAAGAAATAAACTGGACCCCCTTCTAAAACCATACACAAAAATCAACTCAAATAGATTAAAGACTTGAACATAAGACCTGAATGTCAAACTCATCCAAGCAGAAAGTAGAAAAGTGGTTGTCAGGAGCTGGGGGTGTGGTGGAAGAAACAGAGATCACTAAAAAGCTACAAACTTTCAACAATAAGATGAATAAGGAGTGGAGATCCCTCTAACACAGTGACCATAGCTTCTAACACTGTATTTATAACTGAAATTTTCTAAGACAGTAGAATGTAAATGTTCTGAAAAAAGAAAAGAAAAGAGAAAAGAAAGAAAAAGAAACAAAGAAAGAAACAAAGAAAGAAACAAAGAAAGAAAAACATGAAGTAAGGTATGTTTGAAATAACAGGAGTAGTTTTTTCACAATGTATACTTACATCATCACATGGTACACTTTAAACATCTTAACTTTGTATTCGTCAACTTCAATAAAGTGGAGTGGGGGGAGAAAGAGTTCACTTTGAAGAAGATATATATGCCTATTTTATTTATCAAGGGAGAGAAATTATAAATAGAATTAAGGATCTTGAGTTGAAGTGAAGGAGGATCAAATAATCTTTAAGTGATAAAATTGGTAGAATGTGGTTTGTGGTTGGATGTTGTAGCTTTCTGCTTTGGTCAGCTGGGTGACAGTGCCACCCCTAACTCGGATGCCAACTGAAGCAGAGAAGACCTTGAATGATGGATGTGGTTGGATTGTGTTCTGCCTGGAATGCTTATGCAGTGATCAATTAAAAAAGTCCTCCTTGTGTGCTCCCCCAGGAGTTCAAACTTTGGCAAAATAACACTGCCTTTTTTATTGTAACTGTTACTCATTACTAAGTCTTCCTCACTAACCTGAATTATTTGAAGAATTCCACTCCCTGTTTTACAAGTGTAGGGCAGAGTTTCTTGCATATAGTTGGCATTCAGTAAATATTTTTTGAATGACTGAATGGATGCCCCTTGAATGAATGATATGGCAAGCAAACATGAAATCATGAAGCTTAAGGCCGAAGTGAGGGCTAGAAATTGTTTGTTTCTAACTCATCAGCAGACAAATGCTCATTAAAGCAATTATGTAAGTTCAAAGAATTTTTTAGAAATGGAAAAAGAAACAGTTGAATCAGAGAGATAAAAATAAAAAAAATAATAAATGGGGAAATTTGGATTGAAGATGTTAATTGTAAATGTCAGCTGAAGAGGAAAACCATAAGTAAATACATAGCTATTTCAAACTCTGTATTTTAACTTAAAAATAGACTATATTTTTATTTGCCAACCTTTTGAAGTGGGGTCAAGGCCTTCTCTACTGAAATTTAATTTTGTTCACTGAAACCACACTTAGAAAGGCAGTGTTTATCATTTCCAAATTTGATTTCTTTAAATAAAGTAAAACTTTTTTAATATTCCAGAGCAATCTGAGTGGAAAATTGAAAATTCTTTATATTCTCCCTCAAAGTTTCATTCCACAGTGCTTGTGCTCACCAAATTTGCCATAGTGTTTTATTTTTGCACTTATTTCGACTTTATTTCAAAACATGTTGCATTGTTATACACTCACACAAACACAACCCACATCATGTTTTTTTCAGCTAATATTTAATTAAATTACATAATTGTTAGGAAACATGCCACTAACTTAAATAAGTTACTTCTAAACACAACTGAAGCTTGGTAAGCATGCAACCCAGTTCGTAGGAAATAGAAATGCACAGGTGCATTAGAAACTTGCTCACTTGCCTGTTAGCAGTGAGATCCAGTTGCACTAAAAAAATGCAAAACTTGGATAATTCAAGTCACATAAGTGGCTCTTGGTTAAGAGGGCCTCTGCTGTGTTTCTTAAGTGTTATTTGACTGACCTGAGACCGAGGAAGTCAAATGAAAACATGTTTTTAGCAGAGAAGAAAGGAAACCAGTAGCTATAGTAAGTTGATATAAGGGAAAAAGAAAAACCAACTGATGAGCCATTCAGTGGGATCTTCTTAATACAGATGAGAACATTCAAGAATAGAATTGTTTTAGCTTTGTATTTTGTAGACTTAGTGTCAAAAATTCCAAAAATTCAGAACAATGTTTTAAAAATTAAAATTCTCCTTTTCTTCCCCATATCCCATTTTCTAAAGCTTACTGAATTTTTTAATCTTTTCAGAACTTGCAAAAGCTTATTTGTATGTGTATTTATCTCTCGAATGTCTCTTCTAGGTTTAAAAAATTAACATGTAATATTTTATTAATTTCAGGTGTTACAAAATGATCTCCGTGATACATCTAGTTACCATTTGTCACCATTCTAAGTTATTGAAAGGTAACTGCCTATATTCCCTATGCTGTACATTACATTTTCATGGCTTATTTATAGATACCTGGAAATTATGTGTCTGTCTCCAATTGGAATTTTAAGAAGGCAGTCTTTGTGAAGATAAATTGTACTTAGTTACAAAGGTCATTTTATAGCTATATAGTACTCTGCTATTTAGATATAGTATAATTCCTATATAATATATAGGAATATATATATTATATATATTATATAATACATAACCAATTGGTTATATTATATAATATATAACCAATTTTGCATTGATGGGAAGCATTTCTGTTTTCCTTGGCCAATTCTGGTTTATGCATGATATCCTGGCATCATTGTTAACAACTCTTTCATTCATTCTCAAGAATTGTCTCAATTGTCCCAATTCAGATGATAAATTGTACAGTCACCTACCTACAAATAAACAGATTATTCCTATTTTATTATTCCTATTATTATTATTGCCCACATTACTGAAATATAATTTTTTCATAAACATTTCACACTTTTGAGAATATAGCTGAGAATAAATGCTGAATCAGAGAACCAGTGCCTTTTAATTCTGATGACTATTATTACCAAATGACGTCTCAAGAGTTTGTATCCATGTATACTCCATTTAAGATGTAAATCTCAGAGGAATCCAAATTAAATATAAGTTCATTATCATGTCCTTCATGACCTGCCACTTTCCTTGTTCTCTGATCCCATCAAATACTATCCTCCCTGTTCATTTTGCTATAACTACACTATTGTCAATAGGCCAAAAATACTGCTGCCTCAGGACATTTGCACTTGTGGTCCTGGCTGCCTGGGACACTCTGACCCAAATTTTATATGACTTGCTCTCTCACTTAATTTGGGCTTCTGTTTTTAGAGGTATAGGCTGACCACCTTATAAGAAAATATTGTTCTATCAATCATTACCTATCCTTTTACTTTGATACATTTATTTTTACTAATATATGACATATCATTACGTGTTTATTTTCCTTCTCCCTGCTAAAATATTAACTTCTTGAGCCAGAGACATCTCCTATCTTGGTTCCTGCTATTTTTTTCACTGCCTAGAAATGTGCCTGGCATGTGAAGGAAATTCAGTAAATGTGTGTTATCAAGTGAATAAACAAAAAGTGTTAAGACTGTGCTTGTTTCCCACACCAGATATCATCAAATATTATTGTCTTTTGCCAATTTGATAACAAAGGTATCTTGTAATTTTAATTTGCTTGTCTTTAATCAGGAGGAGATTGTGCAGTTTAGTATATTATTAGCAATTTTAATTTATTTTGTTCTGTGAGTTTTCCCTGCATGTATTTTGTTAGCCAGTCCGCTTGAGTTAGTGACTAAAATTTAAAGTGAGACTGGCAGGGGGTAGGTAAGATGGTGGAGGAAGGTGACCCAAAGTTGGCTTCCTCATTTGAACACAGCTAGAGAAATACCAAATCATTCTGAACACCTAAAGGGAGAGCGAGAAGCATGTTTGTGTGCCTTCTGCATTGTATTCAGCTGTCTGGGTACAGAAATGCAGTAGACAGATTTGGATGTAACCTGCTAGATGAATACAAAGAAAGGGCAGTTGGGTAAGTGGATCCAGTGGGGTGTCTACAGTGATGAACATACAATATTTTGTAGGTAAAAATGAAAGTGAGGGATTTGGAAGAGAGGATTTTGAGCACAGTAAGGTTTGTAAGATCAATGAATTTTAGGTCTCAGTAGAGTCAAATAATTGTTCTAATGTTTTTTCAGATGGTCTGCCGAGAAATCAAATAAAACCACAAAGATAATTCTATAAAATACATGCCAATAGGAAGACTCAGTTTTACAGATGGGTGGTGTGATTTTAGAGAGGCTCAAACAATCTAAAGATTAATCTGGAACTACTCAGTTTTTACATATTCATGACCACTCTGATCTAGTAACTAGTTCTATATAAAGTAACATTCTCAACGTGGCATGTGGTGGCAGATAGTTGGGGGCGATTAAAAAGAGTCAGTGGGTAAATTCATAGGTGAAATATGGTGGATGCACATCCGTATATAGATCATGTCCCCATTAGGGTTTACACATCTCATGCTGTTATGTACCTCTTAATGCCTCGGCTGCACTCCCATTCCTCAGGAATTTTCTCTGGGATGCTGTAGCTAGGATGCTACAAAGGACTTTCCTCAGAAAGGCATCTTTCATTCTCAGATTCTGCTAATAGGAGGCGCTAGAAGCAATTACCAGGCAGGAATGAAAGGAAGATGAAAAGTTCTCCCATCCTGTTTTCCTGATTGGCCTACAGTTGTCAAAGTTGCTGCCACAACAGCAGTTGGGTTGGTTTCCAGCGTCTGGCAGCATCTTCTTTATCTGAGTTCTCCCGGAGGTATCAGCAGTGGCTGGATGGCACCCCCACCCGGGAGGTCTGAGCCCCAGTTCTGGGAGAGCCTTTCCTCTAAGTTCCTAGATTTCTCATCCCTGTTGTTGCCTCAGCCCTAAATTTTCATAGCTTCTTGCTATAGCTCATTTACGTGGATTACTTTTATTTTTCTCCCTATTTTTTTTTTTAGCCTTCCAAAAGGGTTGCAGCTAACTTCCTTTATTAGATCCCCTCTGCATGAAATGATTCTTGTAGTACTTCCTGAAATAAATGTATTTTCAAAACTGGACTGACTGGGGACGCCTTGGTGGCTCAGTGGTTGAGCATCTGCCTTTCGCTCAGGTCGTGATCCTGGGGTCCTGAGGTCAAGTCCTTCCTCTTCTGCCTATGTCTCTGCCTCTGTGTGTCTTGCGTGAATAAATAAATTAATAAAATCTTAAAAAAAAAACTGGACTAACTGAATTTGACTAGTCTGGGTACGTTGTGTCAGTGGAATTATACAGTTGCAATGTGAATATACTTGATGCCACACGTACACTGAATGGTAGTTACAATGGTAGATTTTATGTTATTGATATTTTGCCACAACAAAAAAATCTGAATGGGGAAGAAAAGAAACAAATTTAAATCACAACAATACATTTCTATAAGTTAAAAATATAACTGCACAAAATCACTCCGCCTAACTCTCCCTAACCATTCCCATTGGAGCAGTTTCTCAGCCATGACACTATTGACATTTGGAGCCAGGTCATTTTTCTGTTGTGGAGGGCAGAAGCTGTCCTGTCTTTATCGGGTATTTGGCAGCAGCCCTAGCCTGTACTTACTAGATGCCAGTAGCACCTCCACCCAGTTATGACGACCAAAAATGCTTTGGAACATTGCGGAATGTCTTCCCGTCACAGTCACTGCCCACACCAGTGGTTTGACACCACTGCATGAGGGGATGACCACAGATTATCTAATTTTGAATCTGGGGAAAAGGTGACTGCTTCCACCTTTTCTTCTTTGGGATTTATTTGCTTTCAGAGAAGACTGTGTACTGACCTGGTCTTAAGTTTGTGGTAAGGTTACTGGTGAAGACTTGGCCTCCAAAGTTCTCTGTGGATTTTCAGTGCTAATGAGGGGTCAGTACCAAGCAGTCCATCATTTGCACAGACTTGAGCAACATTCCACAACTCTCAGAGATTTTTATTTCAATATGTCTGACTTGTGAGTTTCTCGGTGTTCTATTTTAGCTTCTGAGCACCTCAGCTGGTTCAATGGGCTGGGCAGTGATAATAAGAACCAGTCATGGAACTGAGGGTTTCCTTCTCAGTCTCCTTTGCTGATTTTTCATTTCCAATTTTCTCTCTTAATGAACAAGCATCCCAGGGCTCTGTGATCGGTCCTCCGTCTTTAGTCATTGTTTATACGATCCCATCTAGGCACACACCTTTCAATGCCATCTCTTTGGTGAAATCTGTGATTTATTTCTCTTTCTGCAGTCTAGTCTTGTATACCTAATTATCTGCTCAAAATAATCGGTGGGGTATCTATTCGATATATCAACTACTACATATCTGAAAATAAACTTCTGATTTCTACCCCACCAGCTCTGTCATCCAAACTGTTCTTCTTGCAGTACACCTCCATCGTGGAAAATGGAGGCTCTGTTCTCTCCATTGCTTTAGCCAAAAATTTTTAAACATTGTATTTATTTATTCATGAGACACACAGAGAAACAGAGACATAGGTAGAGGGAGAATCACGCTCCCTGTGGGGAGCCTTATGCGAGATTTGATCCAGGACCCCAGGATCACAAAGGCAGATGTTCAACCGTTAAACCATCCAGCTGCCCGGCCAAATCTTTTTAATTCTTCTCTTTCTTTCTTCTTCCATGGCAGAAAGTTACACTACTCTGTTCACTTATCTTCAAAGTATATCCAGAAATTGGACCACTTCTCACCACTCTCACAATGACTACCGTGATCCAAGCCACCAAATCCCACAGCCTCTGGTTATTCCTGTAGTTACCTTCTTATGGTCTCATTTCCACACCAAATTGAGTTGAATCACTTAAAATATAAGTCTTACTATTCCATTTATATGCTCAGACTTTCCAGTAGCTTCCTGTTTTGCCTTCACTCAAAGTAACAGCCGCTGTCCTCACTGGGGCCACAGGGCTGTGGGATCGGCCTTCTCTCAGCCTTGTCAACTTCTTGTTACTCTGATCCAGCTATTCTCTCTGCCCCTCTGTATTTTCTGTTTCCAGTGCTATCTCTTGACACCCCACAATGTGCTCTTACTTCCTTCAATTCTCTACTCAAATGTCACTTCCTCAAAGAGATTTTTTTTGACCACTTATCTTAAGTAACTTTCCTCCCTTCCCTTCTCTCTTGCCTCCCTCTTTTCATTCCACTAATCATAACCTGATATATTACACATTTATGTCTTTCAATGTATATTTTATTTTTCTCCTATAGTATATACATTTCGTGGAAGCAGGAATGGTGTTTCATTTACTGGTTGAGGCCTTGGGCTGTAACAGTGCTTGCCATGGGCTCCCAGCTCATATTTGTTAAGATAGTAAATAAATAGACCTAATAAAAATGTGTTGAACGGCTTAGATAGACTTAATTTGAAATTGGAAATAGATTAGGGAATGGGAGTTCAGCCTAGGGTACAGTGGCTATGTAGTTAATTTAATAAAAGTGATCTCTTGACCTATTTTCAAGACTTCTAACAGCAAAATCAAACTTATTCAATAGTTGGCCCAAGAGTATACACAGAAATAGTTGTTGGGACTATAAGAACAGTCTGATAAACCAGTCACAGGACTGCACTAATAGATTGCTAATTTTTTTCCCCAAATGGTGATGGTCACACTTTGGTTAACAATCAACTTAAAAGCCGAAAAGAACATAAAGTGGGAAAAATTGGGGATGGGAAATCCACTTTTTTCCAGCTTCGTATTTTTATGTAGAAACTAACTCTTCTTCTTGTTCTCTGCCTCCCTGCACTTCTCCAGGGGAGATATGAATGATCCGATTGGTGTAGCTTAGACAATTTCCTGCTGCCTTCTCTTTGCAAATTCAGGAAAGCCTGAGCTTTGACCTGCTCTAGACCTTTTGGTAAGCTTAGCAATATAATAGCTGCACTCTTCCAAGGAAAGGACTATGGTTTTTTGAGGGTAGCTATGTCTATTTCAGGGATATACTATTAGAAAATCTATATAGATAATGATTCGTAAGCCATGTGTTTGCATTTTGCATAATCAGTGATAAAGGTGCTACTTGGAGCTCCATTTGCCTGTTTGAAGATTTCTCATTCTCAGTCAATCCAGAAATCAGGCAAGAGGGAGAGCTCTGCAATTCATTAGGTCCTTCATTCCAGCTATGTCATACTTTAGCTTATTTAAAATGGATTAGCTGTCTATATTTTGTAGGTTTGAGAAAATTTAAGATGATATATGTAGGAGTACTCAAATATGGTGTGAGCAATTCAAAACATTTTTCTTCAAAGGAAGTTAGGAATATCCCATTTCCAGTCTGGATATACATTAGCCTAGGGATCCTGTAGCAAATTTAACCTTTGAGAGCCTTCCTGAATCCCACAAATTTTCACAATGCATGCAAACTCCTATGATGCCCAATTCCTATCATATACTTAAAAAAACTGAACAGGGCAGCCTGGGTGGCTCAGCGGCTTAGCCTGCCTTTGGCCTAGGGCATAATCCTGGTGTCCTGAGATCGAGTCCCATGTCGGGCTCCCTGCATGGAGCCTGCTTCTCCCTTTCCCTCTGGCTGTCTCTCTCTCTCTCTCTCTCTCTCTCTCTCTCTCCCCCCCCCCTCTCTTCCTCTCTGTGTCTCTCATTAATAAATAAAGAAAAATCTTTAAAAAAAACTGAGCATATAGAGATCATTTTGCTGAACACAAACATATAACCTGGTATGCTGAGGTCATTTAATCAATTACAAAATCTTTTTATCAGCTAAGTTACTCTTTTTTTAAAAGATTTTCTTTATTTGAGACAGAGCATGTATGAGCAAAGTTGGGGGGGGGTGGGCGGAGCAGAGGCAGAGGGAGAGGGAGAAGTAGACTCCCCACTGAACAGGGAGCCCGTTGTGGGGATCCATCCCAGGACTACAGTATCGTGACCTGAGCCTAAGGCAGATGCTTACCTGACTGAGTCACCCAGGTTCCCCCAGCTAAATTATTCTTATTAGGACAAATGGAACAACAGTCACCATAGTATGGAGCCACTTTATTGCATCTGTAGGGTAATTGTTATCTTTTGTGAAGTTTGAAAAAAAAAAAACCCACAAAATATTACTTTCAGAGAAATAAGGTCATTTTGTATATTTATTTGATTCATATTTTTAGAAGTAGGTGCTTTCTACTGTAAGTGATAAAATTAGATTTCATTGTAAATGAGAATATACCCTAGCAGTATGATCCAGCAATCTGAGCCAAGAGAAATGAAAATATATGTCCATGTAAAGCTGTATGTGTACATGAACATTCATATCAACTCTATTTTTAATAATTCAACCCCAGGAAAAGCCCAAGTGTTCATTAGTGGGCGAATGGATAAACAGATTATGGTATGTTTGTGCTCAACAAAAGAGATTCAAAATATTAGCACATGCAACCACACAGGTGAACCTGAAAAATATTTTGCTAAGTGAAAGCAATTAAGTATAAGATACTACATACTTGATAATTTCATGTATATGACGTTTTAGAAAAGGTGACAGAAAGAGGGTCAGAGATTCTGTGGGGATGGGGTCAAGTGAGGCTATGAGACACAAGGAAAAATGTTAGGGTGTTGAAAATGTTCTATGGCTTGATTATGGTGGTTGGTTATATGATTATATATAATTACCAAAATGCACCTGAAATAGGAATTTTATTGTATACAAATTTACCTCAATAAATGTGGACTAATTTATCAAATCAGGAGACTTAGAGAAGAAAGTAAGAGACATATTCGAAAGAGCAAGAGTAGGTATTTCTGCAATGTGGACATTAAAGGAATATCAAAGACACAATGCAATGGGGAGTAAATGAGAACTGTTTTTCTTTTTCTTCTTCAAATATACTTTCCCAATTATCCCCTAGTCTCTCTTTCATTACTTCTTGTGCATATCTCATTGTTGTCAGGAGTCTTAAAGTTATAGGAATACATTTTTTTTTAATTTTTTTAAAATTTTTATTTATTTATGATAGTCACACACACACAGAGAGAGAGGCAGAGACACAGGCAGAGGGAGAAGCAGGCTCCATGCACCGGGAGCCCGATGTGGGATTCGATCCCGGGTCTCCAGGATCGCGCCCTGGGCCAAAGGCAGGCGCCAAACCGCTGCGCCACCCAGGGATCCCGTTATAGGAATACTTTAGGGTTTTTTTTATAATTTGGATGCAGTTTAAATATTAAATACCTAGTATTTTTATTTATTTATTTTTTAAATATTTTATTTATTCATGAGAGACACAGAGAGAGAGGCAGAGAGACAGGCAGAGGGAGAAGCAGGCTCCATGCAGGGAGCCTGACGTGGGACTTGATCCCGGGTCTCTAGGATCAGGCCCTGGGCCAAAGGCAGGCGTTAAACTGCTGAGCCACCCGGGGATCCATAAGACCTAGTATTTTTAAATGTAGGTTTGAATCCACATTCATTTCCATTCCCCTCCCCTCTTGTCCTGACTTAGGTGTGACCTATCGCTAAGAGACCTATATGGGGAAGGGGCTCAGATCTGTGTTTAACTCTCTTTGTCTTCCTCTCTCTGCCTCTCTCCCTTGTTTGTGTTTCCCTTCTTTCTTAGCTATCTCAAGGCTAGAGAGGAAGGATGGGAAGAAAAGGGCAAAATTATGTATTTATCATTTGACCACTGGTCCTGTCTGTGTAGAACAGTCTTCAGTGACCACCGAAGGTTTTCTCAGGAGTTACGCATCCTTGCTGTGTGCAGTGTGCTCTCCGCCTTGATCTATTTGGAAATCTCACCTTTGATTCCTAGGGTCTATTAGCTTGTATGGCTGGTGTCTCCTTACCCACAGCCTTCCCTCCAATGCAAAGTTTTGTCAGGATGACTCATAGCCTGGCTAACTTCCAGGAACCCCGCTCACCGGTGACGGTGAGATATTCACTCACCGCATCAATTGCTGATGCACGGGTTTTTCTTGTTACTGTCTCCTAAATCTCGCTGCTGTTGTTCTCTGTTCCAACCAACATTCTGCCTTCAGGATTCTGTTGGGAAGCAGGCACATGCCCCCAAAGTCTAAGGGTTGAGGAGGAGGACCAGACATACCTCCCCCACCCCTTAATAAATTCTCTAACTTCAACCTCATCAGCTCAAATGGCAGACCCGGTGCAGGCTGGCTGATTCAGCTGATCAACAAGCATGGAACCAGGGATTGAGATGTTCCTGCAGTTACCTCCACCTCTACCAATTCCTCTTCAGGTTAATGCACTGGTGGGAGTGGAGGGAGAGGGGGAGAAAAACACTCACCTTTCCCCTCCACTTGAAAAGGAAGAGAAAAAGCATTTTCTTTCTAAGCCTTTAATTATCTTTTCTAAAGGCTCAAGATCACTGATGAAGTGATGATCTCAGGAACATCTTGTCTATCTCTGAAAAGCCCTATAAGGCTATTAAGCTCTGAAGTCTGGGAGCTCCTTAGCTTCTGTGCAGGATTGTTTGCTGTCAATTCAGTATCTTCCATCACTCTTGAGTTTTTTGTGTTTTTTTTTTTTTAAGATTTTATTTATTTATTTGAAAGGGTGATCGAGAGCAGGGGGCAGGGGGGCAGAGGGAGAGAGAGAAGCAGATTCCCCGCTGAGCAGGGACCCTGAATGTGGGACTTGACCTGAGTCAAAGGCCTACGCTTAACTGACTGAGCCACCCAGGTGCCCCCTCCATACCATTTTCCAGAGTGACTGCACCAGTTTGCGTTCCTGCCAACAGTGCATGAGGGATCCTTTTTCTCCACATCTTTGTCAATGCTTGTTGTTTCTTGTGTTTTTTTATTTTAGCCATTCTGATGGGTGTCAGGTGGTATCTCATTGTAGCTTTGATGGAAAGTGATGTTGAGCATCTTTTCATGTGTCTGTTGGCCATCTGTATGTCTTCTTTAGAGATATGTCTGTTCATGTCTTCTGCCCATTTTCTAATTTTTCTTTTAGAGTTGCATAAAGTCTTTATCTTTTTTTTAAATTTTAAATTCTATTACTTAACACATGATGTACTATTGGTTTCAGAGGCAAAGGTCAGTGATTCATCACCTTGAGTTTTAAAGGAAGAAATCTGGAATCTATATTTCCAGAATCCTTTGCCAGTAGTGTTGGTTTGACTCTGCCAGTCACAGATACAGGAGGTTAGGAAAACTTAAGAGAGACATAGTTATTGTTCTCTGGTAAGAGCCATGGTTGTGTGTGGATCTTGGCAGGTGGCAGACAGAGGAGTTTTCTAGCACCTTTGGGTATCTGCCTCTTTCGGTGCTATAGTCAGATGGAAGCTTTGATGGTATTTTCCCTACAATCTTTGCTTTTCCAAATTTGCTGAAAGCCAATAGCAGCCTTCTTGCATATTATTCTCTCAGCCATTATGGTAGCTGTGAAGTCTGTGAAAACTCTTGAATTTCTTTCTCCTCCAAATTTTTAGAGAAAAAAATTTCTTTCCAGCAGAACACTGACTGATGCAACAACTCTTTTTAAAATGTAGAGACACTTATCTCCTATTTTTCTCTGTTTAGAAACTCAACCTGAAATTCTCAGACAATGGCATCTGGTTACATAGCCTGAGGGAAAATCAAAACTTTATAATCCTATCGTCAGTTACAGGCAACGAAGATATGGGTAAAAAGTGTTGATAGAGTCAGGCCAGGGGCCTGTTGTGGACTCCAGCCAGAATATGTCACAATAATAGAACCCCTTGTTTAGGGATTCGAAGAATGAGTAAAAACTCTTGGGCCACACATTGGTATTTCCCACCTTAACTCAGTTGAGTTATGTATGTTAATAATACTATTTACTCAAACTTTTCTTCCTCTAGAGTCATGACTAGACAGCTCAGGTAATAGGACCTTAGCTGAGGGATAAATAATCAAGTGAAGGAAGAATTTTTTCAGAGGGCTTTGTGAGAAACAAAAGCATCATTCAGACTATGTGTGCAATCACCTCTAGTTAGGAGTCACAGAGAATTGGAATGTCATTCAGGACACATGTCACTCTGGTAGTCCAACAGCAGACTAATGGTCCAGCTCTCATATTAGCTGTTGCCTCCTCAAAAGCAGTCTTCTGTTGTTCTAAATGGCAAGCTCGGGTTCTTTCTGGCTCCGTTTTACTTTATTTGTCTCACTTCTCTTTCTATTTTCCTCTTTCCATCATGCCTTTTACTTTCTGCCTTCTTTTTTTTGCTACTTGCTGAGTGTTTCCACAGAGCTCTCCCTTCAACTGGAAGAAAAGAGGGGATATGATTGGTTTAGTTGGTAACATTTCAGTGTAAAGAATTTGAGAGCAATTCATCATGCCCAGTCACCTCAGTGACTGATGGCCAGCCTAGAGTTAGCTACTTTTAATAGCCTCATCAAGCCTCATCTACCCATCTATCCAGGAAAGTAGGTCCATGAAGCAACGGCTTCAGCAACTTATGATATGGAATAATCTAGGGATTATTCAGAAGGGTACCTTGGGTATGGTGGGCTAAAAGATGAAAAGCAAGAAAATGTCAAAGCTTGCTTTGGGAGCAACTCCATTTATGCTTCTTCTGTGACAAGATTAATTTAGTGCTCAAAGAAATGAAAAACTACAAGCTATAGTTCCTTGATACCAAGGAAACATAAATTACATGATGTCTTATATATTTAATAAGAGCCTTTTGGGAAAAAAAATGCCTAGCAAGTTCATTGGATATAATACATTAGCTGATTTCATAAATATTGACATACTAAAAAATGAAGACATCAAGATTGCATAAATATGATTATTTTGTGCTGGATATGAGTCTTCATCAGTGTGAAAAACAAGAGGAACCCCCACAGAAAGCCAGCTCAGTGTTCTTTCCACAGCAAATCCAAGAATCATACCATTGATTCCACTGGATCCAATGAGGAAAATGAGCAAAATGTGGTCAAAGATATTATAAAGTTTAACTCAGTTAACCTACAAACCACTTCTATAAGAGCAGTGCCCCCTTCTGTGTAGTAAGCCTGAAAATTAGTAAAAAAAAAAAAGGTGCATGGTCATAGAAGATAAATTATTGCCTATCGTAGAGAAGAATCTATCAATATAGCTCAACACATATCTATCCCTTGTTGCTTTTCTGCACAAATAGGAATAATCTAAATATAAGAAGACATATGATTCTCTAAGGTTATTAAATATATACAAAAACGGGGATCCCTGGGTGGCTCACCAGCTTAGTGCCTGCCTTCAGCCCAGAGTGTCATTCTGGAGTCCTGGGATCGAGTCCCACGTTGGGCTCCCGGCATGGAGCCTGCTTCTCCTTCTGCCTGTGTCTCTGCCCCTCTCTCTCTCTCTCATGAATAAATAAATAAAATCTTAAAATACACACACACACACACACACACACATATATATATATACACAAAAGTGTAACACTGAACTATTCAAGAGCTATAACACTAAATCATTCTAATAAAAGCTTGTTTTTGTTTTTGCATGTTTGCTATTATAAAATAAGTAATAGCAATATAATAAAAGAGTCTGTAATTTCTTCACAGAACATAAGAAGCTATTAGATGTTTTCTTCTCTTGCTACTGTAAGGGATGGTCACTAGTAGGTCAGGCTCCTCTCTACTGGCAAGTATGGAGACCAGTGTAAGCTTTCTGTCTGTGGTTAAAATGCCATACCTGTTCCACAGCTTCTATTTCTCTCATCTTTTGCCCCTTGTCTTCTTTGTCAGTCCTAACAGAAAAACAGGGAGACTGTTTTGTTTATGCATTAGACCTCTGTACATTAGGAAATGTTTACTTTTATAAGTAAACAATGTAACTGCTTTTTAAAGTGATGGTTAGCATCTTCTTCCTGACTGGTCTTCGGCGGTTAGTCTCCTCAGTGCTGCCCATAGCAAGATGTCTTCAGGAAATGCCAAAATTGGGCATCCTGCTCCCAACTTCAAAGCCACGGCTGTTGTGCCAGATGGCCAGTTCAAAGACCTCAGCTTATGTGACTACAAAGGAAAATATGTTGTATTCTTCTTTTATCTTCTTGATTTCACCTTTGTGTGCCCCACGGAGACCATTGCTTTCAGTGACAGGGCAGAATTTAAGAAACTCAACTGTCAAGTGATTGGTGCTTCTGTGGATTCTCATTTCTGTCACCCGGCTTGCTGTAGGATCAACACCCCCAAGAAACAAGGAGGACTGAACCCATGAACATTCCCTTGGTATCAGACCCCAAGCGTACCATTGCTCAGGACTATGGAGTCTTAAAGGCTGATGAAGGCATCTCGTTCAGGGACCTCTTTATCATTGATGATAAAGGTATCCTTTGGCAGATCACTGTAAATTAAATGACCTTCCTGTTGGTCGCTCTGTGGATGAGACTCTGCGACTGGTTCAGGCCTTCCAGTTCACTGACAAGCATGGGGAAGTGTGCCCGGCTGGCTGGAAGCCTGGCAGTGACACCATCAAGCCTGATGTCCAGAAGAGCAAAGAATATTTCTCTAAGCAGAAGTGAGCGCCTCGCCATTTTAGGGCTGGGCTGTAGTGGGGCATCCATGAAAACAGAATCTTTTTTTGTACTATTGTCATGCTTAAAACAAGACTTTAGGCTCTGCAGATGTGGTATGTGTTTGGGACAAGACAGCCCTTTCCTGCAGGGGTTAGGAGGCCAGCCTTTCTTCCTCTGGAGAGAATGGTCTGAGGTATGCTATGGGGCAGGCTAACTGATATGTACAGTAGCAGGGCATGACTTTTGATCTTGCTGTTTCTATTAAACTTGAACTGAGAAAAGAAAATAAAGTGATAGTTAATAGTTATTATGTAAAGCAATTCATGCACTGACGAATTTTATATCACCTCCTTTGAAAGTCTGTTTATATTTTGAATCTAACAATTAAAGATTACCTTTTAATGAGGTTAGCACTGGTAATAGAACATTTATGGAGTTCTCCTTACATGACAAGCACTAGGATAAGAAATTTACAAGTATTACTCCTTCTCACTGAAGAGAGAACTGGGGCTTAGAGATTTTATGTAAATTTCCTGTGATCATAAAGATAATGAGCAAGCGATCTAGGATCTGAATGTAAAAAAGCCTGATCCTGAAGTTGGCATTCTCAGTGTCATACATACTCTTCTAACAAGACACCAGATTGGTTGTTCATTTTGGTTCGTTGCTTACATATAAGGGTGAAGGTTGCTATTGTTTGGAAGTAATTATATTTTGGAGAATAAGCCAAGCAAACATATCCATCTTTTTGTAATAATTCTAGTTTAAAATTCTAATAAAATTCTATTAATCCATTTTTAGGTTCACTAAATATAAATTATTTTGCAGACACTTTTGTTTTTAATAAGCAGAATACAAAATGTTGAGTATTCATTTACTTTCCATTTGGAAAACAATATTAATAATAATATCTAAGGGACACTAGTTGGACATCATTCCTTTTGTAACATGCATTTCTGTTTTGCATGTAAGAGATTTTCCAGAAACATTTGTTAAAATAAACCCTGATTTTTTTTTCTGGTCTCAAATTTCTGAATAAAGTTGTTAATGATGATTAAAATCTCATTATTATAACAATAACTTTAATACAAGAATGATGCAATTCAGAGAAACTTGCATAATCTGTGTTCGTGGTTACTTTAAAAGGTGCACATTTGATTCACTTAATATATTTATCTAAAACTTAATATCTTATATTTATCATCATTTAATATATTCAGTGATATCCCCTGCCTCTACACCTTCCTGGCTTAAATATCATTTTTTATTCTTAATGTTTTATTCTATCTTCTCCTTCATTCCAATGGTGGTCTTAAATGAGTCCAATTTAAAATCCTACTTGTAAATGATAATAACATAGCACTCACATTATGCTTTTTGACTCTGTATATTGTAAGATTAAAAAAACTAGGAAGTCAAAAAGCTATTTATAGGCATCAATTATTTTTTTCTTTCCTATACATTTATTTTATTTTTATTTTGAAATAGTTCAAATCTACAGAATAGTTGAAAGAATAGCATAGTAAAACCCAACTTACTCTTTAAAAAGATTCATCACTTAAAATCTTGTCAAAGCTGCTCCCATCTTTCCTTCTTTTCCCTCTCCCCTCTCTTCCCCTCCCCTTGCCTTCTCTCTTAGTTTTGGCCAAGACATAACTGTAGCCAGAGGATCAGAATCTCTCACATCTAAATACCTCTTCCTAAAACAAGGATATTCTGTTATAAAACCATATCACTACTGTCTAAGAAAATCAACATAGTTTCAATACAATAAACTAACATACAGATCAAATTCAAATGTCCTCAGTTCTCGTCAAGATATCCTTTATAGAGACCATGCAGGTAGAGACCATGCAGGCAGGATTCACATGGAACATTTGCCTACTATGTATTTTAAGTCACCTTCCTCATTTCTTCATTATTTATTTGATGGTCTACTCAGATTGCCCTAAGTTCTTCCAACTGCTTCTTCAGGATAAAATTTTGGTAACCTCATACCACATGGATGATGCTTTGCCCCTCAGGAGGCATGTCAAGTGAGGCCCTCCCATCATTGGCAAGGCTGTGTTCGACCACTTGATTAAGATAGTGACAGCCAGACCTCTCCATAAAAATTTATCTTCTGACTCAGTCCTTCCCCAATAGCCTTTCCTTAAATGGCTTTCCCACCCATCACTGATCCTGCCAGCATTCATCATTTCACTGAACATAACAAAATGGTGGTATTCTATTTTTATAATCTCCCTTATTTTTATTAACTGGCATTTTTCCTGAAAGGAGAGGGGTTTTTTCTGTTGTTGTTGTTTTGTTTTGTTTTCTTTCTTTTTTTTCATTTTTTTCTTTTTGGCCAAAAAGTTGATCTAGGTTCACTCTGAACTTTCCTTGTCCTAGATATGAAATTTCTCTGTTTTTTACATAAGCCATGACTTCATAGAGAGAGAGATATAATTTCATATTGGGGACTTAGATGTGCTCTTTGCTTTTGGAATGTCATTATTTTTATGTAGTTTCAGGGCACAGGGTAAGAAAGTGTGTGTGAGTGTGTGTGTCTGTGTGTGTGTGTGTCTATATACAGATTTATACACACAAAAATCACAAGTTCATACTGATTTTTTCAGATCAGATTCAACAATATTGACTTCTTCTGTTTCTCTTCATTTTCTATTTTGTCTATATCTTTCTTTCCCATACTTTCCCAGAAGCCTCAGTATATTCACTCTTTTGCTCTAGTCCACAATTTGCAGAACATAGTTTCAGAATTAAAACACAATACTACTAAGCTTACTAAATATAGCTCAAGACTTACTTTATTATTTTTTGGTGTATATATTTTTCTCTTATCCACAAAAGGTAGAATATAATATACATTCTTTTGTATCTTGATTTCCTTTGCTTCCATTTTTTTTTAACTCAAGAGAGCCTGAAATTCTTTCCATGTGGATTAAAATAGTCTTCATATTTCTTATAGTTGCCTAATACTTCATTTTATGGATTTTCTATAATTGATTCACCTAGACTACAGGGCAGGGGCATACTTTGGTTGCTTTCAGTAATTTTCTATTGAAAATAACATTGTAGTGAATAACTATGTGCATATGTTGTTTCATATTTGAAGAGGTGTATATCTTCAGGATAAATTTCTGGAAGTGGGATTGCAGGATCAGAGAGATTGTAATTCTGTTATATAATGTTAACTTTCTTTTATAGAGGTTGTACCATTTCGAACTGTCACCAGCAGTGTAGGATAAAGTTTATGTCCTTACAACTTTTTCATTTTTAATTTTTTTTTGTTAAATTGGGATGCAAGAAATGGTATCTCATTGAGGCATTTTTCTTTTTTATTTTTTTTCTTTTTCTTTCTTTTTTCTTCCTTTTTTCTTTTCCTCTTTTTTTTTTTTTTTTTTCACCCAAGTCTATACAAACAAGCTTTTGGTCTCTTAAGATCCTTTATTTTTCCTTTAAAAAGTACACTAACTATTCCTGTGAGAACAGTATAACACTATTTACATAAAGCTTTTTAGCATTTTTTTCCCCCAGAGATGGTGCGGTTGAGGAAATATCTTCCCTAAAGTTTTGTGAATTGACTTATGGCATTAAAAAATAATAGTTAATCCATGAATGATAGATAATCCATGAATATCCAAATACTAATGTTATTCACTTAAACTTGAAATGCAGGGATCCCTGGGTGGCACAGCAGTTTGGCACTTGCCTTTGGCCCAGGGCGCGATCCTGGAGACCCGGGATCGAATCCCATGTCGGGCTCTCGGTGCATGGAGCCTGCTTCTCCCTCTGCCTGTGCCTCTGCCTCTCTCTCTCTCTCTCTCTCTCTCTGTGACTATCATAAATTAAAAAAAAAAAAAAAAACTTGAAATGCTTAGGATTTCTTGCCAATAATAAATAATTTCACATGCAATATTAAATGTGCCCTTCCATTAAGCATTTGTCTTTAAAAGCAAACTTATACTCACCACATCGTCTCTCACTCTCTGCTCTAATTTAATTCAGACTACTTATGATTATTGTGAGCAATTATTTTTAACAATTTCTTTCCAAATCCCATATGGTAATGATTAAAACTTGAAAGCTTTAAAGAAAAAAAAATGCAAAAAGAAATATTTTAAATAAGTTTACAAAGCCTGCTTTGGGCTTTGGTTGTCTCTTTATCCTCCATGGAGCCCCCATGCAAAGTTCCCCAGTGGACTCATTTCCTTCTCAAATGAGTGAAAAATTATTCTTATTCCCCTCAGCTTCTTTTTAAAAGAAAGACTTTATTTAAAATAATGGATTTATTTTTGAGACTACAAAATGCTGACATTTAGACACTCATTCAACAGAAGTGCTGTAGTGTTCCCTAACTTATTTTCTTCTGGTTTATAAACTCAGTTTTGAATCATTCCAATAATCATTTCACCTTTACTCTGTTGTCTCAGATTTTAATATAAAACTTTCAAGATGTGAGGCCTGAAGATGTAAGAAATAAATATTTATCATAAAAATTTAAAAATATTATCATACATCCCATTGATCCAGTTGGCTTTCAGGAATTGTGCTTTTCATAAAATTGTCTCAGAGTGTAAACTGAGAGTTAAAATATCAAATATGAAACTCGAAAACTGGAGAAAACCAAAATGACCTCATTAAAAATACTAATACAAATCCATTTTTCCCAGAGAAAACATAGAAAACAGAAAAATAATAGAAGTAAAAAAAATTTCTACTTAAGGAATAGATTTCTCACAGTGAAGTTCAGCTTCTTACTTCTTTCAAGCATATATCTCTCACAAACCAGAAAGGGAGAAAACTGGTGAAAGACTACATAGGTAGAGGGGAGTCTGAGTGGCACAGTTGGTTAAGATTCCAGCTCTTGATTTCCGCTAAGGTCATGATCTCAGGGTAAGATCCAGCCCCCCAAAGTCAGGCTCTGTGCTGGGCGTGGAGCCTGCTTAAGTTTCTCCCTTTTCCTCTGCCCCTCCTCCCAGCTCTGGTGCACATGTGCATTCCCTCTTTAAAAAAAAAAAAAAAAAGACATGAATGGAAAACTTACTATAAATCCTGATGGCTTTTACAGTGGCTGCAATCTTCCCACAGGGGATTTGGATTTTCTCATTTCAGGATTGGAAGGAATGGACATGAGCTTAAAAGAATTGCAAGGTGTTTCTATTTTAAAACTCAGCCAGAAAATCAGGCAAATTATAGCTGTACTAAATGGGCATATGTTATTACCATGTTCTGTCTTGAAGTTTGGGGCAAGGGTTTCAGGATCCAGTGATTGTTAACCACTTGGATTACATTCTAAATTTGTAAATGGGAAGTTTTTTGTTGCGTCAAAAGTATATGAATATTAATTAGATGCTTAAAAATGATGTCCATTTTAAAAAATGAAATAACACAGTCATATACTGTTTTTGTTAGGGGCTCCTTGGTGGCTCAGTCAGTTAAGGGCCTGACTCTTGGTTTCTGCTCAGATAATGATCTCAGGGTCATGGGATTGAGCCCTGTGTCAGGGCTCTGTACTCAGCAGGGAGTCTGCTGGAGATTCTCTCTCTCCTTCCTCTATCCTCCCCTCTCTTTCTCTCTCTCTCTTAAATAAATTAATAAATTTTTTTTAAAAAGAATAATTTTGCTAGCCATAAGTGCTCTACTAAGTATTAACAGATCTAATTGTCTACTACATATTAGTAGAAAAATATTAAATTATAAAAATAAAATAATATAGTCTGGTACTAGTGCTAGGTATAAGACTGACAAATAGCAAGCACCAGGGATGCCTGGGTGGCTCAGTTGGTTAAGCAGCCCAATTCTTTATTTTGGCTGGGGTCATGATCTTGGGGTCTTGACCCAGCCCCATGTGGGGCTCCATGCTCAATAGGAAGTCTGCTTCAGGATTCTCTCTCTCCTTCTGCCCACCCTTAGTAAATAAATAAATCTTTCAAAAATCAAACAAAAAATAAATAGTGCCGTCTTAAGTATTATAAAGATGTTTGCTTAAAAATACTGCACAGATTTATTATTTCCTCCTTTTACTTTTAAGATATAGTTTAATATCTCCCTGAAATAAAATATGTATCCTTTAGCATTGAAATTGCTTAAGGGCTTACTCTATTGTCTCATATTTTTAAGTGATCTTCTCTTATAAATATTTGAAAATAAATTTTGTTATAATTTTTCAGGAAATATTTTTAAAAGCATGACAATTAGTATAACATTGATTCCACCATTTAAGGAATTCTCTATTTTGTCAATTCGATCTGCCATGGTGTGAGTTGTAGAGTATTTATCTAATTATGTCTAGGGACTTTCGGTTTCAGCATCATATGCAAACAGATGAGAAGTATTCACTCCTGTCTTTATAATAAAAAGCCCAGACAAATTAAAAAATCAATAATTGTTTTTGACCCATCATTGAACAGATGTCACAGGGCAAGCTGAAATCCCAAAATATAGAGAGATGGTCACATGCAGAAAGATATAGCTCCAGAGATGTGTTTACCTGGAGTAGAATCTGTGGGAATCCTGAAACTGGTAAGAATATTTACATAGTAATTTTGAATAACTGCTGGAGGTTGAGTGCAGATTAGCTTAAAAGTGAGAAACTTGGGGACTGCAGTCATTACTGGACCCCCACAGCTATTCAGGATTTTACTACAGGAATCCACCAAGTTCTCCTGGTGAGAATTTTAGAAACTTTCCCTGATGGTACTAGTTGGGAAGTCAAGAGAACAATCATCTTGAAACTCATCCAGAATCTTCTCCCTAATAAATGCCTGATACCTAGGTGAAAAAAGAATTCATGAGAAGATAATTCTGACAACTTTTTGCAGTTGAAGGAAAGGAATTTGGCCTCCCCTGTAGCTTTCTTGTCTCATCTAAGGGAAAAAAAAAAATAAGAGGGGATAGAACTAAAATAGATAAGGAACATTGAAGCCAGGAGAGAGAGACTAACAAAGAGTGCTAAAGAAAAAGTCACACCTCTGGAGGAGGGAGACAGACATTTGTGAAAGACACAGGGTCACATAGATTTTAACATAATGACAAAATTATGGAAAACTCTCTCTCTTCCATACACTACCACAACACTGACAAGCCTTCAGAACTCTAACTGGATGACAGATGAAAGAGCTGCAAGATAGAGACTCTGAAGAACATTAATTTAAAATTAATAACCTAAGCATTTATCTTAGGAAACTGGAGGAAGAAGTACAAATTAAACCTAGAGTAAGCAGAAGAAAGAAAATAACATTATTAGAGAAGAAATCAAAGAAATTAAAAACCAGGAGCAATAGTCAAAATGAATGAAACTGAAAGCTAGTAGAGTTTATTTTTTGGAAAAGATTAATAAAATTGGTAAATCTAGGTAGGCCAGCCAAGGATAAAAGAGAGGAGATACAAATTACTAATATCACATTTGAAAGAGCATAATCACTACTGACCCCATGGACATTAAAAGGATAATAAGTCAATACCCTCAACAACTCTGTCAGATTTGATAACTTCAATAGCCTGGACGATTCTTTGAAAGAAACAAACTAAAAGAAAGAAAGAAGAAAGGAAGAAAGGAAGAAAGGAAGAAAGAAAGAAAGAAAGAAAGAAAGAAAGAAAGAAAAGAAAGAAAGACAAACTGCCAAAATGCACTCAAAGCAAAATTAGATTAGACTTCCCTATCTATGAAGACATTTAATCAGTAGTTTCAAAAATTCCAAAAAAAAAAAAAAAAATAGGGCCCAATTTGGTGAATTCTACCAAACATTTAAAAAAGAAATAATACCAATTCTACAGAATCTTTTCCAGAAATATGGAAAAAAGGGAGAAATTTTCGATGCATTAGGTAATCATTGCAGTAATACCAAAAACAAGGTGCAGACATTACAAGAAAAGGAAAGTACGGATGAATATTTCTAATGGCCAAAGAGGCAAAATTCCTTTACAAAATGATAACAAATCCAGCAATGTAAGAAATTAAAAAATAAATATATCACTGTCAAATGGCATTCCTCCCAGTATGCAGGCTGCCTCAACATTTATAAATGAATCACAGGGGATCCCTGGGTGGCGCAGCGGTTTGGTGCCTGCCTTTGGCCCAGGGCGCGATCCTGGAGACCCGGGATCGAATCCCACGTCGGGCTCCCGGTGCATGGAGCCTGCTTCTCCCTCTGCCTGTGTCTCTGCGCCTCTCTCTCTCTCTCTGTGTGACTATCATAAATAAATTAAAAAATAAAAAATAAATGAATCACAGTAACTAAGTAGATTAACAGAGTAAATAAGAAAAACTGTCTGATTACATCAACAGATACACAAAAAGTGTTAGACAAAAGTCAGTTCCTGCTTATGAGAAAAGATCTCAGAAAACTAGGAATCAAAGGGAATTTCCTTTAGCTGATAAACAGGGTATAGGGAAAGACCTAGAGCTAATATTAGACTTGCTTGAGAGACATGACTCTCCCCTAGGTAAAAAAAAGTATATTCTGTCATCACTCTCTTCAAATTTTTGCTGAAATTTTGGTTATTGCAATAAGGCAATAAAAATAAGCAAAGGCATAATCATTAGAAGGAAGAAATAAAATTGCAGATGACATGATTTTCAATAAAGAAAACTTCTTAAAGTTCTACAAAAAGAACTCTCAAACTCAATAAACAAGTATTGGAAGGTTGCAGGATACAAGGGTAACAAAAGTCAATTGCTTTCCTAAACCATCATTGAACATTTGGCATTGGAAATATACAAAAAAGTACCATTTAAACTAGCAGTATCCCTCCTCTAACCACCCCGAAACCTAAGTCTATAGCAACTATGTCGACGGTATCTGTATGTGGAAGGTTGCAAAGCAGCACTGATGACAGAAATCAAAGATCTAAATAAATGGATAGGTATTCTCTATCCATATATTGGAAGACTCAATATTGTTAAGTTTTCAGTTCCTCCCAAATTTATCTATACATTCAGTACAATTGGATCATAGTTGATTTTAGCAATTAACTGTAATATTGACAGTATGATGGTGATAAAATGATAAACATGCTGTTTAAGAGAATAGAGCACTCAGGCATATACCTATACAAATATAGTCAACCAATACCAGACCAAAGTATTTGCAAAGGCAATTCAATTGCAAAGGCAATTCAAAAAAGGACGTCTTCAACAACCAGTGATGGAACAATTGGACATCATTGTTTAAATTTAAAAAAAAGGTCCTAGACACATATATCTTGTACAAATATTATTTTAAAATGAATGAAATGCAGGGTGCCTGGGTGGTTCAGTTGGTTGAGTATCTGACTCTTTGTTTCCACGGGGGGTCATGATCTCATGGATTGTGGGATCAAGCCCCCGAATTGGGCTCCTCACTCAGCAAGGAGTCGGCTTGAAAGATTCTCTCCCTCTGCCCCCATTCGTGTTCTCTTTCTCTCCTTTTCTCTAAAAGAGATTCACTTTAAAAAATGAATCAAATGCCTACATATAACATTTGAAACTTGAAACTTTCTGCAAAGGAACATAGGAAGAAATCTGTATGACCTGGGGTGGGTGATGAGTATTTAGATAGATGAATAGTTGATATCAGGGCTGCGGCAGGGATATACAAGGCAAGCCATTGAGCATTTTGTCCTGACAAAAAGCAGACAGTGCTGGGGGAGAAAAGGAAACACAAAACAGGGCTGTGTGAAAGGGATATAGAACTCACTAAAATTACTATCGGTGGACCAAAACTGGAACAATTTGAGCAATGAAATAAATATGGTAGCATCAGATTATAAGCCAATGAATAAAATAAATATACATGAGCTAGACCAATATAAATAAGTGATTGGGTAAATAAATGCATGAGAGAGGAACCAAGTTTCCAATGCAGAAGAATCACAAATTATGTAGCTATTGCTCCTTCAAGAAGGTAGAAGATAAAGTCCCACCCTTGTGACTGAAATGCCTAAAGTAGCTTCCTACTAAAGAGTATATCATGGAAAGAGAGAGAGAAGAAATAAATATTTCACATAGAAAAACAAAAACACAAAAACACAAACCTGCGAACACTACTTCTACCAGGAAATAAAGACTAATGTCATCAAAGATAAAGTCATGTCAATAGCATGTACCTTTATGATATGATGAGAATAACAATTTACATATGTAGTCTCTCTCCCCAAATTCATAAACACTGTGTAACCACTGGAAAAGCATCAAACAAGCCTAAACTGAAAGGTATTTGACAATATACTTGGCCAATACTCTACAAAACTGTCAAAGTAACAAATAAACGAAAAGTCTAAGAAACTCTCATAATCTAGAGAAGCCTAAGGAAACTAAATATGTGATATCCTGGATGGAATCTTGGAACAGAGAAAGGACATGAGGCAAAAACTAAGGAAATCTGAATAAAATACCGACATTAGTTAAAAATAAAGGTATATTATTTGTGACAAATGTACTACAGTAATTTTTAGAACAGGGGAAACTGCATGTGAAGTCTGTGAGGAATCTAATATTCTCACAACTTCTAAAATTTTCTAAAATTAAATAAAAATCATTTAAAATTTGTTTTAAAAAATATATATAAATATATATAGTAAAATTTTAAAAAGATAAAAATTGCTTCCATCTATCTTCCATTTCTGTAGTTTCTTTTTAATATGCTATTTGCTGCTTAAATATTTTCATTGTAGATTCTAATTTGCATCAATTTAAATTTTCTAATTTGTTTTTGTTGGTATTCACAGCATAGAATTCAAGCTTGCCTTCATTCAGGATTTCTTTGCTTAATTTAGTTTTACAAAATTTCTTTAGTTTAGTGTCCACTAAGTAATAATGATGTTTTTTTAGCATCTTAATGTAATACACATTGTACAAAAGAAAACTCTTTCAATTCTGTGATAAAATTATTAGTAGCAATTTACTGACCAGGAACAATAATGCTTAAAATTGTCTTAAAGGATCTTTCACATTAAGACAAACAGAAGAATATGGGATTACATTAAAGAAATATATGATAATACCTTAGGTACCTTTGAGAGAGAAGATTTTTTTTCTGATATTGATAATTAAACTTGGACTTGAGCATCCCAATATTTTCTTTTGCTGTAATCTGAGAGCATGGTTCCTAAAATCCTTAGATTTTCTAATGATGATTTTTTTTAAGGAAGTATTTTTAGGAAGTACCTTTACTTCATATGTTCTAAGTAGTTTTACAACATTGTAGCAGAAGGAGACAAATAGCTATTTCTTTGTTTTTCGGGGGGGG
Source organism: Canis lupus baileyi (assembly GCF_048164855.1). Taxonomy (NCBI): domain Eukaryota; kingdom Metazoa; phylum Chordata; class Mammalia; order Carnivora; family Canidae; genus Canis; species Canis lupus. Next base: position 85,285,468 of record NC_132838.1, read on the forward strand.
GGGAATGTACCCAGAAACTAGACCAGTATCAAAATTATCAAATCTGCAATCATGCAAAGCACAACAAAATTCTATTGCTATAGCTATAAATGTCACACATCCTATGGTTATAAATATCTAGCTAAACCAAAACAAAATAATTCACAAAAATCATCAGGAAGGTCTTGGAGATGTGAAGTCAATTTGATCTACTATATCCTGTATGGGCTTATGTAGCATCTTGTCTTGAACTGGATGTCTCCTTGCTTCATGTATATGTATTTCTTAACTCCTTAACCAAATAATACAGATTGGGGTTGATATCTACATTTTTAAATCCCACATATTAAATATTTGGTATGTATTCAGTATATATTCATGTTATATATTCAGTATAGATTTGAAAGAAAATAGTTGTGAAGCTGAATCCAAAGGTAATAATCACATAATAGCATATTCTATTTCTAACATGTTTTCCTTGTTTGTATCAGAGCTACTAATACAAAGTTTTAAATGAATGATATGAATGAATGTTCAAAGCAGAGCTTCCAAAAGCAAGCAGCAAAAGTGAGGCCCAGATAATCTACAAACTAAATAAGCAACTGCAAAAAGATATTTGTAAGTCATTAACACTTGACTATACTAATCATAGATGCCTTCATTAAAAATACCTTTTTAATGATCAATTTATATTTTCTAAGACTATTTGGAAATGCAAACCTAAGTGCTAAAATAAATTCCTAACTAGCTTCCCTTCTGGAAGCCAATATTTACATTGTTACCACATTGCCCTTCTTTAAAAAGCTTTCATCATTAGTGAACATAAATCAGTTGAGGGATTGCTATGTTCAAGGCACTGTGTTGGAGTTTAAGGAAAATAAAAAATGTAATGAGACATAGTTCCTGACTCTATTAAAATTAGTTCACTATTTTCAGGTCTACCATTTTCTAGGTAACTCTCAGTTCTTCATCTGTAAAATGGTGATTGTGATAGAAGCTTCATGGCTACCTCACATAATCATTCATTTGCACCCTAAATAGTTTGGGGTGTTTGTTTCTATTTTTTTTTTTTTTGTAGCACTGGTATAATCCAGACAATGCTTTCTTACTCTGAACATAACAGTAACTAAGAAATATAAAATTTTTACATTGTGATACTTATATTCCGGTGAATGAAACAGACAAATAAAGCAAATAAATATAAAATGTAATTTGAGGTAGAAGTAAATTTTAGGAGAAAAATTAAGTAGGGCAAAGGATTAGATACTGAATACTAATTTTTGAAAAGGTACTTAGGGAAGCCTCTCCAAATGACACCTAAGTGAAATGAGGAAGCAAACAATGTGTGAGAAGCATTTCAGGCAGAACTAACAGAAAATGTCATGGCTCTGGAGATAGAAACAAGCTTGGTATGTTATATTATTGTTTGAGGAACAAGTGGAAGGTTAAAACAACAGGAACACAATGAGTGAGAGGAGGAAGAATGGGAAATGAACCCAGATTCAGGGGCAGAGCCAGCGCTTACAGGGACCTTATGGGCCATGTTTAGGGATTTGGATATTAGTCTAATATATGAGGAAGTCACCAAAGAGTTTTGAGAAGCTGATTTCATTTATTTTTTAAAAGATAATTATTGTTGATATGTATAGAAAAAGCCATAGTAATATATCACCTGGAGTCCTTGCTAGACATAAATGCGAGGCTCAAATTCACTACTTTGTGGAGAGTTAAATAAAAGGAACATTCATGGGATGCCTGAGTGCCTCAGTGGTTGAGCATCTGCCTTCGGCTCAGAGTGTGATCCCGGGGTTCTGGGATTGAGTCCCACATCGGGCTCCCCGCAGGGAACCTGCTTCCCCCTCTGCCTGTGTCTCTGCCTCTCTGTGTCTCTCATGAATAAATAAATAAAATCTTTTTAAAAAAGCATCCATAAAGACATAGTTAGCAAACTATAGTGTATTGACAGAGAGCCAATAACTGGGAGCTTCTACCAGTCCTAGGCCCAGAAGCACAGAGGAAAATAGCAGTTAGTGATGGAAGTGAAGAGGAGTGTCTGATCCAAATGGAGACCTTAAATTCAAGAACTGGTCAACCTGAATTCAGTCTGTATGGGAAGATCTTGGGAATAATCTCTCTTCAATTTCCCCTCCCTGTTTCTGACTCCTGCTGATGTGTCACCCACATATCCATTGCCAAAACCAAATGAAATCTAGAGTACAAAGGAGCCTGATGATGCAGTCCATTCCTGACATCCTTGAGAGGCACAGGCAGGGGCAGAGAACAGTGGTGAGTGGACCCCTAGGAGAGAAGAGAAGCTCTCTAGTACTGGGGCAGTATGGAATCAAGAGAACCTAGTAATGAAGTTATGAATATCAAGGCAAGAGATTTTGGTGGCCTCAATAAACATGGTAAGAAGTAGGTGCTAAGAAATGGTGAGACATTTTCATGGATACAAACAGAGCTTACTGATTATAAGTGTGAAAGAGTGAGAAAGTGAGGATCACCACTGGTTTTGGTGTGAATGACTAGATGGATAGTGTACTATTTGGTAAAAGAAGAGGGGAAACAGGGGGTCTAGGAATATACTTTGGTAAGGGAGAGAAAGAGAGGATCTCCTTTGAATATATTAACTTTAAATTAGACATCCAAATGGAGGTTCTGAGCAGGTGGTTGAATATTTTAGTCTGAAGCTCAGCAGAGAGATTAGAGATAGATATGTAAATCTTGGAGTCACAAGCACATAGATAGTATTTAAAACCATGACAGTGAGTATAAATAAAGAAGATAAATAGTCCAAGGTTGGGACATCACAAGAATTAGGGATTGAGACGGGGTAACAATCCTGAAAAAGAAACTGCAAAGGAGCATACAATGATATGGGAGAAAAATCAAGTCTTAGCAATAGGAAAATAAAGAGCTTCAAGGAAGAGAAAGCATTTTTAAAAGTAAAGAGAACAGTGCCTAAAATATAGTTGAAATGCCAAAAAAAAAAAAAAATACCTACTATCATTAATGCCCAAAAGCATTAATATGCTACGAATCTAGCTTAGCCCTAGACCTTGATATAAGGCTGATACAGTGGAATAAATTACTGATCTGAAAGGTAGTTTTTGTGCTATGTAGATTAGGAAGTGCTAGGGAGGTCACTTGTCTTCATATGGGCTCATTTGCTCATCTATACAAAAAGAATTAGGTTAATGTCCTTATAACAGACTCTCAAAAAATGATGTGTATCTATATAAATATATACATAAATTCAGTGTTTCTCAGTTTGAATGATGGAATCCTTTTAGAATATAAAATCTGGAAATGTTACTGGCACTAGTTTACCACAAATACATATTGTGAAATGTTGCTCTAGATATTTCTTAAGACCATATAGATCAAGGAAAATACATGGGCCTTATACTGATTTTATATCCTGGCTGTACTGTTTACCAGGTAATTGTTTTTACCTTCTGACTTAATCTGTATGACATTCCATTTGTTCACTTGCACTGTGTTCATTACTATTATCCATTCTGCAGGATTGTCTTAAAGATCAGACTTACTGTAACTCAAATCACTAATTGGAGTGTCTGATACTCAGATGGCTGCTATGACAAGCAGTAAATAACAGCATATATTATAATTATCATTATTATTATTATATTTAGTCAAGTTTAAGTACATTACTTTTAACCGTAATATGGGAAGTTTGGATATTTCTCTATGAATTTTTGTGCCTTTATCGACATATAACTAATAGACCATAAAATGCACCACTCAAAGGGTACATTTCTATAGATTTTGGTGTAGTCATAAATTTATGCAACCGTCACCACAATCTAAGTTTTGAACATTTTCATTATCCCAGAAAGAAACCCCGTATCTATCAGCAGTCACTATGCATTGTCTCCCAAAGCCACCCCTTGTCTTAGTCAACTACAAGTTCACTTCCTGTCTCTTGAGACTTGCTTATTCTAGATATTTCACTTAAATGGAATTATAAAATGTATGATATTTAGTTACTAGTTTCTTTTACTTAGGATCATGTTTTTAAGACTCACCTGTGTTGTTGTATGTATCAGTATTTTATCTTTTTTTTTTTTTTCAAATATTCCATGGTGTGGCTATATCACTTACTGTTTAGCCACTTATCAGTTGAAAGGCATTTGTCTAGTTTCCATTGCTTAGCTATTATGAATAATCATTCTGTGAATTATCATGTACAGATTTCATGTGGAAACTTGTTTTCACTTTGCTTGGTCACATACTTAGGAGTAGAACTGCTGGGTGATATCATAACTTCGTACCACACTTGGAAGAACTGCCAAACTGTTTTCTTTTCTTTTCTTTTCTTTTCTTTTCTTTTCTTTCTTTCTTTCTTTCTTTCTTTCTTTCTTTCTTTCTTTCTTTCTTTCTTTCTTTCTTTCTTTCTCTTCCTTCTTTCTTTCTTTCTTTCTTTTTTTCTTTCTTTCTTTCTTTCTTTCTTTCTTTCTTTCTTTCTTTCTTCCTTCCTTCCTTCCTTCCTTCCTTCCTTCCTTCCTTTCTTTCTTTCTTTCTTTCTTTCTTTCTTTCTTTCTTTCTTTCTCTTCCTTCTTTCTTTCTTTCTTTCTTTTTTTCTTTCTTTCTTTTTCTTTTTTTCTTTCTTTCTTTCTTTCTTTCTTTCTTTCTTTCTTTCTTTTTCTTCTTTCTTTCTTTCTTTCTTTCTTTCTTTCTTTCTTTCTTTCTTTCTTTTTCTTCTTTCTTTCTTTCTTTCTTTCTTTCTTTCTTTCTTTCTTTCTTTCTTTCTTCTTTTTCTTTCTTTCTTTCTAATTTATTTTTATTGGTGTTCAATTTGCCAACATATAGAATAACACCCAGTACTCATCCCATCAAGTGCCCACCTCGGTGCCCATCACCCAGTCACCCCCACCTCCCGCCCACCTCCCCTTCCACTACCCCTAGTTCTTTTCCCAGAGTTAGGAGTATTTCATGTTCTGTCTCCTTTTCTGATATTTCCCACTCATTTTTTCTCCTTTCCCCTTTATTCCCTGTCACTATTTTTTATATTCTCCAAATGAATGAGACCAATAATGTTTGTCCTTCTCCGATTGGCCTATTTCACTCAGCATAATACCCTCCTTGGTGTCCATCGAAAGATGAATGGATAAAGAAGCTGTGGTCTATGTATACAATGGAATATTACTCAGCCATTAGAAACTACAAATACCCACCATTTGCTTCGACGTGGATGGAACTGGAGGGTATTATGCCAGACTGTTTTCTAAAGCATCACATCGCTTTACGTTCCCACCAACAACAGTCTATGATAGTTCTAGTTCCACAACCTCTCTTAACATTTGTTACTGCTTGTTTTTTTATTGTAGCCACTCCAGTAAATGTGAAGTAGTTTTTCATTGTGGTTTCAATTTCCATGGCCCTAGTGACTAATGATGGTGAGTAACTTTTCACATGCTTATAGGATATTTGAATATCCCCTTTGGAAAATGCCTATTGAAATTATATCCTATTATTTTCTTTTTATTATTGGTTTGTAAGAATTCTTTATACATTTTGGGTTCAAATCCCTACCTTGTTAGAGATATGATTTTAAAATATTTTCTCCCATTCTGTGGTTTATATTTTCACTTTATGGTATCCCATAAAACACAAAAATTTAAAATTTTGATCAAACCCAATTCACCTCTTTTTTCTCTTAGCATTTGTATTTTTGTGTCGTACCTAAGAAACCACTGCGAATCCCAAGGTCATGATGCATGCGTATGGTCATGAACGCATATGTGTTCTTCCAAAAATTCCATAGTTTTGGTTTTGTTTTTTATAAATTTAGGCAAATGATCTAGGTTGAGTTTCCTTTTTGAAAAATATTATGTGAGGGCAGCCAGGATGGCTCAGCGGTTTAGCGCTGCCTTTAGCCCAGGGCGTGATCTTGGGGCCCCAGGATCAAGTCCCACGTCGGACTCCCTGGATGGAGCCTGCTTCTCCCTGTGCCTGTGTCTCTGCCTTTCTGTCTCTGTGTCTTTCATGAATAAATAAATAAAATCTTTTATAAATAAATAAATAAATAAATAAATTGAGATAGATGTCCAAGTTTATTCTTTTTTATGTAGATATCTAACTACCTCTGCACTATTTATTGAAAAGACTTGTATTTTCTTATTAGCTAGTCTTAACACCATTTTTTGAAAGTCACTTAATGATAAATGTATTTATTTTTGGACTTTGAATTCTATTCCAGTGGTTTATATGTCTATCTGTAGGCCAACACTATGCTGTCTTAATAACTATGCTTTTGTAGTAAGTCTTGAAATCAAGAAATTCTGAGTTATGCAATTTTGTTATTTTTCAAGATTGTTTTTGGCTATTCTGGTTTCTTCAATTTCCAGATCAATTTTAGGATCATTTTCCAGATCTACTTGTCTATTTCCACAAACACAAGAAATCCACCTGGAATTTTGAAAGGCTTTTTATTAAATGTGTAGATCAATTGGAGAGTATTATTATCTTAACACTATTATTTTTTACTTGATCCATAGCATAGGAGGTCTTTTTTAATTAAAAATAAATTGCTTCAACAATGTTTTGGGATCCCTGGGTGGCGCAGCGGTTTGGCGCCTGCCTTTGGCCCAGGGCGCGATCCTGGAGACCTGGGATCGAATCCCACATCGGGCTTCCAGTGCATGGAGCCTGCTTCTCCCTCTGCCTATGTCTCTGCCTCTCTCTCTTTCTCTCTATCATAAATAAAATAAAAATTAAAAAAAAAAACAAAAAAACAAAAAAAAAAACAATGTTTTGTAGTTATCGGTGTATAACCTTGCATTTCTTTGATTAAATTTATTCATAGCTATTTTTGGCTATGGTGCATGCAATTCTATTTTTAATTTCATTTTTGGATTATCTATTGCTAGTATATGGAAAAAACATAGCATGTGAGAATACACACTTATCTAGTGTTCTGCAAAATTGCTGAAATTTTTATTGGTGTGTACTTTTTTTGTTTTTGTTGTTTTTGTTTCTTTGTTTCTTTTCTTGTGATGCCTTTGTCTGGTTTTGGTGCCAGTGTAACACTGGCCTCATATAATCAAGTGTGTTGTTTAGAATGAAACGCCGGGACACCTGCACCCCGATGTTTATAGCAGCAATGGCCACGATAGCCAACCTGTGGAAGGAGCCTCGGTGTCCAACGAAAGATGAGTGGATAAAGAAGATGTGGTCTATGTATACAATGGAATATTACTCAGCTATTAGAAATGACAAATACCCACCATTTGCTTCAACGTGGATGGAACTGGAGGGTATTATGCTGAGTGAAGTAAGTCAGTCGGAGAAGGACAAACGTTATATGTTCTCATTCATTTGGGGAATATAAATAATAGTGAAAGGGAATATAAGGGAAGGGAGAAGAAATGTGTGGGAAATATCAGAAAGGGAGACAGAACGTAAAGACTGCTAACTCTGGGAAACGAACTAGGGATGGTAGAAGGGGAGGAGGGCGGGGGGGTGGGAGTGAATGGGTGAGGGCACTGGGGGTTATTCTGTATGTTAGTAAATTGAACACCAATAAAAAATAAATTAAAAAAAAAAGAAGAGTTTTCAAAGAATTAATATTCTTTCTCCTTTAAATGTTTGGTAGAATTCATTAGTGAAGCCATCTGGGCATGAATATTTTTTATAGGATATATTTTAATTGCTAATTCAATCTATTTACTTACTATAGGTCTATTCTGATAATCTATTTAACCTTGAATCAATTTCCATGCTTTTTGTCTTTCTAGAAATTTTTCATTTATGTTATCTGATAGTTGTTCATGGTATTTCTTATCATTGTTTTTTAGTCTCTGTAACCCAGATCGTAATACCTTTGTTCTCATTTTTGATACTAACAGTTTGCATTTTTGTCCTTTTATCTCATTTTTATCCTTGATCAGTCTAGTGGAAGAGTTGTCAAAATTGTTCATCTTTTAAAATAGGCAATTTTAGCTTTGTTGTTTTTCTCTGTTTTTTTTTTATTTTCTATTTTATTCATTCTACTCTAATTTTTATAATTTTTTTCTTTGTTTTCAGTTGGTTTGCTTTAATTTTTCTAGTTTCTTAAATTGGAAGCTTAGGTTATTGATAAGAGATCTTTATTCTTTTTTTATACAGGTGGTAACAGACATAAATATCCGTCTAAACACTCCTTTAGCTGCATCTCATCAGTTTTGGTAAGTTGTGTTTTTAGTTTTCATTCTTCTCAAGGTATTTCCTTATTTTCCTTGTCATTTCTTTCTTGACCTACTTGGCTTATTGCTTATTTGATAGTGCATAGTTTACTGAGTTTTCATAAGTTTATCTATTGTTGATTTCAATTTAATATCTTGAGATAAAAAATATACATTTTATTACTTCAAACAAATTTATCAAGGTTTGTTTTCTGTCATCATATGTAGTCTATATGCTGGATAATATTTCATATACACCTGAAAAGAATGTGTATACTGCTCTTGTTGGACAGTGTTCTGTAGATATCTACTGGGTCTAATTATAGTGTTTTTCAGTCTTCTATATTCTACTGATCTCAGGTTGCAATCTGTGAATTGTCTATTTTTTTCTCAATTTTGTTTTTGCTTAATGTAATTTGGAGATCTAAGTATATATATATATAATTATATATATATAATTGTCATAATCCTTTTATCATTATTAATCTCTTTATAGAAACGTCTTTTGGGTTAAAGTTTATTTTGTCTGAATTAATATAGCATTCCAGCTGTCTTTTGGTTAATGTCTTAGATTATGTGAGCTGCTGTAACAGAGCCACATAAACTAAAAAGCTTATAATAAATGACAGAAAATTATTTCTTGGGCAGCCCTGGTGGCACAGCAGTTTGGTGCCACCTGCAGCCCAGGATGTGATCCTGGAGACCCGGGATCAAGTCCCTCCTCGGGGTCCCTGCATGGAGCCTGCTTCTCCCTCTGCCTGTGTCTCTGTCTTTCTTTCTCTCTCTCTCTCTCTCTCTCTGTGTCTATGAATAAATAAATAAAATCTTTAAAAAAAAAGAAAAAGAAAATTATTTCTTATAGTTTTGAAGACTGGAGGTTTGAGATCTAGTATGTTCAACTGAGGGTTCCCTTTTTTTTTGCAGATTTATTGTATCCCCACATTGAGGAAGGGACTAGGGATCTCTCTGGAGCCCCTTTTATCAGTCACTAATTCCATTCTTGAGGGATCCACTCTCATGATTTATGCACCTCTCAAACACCTCACCTACTAGTACTATCATCTTTGAGGGTTAGGATTTCAACATGATAGGGAAATAAACACCATAACAGTGTTTTATAATGTATGTATGTATTCTACTGTAGAATATATATATATATATATACACATATCTTTCCAAAAGACTCTCTTTTAACCTAAAGTGTATTTCTTATGTAATTGTATCATTTACAACTGTTTGTTTTCCACTTTGACAATCTCTATCTTTTGCAGTGTTTAATCCATTTGCATTTATTGTAATTACTGATATGATAGCTTTAGCATTAGCCATTTTGCTATTTACTTTCTACATGTCTTATGTGGCTTTTGTTCATCTCTTCCTTGATTATTATGACCATTAATGTTAAATAGATAGTTTTTCATGTGGTGTTTAAATGTCCGTACATATTTCTTTTACTGTATATATTTTTTCTTTTAGTTGTTTTCTCAATAATTTATCTGTGGGTTATAATTAGTATCTCAACCTAAAACAATCTAGTTCAGGTCAATATCAACTTAACTTCAGTAGTATATAAAACTTTGACCCGATATGACTTTCTTTCCTCTGCCCTTCTTTGTACTATTGTTATTCAAATTATATCTTTATATATCATGAACTTGTGAGCACAATGTTATAATTATTGCTTTAGGTGGTTGATTTTTAAAGAAAGAGGGATATAAAGTTACAAATGAAAGTATTTGCCTTTTTAATATTTACCTATATACCAATTGTTGATTATTTGTGTGAATTTGAGTTACCATGTATTTTCCTTACATTAGAAACTAGTATAGACTGCTATTTCATGCAAGGCTATTAGGGACAGCTTCTCTAAGTTTTAGTTAATTTTGAAGTTCTTTATTTCCTCTTAATTTTTTGAAAGATAGTTTTTCTGGATAATAGAGTTGTGGTAGACAGTCTTTTTATTTCAGCAATTTTAAGATGTTATTGCATCATCTTCTGGTCTCCCTGATTTCTGATGAGAAGTGGGTTAATCATAGTGAAAGTTTCTTGTTTGTAATAAGGCATTCTTCTCTTGCTGCTTTCCAGATTTTCTGTTTGTCTTTGAATTTTGTCAACTTGACTATAACATGTCTAGGTATGTAAATTTCTTTGAGTTTATCCTTCTTGGAGTTCATAGAGGTTTTTGAATTTGTAGATTCACATCTTTAGTTAATTTTGAGATTTTGGTCATTATTATTTCCAATATTCTCACCACTCTTTTTTTTTTCTTTTTTTTGCAGGGCGGACTACTATTATGTGCCCTAGTATGCTTGATGGTTTCACACAGGTTTCTGAAGCTCTGTTCAAGTTTCCTCTCTTCTTTCCTTTCTGCCTCCCAGAATGGATAATCTCTACTGATGTATTTTGAAGTTCACTGATTATTTCTTTTGACTTCAATTATGTTTCTGAGCATCACTATTTTGCATTTTAGTTATTATACTTTTTAGCTCTTAAGGTTCTTTTTGTTCTATTTTATAATTTCTATCATTTTATTGTTATTACCTATGAAGAAAAATTGTGATTATACATGACTTTCTAAAATATGGTATCTTTTAATTCTTTGAATGTATTTACGGCAGTTAATTTAAAGCCTAAACTACTGCCTCCAAACTTGGGGCCTTATAGAAATTTTCCATTGCCTACTCAATTTTTTTTTTTATGTGGCACACTTTTCTTTCTTTTTTTTGTTTTTGTTTTATGTTTTATGTTTTGTATTTTATATTGAATATTAGACTTTTTAGATAATATAACAGTTTTTGTATCAGATCCCTCCTCGTTCCCTCCCCAGAACTTTTTGTGGTTGATGGATATTCTTTTATGTTGTTGTTTTTATTCATTGTGTTAAGCATTGTTCTGCAAATGACGTATCAGATAAAGGGCTAGTTTCCAAGATCTATAAAGAACTTATTACACTCAACACCAAAGAAACAAACAATCCAATCATGAAATGGGCAAAAGACATGAAGAGAAATCTCACAGAGGAAGACATAGACATGGCCAACATGCACATGAGAAAATGCTCTGCATCACTTGCCATCAGGAAAATACAAATCAAAACCACAATGAGATACCACCTCACACCAGTGAGAATGGGGAAAATTAACAAGGCAGGAAACCACAAATTTTGGAGAGGATGCGGAGAAAAGGGAACCCTGTTACACTGTTGGTGGGAATGTGAACTGGTGCAGCCACTCTGGAAAACTGTGTGGAGGTTCCTGAAAGAGTTAAAAATAGACCTGGCTTACGACCCAACAATTGCACTGTTGGGGATTTACCCCAAAGATACAGATGCAATGAAACGCTGGGACACCTGCACCCCAATGTTTATAGCAGCAATGGCCACGATAGCCAACCTGTGGAAGGAGCCTCGGTGTCCAACGAAAGATGAGTGGATAAAGAAGATGTGGTCTATGTATACAATGGAATATTACTCAGCTATTAGAAATGACAAATACCCACCATTTGCTTCAACGTGGATGGAACTGGAGGGTATTATGCTGAGTGAAGTAAGTCAATCGGAGAAGGACAAACATTATATGTTCTCATTCATTTGGGGAATATAAATAACAGTGAAAGGGAATAGAAGGGAAGGGAGAAGAAATGTGTGGGAAATATCAGAAAGAGGGACAGATCATAAAGACTCCTAACTCTGGGAAACAAACTAGGGGTGGTGGAAGGGGAGGAGTGTGGGGGGTGGGGCTGAATGGGTGACGGGCACTGAGGGGGCACTTGACGGGATGAGCACTGGGTGGTATTCTGTATGTTGGTAGATTGAACACCAATACAAAATAAACTTATTAAAAAAAAAAAAGCATTGTTCTGTTGTTGCTGCTTACCTCTTTAGTGATTTTTCTGGATAAATTCTGTGGATTTTATATTCTCCATAGTGTGCAGTCCTGAAATCTACTAGAATTTTTTTTAAGTTCTTATTTTAATTTTAAGCCTGACTTCATAGGGTCAGTGTAAGGTTAGTATAATTTCATCAGAGATTACTTAGAAGGCTTTCTAAATTAGATTCTCAGAGTCAGTCAGTGACTGATTAGAAGATTTTCTAAAATGTTTCATCTTTGTGTCTTTAACTCTCAAAGGGATGTGTGTGAGAAGGCATCTCTTCAAACTTCAGACTGTTTATAACAAGGCATTAATTTTCACTTCCTGCTTACATAGGGCCTCAGTATCTGCCAGAGATTGTGGACCTTCTATTTTTCCTGGTTCTTTCATGGACATGTATACAGCCTTGTCCATGTGCACAACTTTTTAGATCCCTAGGACTATGTGATAGTTTTTCAAAGTTCCCTATCATCATCTAGTTCACAAATATTTCCTTTTAAAGTCCTGGCAAAGATCTTGTTTGATTGACTGAAGTCACAGCCTTACAAACCAGTAATATTGTCAGCAAATTTTTTATTGTTTTGGTAATATCCAGGCAATATGAACTTTCCTTACCCTCTCCATTTGCTGAACTCTGAGCCAAATCAAATAGTCATAACACTCCAGAATAGATCTTTTCTGGGTACCTGCAAATTTGGACACAATTTTGACTGTGCTCTGGTGATGGCACATTTAACAAAATTCAAGGTGCTTTTAGTCCTTTCTGTTGACTGAAAAACATTTTTTTTAATGATTCCTGTGTAACTATGCTATGGAAAAAGGGAATTAAAATATCATAGATCTTGCTGTCTTACTAAGGTTCAGTTGTTTTTCTTTGATAGACAATTTCCAGCTTGTTCTGTGACTTTGACTAATTTCCAGAGTTCTGAATTATTATTGCTATTTTTTTGCCAATATATTCACTGTTTTCATGGGAGAACTATGATTAAAGTCCTTATTCCGCCATTCCCAAAGTCATCTTCCATGAGCTATTTTTGAAGGTTTATTCTTAGGAGTGTTTGGGTGGCTCAGTCAATTAAGCGTCTGACTTCAGCTCAGATCATGATCTCAGGGTCCTGTGATCCAGCTCCACATGGAGCCCCACATCGAATCCCATATCAGGCTCAACAAGGAATATGTTTCTCCCTCTCCCTCTGCCTCTACCTCCACTTGTATTCTCTATCAAATTAAAAAAAAAAATTTAAAAAAGTCTAATTTTATTGTCTTTGAAGCTTTCACATTATTATCTTGTTTATAAGAATCAAACTCTCTACCTTGTGTAGATTTTGTCTCACTTCTAGAACTGACAGCATGTAGGCAGTACTAAGCAAACAAACAAACAAACACCTACCATGTATATCTCTCCTTCTGTGTCATAACCTGGCATGTGAAATCAGCTGAAAATTATACCTAAACTAAAGAATAATAGAATCAGGAGTTTATTTAAGTTGTTGGATTACATATACATGCATATTTTCAAATCTTGAATATTATATGTGTTAGCAATTGCTATTAAACATATTAAGGATTGCAACAATATACTTTTTTAAAAAAGAAAAGATTTTCATGCTTATAAATATTATGCCCAAATTTACCTTGTCACACTGACTGAATTACAAATGATACATGCAGGAGAAGAGGGAAAAATGAGATACATGCTAAATATATATGCCAGTGTTTTATCTTGGGGTCCTATATGATACAGAATATTTCATGCTAATTAAGACTGATCCTCTGGATGATCAGTCTGATCATCCTCAGAACAGGATGTTTGGTAGCACTAAAGGGGCTTTCATTGTTACAGCAGCCATGTGCAGGTCACATTGGTCAAATGATAATTTTCTTTTCAGCCAACACAAAGTGACATAGGAAGTTGGAGGACACTCCATTTTTTCACTGGCCCTGAATGATGCTTATGTAATGGTCTCATATATGCAGATTAGTATGTGATTAAGAAGAAAGGGGTTGGTTTTGAACTGTAGAACCCATCTTCATTTTTTTATGGAAACGATATAAACCAAAGAGTGTAATAACTCATTGTTAATATATCTGTAACTATGAAACAAGTTTGAAATATGCTTATTAATAAAGGTCTATATTTGATATTATATTTTTCTTCCTATTTGAGTGTCTAGGAAGTCATTTTGCTGATTAGTTCATTTTTGGAAAATACTTAAAACATAAGAAGTGTTGATCAAGTGTTAAATGTTTTATGGTATAAACTGGATCACATTCTTCTAAGATAAAATTTGAAAATGTTCATCCCCCAAATGCTTGATTTACTATGTTTAATAAGATAAAATTAATGAATTTTATGTCAAATTTCTATAAGAATAATTGTTACTGTCAGAAAAAAAATCTTACACTACTAAGTATATATGATGAGAAAAGAAAACCTAGAAAGAAATGATAATATATTAAAAAAGAAAGAAAAGAAAGAAAGAAAGAAAGAAAGAAGAAAGAAAGAAAAGAAATGGTAGCATATACTTATAAAATCCCTTAGATACAGATGTCACAAAATGCTAAAACAAAAAATAAGTTTCTGAAATTAATAGAATACATTGTAAAATATGAATTTAGTTGGTTGAATTGATCAAGAAATCATCCAGATAAAGCATTTCATTTATACAAACTATAAATTCATTTCAATTAATCCTTTTTTTTTTTTTAATTTGTCTAATGGTTTGATAATCTTCCTGCACTTGTTGGACTTAATCAGATCAGGCATCTGGTCTTCTTGAAGGAAATGGCCCTTTTATATTGAGGTTTACCGTTTCTTGGCTGTATGCCTTTAAGAGGGCTTATAGGCACCATGAACTTTCTTCTAAAAATTCCCTGTCAAAATCCATTGAAGAATGAATGGATTGATTTTAGCCATCAACTATATTTTCTAGTAACCATTTCTTATAAAAGTTGTTTGGTTATAATTTCTCTTTTATTTCAGAAAGTCCTAGAAGGATCTTTCTTAAATCCTGCATTTATACTCTTCTAAAAAACATACCTTCCTTCTCTGCCAGGTTATCGGGATCTGTAGTTTTCAGGGGTGTTTTTTACTTATTTTTCCTCTGTGATTTGTTTCTGCATTAATTAGAATTAGTAAATTACTCTGTAGTAACAAACAGTCCTAAATTTTAGTGACTTAAAACTACAAATACATATTTCCCTCCTTATATTACATGTCACCTTTGGTGGCCAGAAGGATCTGTTGATTATAATCATCTGAAGATCTAGGATGACAGATCAGGGACTATCTTGAATGCTGCTGATCACAGTACTAAGTGGAAAAAGGTTTCTGGAATATCTCATAGAGGCAAATAAATTCTCAGCCAAAATAAAGACACCATTCCACTCACACGTCTTTTTTTTTTTTTTTTAAGATTTTATTTACTTATTCATGATAGACAGAGAGAGAGAGAGAGAGGCAGAGACACAGGCAGAGGGAGAAGCAGGCTCCACGCAGGGAACCCGACACGGTACTCAATCCCAGGATCACACCCTGGGCCAAAGGCAGAAGCTAAACCGCTGAGCCACCAGGTATCCTCATACAAGTCTTTGTTTAAACCAGTCACTTGGATTCAGCTGCTCATGGGTATTGGGAATGGTGAAAAAGTAGAATCTTATGATACACCTTGAAAATAGAGAACTTGAAACTTTCAGAGGTTAGGAGAGAACACTGTCAGTATATTTCAGAGTCTCTCTTCTCAACTATAATACGTGCAGGCATAAGTTTGGAGAAAATCTAGATCATTTAGAGGAAAGCACAGATTAGTCAGGACATTTAATTTTTTAATTAGTAAAGATTTTTAATTTAGTAAATTACTTGTAAATCCTCTATGTTGTTATTATGCACTTATGAATTTTCTCAACTCTTAGGTATGATCATTGCCTTTAATCAGAAGTTATTTGAACTGTGTGCAATAGCCTTAGATTTTCAGGTGAAAATATGCCAGGGAGCCTGCTTTCAATTCAAGTAAGAGTATCAACACAATTTGCCTTATAGAATTATACCTCTTTAATGAAATATGAATTGTGGTCAGGAGAATAATATGAATAGAAAATTGGGATAAAAAGAAAAAAATGGATTTTCTGTTTTCCTGGGAAAGTTTGAGAGATTGAAAGGAATTTGGTTGTCTAATAAAATGAAGGCACTCTCAGAAAATGAGAGGTTATTACTTCCAGCTTTGGCAAAAGGAAAAAGAAGGAGAGAGAGAGAGAAAGAGATAAGATTTACTTTCTTTATCACTTTAATTCAGAGAGTGAAGTTGTACTGTAAATCTTATTATTACATTATTATGGGCCAATGACTTTATTCTCATCAGATTTCTTTAATAGGATATCATGGATTTGGTATGATAGGATCATTTAAGACTTAAAATACATGATCACACTGAAGAAAGAGGAGGTTATGGACAGTTTGAACATGAATTCTCTCACCTCAACTACCGTGCCCAAGCCTAATAGAGGAAAAACATCATATATAGTCAATATCAGGATATATGTACATATAATACATGAAGTATATAACTCATAAATTTCCAAATTATGACATACCTAATCATCCTGGAGATAGACTTTTGTTAGCATGTACATGAAGCTTTTTTATATAGAAATTGAAGAAATAGTGAGCAAAGGAGAGAAAAAGAAATAAATTTACTGTTTTCATGTCATCCTGTCCCTGCAATCACTAACCATAATGGAGAATCATGTTTCCAATTATTTTGATAAATCTACCTTACCTTTATAACCATAGCAACATTATCTCCCCATAACAGGAAAGAATTTCCATTTTCATGCCTGTAAGGGTAAGGATGACAAAGTGGTGAGAAAGGAGAGTTTTGCTTAGCTTTGATCTTGACAGAGCTGAGCAGAATCTATTGGAAAGTGAGTGTAAATAATGCTATGCTATCATCACTGCTGATCTGGGAATTAAAAGTGGAACACTTGTTGCTCTCATAGCCTCCTTTTAAAATAATAGCTTTGGCCTTGTCATAGCCAAAGGAAACCCAATTGCAAATACTCTAGGACATTTTCTGTCAGAAATCTGGATAAAGTTAAGGCAGAGGATTCTGTTTATCAATGAGCAATTGGCTATATTCAGTTAAAAAAATACAAATTACCTTATGGAGCTTTAGTAGAAAAATCTATAATATCTAGTTATCTAATTATTTCATGGATTCTACTGTAGTCAAGTAACTGTGTTATAAAATTTATGATAACCCAATACTTTGGAATGCTCAGGAAATAATTGGGCAGTGGAAAGACTCTAATTTATACAGATACCCAATATATCAGTCTGGGTCCCCCAGTAAACACATGGCACTCTTAGAAAATTTTACTTACAAAGAGATTAATTATAAAGGGTAAATAGAGGGAAAGCACATGGTCTGACTTGGGCCTTTCCTAGGGCTATGAAGAGGACAGACCTGAACCAAGTCAGCCACCTTGAGGAAAACCGTGAACTTTGGTTAAGAGAGTCTAGGTGAGACAGTCTCTCTGGAAGGCAGACAGAGGATAAATGCCCTGGCCTCTCTACTCCAACACTGCAAACTTCAGTCAGCAGCCACCACCTATCTCTCCCTTAACCTTGGCCCAGCCTAAAAAATAAAAAGAACAGAAAGACCAATTGGTATGTAGTGGACACATACACACATAGAAACACATACACAAACACACAAATGTATACAATTTCTCTCTTGTTCTCTCCCACTGTCTCTGCTTTAATACACATTAAGGGAGGTGAGCTCTAGTGTAGTAAAATGTGAACTTGGGTAAGTCACCAAACTTCTCTGAGTTTCTGATTTCCACAGCTACACAGAGGAATAATCATACCGAATTCAGAGAAATGCTGAGAGCTTAATGATAAATATTTCAATATAAGATTTACCTAGAATTCATATCATAGTAGAGGCCACATAAATAACTGTTCAGAATGGATAAGAAATGACAGTCGAACAGTATCTGAATGAGATGCCTCCTATTCCATTGTGCCCAGTAGATCAACTAAAACAGAGTTTGCAGTCATAATATTTAATCCATAACTGCTGAAGGGGTTCATCCTTCATTACATTTTAAACTTAGAATACCTATACTTCCATTTTTTCCCTACTCCCAATAATTTTGAAGGCTAGTTCTAAACTTTAATCTGGCTTCTGCATTTGGCAAGTTCTTTTCATTACTTCTCTAGTGTGTGCTAACAGTCTCACAATGCAGAGATCAAAACCGTGTATGGTGAATTTGGAGATAAAAACTGTGACACTGACTTTAAAGTATTCATAAATGATTGAAGGAGACACACTAGTGAATACACCCTTACAACTCGATGTTGTTATCACTTATAATAGTATTATTATTTAGTTAACAATATGATGCCTGACGTAGTTATAAAATACTCCAAACTTAGACCATTGATTTCAAAAATACATTGTATTAGTATAGTTTTTTACACCTTAGAGAAATGTTTTCCATGTAATTTCTGAGACTATGACAAAGAAGATTCAACTTGTTTATTTATAAATATAGAATTTTATAATCATATAGTGATATCAGGTGATGATCCCCAAAGGCAGAGAAATATTTATGGCTATGTTTGGGAAAACATATCTTGGCAAAAGGATAGCAGATTTAATAAGAAATCCAGATTATATATTAGACCTTCTTGCTACATTCTTAATGTTTACTGAAGTATATGAAAAATCTATTTGTAGAAGTAGCCTATCAGGGCCCTCTTACTTTATCCACTCATACCATTGAATGTATTCGCAGTGTGTGTCCATTTCACACATATTTTCTGAAAGTCACAATTTAGTATTTTTGTTTTTTTTCTTGTTGTTGTTGTTGTTGTTCATTTGGTGAATGTTTATTTTATGCCAGTTAATATGAGTATAACTGTGACTAGCTCCACAATGAGCTTTTTAAACATCAGGGATTCAGGGATGAATCCCTGTCCATGGTTCTTAGCAGATAATATAGGGATGACTGGTACTTTGCACTTAGTTACTTATCTTCCTGCACCAAGCCCTTGGAAGATATAAAGAACTTTTTGTCCTGCAAGATCCAGACATAGCCTCGGAACTGTTCGCAAAACAATGCCTCAAGCACCCACTATCAATTGATTAGAGTTGTCACATGAGATGAAATCTATTTGTCATTATTAGGCAGATAAATATACTATCCTGTTAGAAAAAAAAATAGGAAGAATGTAGCAATAACTCATTCCCAAAACAATATTAAACTGTTATGACAATGAAAGTAATATAGTACAAAGCTTTTGATGTAAGTTTTATTTAATTTTTACCTTTTAAAATATTGAATATGTTTCCAATAATCTTGTTAAATACTCTGTGAAGTACTTAATTGGCTTAGATATAGTTACATCCCACTTTGCTTAACTCAGGTTTGTTGTTACTTTTTTGTTTTAATGTTTAATGATTCTGTTGTTGTTTGTTTTTGACATTTTTGGTTTGCTTTCCTCTTTTGTTTTGTTGTTACTGTTCACATTTCCAGAATTAGATACCAAGCTTTAAATAGACTTCAATAAATTTAAATCTGTAAGAAAAAACCATATAATCAATACACACTTTTAAATGGTGACAAAGTAAGACAAATATGGTCAATATTGTTTCCTGCAAATAGAGACGTTTAACGAAATACAGGTTATATTTGAGGTACAAGGTCTAATGAACACTCATCCTCCAAAGTATGTATCCATACCAGATAACATGAAAAGGGTATTATATCTGTCTACTCATCACTGTGGTTGTAAATATTCCATTACTTTGCTCGAATGTCACAATATAGTAAGACCTTTAAGATGCATTAAATATTAGTATATTTTAATTCCTAAGCATATTAGGTATACACACGTGTTTTTCTCTGTTCTCCTGACAGAGGCATACAAAATGCTAAGTAAAACAGAATGAAAAAAGACACAATGTTTATATAAAAATGTTAGTCTTTGAGAGTTTGAGCTGATGATGAGAAATGATTTCTACCTCCCCAGATGGAAATTGGGAAATGGGTCAAGGAAACTTTGGGTCAAAATGCAAAAGACTAGAAAACAGACTACATTGAACATGATCTGAGTTCCACAGGGACACATCGGGAAGAGAGTTCCTATAGAATATAAGGGTAATTGTAAGAGTAAAGGGATATAGGGGTAATTTTAACACAAAAAAAATCAATTTATAAACTACTTGGAATCTAACATTAAAGAATGACATGTCCTGTAATAAATATGGTTAATCTGAAGCACAATTTCCTTCTGCTCTCAGAAGGGCTATGAAGACAGAATGATATGCAGAGACTTAATATCTTTATATCTTAAATGGATCCCCACCTCTTCTATGCATACCCCTAACACCTTTGGTCATTCTGGGTCAATAAGAGAATGTCTTATACCGACGTGTTTGTCGATTCTCTACAAATTAGCTCCAGGAGTGAAGAGGACTGGAGTACAAATGAAATTATACTAATTTTGTTAATGTTCTTTCCCTACTGGCAAGATACAAATATATCTTGCTTAGTTGCTTACTGCTTTGCACATTGTAAACTGTGGAGTCTTTTATGTAACATCTTAATGATATGCACAGACAATTTTAGCCGTTTAATTAAAATGAGACTCCCCAAATATGGTTATAAAGTATGACAGATTAAAGATAGCCACAGAGTCTCTGAAGCTCCACCCATCCAAGAGCGGTGGTCTGTGCCCCTCTCCCTTGTCTTGATTCTGGGAGATCTCTGTGACTGCTCTGAACAATCAGATTCAGCAGAAATGGTGCTGTGCCAGTTCTTGGGTCCAGGCCGTCAGAGACTGGCAGATTCATTTCCCTTGGAATGCTCATGTTTAGGATACTCCCTGTCAGAACACAGCTGCCATGCTGGAAGAAGCCCTGGCCACGTGGGAAGACCACATATTGGTGCTCCAGTAACCAACCCCAAATAAGAGCCTAGCCAAAAGCTAGCATCAACTGCCAGTCGTGTAAGGGAGATATTTTGGACTTCCAACTCAGTTAAGCCTTAAAATGACTGTAGGACCAGTCTATACCTTCCTTCTATCTACACCAACTACATGGCAGTTCTCAAGTAGGAGCTCCCCAGGTAAGCCAAGTCAACCCTGAAAATGATGTGAAATTATAAACCATTGCATAAGCCATTCTGTTTTTTATTGTTATTATTATATAACAATAGAAGGATAGAACTTCAGTGAAAAAATAAACATCATTATGATCAAAATTTCATTAAACCCTTTTTTTTCTTTCCTTGACTTTAGATAAACAGAGTAATAGCTGTTTTCAGCAATATTGTGGTAACTATCACAGTGTTGATATTCCCAATAGTTAGAACTGCAAAATGATGATGAAATATAAGCATATTCTCATTTAGATACTAAAAAGGACATTGTAGAGAAGAGAAATGGCTGCCAGATTCTTCCTCCCTCTTGCCTTTTCCCCCTCCCCCAAACACACAGATGTACTCAGCCAGGAAACTAAAGGCAATGGAATGTAACTGGCACTGGTAATGCTGATATATTCTTTTTTGTGCCAAAACAGTCTCTTGGCTATATCCACAGCACTGTTGCCCAAACAGAGGATCTTCTGTTTTAGGGCTGAGCATGGCAAGGATTCCAGTCTCTTGCCTTCTTCTTCTTTTACCATTTAAATTAGAAAACATTTCCATATTTTGCTGTCTAAAGATTTTTGCATGAATAGAAATGATACCTGTATTTACAACTTATAAAAGATAATCGATCCTTGAAATGCTTGCTACGGTTCGCAAAGTTATATATCATTCTGGGACACTGGATTTAAATACCCTGGTCTTCTTACTAAAATGCTTGTTGTTTTCATTAATGCCTTCACCCTTTGGGGCCTTGTTTTCTTCTCAATGGTGTTTAGAACACTAATGTACCATGTGCTAAAATCATAGCCCTTGGTGCTCAGAAGCATAAAGCAGAAATAACAGGCTGAATCAGTACTGATCTTGGAAAACACAGTCTGCTTAGACAGAAGTCTAGAAGAGAAAATTGGCAAGAATGAAGAAATCAGACAGCTTCATGGAGAGTATCTCAGTGGGAAAGCCACTGAGGAAACACATAAGATTGAAAGCAAATGATGGCAGGGTCTTTTTTTCATGGAGATATTTGAGAAGAACTTTGATGCCCATCTGTCTGGAATACTTTAAATGAAGACAGCCTAGATGTGGAAGGATATACTTCATCCTTTGGAGATCCCTCTCTGTCCTATTATTCTTTGGATTGCAAACCAAGTAATTTTTTTCCCTTCGTCACTGCTAGCAGGAACCAAAAATACATTCTATTCACCTAGAATAATAAAAAATAGATTTGTATCTGGCTCCTAGTTGTTGAAGCTTTGAATGTATTTACTAATGGTAGTTATTCAGTTATTCAGTTATTTGGCTTTTAATTTAACTTCAACTCAAGTCTTCTGAGGAAGAATTTCAGGCAACTTCAAGTACATTGAACGAATACATAGACTGGACAGAAGAGGAAATAGAAAGGAATTGGTAATATTAACTTATTTTGTTACTAACTTCAAAGTTGGCTATATATGCCCAGTGAGAGTAGACAATAAGGTAAATTTAAGAGAAAACATAACTCTCATCTCGTAGAAGCAATATACTTGGGACAGTGCAAATATACTTTTATTTGGTGTAAAATGTTGAATGTTGTCAATTACATAAGACTTTAGTGACATAATAGGTAACATATTTACATTATTTTATATGCAGAAGCAATTTTTGATATTTTTATAAAACTAGATAGAAGGAATTCTGGGGTGACAGAAATGATATGAATTTGGTTTAAGATAAAACTATGTTCATATTTTAGTTGTCTTACTTTCTACTCATCTGAACTTGGTCAAGTGTCATCTCGTGGAAATTACTATTTTTATTATCATTTTGTTCATCTTCATCATCAGTACTATAACTTGTATTTTCTATGTGGTGCAAAGCCTAATACCATGAATAAAGATTCGGGGATTTTTAAAAATTAACTGAATTTGTGATAGGCAAAGATTAAGAATTGCATGTTTAATTTTGAATGAAATCAAGTCATCATATTTATTACTCTTACTTTTTCACAATAATTCCTCAGAGTCATCAAAGTGTAACATAATCAATTTTATATCACTTTTTTGTTTTACATAATCCCAATACAGATTTATCAGCCTAATAATTCCCAGAGTGATAAGCATATATTTATCACTAGCTTCCTAGCCTAGATTATAATTTAATCTATCAATTTGACAGATGACCCTTCTGTAGATGCTTTAAATTACAAAAGATATTACCAAAAAGATCTCTGCAATTGAATTGTCTTCTTTATAGCAAGAACTATGCTTTTATTCTCTCATTACTTTTCAGGCTGCCTAGAAGAGGATCAAGCACAAGATTAGTGATAGATAAATACTTGGTGACTTACTGTAAAAAGAATATACGATTTATCATTTTCACCCTCTCTTCACTGGAACTCAGACTTTATAATTCATTGGTCTTTGAATTGATTGTAATGTTAGCACTGATAAGACACAGATAGAGGATTTAGTGGCCATGGCAGCCCTCTGGTCTTTCAAGTAAAAGAAGGAAGAAACTATATATATATATATATATGGTTACATTATATATAGTAAAAATTAATGAATGCTTTATTAAACAAAGTAGGGCACTTGGGTGGCTCAGTCTGTTAAGCGTCTGCCTTCGGCTCAGGTCATGATCTCAGGACCCTGGGATCAAGTCTCATATCAAGCTCCCTGCTCAGCAGGGAGTCTGCTCCTCTCTCTCCCCTCCACCCCTCCTCCCTGCTCATGCTCTCCCTCTCTCTTTCTCTCTCACGCTTTCTCTCTCTCAACTAAATAAATAAAATCAATTTAAAAAAAAACAAAGTAATAAATTTAAAATTTGAAGAGGCAAAATTCTTTAGTAAGATCATTTCTGTTAGAGTAAATATGACACTGGGAAAATATCTCCATTTAATTTATTCAGCCTAAAGTTATAACTAAAGCTATAACTAAGAATAAAGCTGGCTTAATAAGAACTACCCGTCTTTAGAGTATGGTGAAAAATTCCTGGAATTACTCTGTAAGTGAAATATATTTGTTTTTGGTCACACAGATGAAACACAGTATTGTTTTTTTTTTTAATTCCACTAGAATATTTCTTTATGTAAACATGTAACCACATATGACACATATGACACATTTTATTTTTGATGGATATTTGTGTTGCTTATATTTTTTAGCTATTGTACATGAGGCAACTATGACTATTCCTATAAATGTTTTTAGTGGGGAAAAGTATTCATTCCATTTGAATATTTTCATAGGAGTGGAATTGCTAGTTTATTAGGTAAGTGTGTCTTTAGCTTCAAGAGATTCTGTCAAAATGTTTTCCATGGCAGTTGTACTAATTTATATTCTGTTGGTAGTGGATGTGAGATCCAGTGCCTCATTAAACCAGTTTTTCTTTTTCTTTCTTTCTTTTTTTTTCACATATAGTCATTCTAGTGAGAATATAGTAATATTTTATGTAGTTTTGCCTTTAAGTACCCTTAAGTTTTATGATGGTGATCACATTTTCTTTTTATTTATTTTTTTATTTTTAAAAGATTTTATTTATTTACTCATAAGAGACACACACACACACAAAGAGAGAGAGAGAGAGAGAGAGAGAGAGGCAGAGACACAGGCAGAGGGAGAAGCAGGCTCCATGCAGGGAGCCCGATGTGGGACTCAATCCCAGGATCACACCCTGGGCTGAAGGTGGTGCTAAACCACTGAGCCACCTGGGCTGCCCACATTTTCTTTTTATATTAGCCATTTGGAAATCCTCTTTTGTAAAGAGCTTTTCCCCAATCTTTTGTCTTTTCCCACCCCAATAACTGTCTATTATTTTCTTAATAAGTTCTGGGAGATCATCACACATTCTATGAGTCATTCCTAGATATATATGCAAATATATTCTTCCTCTTTGATTTGCTTTATACCCTCTTAATTGTGCTTTAATGATTAGAAAGTTTCTTTTTACTGTTTTAATAATAGTAATTTTTGTAAAGAAATCTTTGCTTACGTCAAGGTCATGGCGATATTTTCTTTTCTTTTCTTTTCTTTTCTTTTTTTTTTTTTTGAGATGGAGATATTTTCTTTGTTATCTTCTAGGAACTTCATTGTTTAAATTTTTACTGTTAAGTCTTTGATCCATGTGGGATATACATTTGAGTATGGCTTGGTTTTTTCCCATATAGATATCCAAATAATAATTCTTTTTTAAAAAAATTAGTCACTCCATTTTTTTAAACTGCTGCATGATACTCCATAGTGAAGATCTACAGTATTTTATATGTTTCCTCCTCACTAATGGACTTTTCAATCACTTCATTTTTTTTTCCTATTGCAAGCACTGTAGATACAAATATTCTTTTTCATGCTCTGTGTCCACATGCATTTGTATTTCTCTAAAGTAGATGTCAAAAGTAGAAATGGTTAAATTGAAGTAAAGAACTTTTGAATTGTTTATATTAATACATTATACCGATGTGATCTCTAAATGTTTTTTAAATTGTACCATGACCGGCAAACAAGAGCATATCCTACTGCTCTCTCAGAACGTGACTAGACCATGACTGTTTCTTGGAATGCCCTTCTCTAAATTTTACTCTATACTGTCTTTTATTTTTCAGGGAAATGTATTTAAAGGATAATGAGCTTTTTCTGATTTCCCAAATAGATTTCTGCTAATTGTGGGGAATAAATTACTGATGTTACCTACAAGATTATGTTCAAATACCATGATGGAAATTAACAAGTGCAGACATTTTTTACATATAAACATATAAAAATATTTTCTAAGCGAAATACAAAAGTAAATTAAAACACACATCATTCTTCTTTATAGGGAGATGTTTTTGAGAAACATAATGATTGAAAATCAGCTCACTAATCTGAATATGGATTCCTTTACACACTGTATTGCCTAGTAGGAGGCTAATTGGGCACTTACAGTATTTTAAACCTTAGGTATTCATTTATTTACTAGAAAGTCTTATGGTGTGCCTACAGAGAACTTCCATTTTCTGAAAACTTATTTACTACCCAGCCTCTGAAAATCAAAGAAACCTCTTGAGAAAAAAAAATGGCATCCTGTCAAAAACTATACTTTGTGGGGCACCTGGGTGGCTGAGTTAGTTAGGTGACCAACTCTTAATCTTGGTTCAAGTCATGAATTCGGGTCATAAACATAAATTTGTGGATAATTCACATCAGAATTATTGTTAAAAAACAATAGAAATGTTGTCAATAAAGAAAAGTTCTGACTAGGAAGCAATATAGAAATGGTAGAGAAAAATGTGGATATATATGAAATAAAATTGGGCATGCTTTGACAATTGCCAAGACTGGGTGATGAGTATGGGGATCCATTAAGATACTCAGATAGTTTTTTAAATTAAACATTTCATCATAACTTCAACAACAACAACTACATAAGTGATACTCCTACTTTCCGTGCATTGTATCAGGAAACATATTTTCATTTCTCCCAGTGTGGTTAATGCTAAGTTTGATCACTTGTAAGATACTTTTTGTCCTAGGGGCACCTGGGTGGCACAGTCTGTTAAATGACAGACTTGGTTTCTGCAGAGGTGGTGAGTTCAGGGTCATGAGATTGAGCTCCACATGGAGCCCCACTTCGGGCTCTGCTCAGCGTGAAGTCTCCCTGAGACTCTCTCCCTCTCTCTGCCCCTGCTCCCTCCTCTCTTTCTCTCTCAAATAAATAAAGAAATATTTTTTAAAAAGATACTTTCTGTCCAATCTCTCCTTTGTGCAAGTTACCTTTTCCTAGTTTGTAATGAGGAATAATCTGTGGGGGTGATACTTGGAAACTCTCTTAATATCCTGTTCCCTTATTTGCATCCACTGGTGACCTATATTAGTTACTATTAAATTGTTTGCTGACCTGTGATTTTCTAATTTTATCATTCTTTCTGCATTTTTGAACTAGAATTCTTTCCCACAAAAAGGTTTTTCTTTTCCCTTCCCTCTGTCATTCACCTCTATATATCATTATGGTCTTCTTTTCCTTCTTATTCTTTCTAATTCAGTGTGTTAAAACATATTACCACTGTTACTTTTTATGATAATCAGAGTGTTTCAAGTTTGGCTAGTGGTTACCTCCTTGAGTCTTTGGAAAATTCTAAGTGACTAAGTAGAAAGTATTTTGTCATGCTTGCTTATATAAAGTAAAATTTCTGACCATTTTTTTCAGTCTTGGTCTATGTAACAATCTGCATACATATTAATAATATCCATTTATTATTGCAAGCCACCATACTTGTTAAACATAAATTAGCAGCTTTGGTATAAAGAAGAGACTACTAATCGCTGATTGTAGTTTCACCATTTTTTCTTCTCATATTCAGTGCAAGTAAATGGAAATTATTTTTTTTTTCAGGGATTATTTTCAATCTACTGTAACTTACATTTAATATAATCAAACGCAAACATCATTTATTCACATAAACATTTTCTTGACCCATGCAAATATGCATGAGCTTGTAAAGATTACAGATGTACAGGTCAATGAATTTTGTAAACTGAACATACCTGGATAACTGGCACCCAATTCAAGAAACAGAACATCATGAGCAAAAAAACCCTACATGCCACACTTTTCATTCATGAGTAACCGCAATCCTGGAATATAGTACTATACATTTGTTTTTTTCCCCTGTTTTTGAAATTTGTATAACCACAATATTAATGCTTATTGTCTCACTTGTTTTTCAGTATTATGTTTTTGAGATTCCGCCATCGTTCTATCAGCAGTTCCATCTGTTCATCGTTATTATATAGTTAACCATTATCTGAACAAAATAAAACATATTTATATTTTAAATTTTTGATTGGTAATTAAGAAATTTCCAGTCTTGTCTAATAAAACAATAAGAATGAAAATATATATATATTTTTTTTAGAATGAAAATATTTGTGTAATCTATTTTAGTGATCATATATTTGCGTTTCTCTTGGATATATATGTACCTAGAAATGGATTTGTTGGGTAAATGATCATATATGCTTAGACTTGTTAGATACTGCCAAATGGTTTTCCAAAATGGTCCTAACAGTGTGGACATTTACAGGCATGAATGAAAGATCTGATTACCTCTTCCTCCTCAATCTTCTCTACCCTGAGTTTGATCATTTTCTCCTCTCTCTGTTTTTCTCTTCACTTCTTTCTCTTCCTCCTCCCCAAGTCTTCTGCTCTTACTTCTGTCCCTCCTGTCCTTTTCTCCCTCCCTCCTTCTCTCCTTTCTGTTTTCTTGTTTTGTTTTAGCCTTTCTGTTGCAATGGTGTCTCATTTGGTATCTCACTATGTTTTGAATTTGCACTGGTCCGAAAATAATTATGCTGAGTATTTTTCACATATTTATTGTTCATTTGGATCCCTAACTTTGCGAAGTTCCTGTGAAATGTTTTGTCATTTTTTTTTTTTGGACTGTATTTCTTACTAATTTTTACCTTGGATATGCTACTACCTCATCCATGCTGTGACTTGACCTTTCACTGCATTAGTGGTGTTATTTACTGACCAGTATTGCTCATCCTTAATACAGTCTAATGTATCAATCCTCTATTATTAGTACATTTTCTGGTTAAGAAATATTTGTGTGTTTCAAGGTCATAAAGATATTCTCTCTTTTTTTCTTCCAAAGACTTAATTGTTTTGTCTTTCTATTTAGACAAACACTTCTAGAATTTCATCTATGATGTGAGATGGGGTAAATTTCATTTTGTTTTCATATGGACATACATTTGAGCTAACATTAATTATTGAAAAGGTATTTTTCCTCACTTCATTGGATTACCAAATTATTTATTGTATGCATAGACTGTTGTTTCTGGATTCTTTATTTTGCAGAGTTGGTTTATTTGTCTTTTGCTCCAATACTACATAATTTCTTTAAAACACATCTACACAACTGCTAGGATTTTTATCAGAATTAAGTTCATTTTGGATATAATGAAAATTTTGGATTTTCAAAAATTTGAAAAATTTTGGATAAAATGAAAATTTTTACCAAATTATTGTCTTCCAACCTAGGCACTTGTTACATTTCCATCATTTGTTTGTGTATTAATTAATGTTTTCTAAATCTCATTGTGGAGGTCTTTCAAGTCTGCTAGCTTTTTGATGATTATTGATGCTATTAAAACTGTATCATGGGGCACCTAGGTGGCTCAGGGATTGAGCGTCTACCTTCAGCTCAGGTCTTGATCCTGGGATCCTGGGATCGAGGCCCACAACGGGTTCCCCACGGGGAGCTTGCTTTTCCCTCTGCCTCTCTCCGTGTCTCTCTCATGAATAAATACAATCTTTAAAAAACAACTGTATCAGGGACACCTAGATGGCTCAGCGGTTGAATGTCTGCCTTTGGCTCAGGGTGTGATCCCAGGTTCCGGGATCGAATCTCACATAGGGCTCCTTTTGAGGAGCCTGTTTCTTCCACTGCCAATGTCCTGCATTCCTCTCTGTATCTCATGAATAAATAAATAAAATCTTTAAAAAAAACTGTATCATATTTTCATTTATTTTTATTTTTATATTTTTTAAAGATTTTATTTACTCATGAGAGACACAGACAGAGAGAGACAGAAACAGAGACACAGGCAGAGACAGAAGCAGGCTCCCTGCAAGGAGCCTGATGCGGGACTCAATCCTGGATTCTGGAATCATGCCCTGGACCAAAGGCAGATGCCCAACTGCTGAGCCACCCAGGCTTCCCTGTATCATATTTTTAAAATGCAACTTTCTAGTTGTTTAATGATTGTATGGTAATACAATTTGTTTTTGCATTAGGCATTTAATAGCAAGACATTATGTCTAATTATGAAGTCAGCAACCAGCCGGATGAAATGAGGAGGTTGACAACTGTAAAAGTGAAAAAATTTATAAAACCCAAATATTTTACTACTCTGCAATTTAGCCTAAACTAGATCATCCAGTGAGAAGCATGTAGTTAAAAAAAAAAAAAAAAAAGAATAAATGTCAGCTAAGATAGGCATAGTCCATGACATTCAGTGCCTCTCCCATTTCCCCCAGCTTGGTTTGCATAGTAGTTTTATCATGGGAGGGAATATTGTGACTATATTTGCCACCAAAGGGGGCATGTTTGATTTAGGTTGTGTCCTTTGAAGCGCAACCTCCATGACAAGGGGACAAGGAATGCCAGTAGCTTCTATTCTAAGATCATGAGACTATTTGCTGTATGTAAGAGACCAGGGGGACACTAGACAATAGGGAGGTGACACAGCCATAGGTCACCCAGAGGCTGTGTGTGTGTATGCTCCATAAACTATAACTGCCAACTACTTGCACATCCCTGGCAGAAGGACCTCACGATGCCCAGAAAAGATGTCAGAGAGCCTGGCTGAAAGGAGAAGCAAAATTAAAAGTGGCCTGAAGTTTCAGTGTGTTCCCTGACCCACACTTAGATTCATCAACAGAGAATGGAAACCTTACTGGTTTATAGTGTTCGAGCCCAATCTCTGACAAATCTTTGTCTAAAAAAATAAGCTATATGTACCTTTAGGAAGTATAGCTTAGAACCAAAACAAGGAGGAAAAAAAAAAACTTAGCAGAGACATCAGAAGCTACACATTGTTCAAGAAGCATGGATTTACTCCTGATATAAAACCTGTACAAAATGCATGGAGTGGCTGGGGAAGAAGACCAGCATTTGAAATGCCATCGACCTGATAGTGAGATTGCTATTGTTTGCTGCCTATCTTTCTGGATGATAAAGAATTGAGCACCAGATGGCATGGAGAGAGGGCCCAAGGAGAAGTCCCCTAGTTCTGGCACAAAGAATGTGAAGGGGCACTCCCAACACTCAGCAAGATTGAGGAGCCTCCTCTTAGTTTCCTCCGGTTTTCCTTCCACTACCTCATGTCCTGTCTACTCCTATAGGAGCATTGGCAACAGTGGCAACAGGAAGTCACAAGCACAAACTCAAGAAGAGGAGCATCTTCTGCTCTCATTACTGTGGGAATCTGTATTTTAAGAAGGTGGAATCAACCCCATTGGATCTCTCTCTCTTCTCTCTCTTTTTTTTTTTTCTTTCTCTCTCTCTCTTCCCACTGCTTGGTTTGCATCTTTATCTTGTAGTGATACATTTCATTATTAGAGTGTAGTCTAACTTTTCCTCTTTTCTTTTAGTAAAAGAAATCACAAAAATGATATCACATATACCATATGATTCTATTTATACAAAGTTCAAAACAAGCAAGTGTTTAGGGAAGCATCTTTTTTTGGGTGATAATACAAATAAAACCAAGGAGCTAGTTGCCATACAAATCATGAGAGCGCTCGATGGGAAAGGACAGGGTCACCATTGGTCGTCAGATAGTGGGTGAGTCCAACAAAAGATGAAAATGGCTGAGGAGCTCCAGGGGCAGAGTTTAACTCCCTAAACCATATATCTAATAAAGTACTCAAAAGCTAGAAGCACAGATAACATTTGTCTTCCATACCTGGTGTTTCAGTATAGTGTCCAGTGGAAATCTGACACTGAATTTGCAAAATTACATGTGTAGAGAGAAAAAAACACCTTCTTCTACGTTATACATATTTGTATTAAAAGTTTTTATTCACATTAAGTAATTTATCCTAATCCTATGATCCTTTTGGAATTTAAAATGTCCTATTGTTCTGTGCAACTGTTGGGTTTGTATGTATCGACCACAATCCTCTTTCAGTTTAGAAAACATTCTCAGTGAGGTTTTCCACTCTGAAAAATTATTTAACTTATCAGCACATATAATTCACATTGCTCTCAGCAACAATTTTTTTTTTCTTTTGAAGATTCTTACTTTATTTATATGTGAGAGAGAGAGAGCATGCCCAAGTGGGTGGAGGGGCAATGGGATAGGGAGAAGCAGATTCTCCATTGAGCACGGACCCTGACATTGGGCTCAATCCCAGGACCCTGAGATCATGATTTGAGCTGAAAGCAGACACTTAACTGACTGAACCACCCATGTGCCGCCTTCAGCAGCAGGTTTTGGCTATATTCTGTTTCACTTCTTGGTGAGACACTGAGTATCTTCTGTGGGACCGTAAGTATCATTGCTTAGCTCCTCCAGATTCCTTAGTGTCCTTTTTTTTTAAAAGATTTTATTTATTTTTTGTTTATTAGAGACAGAGAGAAAGACAGAGAGAGAGAGAAAGAGAGTGAGAGGCAGAGACACAGGCAGAGGGAGAAGCAGGCTCCATTCAGGGAGCCCAACATGGGACTCCATCCCGGGTCTCCAGGATCACACCCTGGGCTGAAGGAGGCACTAAGCCACTGAGTCACCAGGGCTGCCCCTTAGTGTCCCTTTTAAATAAAAACATTTTTAAGGAAATCTAATTATACCTATCACTTATAAAATACTATAAATTTTATATACATCATATGTAAAGCTTAAAGCAAATGAGATCAATATTTCACAGATTAAGAAATTGAAATTCAAATAAATTGAATAACTTTGCCAAGATCAGACAGATGACATAAAAACTTGTAGTTTAGATCTGTTGGACTCATTCATTTATTTATTCATTCATTTTATGGGCTAGCTATTATACCAGGTATTTGTGACACAGTGTTAATGGGATACATCCAGGGTCCCTTTCCTCAGAGAGCTAACAACCTATATAAGGACTAAGATATAAACAGATAAATAACACTGATATAAATGTGCAATTACAAGCTCCATCTATAAGTCACAAAAATATGCAGAGAATAAAATCAAAAATATGCAGAGACTGCTAATTGCTTGTGCAGAAATGAACATGACTAGAATCACCCTTTGCATTATACAATCTCACCCTTCACATTGGCAGTGGTATAGCATCTGTTGAGGTGGGACAAGCATTTCTGTAAAATTAACTTCAGAATGATGATTTTATCAGAGCTCTACCTCACAGGATGAAGTATTAATTAGTACTCAGTAACATCAGTCAGAATTTCAGTCATCCACAGACATAACATTGGTCCTCAGTGTAATGAACAGGCTGGAAGGGGACATCAGAAGCCAAGTTCTGAAAGGCTGTTCATGAAAAATTGATTTAATTGATTTTTCATGTTTATGTTCTAAGACAGTAGTTTCCAGCTTTTTCCAATAAGAACATCCATTTAAATTTACACACATTCACATAGTAAAAAAAAAAAAATGTATTTCTGAGAATTTTGGGTTGAGAAAATTTAACTCTAAATGCTTTCATGGTATCAGAAACAATAAAAATTAGCTTACATTTTATTAATTAGTAAAGCATTTTTTTAGAGAGAAGGAGAGAGAGAGCATGAAGGGGGTTGGGGAGATGTGAAGAGGGAGAGGGAGAGAGAGAATCCCAAACAGACTCCCCCCTAAGCATAGAGCCCAATGCAGAGCTTGATCTCATGACTCTGAGATTATGACCTGAGCCCAAACTGTGCTTAACCAACTGAGCTACCCAGGCACCCCTGCATGTGTTAACTTTTAAATGGAATAAGTTAGAAACACAGAAAAGTCCAACTATTATTTTACTCAGCTTGGTGAATTTTAAAAACTGAACTCACCTGTGTAATGAGTATTTCTGTCAAGAAATCAAAATCTTCAGCTCTCAACTAGCATCGTCTTGGCCCCTTCCAGTTACAATCCCCTCCCAGTGTAGCCACCATCCTGACTTCTAATAGCAGAGATTAGTTCTGCTTGTGTTTATACTTTGTGAAAATGGTACCACATATGTAGCTGGACTTATTCCTTCCTTGAGACTCATTCATAATTTTAAGTGTATTACAGATTAGATGTTTTTGTGGCTGTATAGTATTGTAGAGCTGTTTGTAGCACAAAATGATGTCATTTGCCTAAAATGCTTATAAGAATGCATCGCTAATAATGCTCACTACATTTTACTGGCAGTAACTTGTTGGTAGGAGCTTTTCAGTACATCAGCACACAGGCTGATTTTCTGCAAAAGTGAAGGTGGCACATGGAAAGCAGCATGGCAAAACTGTTAAGATACACATACTAAGCCCCTATTTAATCTCTCTAAGCTTCAGTGTTCACATCTTTAAGTAGGGCTAACAATAGGACCTCTCTCAAGGAGCTGTTATATCAGTTCAGTCACATAATAAATTTAAAATGGTCTGCACTAAGAATTGTACAAAATTTACTTAACTATAATAATTGTACTTGGTACATTTGTCTCATATATGTTATATGTCATATATAATATGTATTTCACATTATTCAAACACAAAATTAGGGGCACCTAGGTGGCTCAGTTGTTAAGTGCTGGACTCTGGGTTTTGGCTCAGGTAGTAGTCTTGAGGTCATGAAATTGAACCCCATATAGGGGCTCTGTACTCAGTGTGGAGTCTGCTTCGTATTCTTTGCTTCTTCCTCTCTCTCTGCCCCTACCCCTGTTCTCTCTCTAATATAAATAAATAAACAAAATCTTACAAAAGTATATATATAAAATTAGTTGAACCAAGTATACATTGCATATGTTTTATTTTATAAACAAAATATAAATTAATTCTATTATTAAACTCATGTAAATGTATATTATGTAGGTTGTACTGATATTAGTTTAGTTAATGTAATAATAATGATTAATATATCAGAGATGTAGGTGTTGCATTAGAATACAGATTTTGTGCATAACTCTTCATTCCCCTGGGCTTGCAAATGCTGTCTCAGTATATGACACTATAGCATTATATTCTTCAGCACTCATTGAGGACAGCCCAGAAGACACTTCAATACCCTATGAGAAGGACAGTGGGTCAATGCCTCTTGACTACTCTGAGCATAAAGAGAACTTGAGGGATGAGCTACAAAAAATGCAGCCACACACTCAATGGAGAACGTACTGGACACTCATTACCACATTTAGTGGTTTTGACTAGGTCTGCAACCCCAGAAACTACTCCCTGGATGCTGTATCCCACTCACCACTCCGATTTGAGGATGGATGTGCAATTGGAACCATAATTTCAAGTGAAGCCAGGCCCGTCTCGCCTACTCCCAGAGATAGTAGAAGAACAAGGAAATGTTCACTACCTCCTGAGATCAGAAAGATGCCTGCAATTTTGTGAAGGTCCGAAAGTTCAGTGGTTGGAGAGCTGGATGCGTGTGTGACACTAATGAGTGTGAACTAGACAGTGAAATGACCATACTTCTAGGCTGTGTCTATGGGACCAAAAACCATCCAGGCACCATTGCTCCTAATGCCCCTTTATCTTCGTATCTTTGTGGTAGGGATGCTAAGGATGATGTGAGGACCTCGCGGCACAGTTAGACCCTTCATTTTAGGCAAGGATTTCTGCAGGCACTCACAGAAAAGGGCTTTAGGGAAAGAACAGTGTTACTGACTTTGCAAGAAGCATTTTCTGTGGATTCCTATAAATTTAGAAATGGATGATGTTGCCTTCAACTTTGCCTTCTTTGTTGTGCTAACACTTTCTGTGGTATTCTTGAAATTTTCAAGTCAGCCACTCTTGTGATGTGTGTACTTTTTTCAGGGAAAGTGATGAAAGAGTGTTAGATGTTCAAATTCTCATCTTTTGGCTTGGGATTAAGATTAAATGTAAGTCTAAACATTTCCAGGGCTCCTGGCTTGCTCAGTTGGTGGAGCATGCGACTCTTGATCTGAGTGGTGAGTATGAGCCTCCGTGTTGGGTGTAGAGATTACAGAAGGAAGGAAGGAAGGAAGGAAGGAAGGAAGGAAGGAAGGAAGGAAGGAGAGACAGACATTTCCAAAAGACTTTGTCACAAGAATCATTAATAGTATTTTTTCTCAAAATGAAATTGTAATATTTCTTGTGATTATGTAAGCTTTATTAAAATAACCATTAGTCATTCAATGAGAAACATGTTTTATGTATTGTTTTCAGATCTTCATGGTATTCCTAAGAGGAAGTTATTTTTAATTGATTTTAGAGATGAAAAAGAAAAAAAAGTAAAAGATTTAGAAAGTTTACTATATTTACTAAATACTAGGGTCTTGGATAAATCATTTCTAGTTCACCTTCCAAGAGGATACTGAGCAGAGGGGATCTCAAGAGGACTGAGAAGGCATTGATAGTTCTTAAATAATTTAGAACTATACATCAAAGATGGATTTGTCTCGTGTTAACAATCAAGTGGTAAACAGGTAGAAAAGGATTTGGAGGTAACATTTAATTACAAAAATACACACAAGAAAGAAGCAGACATGACCCTTAATTTTTTTTAATCTTATGATTTCAAATGGATTTTTAAGCAATATAACTTTTTTAAGAGTCATTAGATCTCCTCTAACTAAATTCAAAGAATAATTTGAAAGGTAAATTCAAATTTAAAAAATAATAAAAGTCTAATTATCATTGCAAATCCTTCGGTACTCTCAAGAGAAATCTTACATAGATCATCACAGATGCAGCAAGTATTCCTTCTGAGTCTACTACTAATTGAATATTTGTACTCTTCCTTCCTGTTTCCATTTAGAAAGAGAAATTAGTCATGCCAGAATTTCCTTAAAGCACATACATGTGTTAAGATTATAGTTTAAAGTGTTTTATACTTTCCTTACTATAATAAAAGAAAAAGCTATGGCTTCAGACTAGTTTGGAGGAAGACACTCAAGAAAAAAAATCAAAACATGACAATAACCAAAAAATGTCAAAGCTATAGGAACGCAATAAAAATCAATGCATGTTTGCCAACTGGGTTGTATAGTGACAAGATCTGTGCAGAGAAAGAGAGTATGAGACTGGATAATTTTGGAAAGCTTCAAAAATTGTATGTAAAATGACCCGAGTTGTTTTAGATGGGCAACACGTGAAATAAACTGAATTGAAATGAAGCACAATACAGTATACGGAGATAAGGATGGAGAATATCATATAGGTCTATCTGGGAGTAGGGTGTCCATCTGGTTGAACTGGACTTTTTTTTTTTCTTTTTAAATTTTTATTTATTTATGATAGTCACAGAGAGGGGGGGGGGGGCGCAGAGACATAGGCAGAGGGAGAAGCAGGCTCCATGCACCGGGAGCCCGACGTGGGATT
The DNA here is from genome assembly GCF_048164855.1 of Canis lupus baileyi. Lineage (NCBI taxonomy): Eukaryota > Metazoa > Chordata > Mammalia > Carnivora > Canidae > Canis > Canis lupus. Next base: position 85,322,629 of record NC_132838.1, read on the forward strand.
CGATACCGAGTCTCCAAGATCGCGCCCTGGGCCGAAGGCAGGCGCCAAACCGCTGCGCCACCCAGGGATCCCTGAACTGGACTTGATTAAGTAATGACTAAGGCTGGCACCAGGGAAAAGTCTACTGTGGAGTACTTTGAATGGCTTGAGGGTTCATTTTGACTTATTCTGCAGTGTGTTTTATCTAAAAAGTCTGGTAAACACTGAGTAAGAAAACCTGGTTTTTGCCATCTATTACACTTGCTCTTTGTTTTTTTTTAATTCAACAAAGCTTTATTGACTATATTTTCTTTTCTTTTTTTTAATAAATTTATTTTTTATTGGTGTTCAATTTACCAACATACAGAATAACACCCAGTGCTCATCCCGTCAAGTGCCCCCCTCAGTGCCCCTCACCCATTCACCCCCACCCCCACACTTGCTGTTTGAACAAGGGTTTGAACTGCACAAGCCCACTTATATGCAGATATTGTTTGACAGATACACTATGGTGCTGTAAATATATTCTCTCTTGTGATTTTCTTAATAATATTTTATTTTCTCTAGCTTTTTTGTAAGAATACAGTATATAATACATATAACACAGAAAATACGTGTTAGTCAACTGTTTATGTCATCAGTAAGACTTCTGGTCAACAGTAAGCTGTTGGTTGTTAAGTTTTTAGAGAGTCAAAAGTTATACGTGACTTTTCAACTGCACAAGAGTTAGCACCCCCAGCCCCCACATTCTTCAACGTAGTAGGTTTTTACCTTGGGCAATTCACTGAATTTTCAGTTTTCTTTTTTTTTTTAGTTTTTTTTTTAATTTTTATTTATTTATGATAGTCACAGAGAGAGAGAGAGAGAGAGAGAGAGAGGCAAAGACATAGGGAGAGGGAGAAGCAGGCTCCATGCACCGGGAGCCCGACGTGGGTTTCGATCCCGGGTCTCCAGGATCACGCCCTGGGCCAAAGGCAGGCACCAAACTGCTGGCCACCCAGGGATCCCTGAATTTTCAGTTTTCTAATAAATTACCTCTAATGGTAGAAAAGTTGCAAGTTTCTCTACATGGTGGGCCATATGTACAGATGAGGAAACAGAAGAACAATTGCCTGACCTTCAAAAAGTTCTACAAACTAAATAAAATAATATGTATAAATTTATAGCATGATATAAAGAGTAAGCTAACATAAATTGACACTAATATATGCATTGTAAGTTAAACATTATCAGGTTGAACAACCTGTCTAGCTAAGTTTTTGAAAGGAGAAAAATTGAGACCGCCTTTGAATTTTATTTTGAAGCATTCTTTTTTGAACTGGTATCTATCAAAAAAGAAAATTATCTCACATAGATTTTAGCTCACAAGAAAGGAAAAATGTTTGACATTCTCATTGCGACACTCTCCGAGTTATTGCAGAAAAACAACAAGAAAAAGCAATCAGATGAGTGGTATCACAAGCGTAATGATTGTTTGTATTTTAAAAATAATCTCTAGTACATGCCCTTATGAAAATTTTTCTCTAGGAAGATGAAGTTTTTGGCAGATATATATATATATATATATATATATATATATATATATATATATATATTATGATTATGGTTCTTAAGAACTCCCTAAAAACTGCTTCCTCTAAACAAGATAATCCTTTCAAAATTGAGTACAAAATTGAATATATGGAAGAAACAGTATTATTGATTTATTTGAGGAATATGTGTCGTTTTGTAATCAAACTTGAGTTGAAAACACAAATAACTGTCAATGACAGTTTTGTTTCATAGAAAGTGAGGAAGGATTCCCTCACAGAGTTCCCAGTTATATGTAAGATGAATAAATGTAATTCTGAGAAGTGAAGAAAAATATACAAATAGAAATACAGTAGAAAGATGAGACGTCTTCTGGTGCCTATCCAGTGATTGGACCAAATTGTCGATATGGGATTGATGGCTTTTGTTTTTTGGTGTTGGTTTGTTTGTTTTAGATTAATTTTTTATTTTTTATTTTTTATTTTTTTAGATTAATTTTTTAAAGATGGGGATGAAAATGTGATGTGACATGGTAATCAAAAGGAACTTACCTTCTCTACAGAGTGAACTATATTTAGACAACAGTATGTAGAAAAGATTCAAGGAGACAGATTTTGACATTTTAGCACATGGCTTAAGTGTGAACAGTCTATTCAGGAATTCACTTAGAAACAATTAATTTGCAGAGAAATCAGTTGCTCATCATTGAAGAGCCCACCTAAAACAGAAAGAGCCTCAAACCTTTTATAGACGAGGCTCATGGAAGTTCTCTGATTGTAATTCAAGGAAATAAATCACTAGTTAATACATTTTGTTAATATCAAGTTAATATCTGGATATTATTTTAAATGGATTATGTAGATCTTGTATATCACTTGAACTAGAAATTAAGTGATTTTTAGTTCAATTTGCAGTGAATTTAGTAAAAATGCAGAGAAGTATACAAATCAAAAAATAGAATTTGCTGTGATGCTCTCTTTTTCTTGAATAGAATCTCTTGATATTTATGTAAACAGTCTTACTTTTTATCAGTCTGGGAAGCTAATTTTTTATCTCTCTGCAAACTAACATTAAGTTTTTTAAATGTTTCCCACTCTTCTTTGTTGATTGTGTTTATTGCATATCAAATCGTCCCACAATTAGCTACCTTTAAACAAATAAGTTAACCGAAGGGGTACAAGGTCACCTCTGCCTCACTCATTTATGAAAGCAAGCCATAGATCGCTTCAAAATTCAATGGGAAAGGATTTTACCAGGGCATTAGTAATAATGAGAGTGGTTCTTTAGGGATCACCAGAGTAACTAACTATAATATTTATTTTAGCTGTATTCTACTAGTTTCAATACATTTTCTGTTTACTTTGGTCAGTTGTACCATTTGTTTCATTTTTTTCTACTATGTTTTGTAAGTTATTCTTGATTGATGAGACACACACACACACACACATGCATACCAATTTTTGTGATTCTCAGACATTTATAACTTAATTCCATATATGATGAAATGTTTTTCTTTGAAACTTACTGCAAATTGCTTTATGGACCAATATGTTGTCAATATTGGCCAATGATCCATGTACAGTTGAAAAAAATGCACTCTGAGTTTGTTAGACACCTTGACGTCCTTATGCCAGTTATTTATTTATTTTAATCTTGTTCAATTTTTTTTCCATTTCTGTATCATCATCTGTCTGTTCCATCTGATATTACAGAAGAAAGATTAAAATCTCCAAATATATTCTGTATTTTTCTTCTTCTCTTATACTTGGAGATTTACTATAAATACACTCAAATTTAGAAATTTAGAAACCTCTCTGAATAAGGGGAGTGGTAAGGGATAACCATATCATCATTTTTAAATGTCTTATTTGTAGTAATTTTCCTTGCTTTAAAATCTACTTTATCTGATATTTTATTAGCTACAACTGATTTGTTAGTTGTATGGCATATCTTTTTACACCGTTTATTTTGACCTTTCTATACCTTTATATAAAGAGTATACATTTCTTATAAGTATCGCATAATAGGTTTTGTTTTTCAGCTAATTTAAATTTTTTGTCTTTTAACTGATGCATTTTGTCCATTTACATTTAATTGTATTGTTAGCATCTGCATTTTATTCCACCACCTTGCATTTTAGTTGTCATTTCACTTGTTTTATATTACTTTCTCTTTTCTTTCTTGTCTACTTTTGGAATCATTTCAAGTAAGTGGCAGGTCTGACCAGATTCAAGGGGAGTAGGTGGAATAAGACTAAAAACATGGAAGAAGCATTCGTTAAAAACCACCAGAGTAATTGGAATGCCTGGGTGGCTCAGTTGGTTGGGCGACAGACTCTTGGTTTCCATTCAGGTCATGATCTCAGGGTTTTAAGATCAAGCCCCACGTCTGGCTCCATGCTCAATGAAGAGTCTGTTTGAGATTCTCTTTCTCTGCCCCTCTCCCAACTTGTGCTCTCTCTCTCTCAAATAAATAAACCTTTAAAATAAAATAATATTATATTTTATAATATTTAGATTATAAATTTATTAATTTATAATAATTAAATAAATCTTTAAAGAAACAACACTACAACATAATGTGTATGTGTATGTGTGTTTTATTATTTGTTTAAAAATATTTTTAAAACTTTCCTCATGATTTCACCTGTTACTTATTAATTATATTTTATTTTACCTTTTTTAAAGAGACATTTTAATTTTTACAAAATATTTGAGTTAGTGGATTGTAAATTAATCCTCTCAACACTTCCGGAAAAATGTAGTTACCCCCACTAACTTCAATTATCTTTAATTACTATTGCCCATTTCTGCCTTTTGTTAATGTTTTCATGCATTTTATTTCTACATATATTTTAAACTCCCAGGCATTTTTTATTACTTTTTATACTGTCAGTGTGCATGTATATTTACTATGTCATTTTGCTTCATTTCTTTGCATTTCCATGCATGTTTCCAGAATCATTATACTACTGCCTTAAGAGCTCCTTTCATTCAGGGTTTTCAGGGTTTCAGTTTTTTATTTGTCTGAAAATATGTTTATTTCACCTGCCTTTTGGAGTTATAACTGCATGTGTGCGAGATGTTTTAATCATGTTCAATATGTCAGTATTTCTCTCATTCTGTTCTCTATGTTTTCTTCTTTTGTTTTCTCTGTATACTTTAATTTGAATGTTTTCTATTGATTTATATATATTTTTAAGGATTTTATTCATTTATTTATTTGAGAGAGAGAAAGAGCATGAGCACAAGTGGGGAGAGGCAGAGGGAGAAGCAGACTCCCCACTGAGCAGAGAGCCTGTTGCTTGGCTTGATCCCAAGACCCTAGGATCATGACCTGAGCCGAAGGTAGATGCTTAACTGATGGAACCACCCAGGCAACCCTATTGATTTGTATTCTTATTTATTAATTTCCTTTTTAGAAGTATCTGGTTTACTTCTAAACTTATCAATTTGGCTCATAATTTCAGTTAATATATTTTTTCAGTTATAAAATTCTAATTCATTTTGAAGATTTTGTTCTCCATTGAAATTATCCACTTTTTAATTCTCCTGATTATTTAGACATATTAACCACAGTATCTGTGATGACTTTGTTAAGTGAATTATTTTTTTAAATTGACATTTTTTGGGATCCCTGGGTGGCTCAGCAGTTGAGCATCTCCCTTTGGCTCAGGGCATGATCCCAGACTCCTGGGACTGAGTCCCACATTGGGCTCCCTGCATGGAGCCTGCTTCTTCCTCCCTCTGCCTGTGTCTCTGCCTGTGTGTGTGTATGTGTGTGTGTGTGTGTCTTTCATGAATAAATAAATAAAATTTTTTTTTTTTAATTGACATGGGAAGCCTGGGTGGCTCAGCAGTTTAGCACTGCCTTCGGCCCAGGTCATGGTCCTGGAGACCTGGGATCGAGTCCCATGTCAGGCACCCTGCATGGAGCCTACTTCTTCCTTTGCCTCTGTCTCTACCTCTGTGTGTGTGTGTGTGTGTGTGTGTGCGCGCCTCATGAATAAATAAGTGAAATTTTTTAAAATATTGACATTTGTTGAGATGCCTCGATGGCTCCGTTGGTTAAGCATCTGCCTTCAGCTAAGGTCATGATCCCAAAGTCCTGGGATCCAGCCCCAAATTGGGTTCCCTGCTCAGTGGGAAGCCTACTTCTTCCTCTCCCTCTGCTGCTCCCCTGCTGTGCTCATTCTCTCTCTTTCTCTCTGTGTCAAATAAGTAAATAAAATCTTTTTTAAAAATTGACATTTGTTAAGTGGAGCCACAGGGTGCTAGATGGTGAGCCTGATTCCCAAAAGATCACAAAAGAAATTGAAGTAGAGAAGTTTAACCCACAGGTCCTGGAGGAAGTGACTGGCATGTCTCGGGGCTTTACACATGGAGATCAAGGCAGAGACATAGGCAGGACCTGAGGTACATGACTTTATTTAGGGCCCTTAGGTGGAATGTTTTTTATTTGTGGGGCTAAGGATGGATTGGTCAATTCAGACCAAAAAGAAAAAGATTTGGGTGAGATCCCTGGGGACCTTATAGAGGAGCACAATGAGAGGCCTGGGGAGGCGTGGGAGGCTACTGATCACAAAGGCTATTGGGGAAGTCATATCAAGAACTTGTATTTGCTTGTGACTCCGCAGACTGTTACTTAGGGAGTGTGGTAACATGAGAAGCCGGTGTCAGCCGAAGGCTCCTCACCGACTGCAGGGCCAAACAAAATCAATGACTAAGCAGTAGCACCATGGATTAACTTAGCTAACCTCTGGACAGCCTGTTAAAATCCTATATCTCACACTTCCATATCCCAATCACTCACAATTCCTTTTACAGGACAGTCTGATGCTGTCTTGACCCTGTGTATTGGAATGCTTAGTTATTATGTTCTAGTTGAGAACTTAGTTTTCCTTTAGATACAATTAGAATACAGATAAACTACATTTCTTCCCCCAAAATTGAGATAATTCAAAGCTGTGTTTCAGTCTTTTAAGAAATTAAGTTTTGTTTCACCGTCACTCCTGCATTGTAGCTTTCAGCGCTTCCAAGTGAAAATCTCAGATGTTTGTCAGGGGCCCCTGTCTTTGACAATTCCTGAATTATCTTTCATTGCCTCTTTGGCACTATAAAACTGAGAAAGCTCCACTTAGTTTCTCATTTTTGGTCTATCTCTTGTGTTCAATTTCTCACCCTCTGGTATCTAAACCAGCTTGGTAATTAGTAGTTGCCTTGAGGGAAAATATGGCGGAATATCAGAATGGATTACTTTTCCATTGACTCAAGTATTTGGACGTCTCATTTCCTTTCAAAGTTTCTCATTTTGTGTTATCTTAATGTATCAAATTCACTTTTAAATATGTTCTGGAAATTTTGTATCTATTCTTATCAGAGATATACTTCTGCTTCAAGCTGCTCTCTCATACTCAGGCAGGGAAGTTCTTGATTCTTTTATTTTTTGTCTCCAAATAGCATTTCTTTCTACATCTGCGTCTTAGAAATATTTATATAATTAAATAGTTATATCTTTGACAAATTAAATAGTTATATCTTTGTATTGTTCTATAAAAGTCTGCTTTTCTTTATGGTCTCTATTTATTTGAAGGTTGTAACAGATTATTTATGTAATACCAAACAGTATGTATATTTTGATAAATTTTTTTCAACCTGTGTCCAGATAGTCCCTAATGACAGGGCAAGTTTCCATAGACTATGCTTTTAAATTCCACTCAAAACTTATGTTAAATATCTCTATAAGGTAAAACAAGAAAACAAAACAAAAACAAAACAGAACTGTTCTTAAATGTGTGTCTTTTCTTTTCCTCTCAAATTAAAACATTGTTTTCAGGAATAATGTTTCAAAGTATATCTAGAATAATTATTACACACTTTATAAATTGTGTCTATTGCATCACTAAATATTAGAATAGGAAAGGACTTAAAAATTCTCCACCTCTGACAATATGCAAATGAGGAAATGAGAGTCCTTAGAAGTTCAATAATATTTGAGAAAAAAAAAAGACCACATAGAAACCCTAAATTTGTCTCACTATTTACACCAATGTGAAATTCGAATTTAAAGTTATAGACACATCTATAGAATCATGATGTGCCTGCATTCTCAATCTTAAGAAAATGTGAAAATATTAATGTATATCTAAAACATTTCTTTCCATGTGATTATACTCGATTTTTAAAATAAGAACTGAAATGATTAAAAAGAATTATTGAATACGTACTAGAAAATAATTTGTGGCCCATTTTTAAAACATAAGTAAATGCATTGAAATCTTCTTTAAACTAATTAACATTTCCAAAGAAGTCTTGCATGAAAGAAAACTTACTCCATATCTTAATCAAATGATCTTTTCTCTGTGTCTTTCTCATCTGTATCTTGCTGAGCTAAAAATGTTTTATAAAGAGCAAAAACATTTTGTATATTTGTGGGGGGAATTTAAGATAACTCTCTCTATATATACATCTCTATATATGCCAAACATATATACATATACATACATATATATTTTGCCATTATACCAAATATTTCCTTCTGAGATCAGAGTTTTGTAACATATCTAGCTTTCTCCTGACTTTTCATGTTATCAAGCTGATCATATTAGAAGATATCTCTCATTTGTGATTTAACTTTTAACAAAGAATTGCAGTTACCTAAAACTCAGTAAAGCCAAATTCTTCTGTCTTCTATTTTCTTTTTCTAAAGATTTTATTTATCTATTCATGAGAGACACACAGAGAGAGAGAGAGAGGCAGAGACATAGGCAGAGGGAGAAGCAGGGTCCATGCAGGAAGCCTGATGCAGGACCCGAACCCTGGTCCCCAGGATCACGCCCTGAACTGAAGGCAGACGCTCAGCTACTGAGCCATCCAGGCGTCCCCTGTCTCCTATTTTCATTTGTCTCCTGACTTTTTAGTGTATAAAATAATGGCCTATATACTTGGATTCAATGATTTCTTCCCTTTTGGTTTCCTCAGCCAACTTCTTGGAAGTAAACCTTCCTTCTTTGCTTCTTTACTTGGTTACGAAAAAAGGAGAGCCAGAGTATCACATAAAAAAAATTAATCTTTTTGGGATCCCTGGGTAGCTCAGCGGTTTAGCCCCTGCCTTTGGCCCAGGGGTGATCCCGGAGACTGGGGATCGAGTCCCACATCAGGCTCCCTATATGGAGCCTGCTTCTCCTCTGCCTGTGTCTCTGCCTCTCTCTCTCTCTCATGAATAAATAAATAAAAATCTTTTTTTTTAATTATCTTTTAATTATCCTTTCAAAAGTATGAACATGTCACACTTTTTGGAAGGAACATATAGGAAAAGAGGTAAAAACAGTAAGTAATGTGGAAATAACTACTTGACAAATAAAATTGAACCACGTCTTAGGAAGCAACTCTAAGTATCATGGCCATCTTTGGCCAGTGTACGGTTTTGCTACATTGTTTTATTTAAATTTTATAATGACTTGCAAAATCCCAAGCAGAATATATCAGCTATTTTGATTTTGTTTGGATCACTTAGGTTGTGAAACTTAGGACTTCCACTTCATTCTATTTCTGGGTGCTTTTGTTACAAAGATCCTATCTACCCCTTGTGATTTGATGGGTCAGGCTTGCTTGAAACTGTCTGACACTTTTGACAAGCAATGCTGGCATTACATTTGAGCTCAATCCAGAACACTTCAGAAAACATAAAAAGCTTTTGATTTCCTAAGTAGTCCCTGTTAGGTGCTGATCTTTTCTTATGCCCATCCACAGATTTTGGGATTATATGCCAGATTTGCTTTGCTATTTGACCATTGATACTTAAATTAGGGCATTCAGGAGAAAAGTAAAAAAATACTCTCAAACCTTTCCAACTACTTGGACTCATTTTTCATTTGTTCATTTGATGAATACTTATATAATTATTTCATCTATGTTAGAGTATCTATTTAAAAAAAAACATTCTATAAAACCATAAACACAGCTTCAAGTGGCACATATTTTTGTTGGTTTATTACACACTATAATATAAAGATACCATTAGCTTTGATAAAAGATGTTACTGAAAGGTCATAATAATTTTCTAAGAGTTGAAATAACCTGTAGATTCAATGCAACCCCAACAAAATCCCAGCAAGTCACTCTGTGGATATGGACAAACTGATTCCAAGATTTCTATAAAGAGGAAAATAACCCAGAATTGCCAACACAGTATTGAAAGAGAAGAACAAAATTCACACTACCTAAATTCAAGACTTGCTATAAAGCTACAGTAATCTATTTGTCTAATAGATCAGTGAAACAGAATAGAAAGCCCAGTAATAGACCCACAGGAATATAGTGAACTGATCTTTGACAAAGGAGCAAATAAAATACAATGAAGAAATATAGACTTTTCAACAAATGGTGCTTAAACAACTAGATATTGAAAAAAAAGAAGAAAGAAAGAAAGACAGAAAGACAAGAAAGAAAGAAAGAAAGAAAGAAAGAAAGAAAGAAAGAAAAAGAAAGGAAGGAAGAAAGAAAGAAAAAAGAGTACAGACATAGAAATTACCTCTTTACAAAAATTAACTCAAAAATTAGGATCACACACCTAAATGTCAAATACAAAAATGCAAATTACTAGAAGATAACATAGGAGAAAATCTAGATGAACTTGATATGGAACTGATATTTTAGATATAGCACCAAAGGCACAATCCATGAAAAAATAATTGATAGCCATATATTTTTTTAAACTAAAGATGTCTGCTCTTCACATGATAATGTCAAGAGAATGAGAAGACATGGTACAGACTGACAGAAGATATTTACAAACGACATTTGATAAAGAACTGTTGCCCCAAAATATACAAATAATCCTTAAAAATTATTAAAAAGAAAATAATCTAATTCAAAAATTAGCTAAATACCCTGATACCTCATCAAAGGAAATATACAAATGGCAAATGAACATATGAGAAGTTGCTCCAAATTATATGTCAACAGAAAAATACACATCAAAATAACAATAGGTATTACTATGCACCTGATGGAATGGCCAAAACCCAGAACACTGGCAACACCAAATGCTGGTGAAGATATGGAACAATAGGAACTCTCATTGATGGTGGGAAGGCAAAATTGCCTACTTTGAAAAACAGTTTCACAGTTTTTGTTTCATTTTGTTTTTACAAAACCAGACATCTTCTTACAATACAATCCAGCAGTCATAGTCAAAGGGATTAAAAATTTATGTCCAAACAAAAATCTCCAGCACAGATGTTTATGGCAGCTTTATTCCTAATTGCCAAACTTGGAGACAACTAAGATGTCTTTCAGTAGGTAAATTGATAAATCAACTGTAGTACATCTCAACAGCGGAATATTATTCAGCACTAAAAAGGAATGAGCTATCAAGCCATGATAAGACATGAAGGAACCTTAAATGAATATTACTAAGTGAAAAAACAATATGAAAAGCTTACACACTATAGAATTACAACTGTATAATATTCTGAAAATTGTCTGAAAAAATATGGAGATGGTAAAAAGATCAGTGTTGCCAAGAGTTGATTGGGTGGGTAGGAGAGAGATACAGGCAGAACTCAGAGGGTTTTTAGGGTAGTAGAAATATTCTGTATGTCACCATACTGAGAATACATGCCCTGTATTCATTTATCCAAATTCACTCTGAACCTGAGGCAAAATATGGACTTTGGGTGATAATGATGTGTCAGTGTAGGTTCATCAGTTGTAACAAATAAATCCCTGGTGAAGGTTATTGATAAGAGAGTAATTTATGCAAGTGTGGGTAGAGAATATATGGGGAATCTCTGTATCTTCTTTTTAATTTTGTGTGAATTTAGACTACTCTTAAAGTATACAGTCTTAAAAAAAAAAAAAAAAAGGCTAATTCTATATCCTAACATGAATAGTAGAAATAAGAGATGAACAGGTTCTAACTTAGACCACCATCAACTTACTATAGACTCCTATATGAATAAGACAGGATATATAAACCTAATGATAACCACAAATCAAAAACTGATAATTGATATGCAAAAAAGAGAGAAAGAAACTCAAGTACATCACTAAATAAAGCCATCAAACCATTAGAGAAGAGAGCAAGAGATGAAAGGAATAGAGAAAAACAAAAACAAACAAAAATCCTCCATAAAACAATGTCGTAAATGACATAAAATGTACCAATGACATAAAATGTCAGTTGGTACATACCTAATGATAATTACTTTGAATGTAAATGAAGTAAACACTCCAATGGAAAAAAACAGGGTGTTGGAGTGGAAAGAAAAGGAGGACCCATCTATATGTTGTCTACAAAAGACTCATTTCAGACCAAAAGATATTTATGAAGCAAATGGAAGAGAAAAGAAAGATGAAGTAACAATACTCATATCAAATAAAATAGACTTTAAAACAAAGACTGGGGATCCCTGGGTGGTGCAGCGGCTTAGCGCCTACCTTTGGCCCAGGGCACAATCCTGGAGACCCAGGATCGAATCCCATGTTGGGCTCCCGGAGCATGGAGCCTGCTTCTCCCTCTGCCTGTGTCTCTGCCTCTCTCTCTCTCTCTCTCTCTCTCTCTCTCTGTGACTATCATAAATAAAAACAAACAAACAAACAAAACAAAACAAAAAACAAACAAAGACTGGGGCAGCCTGGGTGGCTCAGCGGTTTAGCGCCACCTTCAGCCCAAGGCGTGATCCTGGAGACCCGGGATCGAGGCCCACGTCAGGCTCCCTGCATGGTGCCTGCTTCTCCCTCTGCCTGTGTCTCTGCCTCTCTCTCTCTCTCTCTCTCTCTCTCTGTTTCTCATGAATAAATAAATAAAAATCTTAAAAAAATAAAAATAAATAAAACAAAGACTGTAATGATAAACAAAGAAGAATACCCTATAATCATAAAAGGAACAATCTAACAAGAAGATAAAAAAACTGTTAATATTTATGTACCCACATGGAAGCACCTAAAATACATAACAACAATAACAAACATAGAGGAAGTAACCAACAGTAATACAATAATAACACCCCATTTACTTCATTGGGTAAATCATCCAAACAGAATATGAACAGAAAAACAATGGCTTTGAATGATGCATTGAGCCAGATAGCTCTAACAGATATATTCAGAACATTCCATCCTAAAACAGCAGGATACACATTCTTTCCAAGTGCAAACAGAACATTCTCCAGATTAGATCACATGTCAGGCCATAAAACAACCCTCAACAAATTAAAAAAGATGGGAGTCATACCATGCATCTTTTCTGACCACATGCTATGAAACTAGAAATCAACCACAAGAAAAAAAATATGGAAAGAACACAAATACATGGAAGTTAAATAACATGCTACTAAGCAATGAATGAGTCAACCAAGAAATCGAAGAGGAAATTAAAAAATACAGAGAAACAAATGAAAACACAACAGTACAAAATTTTAGGATGCAGCAAAAGTTGTTCTAAGAGGGAAGAGCTTACTTCAAGAAGCAAGAAAATCTCAGGTAAACAACCTAATTGCACACCTATAGGAACTAGAAGAAGAACAAACAAAACCTCAAACCAGTAAGAAGGAGGAAACAATAAAGATTAGAGCAGAAATAAACAGAATAGAAACAAACAAACAAACAGGCCAAAAACCACAATAGAACAGATAAATGAAATCAGGAGCTGGTTCTTTGAGAAGACCAACAAAACTGATGAACATTTAGCTAAACACATCAGAAAAATAAATAAAAGAAAGAAAGAAAAGAGAAAAAGACAGAAAGAGAGGACACAAATAAAATCAGAAATGACAGAAGAGAATTAAAACCAGCACCATAGAAATATGAAGGATTTATAATCCTTTATAATCTCTTATAGAGACTGTCATGAAAAATTATTGCCAACAATTTGGACAACCTGGAAGAAATAGATAAATTCCTAGAAACATCTATTCTTCCAAAACCGAACTGGAACTGAATAGAAAAAAAAATTTTTTGGAATAGAAAATGTTAATAGACCAATTACTAGCAATGAAATTGAAGCAGTAATCAAAACAAAACAAAACAAACAAAACTCCCAACAAGTCAGGATCAGATAGATTCACAGATGAATTCTACCAAACATTTAAAGAAGAGTTAATGCCTATTCTTCTCAAACTATTCCAAAAAATAAAAGAGAAAGAAAAGCTTCCAAAATCATTCTATGAGGCCAACATTACCCTGATACCAAAACAAGATACAGACACTACCAAAAGAGAGAGAGAGAAAGAAAGAATTACAGGTCAATATTTTTAATGAACATAGTACAAAAATCTTTAACAAAATATAGCATAGCAAATCCACTGATACATTAAAAATATCATTCACCATGATCAAGTTGGACTTATTCCTAGGATACAAAGATGGTTCCATATTTACAAATCAATCAATGTGATACATTGCAACAACAAGAGAAAGGATAAATACCAAAATATTCCAACAGATGCAGAAAAAAAAAAAAACATTTAACAGTACAACATCCATTCTTGATAAAAATTCTCAACAAAGTAAGTTTAGAGGGAACATACCTCTACATAATAAAGGTCATATATGAAAAACTAACTGGCAATATCATACTCAATGTTGAAAAACTGAGAGCTTTTCCCTTAAGATCAGAAACAAGACAACGATGTCCACACTCAACACTTTCATTCAACATAGATTGAAAATCCTAGCCATAGCCATCAGACAAAAAAAAAAAAAAAAAGAAGAAGAAGAAGAAGAAAAGAAAGAAAGAAAGAAGAAAGAAAGAAAGAAAGAAAGAAAGAAAGAAAGAAAGAAAGAAAGAGCATCCAAATTGGTAAGGAAGAAATAAAACTTTCACTAATTGCAGATGATATGATACTTTATATAGAAAACCCAAAAACCCATCAAAAAACTACTGCTAAATGAATTTAGTAAAATCACAGGATACAAAATCAATGTACAGAAATCCAATGAATTTCTACACACTAATAATGAAGTGGCATAAAAAGAAATTAAGAAAACAATCCTATTTATAATTGCACCAAAAATAATAAAATACCTGAGAATAAACTAAAGAGGTAAAAGGTATGTACTCTGAAAACGATTAAGCATTGATGAAAAGAATTGAAGATGACACAAACAAATGGAAATATATTCCATCAAGGATTGGAAGAATGCATATTGTTAAAATATCCATAATAAAGCAGTCTACAGATTTAATGCAATCCCTATCAAAATACCAACAGCGTTTTTCACAGAACTAGAATAAATAATCTTAAAATTTGTATGGAACCACAATAGACGCCAAATACCAAACCAGTCTTGAAAATGAAGACTAAAATTGGAGGTATTACTATCCCAGCTTTCAAAATACACTACAAAGCTGTAGTAATCAAAACGGTGTATTACTAGGACAAAAAATAGACACACAGACCAACAGAACAGAATAGGGAGCCCAAAAATAAATTCATGATTATATGGTCAAGTAATCTTCAACAAAGGAGGCAAGAACATGCAATGGGGGAAAAAAGACAATTTTTTTCAATGTATGATGTTGAGAAAACTAGACATCCACATATAAAAGATGAAACTGGACCACATTCTCACACCACACACAAAAATAAACTCAGAATGGATTAAATAAAGATCTAAATGTAAGACCTGAAACCATAAAAATCCTATAATACAGACTAATTTCCCGAAATTGGCTGTAGCAACATTCTTCTTGATGTTTCTTGAGATAAAGGAAACAAAAGCAAAAATAAACAGTTGGGACTGCATCAAAATAAAAAGCTTCTACACAGTGACGGAAACAATCAACAAGACTAAAAGTCAACCTGCTGAACAAGAGAAGATATTTTCAAATTATATATACAATAAAGGGTTAGTATCCAAAATATAAAAAAAAAAAAAATTATACAACTCAACACACACACAAATAGCAGAAAACACAAAAATGAGCAGAAAACATGAACAGACATTTCTCTAAAGAAGACATCCAAATGGCCAGCAGACACATGAAAAGATGCTCAACATCACTAATCATCAAGGATATGCAAATCAAAACTATAATGAGGTATCACTTCACACCTGTTGGAAAGGCTAAAATAAAAAATATAAGAAACAAGCATTGGTGAGGATATGTAAAAGAAGAAACCCTTGTGCACTATATGTGGGAATGCAAACTGGCACAGCCACTGTGGAAAATTATATAAGCTTTCTTCAAAAAGTTAAAAATAGAGTTACCATATGATGTAGTAAATCCACTACTGGGTATTTACCCAAAGAATATGAAAACACTAATTTAAAAAGATATGTGCACCTATAAGTTTATTGCAGCATTATATACAATAACCAAGATACAGAAGCAACCCAAGTGTCCGTCGATAAGGAAGATGTGTTACAAATACACAATGGAATACTGCTGAATGAAATCTTGCCATTTGCAACAACATGGATCAATCTAGAAGGAATAATGCTAAGTGAAATCAGTCAGTCAAAAAGAACTCATGTGGAATTTCACAAGAAACAAAACAAAGGAACAAAGAGAAAAAGAGACAAACCAAAAACTGACCGTTAACTAGAGAGAACACACAGGTGGTTACCAGAGGGGAGGTTGGGGGAATGGGTGAAATAGGTGAAGGGGGTTACAGAGTACACTTATCATGATGAGCACTGAGTAATGTATAGAATTGTTGAATCACTATATTGTGTAGTTGAAATTAACATAACACAGTATGTTACCTATACTGGATGTATTTTTTTAAATTTTTTAGATTATGTTGTAATCATTATACATTTTATAATGAAATATGTTAAAACAAAGATTTAAATAAAAACCCTAGAAAAGTGAATATTATAATGTGGCAATTCTAGAAATCAGATTCTCTCTATTCTTTATAGCTTACTGGGTTTTTTTTTTTTTTTTTGATTGTTCAAAGCTTGAGTTGTTCATTTGTTGAGTCACTTTTCCAAGCTGTTTTTGAAAAAAACGTATTTTTTTTCTATTTTTCATGATTTTTTTAAATTTCAGGTTTATTGAGGCATAGTTGGTGTATAAAATTTAAAAAAAATATTTAAAGTCTGCATCATCAGCACAGGGAATATAGTCAGTGATACTGTAATAGCTTTCTATGGTGACACATGATAGGTACACTTGTATGAGCATAACATAAAGACTCACCAAATCACTATGTTATACACCTAAGATTAATGTAACATTTTATGTCAATTATACTTTAATTTAAAAATAAATAAGTAAAAAATAATGAAGTGTGCATTGTGTTGATGTGATATACATATACATTGTGCAAAGAATCCTTCCATCTAGTTTATTAACACATCCAGAAAAGACTGTATTTCTTAGTGTATTGTCATGATCTCTCTTCTTTTATCTTGTGTTCAGCTAATACTTGTACAGATATTTCCTTGAGTGCCAGGAACAAAGAAACAAAAACACAAAACAAAGGGAATACTCCTATATTTTGCGGGTCGGCTCAGTTTGACACACTACTTCAACATTTACCCAGGCTTGCCCTGAGTCTGTAGACTAGCCAGAGGTAAAAGCGGAGGACTCTTAGATGCCAACTGTTTGTGTAAAGCATAAAGGATCTTTTCGGAGCATGCATCTTGCTCTGGATATGCATCTTGCTCTGGATATGCATGTGACTTTCTAAATTCTCAGATATACATGGGAGTTCTTAAATGCCCTAATTTACCAAAAAAATCTCTCCCCAGCTTTTTTTCTGAGGCTTTTGGTGGTTTATGTATGTCTCAATAATAATCTTTGGCCCCAGGTGGTGACAGGTTGTTAGACAACTTTATGGTGTTCTTGAATGATGTCTGCCACTTTTCCATTTTTAATTCCTCATTAGACAAAACAAAGATGATTGCCTTGTGCCAATCCTTCATATTGCCTTCAATTTAGAACAGAGACACACAATTGTTTTTGAATAAGGTTGTCTCTGTTCCACAAGAGCCAGGGACCAAATTCTCACACAGGGAATGGGGCTGCTGTCTTCAAATCTCTCACTGAGGCAGGGCTCGGTAGGACAAGCACAACAAAAAATTCACAAAGCTTCCCTAACCATTTGGAGGTTGACTTTTGCTTGATTCACTGTTCACTTGTTTTCTATAAAACTTTGTTCCTATATGAACCTTTTTTGGATTAAACCAGTACTTTTCTTAATATTTCCCTAAAAGTACACTAGAATAGCAACCCCTGCTGGCAAAGCACATGTGGGTGACAGCAGGCAGAGTTGAATTCCCTTTATGCTTTACACAAACAGTTGGCATGCTTATACACTAACGTTTCCTTTGATATCTCTGAAAGTTCTTACTTTGACTACCATATAGAAATTTACTTGAAAATGTCAATATGTAGTAAAAGGTAGATATCTTTGAGTTACTCTAAAACAAGGAAGGATAAAATCTAAGGGAATTTTACCTTAGTGATTTACTCTACAAGTTAATGTGAACCTTTAAGCTACCTGTTTGTTTTTATTTTTAATTTTTTCCAAAAACACATTTCTTGCCTATGTCAGATATTGCCTGTACACTTCCCAAACCAATGAAAACCAGGAATCTGATGGTAGATAAGCAGGGAGGAAAGTCTTCTTAAAGCTCTGTAACTATTAAAATATTCATTGCTGTACCCATTTGTCAACTTAAGAATGGAGATGGCATATATTTTGTGAGTTCTCTTTCATGACCATACACAGTTATGGACGAATTTGTTCTGTGAGTAAGCATTCTTAAAAACATGAAAAAAACATATTTTCTATGAAACCATTTTCTATGAAAATAAAACCATATTTTAACTTCCGTAATTAGGAAATTATGTTATTCTTAGAGCTGTTAGTGTTAGAGTATTTTAAACTGATCCCATGCCCAAACTACAAACATTCTAAAAATTATACTCATTGGTAAGACAACCCTCAAATCTTCTTCACTTATTCGAGTAACAGTTTATAATTCCTTTCAGGTTAATCATATTTGTCTCTAAAGATAATTTAACTCTCAATGAGCTGTTTTTGTCTTCACTTAAAATGTTATAAAACTTATCTATAACTCATTTTCCACTATTTGGCTAGAAATATGAAGAGACAACCTGAAAGCCTATAGACCAATTTTAGAAGTATGGTGTGAGCAAAAGAATCTTTTATTTGTGTCCCTCCATAAACACCTAGTGTAGAACTATAATCATTCTGCTTTTGAGGTTCTCATGCTAGTGTTCATGATCCATTATTTCTTCCAATATTTGTACGTGTCTGCCATGTACCTGGCATTTCATCATATAGTGGACATATAAAGACAAGCCAGTCAGGGCTTCTTCCTTTATTCAGCTTATTCTAATTTACCTGAAAGCAATTTTTAAAAGGTAAAACTCTCCATTTCTCATCTAAAGCTATCACTAGAAAGTTCCCAGGCAGAATAACAATTTCAAGTAGTACAAAGTAGAGATATGTTTTAATCTCCATTCCCTTACATTTAATCCGTGACTTAATGATTTTGTATTCTCTTTACATGAGCTATATATATAATTCTGAAGTCAAATGTGAATACTTTTCTGTGATATGCTTTGTTAGCAAGTACTAGGAGTACTTTCAAGAAATCATTAGCTTTTCTATTTATTTATTGCCAGAAAACTGTGATTTACAAATGATTACTTAGAAAAAAGGTGAGTTTTTTTTTAAGTATTAAACAAAATTCCATATAGGAAACATGTATCACTGTATTTTAGGACAAGGTAAAATCGTTCAGTTTCCTAAGTAGTAAAAGTGAAAGCTAATTCACATTTGAATATTTGACTGTGTAATATAAGGCTGTGGTAGATAACTGGTTTGGAAATATTCTGCTCTAAGTTTCATATGTTGGTTTCCATGAGGCATCAGTTGTATGATCATATTGAAGTGGACCCAGAACTATTATCTTAAGTAAGATTTTGGCCCAACTAATTTTTTTTTCCCATATAAATTTTGGGACCATGATGACAATTCCTTCAGGCATGTACTTTATGCAAGCCCATTATTTTCATTCTTGGCCAGGAACCAAATCCCTTACTTAGGATGTTAGTCAGCAACACAAAATATCTGCAGTCTGGATTTGTTAGAAAAACTATGACCTTTAAATATTTGCCATCTAATTCTTCTCCAAAATGGAGCTGTAAGGAACAGTATTATGGCCGATTGCCTAGGATATGCCTGCACATAGAGCATAATCTAGAACAATGTTTCCTAAATTATATACAACTGAACTTTAATAACTTTATCTAATAAAACATGGTTTTACTAAGTAATAAAAACAAACATGCATGCCTCATCAATGAAGTAAACAAAAAAACCCTAATAAAATGTTGCATTAAACATAATTAAATAGATTGCTCAAAGAAAGGTATTTCAGAGCTCCACATATGCTAGTGTGCACTCTGCAGTCTGAAGAAAAGGATGCAAAGGGCTGAGTTTCACAAACCAGTATGTGCGAACCATCTTATGATACTAATGTTCTGCAGATTATGCTCTGGAAAGAGTTCTAGGTGTTCCAAATTATTCCCTTAGGTTAAACCAGAATGACATTCATAAACCCCATTATTCTGAAGGTCATAAAATATACACTTACTCAATTACACATCAGTCTTCCTATTACTTATGCCAGAGGATGTTGGAGTCACTAAAAGTTAATATTCATTAGCTAAAAATGTTCTAACCACTGAGTTAAGTATTTCACTAAACTCATTTTTCCTTCCAACAGCCTTGTAAAATCATACAGCTTTCCAAAGATCCCAGGGTGGCTCAGTGGTTTAGTGTGTGATCCTGGAGTGCTGGGATCAAGTCCCAGCATCAGGGTCCCTGCATGGAGCCTCTCCCCGTCTGTGTCTCTGCCTCTCTCTCTCTGTGTCCCTCATGAATAAATAAATAAATAAAATATTTTTAAAAATCACATAGCTTTCCCCCACTTGACAGATAAAGCAATGAACTCTTACTTGTTAACTAGTTCAGTAGTTCTAAACCCTGGATTTAATGCTAACCATGATATCATGCATTCTGTCTTAACCATGCAAAATATGTGTTATGGTGAAAAAGAGGAATATCAAAGACACCGTTCTTTTGCTTTGAATTGTGTAACTTTTCCTTTGTGCTTTGCCCTCATGCACTTCAGAATCAAATTTGGAGTCCACCTTTATTAACTATATATTGTCATGTAATATGCCTTTTCATGTGATAATCTTGCCTTTGCCTTTATTAATTCTCTCACATACTTTTAATTCCAGTTTTCTCATTTTCTCTAGTTCTCATACTTTTTAATCTATTTTGGTAACAGTCTCAAATCTTGGATAAAATAGAAACTATAAACAAATAGATACATACATGTAATTAAAATTCATGTTCACATTCTTCATGTTATGTTAAAACTCAATAGAAAGTATAAATGAACTTTAAGAAATTATCACAAAACTCTGGGAATATAAACATTCAACTCAAATTTTATTTGAAAAAAACATTTAGACTCCTGAGAATGTGGTATGCTATGCACATTTCCAACATTTATTGTTGCAAAGTTATTGAATCAGGTAAACTGGTGGATCACTTACAAAGACAAATGCAAAATCTAGGTGTTCTGAGATATATCCTGGAACATTTTGTGTTAAAAAGTATTTTTATGCTTCTTATACCTGCAAATGATGTGTATGCCAGGTAATTGCAAACAATTGCTTCTAAACCCTATGATTTCGATGACAGAGACAAAAATGTCAGAGAACACAAGAATCGTTTCAAATGAAAATGTCAAGATATCCATTAGAGAGGCATCGGAGGCACATGATAAATGTGAAAAGGTCAATGTTCTACAATGCTGTCATTGCATGTAATGCTGATTTTCTTTAACTTTTGATGAGATACATATTATTTGCACAACCTGAAACATGCTCCAAAAGCAGACACCATAAAATATGGTTCATGAGTCATGGTAGATTGGAGAATACATCATATATCGGAGTTTACCACTTACTCATAACAGTGCCTTCAACATGCAAGGTCACAAGCTAAATCACCATGGATAAAAATTCGATGTCAGGAATTAGTGTTTTCCCTTGGGATGACTAGTCCTCAGTATATTATCTGTGAATAACCAGCTAAATCCCCTAGTGCTGTGTTACAATGAGATTCATCACCTACAGCAAAGAGAAATTTGCCTCACTTCTCATGTTTATGTGTCTGAAATACCAGAAAATACTTTGATACCCTAATTTCAATATTCCCATTTCTGGAATAGGAGTGGTCTGCCTTTTTGTTTTCTATAATCAATGAATGCTTTGCGCACTGGGGAAAAATGAGTTTAAAGAATTAAGATGTTGAAAAGCACTAATATAGTCACCACACCAACTGATTTCAAATGTAAGAAATTCATCCTCTTAACTAGTAATTACTGAAAGGAAGACAAGAAAAGGCGAGAGCTTCATTTTTGCACAAGAAATCAAGGCAGCACAAATTCCTTCTCTGTAATTAGTTTTACAAATGTATTATAAATGACCACTATTAGTATAACAGCATGGAACATGTTTTTGGTAATAGTAACAAAAAAGACAAACTAGTCTTTTTTTTTTTTTAAGCATTGAAAGATAAAAAAAAAGTATATAGTTTCCAAGTGTTGTTTTCTTCTTTTCATTTGAGGAAAAATGGAAAATAAAATAATTTTTGGACTTAAACCCAATTAATTTCAATATAAATAAGTTTGAGAGACTTTTAATTCAGTCTCAAATGTAAGTATTTATCATTACTTTGGCTATTATAGTCATGTGTTTTGATATTAAAGTTTAACTATACACAGACGTGGATGTATATATCCAGTATCAACACTAGTCATAATGGAATTATATAAATTATGTTTATATTACCTAATCTCTGATAGTAAAACAGAATATTTTGGTATGTTGGGTATTTTCATATATGAAAATTTCTTCTTTTTTCCCCAAGGGCCTGATTCACTTTTCAATCATTTTATCACATCTGACATTATGTTCTGTAAACTTGGTGAGGTTTTTTAGACTCTGTCTCAGTTTTTTATGTGTTAAAATGAGACTATTATGAGGAACTATATCAAAGGGTTGCAGTGAAAGATAATATATGAACAGCATTTAATACTGTGGTGGCATGTTAGTGCTCAATATATATTAACTATTATTATTGTTGCTGTGTTTGGTATTAAATAAGAGACACTAAAACGGAGTAAATATTAGGTATTTGGAGACCAAATAATTTGCTCCCTAGTGGCATCTGAGAGTTTATCCCTAAATCCATTGGGTCACCATGGCCCCAATTCAGTTCTCTCAAATCTGGTTTTATTTCTTTGGTTCCCAAAATAGAAATTTAAATTCTAGAAGCTAAAATCAATTAGCCAAACTCAAAAGGGACCGATTTAAATGTAAGAATGTCTAAATTACTGAAAGTGACAGCAAAATGAAAGGATCACTAGTATCACTTCATCTCTGTGGGCACTTACATCTTTTGAATAAAATGACCTGTAAGATCAATACATGGATCCAAAAGCATCCTAGTTAACACCAGAATAAATCATTTAGAGGTTAAGCCTTTTAAGATTCTAGTTCTATTAAGCTGGAACAACTAGATAAATTGTTTCTCTTCATCCTCTGCAAGGCAGAGGATTCTTAAAACACAAATACAAATGCATCATGTCCAGATCCAGAACACCTTTTTGCCTGCACAGTTTTAAATGTTGGATAAATATAGCCTCTTTTTAATTCTCTATTCAATACCATTTAGTAGCAGCAAAAGCACTCTTACCTCTTGACGGACTGTGGTAGGTAGAATAATTGCTTCCAGAATATGTCCATATCCTAATTCCCAGGACCTATAAATATGT
Organism: Canis lupus baileyi; assembly: GCF_048164855.1. Classification (NCBI taxonomy): domain Eukaryota; kingdom Metazoa; phylum Chordata; class Mammalia; order Carnivora; family Canidae; genus Canis; species Canis lupus. The sequence continues at coordinate 85,345,986 of NC_132838.1, forward strand.
TACCTTATACAACTAAAGGGACTTTGTAGAACTGATTAAGAGCCTTGAGATGAGGAGATCATTCTCGATTATCTGCATGGGCTGAATGTAAAAGTGTCCTTATAAGAAGGAGGCAAGAGGGTCTGAAAGATTTTTGAAGATGCTACACTGCTGGTTTTGGAAGTGAAGGAAAAGGCCATGAGCAAAGGAATGCAGGCAGCCTCTAGAAGCTTGAGAAGGCAAGTTACTAGATTCTCCCTTGAACCTCAAGAAGGAATGAATGCAGCCTCTCCATTGCCTTGATTTTAACCAGTAGGATCCATTTCAGGCTTCTGGCCTCCAGAGCCATAAGACAATAAATGTGTGTTATTTTTAAGTCACTAAGTTTGAGGCAATTTGTTATAGCAGCAGTAGGAAAATAAAAGTCAGTCCTCTGCCCAAAACATTCCAGTGCCTTTATAATTTAAAGTAAAAGGGAAACACCTCACGATAGTGGCTTAAAGGACCTATAAGTCATACCCGCTCTCTCCTTTATATCTCTCTTTATTTATAACTATTCTGCCTCTTGCTTTCTCTCCTGCCCTCTTTACTTTTCCTTGCATATGCCAGGCATGCACCAGTGCTATCTAATCTTCTGTCTATACAGATCTGGCTCAAGCTGCTTATAGTTCATATCCTCCCTCAATTATTTCCAGTTGCATCACATTCACACAGGTATTTTTTGACCTGAATGGGCCATAATCTATCAGGGGAAAGCAAAATCTTAATTCACTACCCCTACCTAACTCTCCAAATCATTCCTCTCTGCTTTTTCTTTTCTCAGTAGTGCATATTATATTCTAGCACAGTTATTTACTTATGTAGTTTGTGTATTAAATTGCTGAAATCTCTGATGGAGCAAGGGATTTTAATCTGTTTTATTTAATGCTGTGTCTCTAGTCCTTGATACACAATATGTACTAAGTAAATATTTGTTGAATAAATTAAATAGCACACTGGGATGGAGTTTTTACAGGAATAATTACATTAAATTTCAATTCTTCAAGACTAAATTGACCTGTATATATTGATAGAGATGATGGAAGCAACTTAATCTTATTAGCCTCATATTTATAAACCATATTTGTATTTATGTTTTTTAAAAGCCCTTTCTTACATTGAATCCATTGATCCTCAGAATAGGCCTATAGAGTGGCTATTATGTTTTTCTTCATTTCACTGTTTAAGAAATTGAATTTCAAAAAGTATAAAAATCCCTCAGAATTAAATAACAGTATTTTCTTAAACCAGAGTGACTTTTCCAATGGTCTCTGCTCTTTTCTTTGTCAGACATCTTTCCATTTGGTTAACTCAACATCTGGCCAATCTCATCTGTACCATTGTGCCTTTATTAGCTTCCATTTCCCTGCTAAATGTTCATGAGTGTCTGATGAATTATGGGGTATTCATGTGCCGTCAAGAATGATATTCCAGCCAACCAAATTTGAGACTTTTACCCAGAAGAAACAAGAATATCTATTCATATAAAAACAATAATGTTGACTATCCAAATGACATCAGCTGGTAAGTGAGTAAACACAGTGTTGTATATCTATATAAAGGAATACTTCTCAGTAAAAGGAATGAGCTATGATACATCTTACAACATGCATTAACCTCAAAAGATTATGGGAAATAAACTGGATCTAAAAGTCTGCATATTGTATATTTCCATTAGATAACATTTTGGAAAGGACAAACTATGAGGACAAAAAGTAGATCAATGATAGCTAGAGGCTGAGGGTGGAAAAAGAATATTGATTATGAATACATGAGAGAAATTTTAGGGGTGCTGCAGATGTCATTATCTCCTGATTGTGGTAGAGGTCATGTGAACAACTAAGTTTGCCAAAATCCTGGCATCATATCCCTAAAAGGGCAGAATTTCAGTGTGTGTGTGTGTGTGTGTGTACTGTGAGTGTGATATATATATATATATATAGAGAGAGAGAGAGAGAGAGAGAGAGAGACCTCAATTAACAAAAACAAATATATTTGAAAATAATTTTGTTCAATCTGACAGCAAATTAATTAGTAGAATTGGAATTTGGGCCAGGACTGTTTGACACTAGGGATTTTATGCTATAACTCTCCCATGCTACTCATTATAAATTAAAATGCTTCTTTATAAGTAATATCTTTTCATTTCAAAGTTTTATTTTATTTTGTTTTTACTCTAAGAAGTTTTCCCATGATTATATTTAGTGTGAATTCTAGAAGGGGGGGTTAGGGGTTAGTGTTTATAAATCAACTTAGTTAACAGACTTAGTTTAGGAAATTCTGCATTTTATTTGGTTTTTAAAGGTTTTATTTATTCATGAGAGACCAAGAGTGAGAAAGGCAGAGACACAGGCAGAAAGAGAAGCAGGCTCCCTGCAGGGAGCCTGATGCTGGACTCGATCCTGGAACTCCAGGATAATGCCCTGAGCCAAAGGCAGACACTCAACCACTGAGCCACCCAGGAGTCCCAGGAAATTCTGTATTTTAGCCTTTTTCTAGTCTTTGCCACCTTAACAAAGTCACCATGTTAATTGATAAAATGAGAATGTTAAATATTAAACCATATTTCTCAGATTTCTTCTGTGTATTTCTTCTGTATTTCTGAAAGAAGCACCTTGTCACCCTTGTCACTTGACTCAGAACACTTAATTTGTAGACAGTCCCCCTTTGAAATATGTGATGGAATCTGTGATGATCAATTTTATGTGTCAACTTGACTGGCACCACAGGGTGCCCAGATATTTGGTTAATATTATTAAATATCGTTCCGTGTGTTGTTTGAGGGTTTTTCTGGATGAGATTAATCTTTTAATTTGTGGACTAGGTAAAGCAGATTTTCCTCCCCGATGTGCGTGGTCCTCATCCAATCCATTGAAAGCCTGAATAGAGTAAAAACCTTATTTAAAAAGAGTTATTTCTTGGGATATCAGGGTGGCTCAGTCGGTTAGCTGTCTGACTTAGGTAGGGTGTTGGCCTCAGGGTCTTGTGATCACCCAGTGTCGGGCTCTGTGCTGGACACGAAATCTGCTTGTCCCTTCCGCCCCCCTCCCATATATATTTTTTTAATTTTATAAAGAGTTATTTTTCTCTCCTGAGTTCAAACATTGGTCTTCTCTTGTCTTAAGACTTATTCAGAATTGAACTCTCACTGTCAACTCTTCTGGCTCTCATCCTTCATACTAGCACTAAACCTCTACTATGGCACCTCCTCTGGGGCTCCAACTTGTTAGCTGAAGATCTTAGGACTTTTTTAGCATTCCTATTTGTGTGAGCTGATGGCTTATAGTAAATCAATCTCTCGCCCCCTCTCTCCCTCTCCTTTTCCCTCCCCACCCACTTCTCTTCCTCTCCTCATCTCTCCACCCTCCCTCTATCTCTAGATCTATCTCCTTCTCCATTTCCATCTTTGTCTTTCTCTTCCCCCACTCTCTAGATAGATACAGATTAGATTTAGATATAGACAGTATATAAATACATACATATATACACATACATATTTTTATATACATATGTATTTCCTATGAGTTCCATTTGTATGAGAACCCAAGACTAACCCCCTCTCTATATATAGCCAATATATTTATAACTGCCCCACTGGGATTAGCACAACTGACATTTTGAAGGGTATTTTTTTTCCTTCAATGACTTTTATCCCCACTCCTTTCTGTAGTATTATTCCTTTGGCCACAGGACAAGAACTGTACTGACTTCTTCAGTCTGATAAATTCATCGGTGGATACATCCACTTAAAGGAAAAATAGGCAAAAAAATTATTCTGTAAATGAATAAATATTTTTGAAATAAATATCTAATATTGACATCTGAGACAATATTGAGAATAGTACTTAGGAATAAAGTGGTTTTTTTTGCATGTGTCTTTAAAAGCCATGCCACATTAATGAGCAGTTTTTACTTAAACCATATCAAATAGTGATGAGAGTCAGTGATAATTATGTAAGAATAAATAGGAGACAGTTGGAAAAAAATGTTCTGTCATGGAATTCTTATAGCTAGCACATTAAAGATGCAAGTCCCATTATATTATTCTTTTAAGATGCAATATCCCAAGTGTAAGTTTACTTTTTTTTTTTTTTTTTTTTTTTTTACTTTTCTATCTCTGAAACACAATCTTCAAGAGGAATATTATCCCACAATATTAGGATATTGTGAAAATTCAGTCACCTTCTCATCATGGTTAGTGATCTTCTGCTTCCATCAGTAGAACTGAGTGTTTTCAATCTTCCATTCATTCTAAAGTGTCTCTTTACCAAGAAGTGGCTGTCTTTATTACTCAAAAACCTTAATAATGACTTGTTTATTTACCTGAAAATTCACCTTTCTGCCAATGAAATGAATCTTCCTTTTCAGGGGTCCTTAGAGATGATTGCACAGCAAAGATAGATTTTCTCATTCTTTTAGAAATTTTTCTAGTTTACCAATTCAATCTTGTAGTACTATCCCAAGGAATGCACAGTTTAGAATTTCAAATATGTAAGCATAACTCAAAATTGCTTTCTGTTATGGTACATTAATTGTAGCACCTAAGATGTTCTATACTGCCAGGATAATTGTGTTTCACTAAGATTTATTTTTTTTAAGATTTTATTTATTTACTCATGAGAGACACAGAGAGAGAGAGAAAATGAGAGAGAGGGGCAGAGACACAGGCAGAGGGAGAAGCAGGACTCACACAGGGAGCCCCATGAGGGACCCAATCCCGGGACTCCAGGATAACACCTTGGGCTGAAGGCGGGGCTAAACCACTGAGCCACCCGGGCTGCCCAGCTTTTCACATTTTAAAAATCATATATATGGTAACAAAGAAAATATGTGTTGATGCTTCCTTTCTCCAAATATATTGAACTAAAATTATTTCCTTGATCGTTGGTCATTTCCAAAAATACTTGAATAAAATTAAATTATGACATGCAGTAACAAGTGAATAGCTTGGCACTGGGTCTACGTGTTGTTCATTTTTGGCTTCCTACCTTAAATGTTTAATAAGTTAATACCCTTCCAGCAGAGGCTCCACGCGGAGGGGGCTGCGCCCCCGGGAGCAGCTCGGAGGCGGATGGGGGCACTGCACGGCCGGGAGCGCGATTCCAGCAGTGCAGGCCCGGGAGCCCAGGGCGCCGGGGACACAGCCCAGCATTGGGTGGTCCCCCCGGGACAGCGAGGACGCTCCTGGCGTCGGGTGGCCCCGAGCTGAGCAAATCAGCGGCCCCGGCCCGGAGCATGCAGGCCCCTGCAGACTGAGAGCTCTGTAGATACTGTAGGAACTGACTCCAGGGCTGGGGAGCTGGCCGCAACCACTGTGGTTGTTCCTCCTGGGGCTTCACAGGATAAACAACCCCCACTGAGCCTCACAGTGGCCTCACCGGATAAACAGCTTAAACATCTTTCACTGAGCCCTGCACCAGGCAGGGGGCTGAGCAGCTCCCCCAAGTGCTAACACCTGAAAATAAGCACAGCAGGCCCCTCCCACAGAAGACCAGCTAGATGGACAGGGGAAAATCAAATTATTGACCAAGCAGCACTGGAAAGTTCCAGGGGAAGTCGAGGGATTTACAAGTATACAGAATCAGAGGATACTCCCCCTTGTTTTTTTTGTTTTTTGATTTGTTTGCTCCCCCCCCTTTTTTTTAATTTTTTCTCTTTTTTTCTTTTTCTCTTTTTTTTTTCTTCTTTTTTTCTTTTTCTCTTCTTTCTCTTCTCTCTTTTTCTCCTTTTCCCAATACAACTTGTTTTTGGCCACTGAGCAAAATGACTAGAAGGAAAACCTCACCTCAAAAGAAAGAATCAGAAACAGTCCTCTCTCCCACAGAGTTACAGAATTTGGATTACAATTCAATGTCAGAAACCCAATTCAGAAGCACTATATAAAGCTACTGGTGGTTCTAGAAAAAAGCATAAAGAGACTTTATGACTGCAGAATTTAGATCTAATCAGGCAGAAATTAAAAATCAATTAAATGAGATGCAATCCAAACTAGAGGTCCTAACAACGAGGGTTAATGAGGTGGAAGAACGAGTGAGTGACATAGAAGACAAGTTGATGGCAAAGAGGGAAACTGAGGAAAAAAACAAATAATTAAAAGATCATGAGGATAGATTAAGGTAAATAAGTGACAGCCTGAGGAAAAATCTACATTTAATTGGGGTGCCCGAGGGTGCCGAAAAGGACAGAGGCCCAGAGTATGTATTTAAACAAATCATAGCTGAAAACTTTCCTAATCTGGGAAGGGAAACAGGCATTCAGATCTAGGAAATAGAGAAATCCCCCCCTAAAATCAATAAAAACCGTTCAACACCTCGACATTTAATAGTGAAGCTTGCAAATTGCAAAGATAAAGAGAAGATCCTTAAAGCATCAAGAGACAAGAGATCCCTAACTTATATGGGGAGAAATATCAGATTAACAGCAGACCTCTCCACAGAGACCTGGCAGGCCAGAAAGGGCTGGCAGGATATATTCAGGGTCCTAAATGAGAAGAACATGCAACCAAGAGTACTTTATCCAGCAAGGCTCTCATTCAGAATAGAGGAGGGATAAAGAGCTTCCAAGACAGGCAGGAACTGAAAGAATATGTGACCACCAAACCAGCTCTGCAAGAAATTTTAAGGGGGACTCTTAAAATTCCCCTTTAAGAAGAAGTCCAATGGAACAATCCACAAAAACAGGGACTGAATAGGTATCATGATGACACTAAACTCATATCTCTCAATAGTAACTCTGAATGTGAACGGGCTTAATGACCCCATCAAAAGGCGCAGGGTTTCAGACTGGATAAAAAAGCAGGACCCATCTATTTGCTGTCTACAAGAGACTCATTTTAGACAGAAGGACACCTACAGCCTGAAAATAAAAGGTTGGAGAACCATTTACCATTCAAATGGTCCTCAAAAGAAAGCAGGGGTAGCAATCCTTAAGGAAGAATTAAAAAGATTCATGGAAACTAATGAGAATGATGATATAACCGTTCAAAATCTTGGGATACAGCAAAAGCAGTCCTGAGGGGGAAAACATGGCAATACAAACATCCATCCAAAAACTGGAAAGAACTCAAATACAAAAGCTAACCTTACACCTAAAGGAGCTAGAGAAAAACAGCAAATAGATCCTACACCCAGCAGAAGAAGAGAGTTAATAAAGATTCAAGCAGAACTCAATGAAATCGAGACCAGAAGAACTGTGGAACAGATCAACAAAACCAGGAGTTGGTTCTTTGAAAGAATTAATAAGATAGATAAACCATTAGCCAGCCTTATTAAAAAGAAGTGAGAGAAGACTCAAATTAATAAAATCATGAATGAGAAAGGAGAGATCACTACCAACACCAAGGAAATACAAACGATTTTAAAAACATATTATGAACAGCTATATGCCAATAAATTAGGCAATCTAGAAGAAATGGACGCATTTCTGGAAAACCACAAACTATAAAAACTGGAACTGGTACTCTACATAGAAAACTCAAAAGACTCCACACCAAGATTGCTAGAATTCATACAGCAAGTTATCAGTGTGGCAGGATACAAAATCAATGCCCAGAAGTCAGTGGCATTTCTATACACTAACAATGAGACTGAAGACAGAGAGATTAAGGAGTCCATCCGATTTACAATTGTACCCAAAAGCATAAGATACCTAGGAATAAACCTAACCAAAGAGGTAAAGGATCTATACCCTAAAACTATAGAACACTTCTGAAAGAAATGGAGGAAGACACAAAGAGATGGAAAAAATATTCCATGCTCATGGACTGGAAGAATTAATATTGTGAAAATGTCAATGTTACCCAGGGCAATATACACGTTTAATGCAATCCCTATCAAAATAACATGGACTTTTTTCAGAGAGTTGGAACAAATTATTTTAAGATTTGTGTGGAATCAGAAAAGACACCTAATAGCCAAGGGAATTTTAAAAAAAGAAAACCATAGCTGAGGGCATCACAATGCCAGATTTCAGGTTGTACTACAAAGCTGTGGTCATCAAGACAGTGTGGTACTGGCACAAAAACAGACACATAGATCAATGGAACAGAATAGAGAATCCAGAAGTGGACCCTCAACTTTATGGTGAACTAATATTTGACAAAGGAGGAAAGACTATCCACTGGAAAAAAGTCTCTTCAATAAATGGTGCTGGGAAAATTGGACAGCCACATGCAGATGAATGAAACTAGACCACTCTCTTGCACCATACACAAAGATAAACTCAAAATGGATGAAAGATCTAAATGTGAGACAAGATTCCATCAAAATCCTAGAGAAGAACACAGGCAACACCCTTTTTGAACTAGGCCACAGTAACTTCTTGCAAGATACATCCACGAAGGCAAAATAAACAAAAGCAAAAATGAACTATTGGGACTTCATCAAGATAAGTAGCTTTTGCACAGCAAGGGATATAGTCAACAAAACTAAAAGGACAACCTACAGAATGGGAGAAGATATTTGCAAATGACATATCAGATAAAGGGCTAGTTTCCAAGATCTCTAAAGAACTTATTAAACTCAACACCAAGAAACAAACAATCCATCATGAAATGAGCAAAAGACATGAACAGAAATCTCACAGAGGAAGACATAGACATGGCCAACAAGCACATGAGAAAATGCTCTGCCTCACTTGCCATCAGGGAAATACAAATCAAAACCACAATGAGATACCACCTCACACCAGTGGGAATGGGGAAAATTAACAAGACAGGAAGCAACAAATGTTGGGGAGGATGTGGAAAAAGGGGAACCCTCCTGGACTGTTGGTGGGAATATGAACTGGTGCAGCCACTCTGGAAAACTGTGTGAAGGTTCCTCAAAGAGTTAAAAATAGATCTGCCCTTCTACCCAGCAATTGCACTGTTGGGGATTTACCCCAAAGATACAGATGCAATGAAACACCAGAACACCTGCACCCCGATGTTTCTAGCAGCAATGGCCACAATAGCCAAACTGTGGAAGGAGCCTCGGTGTCCATCGAAAGATGAATGGATAAAGAAGATGTGGTTTATGTATACAATGGAATATTACTCAGCTGTTAGAAATGACAAATACCCACCATTTGCTTTGACATGGATGGAACTGGAGGGTATTATGCTGAGTGAAATAAGTCAATCGGAGAAGGACAAACATTATATGTTCTCATTCATTTGGGGAATATAAAAAATAGTGAAAGGGATAAAGGGGAAAGGAGAAAAAATAAGTGGGAAATATCAGAAAGGGAGACAGAACATGAAAGACTCCTAACTCTGGGAAAAGAACTAGGGGTGGTGGAAGGGGAGGTGGGCAGGGGGTGGGGTGACTGGGTGACAGGCACTTGACTGGATGACCACTGGGTGTTATTCTATAAGTTGACAAATTGAACACCAATAAAAATAAATTTATTAAAAAAATAAGTTAATACCTTATTTGAATTTTTCTTTACATAACACAACTAACTCCAGATCATTAGAAGATTTTATGAAGTCTGAAACAAGTGGACTAGAGTAGTTTGAATAGATGTTTTTGCTGTTCTTTCATACAACCATGATTTTCAAGCTCCTGATTTCACGTCTGGTATTAGAGAGGTAAAACTGCCATTTGATTCATATTTTGATTTGAACTGTGTCAGTGATACATTTTAAAAATATGACTTAATATATCTTTATGTGAAGTAAAGTGTCATACCTTTTCTATTCTTTTTACAAAATTATTAGGTCTTTATATACCATTTACATATAATTTTCAAAAAAAATCTTGAAGTTCTTTACCAATTTATTTCCTAGTTACATTAGAGATTTTTTAGTTGGACATGTGGGTTAGTTATAATTTATTTTTACTGTTGTTATTAATATAAATATTGTTGCTATGGATATACACACCACATCTTTTTATAAAGCTATGTTTTTATGTTTCTTGAGTCAATACCTAAAAGTAGAATTGCTGGGTAATAAAGTAAATGTATGTTTAAATTTATATGCTAGTATCATGCTCTTTTCCAAAATGGCTCTGCCATATCACAGTTTTATCAGTAATGCCAGAAAGTTCTAATCTTCCACCTTCTCACCAACACTTGGTATCATTAGTCTTTCAAGCTTAGCTCTTCTATTGGGTGTTATAGTGGTAACTGTGATTTTAATTTGTATTTCTTTGATGATTATGATGTTAAGGATATTTCCATGTGCTTGATGGCTATTCTCATATCTGCATTTTGAAAGAATGTTCAAATATCTTAACTATTTTTTTCTTGTTATTGAGTTACAAGAGTTCTTTATATATTCTGGATACAAGCTCTATTACACATGCTTACAAAAATCTTCTTCCTTATAACTTCTTTTTTTTAACTATATCTTTTGAAAAATAGTTTATAATCTTGATGAGTTCATTTTATCCAGTTTTTGTTTTGTTGTTTCCTTTATTGTGTCATATTTCCATAAAATACTTAACTCAATATTTCAGTTTCCTCTGTGCCTCTTCTGCAAGTTTAATAATTTTAGCTCTAACATTCAAGCCTTTGATTCATTTTGACTTAATTTGTGTATCTGTGAGATGAATGAAGGTCAAGATCAATTTTTCCCCATACCCCATATGTTCTAGGACCATTTATTGAAAAACCTAGATATTCCTTATTGAATGACCTTAGCAACACAGCTGAAAAACAAAACAAAAATGGCCATGTAATGTGCGTCTATCTGTACTATCTGTTCTGTTACTTTGGTTAAGATGTCCATTCTTAAACCAATACTCACAGTAATAACGTTTATCTTTGCAATAAGTCTTGAGATCCAATAATCCTCCAACTTTGTTTTTTCTTAAACTTGTTTCTGCTATCCTACATCCCTTGTCTTTCTGTATACATTTTAAGGTTGACCTGTCAGTTTTGTCAAGAATACCTGTTAAGATTTTGATTTTGAGTGCATTGGATATATAAATCAATTTGTGTAGGATTGTCATCTTAAAAATATTGAGTCTTCCAAACCATGACCTTGGTCAGATTCTGAATTTATTCATATATTCTTTAGTTTCCTTCTGTAACATTTTGTGGGGTTTAAAAAATATTTTTAAAGTATTTAATTTTTTATTTATTTGACAGAGAGAGCAAAAAGAGGAGGAGTGGCAGGTAGAGGGAGAAGCAGGCTCCCTGCCAATCTAGTAGCCAGATATGGGGCTTAATCCCTGGGACCCTGGGATCATGATCTGAACTGAAGGCAGATGTTTAACTAACTAAGCTACTCAGGCACGCCAATATTTTGTGTTTTTAAGCATATAAGATCTTGGAAGATTTCTGTCACATTTTTTTTTCAGTATTTTATTTTATGCTATTATAAGTACTGTAGTTTTTTAAATGTTATTTGGGAAGAGTTTGTTGCTTGTATGAAATGCAATTGATTTGTGTAAAGACTTTGTATTTTGGAACATTTTTAAATTCAGTGATTAGTTCTAATAGGTCTTTGGTACAGTCTTTTGTGTTTTCTACATGCATAATCATGCTGTCTGAAAATAATAAAGTTTACTTCTTCCTCCCCAATATGTAAAATATTTTTCTTGACTTATAATATTTGATAGGATCTACAGAATAATGTTAGGTAAGTAATGAGAGTGGACATCTTTATGTTTTTCCTAATCTTTAGTAGAAAGTATTAAGTTTTTCATGTTGAGAATAAGAGTCGCTATAATTTGTTTTAGTTGTCTTTCATTATTTACTTTTCCTAGTTTTCCTAACTTACTCAGAGGTTTTTAAATTTTTTTTCAAGTTTTTTTTTTAATTCCAGTTAACGTACAGTGTAATACTAGTAGTATATATTTTGCCTTTTGAGGTATAAACTCTATGCAGTAAAGTTACACATTTTATGTATTCTGTGAGTTTTGACAAATGTAGAGAGCTGTTTAACCACTACCTAGGTAAATATAACAGAGTTCCACTGGTACCACCTCTGCACCTCCCTACAACAACCCCATACCCTCATACCCCTTTGGAGTCAAGCATTCCCCAACTTGAGGCCCTGGCAACCAGTAACCTGTTTTCTAGTCCAATAGTTTTAATATGCAAAATGTTCACGTAGGAGGAATTATCCAATGGAGTTTTTGAGTCTGACTTATTTCACTTAAATTTATTTGTGATGTTGCATGTATCAGTACTATACTTTATCCCACAGTATTGGTCTGAGTATTATTCCATTCCTTTTAGAGAAGGAGAAATGGAAGGTCAAATGTCTAAGTAATATTCTCAGGGATACACAGCTAACAAATTTTTAATTTTATTTTTCATTCCCTTCTATATACTTTTTTCATTTCTATATTAAGGATCCGTTATTTTGCTAATTCATTTGCATGCACACCCATGCACATACACACATGCTAAATGCTATTTTAAAAGGCACTTCATTTTTTTCATTATTATAAGTCACATATAGACAATAAATAAATCCCATTATCAAAAGCTAAACAAGTCTCTCCATATCAAGTCCTAAACATCCACTCATAAATAGATATTTTAAATTGCCTCATCAAAGAAAATGTGTGAGTTTGGAATTATTAAAAATAAAAATTACTACTCTGATCCCAATTATGATCCCAGACTAGACACCTCGGTTTTAGGCCCTTGAATAAAATGTGGTTTCTTTAGTTCTTAACAAAATTCATTTCTTAATCTGACTCATAATTCATTTCTATTTATAAAATGTTTTTATGAAGACACGTCTATTCTTTATTATGTCATGTCAAATAATTATCACAACCTATCTAATTCATTTCCAATTCTTGATATTTTTTGGTCCTCAAATACCACTAAATATGCCCATTTTTATTTCAATTGCTGGTATCACAGTGAAGCCACCATCATCCCTCATGTAGATTGATTCCATAGTTTCTTAACTGTTTTTACTCTGTGCTCACTCTGCTTCAGGCTTCATTACATAGTATCCAGAGTCAATTATTTAAGCTACCACTCTGGTACTTAAAAGCTGGCAGTGACTTCATCTTGCATTTAGAATAAAATACAAACCATTGCATATACCTTCCTAGGACCTGTATGATCCAGCCAGTATCACATGACCAATCCTATCATGAAGGGGTCCCCCCACACCTTCTCCAGCTATGCTGGTCTTTGATAATTTCAGTGTTAAATTCTTTTTTGCTCCGGTGTTCTTGAAAACATGTTTTTCCTCTTGCCTTTAATGCCCAGTCTCCAGGCTCTTCATCTGGCTGGTTCTGTCTCAGATTTCAGGCCTCACTGCCTTAATAAAACTTTCCCTTACTGCTTCTGTAATTTGCCTCCCTTGACCACTGTTTCTGATACTCTCATCTTCAGGGTATACCATACATGGCAGTTTTATGTTTATCTCCTTATTTTTTTATTTTTCCTAAATCTTCAATAACATTCATTACTGAAGACTGACACCATATTGGTTTGATTTAGCAATGTATATAAAGCATCTGGCATGGGGCTGCCATTTTATACAGCTCTAGCAAATACAGTGTAGTAGATGTTCCTGTAGTACAGTTTCAGCACTTAGGGTCTTTGTATATGTATGTGTGTGTTTGTATTTGTGTGTGTGTGCACGTGTGCAATCATATATATATATATATATATTTACATTCATATATGTGTATATACATATAAGAGATTTAATACATTTATATTGAATATGTGCTTGAATGAATAGTAACATGTGCATTACCAATTAATGGTAACATACACACTTAATTACCACATTTCTTAACTTGTAGCTATGTACCTCATCATCACCCACATAAATAGAAAGATTGTTTATAAACTTCAGGGTTATATGTGTGAGATCTGTATAGGAAACGCTACCACTTTTTTCCTTGCTAATTATAGATATCATTTTGTCCATAGAAAAGTGTCAGAAATTCAAGGTTTATTGATTTCCAGAAACATTTCATCAAAGTGCCTGAAGTATCATCTGCCATATCATCTGGTTTGAAACCATGACATCAAAACAAAGATTCCTCTCAGATGTACATCCACTCTGTTCCAGCATCAGGATCCTTCTAATAAGCCAAGATGGAGGGTTTTTTTAAACTAGCAGATTTGAGGGTGAGTTGTAAACATTGAAGAATATCCAGTCTATTTTCAGAACTATTGGACATTGTCACAGAATCTCACAGACATGAAGGAGCATAGAGAGAGTAACTGTTGAATAAGCTCACAAGCTTATTCATGATCCATTCATAATAAAACATGAAAAATCAAGGTTATTAATTTCTCTGGTTTTATTGGATTTTTAAAATTTGTGTGCATGTGCGCATGCACACACACACACACACACACACACCTATGAAAGTCAAAGATGAAATGGAAGCATGTATTTAAAGCGTCTAGGAATTATAGTTGTTCATTTTCATCACAAGATAATCAATAGCCATTGTCATAGGGTCAAAGAAAATCCTTTTATCTCTGCTACCTGACCACAGGACATACTCAGCATTACATTCCTTTGAATCACTTATTTCTTCTGAAATTTCTACCAGTTCAAGCAATTTTCAGGCTTCTTTATGAAATGCTGTCTCTACAAAGATTTTTCTAATAGAAGATATGCAATCAGCAGTTAAATCTACATTGAGAATGGATCTATTGTCTGAGACAATGGTGGTTCCAAGTCTGAGACATTTTCTCACATTTAGAGCACTAGGAATATCTGAAATTTTGAAATAGCTACTGAATTACATTATTGAATTTGTAAATGCAGAGTATAATATTATTGCCTAAAAGGATGGGAGGGTTATTGTTGTGGTAGATCCCTAACAAATCCTGATAATTCCACACAAGGAAGATTCAGTAAAGGTGATGGCTTTGTTTGCTTATTTAAAACTAGTTAATGGGCACCTGGGTGGCTCAGTCGGTTAAGTGACTGACTTCAGCTCAGGCCATGATCCTGGGGTCCTGGGATCGAGTCCCACATCAGACTTCCTGCTCAGTGGGGAGCCTGCTTTTCTCTCTCCCTCTGCCCCTCCCCCTTGCTCATGTGTGCACTCTCTCTCTCTCTCTCAAGTAAATAAATAAATCTTTAAAAAATGAGAGGAAAGGTTTAATTAAATAATACTCCAAAATTAAACAGCCTTCAGGACATACATAAGGTGAAATAGAATAAAATAAAATAAAATCTGTATTTATTAAACTTACTACAATAAGTTAAACTTTATTAGCAAACTTTTCCTGTAAAACTCCAGTGTCAACATTTTAGACTTTTATTGCAACATACCATTCTGCAGCCACACCAAAGATATGACATAAACAAATGAATATGGCTGTATATAAAGAAACTTTCCTCAAAACAAGTGGCAGAGGAAAAAAAAAAAGATAGAGATAGTTATAGTATTAAAAGGCCCAGAAAATTTAAAAAAAAAAAAAAAAAAAGCAGACATAAAAAAAAAAACATAGCAGACAGCAATCTAGATTTGCACTACTGGCTATGGTCTGATAATCCTTTAAAATAAATAGGTCATCTGAAAGAAGAAAAAATGGTTTTATAATCAAAGAAGGCTACAAACTGGCCTACCTCTAGCTCTATTATATTTTGTTTTATTTTACTTTATTTTATTTTATTAACTTGAGGTATAATTGACATGGAACATATAAGTTTTAAGTATACAGTAAGTTGATTCAATGTTTGTATGCACTGTAAAATGATACCACAATAAGTCTAATTATCATCCTTCACCATAAAAATCTGCAATTTTTTTCTTGTGATGAGAATTTTTAAGATTTACTTTCTTAGCAATTTTCAGATATGCAGAACAATATTATCGACTATAGTAACTGTGATTGTACATTCCATCCTCATGACTTATTTTATAACTGGAATTCTGTACCTCTTGCCCTCCTTCACCCATTTTACCTAATCTGATTCCCCATCCCTTATGGTTATTACCATTCTGTTTTTTGTATCTTCAGAGTTAGTTTTGTTTTGTTTGTTCATTTGTTTTGTTTTAAGATAACACTATATACTCTATAAGTCAGATAATACAGTATTTATTTTTCTATGTGTGACTTATTTCACTTAGCATAATACCCTTAGTTTCATCCATGCTGTCACAAAGAGCAAGATTTATTTTTATGGCTGTGTAGTATTCCACTGAATTTCTATTACCTCTTCATCAGTTGATGGACATTTACATTATTTCCATAGCTTCCATGTTCCATATCTTGGTTATTGTGAATAATGCTTCAGAGAGCATGAGAGGGTGGATATCTCTTCAATATCCTGTTTTATTTGGATATATACTCAGAAGTGGGATTGCTGGATCATACAGTAATTCTATTTTTAATTTTTTGAGGAAACTCCGTACTAGTTTTCATAGTGGCTATACCAATTTACAGTCCCACCAACAATGCACAACTCTTCCTTTTTCTTACTTTCCTCACCAACACCTATTATCTCTTGCCTTTTTGATGATAGCCCTTCTGACAGATGTGAGGTATCTTGTTATGGTTTTGATTTGCACTTCTCTGATGATTAGTGATGTTGAGCACATTTTCACATGCCTGTTTTCCACAAAGATGTCTTCCTTGGAAAAAATGTCCATTTAGTTCCTCTGCCTATTTTTTTTTAAGATTTTATTTATTTATTTATTCATGAGAGACAGAGAGAGAGAGGCAGAGACACAGGCAGAGGGAGAAGCAGGCTTCATGCAGGGAGCCCGAGGCGGGACGTGATCCTGGGTCCCCAGGACTACGCCCTGGGCCAAAGGCAGGCACTAAACCTCTGAGCCACTCAGGGATCCCCTCTGCCTACTTTTTAAAAGATTTTATTGATTTATTTGAGAAAGAGAGAGAGAACATGAGCGGGGGGGAGGGATAGAGGGAGAGGAACAAGCAGACACCCCACTGAGCACAGAGCCTGATGTGGGGCTCAATCTCAAGACTCTGAGATCATGATCTGAGCCAAAGTCAGACACAACCAACTTAGCCACCCAGGCACCCTCTCTGCCCATTTTTTAATCAATTATGTTGTTGTTGTTGTTGTTTTGCTACTGAGTTATAGGAGTTCTTTATATGTTTTTGGTATATACCTCCTATCAGATGTACAGTTCACAAATATTTTCTGCCATTATGTAAGTTGCCTTTTCATTTTGTTGATGGTTTCCATTGCTGCACAGAAACTTCTTAATTTGATGTAGTCTCATTTACTTTTGCTTTTGTTGCCTTTACTTTCGGTGTTAAATCCAAAGTCAGTGCCAAGACTGATGTCAAGGAATTTACCCCCTATATTTTCTTCTAGAAGTTTTATGTTTTCAGGTCTTAAATTCAAGTTTAAGTCCATCTTGAGTTGATTTTTGACAGCAGTGTAAGAAAGACATTGTGCTTCATTCTTTTGCATGTGTTTATCCAGTTGTTTCAGCACCATGAATTAAAGAGACTATTCTTCCCTCATTGTAAATTATTGACTTCTTTGTCATAAATTAATTGATTATATATATGTGGTTAACTTCTGGGCTCTCTATTCTGTTCCACTGATCTATATGTCTGTTAGTACGTTGGTGCTGCACTGTTTTGATATTCATAGCTTTGTAACATGGTTTGAAATCAGGAAATGATGCCTATCTTTTCTGGTTCAGTACAAACTTTAGGCTTGTTAGTTTTTTTGTTGTTCCTATTACTGTAAAAAAAAATACATTGGAATTTTGACAGGGATTACGTTAGATCTGTAGATCATTTTGGGTAATATGAACTCTTTAACAATACTAATTCTTACAATCCATGATTGTGAAGTATCTTTCTATTCATTGAGTCTTCAGGTTTTTTTTTTTTTTTTAATCGATATCTTAAGAGTGTATTTCCTCAAAGCTGAAGTGAGTCGTCTTTGGTACGTAGCATATGGTTGGGCCTTGTTTTTTGGTTTTTGTTTTAATCCATTCACCCACTTTATGTCTTTTGATTGGAGAATTTAGTCCATTTACATTTAAAGTAATTATTAATATGTATGTATTTATTGGCATTCTGTTCAATATTTCCTGGCTATTTTGTTATTCCTTTGTGTCTTTCTTCTCTTTATCTCTATGTGATTTGATGATTTTCTATAGGCTATACTTAGATTCCTATTCTTTATCTTTTGTGTGTCTGTTATAGGTTTTCCCTTTGTGGTTACCATAAGACTTGTATCTTTACAACAGTCTATTTTAAGCTGAAAAAACTGAACTTTGAACACATACTAAAATCCTACATTTTTACTCTCCTCCCCCAAATAAACATTTTATATTTTTGCCATCTCAATATTTATCTTTTAACTCTGAGTATCCATTAACAAATTATTGTAGGTGTAGTTATTTTTATTTTTAAAATTTTTAGGATTGATTTATGTATTTTGAGAGAGAGAGAGAGAAAGAGAACATGGGGCAGGGCAAAAGAAGAAGGGAGAGTCTTTATTTTTTAAAGATTTATTTAGGGCAGCTCAGGTGGCTCAGCGGTTTAGCACCACCTTCAGCCCAGGGTGTGATCCTGGAGACCTGGGATCGAGTCCCACATGAGGCTCCCTGCATGGAGCCTGCTTCTCCCTCTGCCTGTGTCTCTGTGCCTGTGTGTGTGTGTGTGTGTGTGTGTGATGAATGGATAAATAAAATCTTAAAAAAAAAAGATTTATTTATTAGGATGCCTGGGTGGTTCATGGAGGAGCATCTGCCTTTGGCTCAGGGTATGATCCCCAGGTCCTCAGATCAAGTCTCAAATTGGGCTCCTACAGGAAGTCTGCTTCTCCTTCTGCCTATATCTCTGCCTCTGTGTGTCTCTCATGAATAAATAAATAAAATCCTTTATAAATAAATAAATGCTTTAAAGATTTATTTATTTATTTTGAGGGAGAGATGTGGGGAGAGGCAGAGGGAGATAATCTTTCAAGCAGTTTCTTCACTGTGTGAGAAACCTGACATGGGGCAACCCACTAATCCTTTCTTCCGTTTGATCCAATCAGCTATTGAAACCTCTAAAATAAATAAATAAATAAATAAATAAATAAATAAATAAATAAATAACCTCTATTAGCTTTTTTCAGTCCATTTATTATTTTCTTTAACTCTATAATTGCTATTTGGTGCTTTCAAATTATGTATTCTGTCTCTGTTGAAATTTTCACTTTCTATATGTATTGTTCACCTGAACTTGGTGAGCATCTTTATGACTGTTATTTTGAAATTTTTATGTAAATCACTTATTTTACTTTTCTTAAGGTCTGTTTTTAGGGTTTAATTGTGTTCTTTCATTTGTAATATATTCCTCTGTTTCTTCATCTTGTTTGACTCTCTCTGTGGGTTTCTGTGCATTAGATAACCATTTCTTCCAGTGTTGATGGAGTTGTCTCCTGTAGGAAATTATCTTTATCAGTGAGCCTGGCTCAAGGTCTTGCTTACCTCTTAAATCTTTGTTATTGTCCAAGTTGCCTTCTTTGTTCTTAGTTGCCCTCAGTAGTTGAGCTTATGCCAAGATATGCCATTGAGCTAAAGTGAGAGAAAACCAGTCAGCACTTAGATGCAGGCTGATTAGAAGCCAGACAGGTCCTCAGGCAGCAGCTGGAAATGTATATAATTAAGGTCTTCCCAAGAATAAACTGAGAGATGAACTTTTTTGTCTATTCCCTCTCTACTGGACCCAGGTATATAGCCATGAGGGTATACTTCCTCCCTCACCGGTAACTGCTTCTTTGTTTGCTGTAGTCCTGTGTGACTCATGACTGCACTGATTCTCAGAGTCAGGCGATCCAGGGGACCATCCACTGTGTAGCAGCTACAACCCTAGGGCACCAGACATGTACACAAGCTCATTTGAGGGAGATAGTGGTGATTTTGAACAGGCTTCAGTGAAAAGGCAGAGGGTACCTACTGGCTGCTTCAGTCTGTGGGGAAGGCCACAGCCAGCCCCTATATGCATGCTAAATCAGAAGCATGATCCTCAATTAGTGTGTAAATAGGCCTCTTTCAGAGGAGGACTAACAGACCAGTGTTTTCATCTGCTCCCACTGTGTTGAGCCTTGTTTCAATATGAGTGATAGGGGTATTTTCTCACTTATCCAAAGTGTAATATCCCCACAATCAAGAGAGAATCAATGTTAATAGATAAGATCATTATTTTTTTTATGTTTATGTTATGTATTTAATTAATATTACACTATACAAACAGCTCAGATAGTCACTTTTTCCCACTATTAGATTTTGTGTCTTTTTTTAGTTGTTATAAATATTCCTTTAAAAGCATAGTTTTTAGTGATTTCCTAATTATTTATTCTACTGTGTGATAATATACCTAAGCCCTCTCATATTCTTAGATATTTACAGTTTCCTAGTTGTGATAACAAATCACCTGATAAATGTTTATGTATACATGTGCACAGGCTTCTCTATTTTCTTAGGGCAGATTCCTAGGAAATAATGTATTGACTCAAAGGATGTGAACTCTTAAGATTTTTTTATACATAATACAAAATTGATTTACTAAAAGATTATGCTAAATCATAACACCTAGAGCTTGTATAACTGTAATTTATAACATCTCATATTGTAATTAATGGAAAGAACCTATCTTTACTAATTCAACAGAACCAACTTACATTATATAATTTGAATGTCTTCTAATTTATTTGATTATGAGAGAGAGAGAGAGAGGTTATGCACTTTTTCCTGTGTTGAGTGGCTAATTGTATTTCCTCATTTATGAATTGCCTTTCCATATCTTTCTAGTACAATGGGTTAACAACTCTGCCTTTTGAGAAGTACCAGAGATGTGCTTTGATTTACATTTAACCAATCAGAATACGTATTTTTTTTTCATATAGCTTTAAAACAGAGCCTGAAATGTTTCTTTTTATCAGAAGGAGTCATAGTTGAAAAAAAGCCTGTGACAGACTCTTTAAGCATTTAGCATGATGGAGAAGAAATTTAGGAAGAATTAAATTTTTATGTTTTGGCAACTCATACTCTTTTCTACCTAAAAGAGGTAGAATGTAGTATGTCTTTTTAAATTTTCTGAATTTAATAAATCTGTCTAAAATATGTCTATGTGTGGGTCTTTCTTCCATAATTTCATCTGGAAAAAGATGAGTCCTCTCGCTGAACGTATTCAATAGTAGTGTTCAGCTGATTTACTTTTTCTGTGTATATTTTATTAATATGTTTATTTCATTTATTCATTCTCTTCTGTCTCTCTCTAACTCATATATACCTTTAATTTTTAGGCATAATTTTCTATTCTTCTTCAATGAGTTATCATTGTTTTCTTCTTTTTACCATTTTCCTCTGCATTTAATAGTCTTCACATTTCATTTCTCCACTTCAATTTTGCTTAACTCTTATTTGTATTTGTTCATTAAGAATGATTTTTTCCTTATAACATTTTTTCTCAGAGTTATGATTGGCAGAACAGTGACCTCCCAAAGATATCCATATCCTATCCTCTTATTATACTGCAACAAAAAGGGATGTGTGGGTCTGATTAGTTAAGACCTTAAAATGGGAATCTTACCCTGGATAATCCAGCTGAGGTTAGAGAAAGAGAGAGAGACAGACAGATGTGATGATAGAAAGGTCAGTATGAGATTTGATTTTGCTGACTTTGAAAATGGAGGCAGTGGTGGGCCACAAACCAAAGACTGTGGGCAACTTCTAGTTGTTGGCAAAGGCAAGGAAATAAATTCTCCCCTAGAGTCTCCAGAAAGAAATATAACTCTGCTGACACCTTTATTTTAGCCCATTGAAATGTGTACTGTACTTCTAACTTGCAGAACTGTAATATAATTGTGTGTGTTGTTTTAAGCTATTAAGTTTGTAGTAATTTGTAATACTACTAATAGAAAACTAGTACAAGAAGTATAGATTCAGAGTTATGGGCCTCTCAAACCAAATCCATATAATAATTCTCAAAGGATGAATGTTTTCATAAATGGATTGACCTTCATATATGGTCTTATTCACTGTATACCTGTGAATTGTTTGTACACCTTCCTTGTAATCAGTTGTATTTTATCAGATCACAGTCAAGCATACAGGATGTATTTATCCATATGTGGGTTATATGTTGGCATCTATATTTACATAGCTCTTTGGCATTCTGAGCTAATAGATTACATGGAAAATCACAGTGATCTGTGTATTTCTAATCCTGAACCTACATTAGTACTTTTGTTTCTTCTTGTTTTTTTTTTTTAATTTTATTTATTTATTCATGAGAGAGACAGAGAGAGAGGCAGAGACACAGGCTAGAGGGAGAAACAGGCTACATGCAGGGAGCCCGACATGGGACTCGATCCTAGGTCTCCAGGATCATGCCCTGGGCTGAAGGCAGCGCTAAACTGCTGAGCCACCGGGGCTGCCCCAGTTTCTTCTTGTTTTATACCAGCTACAGTATTTTACTTTAGAGATTATATATTCTAGAGTATAATTTGCAATTGTCAACTTTCTACCTAGTTTTCTGAGATTTATAATCTGTGAATCAATATAGAAAGGAAAGTAATGATGGGCAGAATGATAAGGAAAAACACAAGCAATATTTCTGAAAATTAAAAAACAAATCATTCCATGAAAAATATCTATGTCTTTTGTATTTTGTGAATAAGAGACATGCATTACTTAAACAGGAACATGTTTATTATAAAATAGTTGAAATTTTCAGAAAATTGTAGTAAACAAAATATAAATTATCTGGTATCTCAAAGGTAGCTGCTTCCTAATATAATATTGCATAACTTTTTAAACATTTTAAAATATTGAAATAATATGGCTTTACAATCTCATTTGTCTGCTTAAGATATTAAATGTTTCCCCACGTCATAGATTTTACTTTGGATTATAGTGATTCTTCAGTCACTTCTGTTGCATGTATTATTTATATGGTGACTGTGTATATATCCTCAAATCTTCTACATGTGAGATGAGAGCAGCCAGTAAAGTACACCTAATTTCTTTTAGAGTTAGTACATATTTGTCTCTTCAAGCTCGTAAATATACATAGCCTGGAGTAGCCATGCTTCCCAGATTTTTGCAGTAAGTTGACTGAATGACTTGTGGCCAAAAACTCCAGTAGTAAAATAGGCTATTTCCTTTTCTCTTGTTTAATATATTGTTGTTTATGTGCTTTTCCTTAATTTGGCATTGGGAGAAATTGTATCAAAAAATAGTAAGCAAGTAATATTAAGCCTAAATTTGTGCAAGATTCTTCTACTTATGCTGTTATTAGTTGGTAGCAATGAAATCTATAATCTTAAAATCACAGAAAAATAAAATTTAGAGCTAGGTGGCACATTAGAAATTGCCAGTTGACCACTCCTATCTTAGATCTGAAACTGAGGTCCAGGGAGGTGACATAAAGAAGTTCAAAGAGCTATGTGTTAGTAATATCAAAACTAAAATTTGTATTACTTTTTCTTCTAGTACTTTAGCATGAGCAGGAAAACAACAACAACAAAACATATCTTTCTTCCACTTATAGTTTCTGGCTTATGCATTTCTGTCTGAATCTACCTCTTTTCTCATGGCATATTTCTAGATCTGTGAAATTTAATAATGAGACTGGCCTCTGATCACCTTGACTGAAGAACTGTCAGATATCTCTATCGAAGGGTCTTTTCTTTTTGGAAGGAGACACATGTACACCCATCAGATTTATGCATGAACTTTACTTCCCTTTTCAAATAGAGCTCTTTATTTCTGTTGTTCTATGTTCTCAAAAATTTGTGTATCCAGTTCTCAAAATTGTGTGTAATTTTGCCCATGAGAAAAAGTCCTACTTGTTTTTCATTATTATATATTATTTTGTTTATCTATTCTACAGGTTGATGCAATCTCCAATTTTATTTTTTAAAGTACAGTACAATTTAAAATGTGTTTTGTTTTGATTTTTAATTTGGGAGATCATATCCCATTTTTTTATTATTTATTTCACATGTTTGTGATCTTAAGTCATTAATTGCTATTTTATTAAGAGTCATTTGATGTTGAAGAATTATTTTAATCCACTTAAAATAAGGTTTTTTTAAAAAAAATTCTTCTAAAAACAGGAAATCAAATGTTGATGAGAAGGAAAAAACAAACCAAAATAAGTTTGTCTCCTTTGAAATTTTATAACACTTTATTTACTACATCCTATTTTGCCAACTTTTTAACTTGTATAAATACATCTAGATCACAATGAATTCTTGGCAAATGAGAATATAAAATTCAGAATAAAATGGAAAGAAGTGATTCAACTGATGACAGGTGAATTGATTGATTGTTATAGATATTGACTTATTGACAAGTTGATTCTATATTTCAAGAATAGGATTCCTTGCTTCCCTATCAATACACTTTGTTTAATCACCTCCATTCATGCTGTTTAGCAAAATCATGTATCTTATTTTATCAAGGATTACATTAAATTACCAAATACCTCATAATAGGAATCTGGGATAAATTACTAATCTTTTACTCTGCTCATTTTCCCTTTAAGAATATTAGCAGGATTTGTTGTAAACTGATGAAGTTATCATTTGGTTAAACAGAAAATCATCTAAGGCCTTGCTACTCGAAAGGTTGTTCATGACCAGAATCTTGACACTGGATATTCAGAAATGTACAGAAAGTATATAACAAAAATAAATAAATAAATAAATAAATAAATAAATAAATAAATAGAAAGTATATAACATCTCCCATATGTCCACCACCAAGAATTAGCAAATGTTTACATTTGCTTCAAAAATTATCTTGAATGGAACATTACAGATACAGCAGAAGTGTTCTGGAAACTCCCGGTTCCTTTAACCTCTGTCCTCCATATCCGATATTAAAGTCTGCAAACACAATTCATTTTTTAAATTGCATATGTATGTTGATATGTTCAATGTTTAGTACTGTTTTCTATATTTAAATGTTTTGTATAAATGATATACTGTTATCACCATTCTATGAGTTTTTGTTTCATTTAACATTACTTTCAAAATTAACCATTTGAATGTTTCTATATTATAAACATTTTTTTTCTTCTGTGAATTTTAAAGTTTTGCTCTTTACATTTATGATTTAATTCATCTAGAATTTGTTTATATAATTGTCATAGAAAAAAAGGAATTTAAAAAAAGATTTTATTTAAATTCAAGTTAGTTAACATAGAGTGTATTATAGTTTCAGGAGTATAATTTAGTGATTCATCAGTTGCATATAACACCTGGTGCTCATTATATCAAGTGCCCTCCTTAATGCCCATCACCTAGTTACCGCATCCCTCCACCCACCTCCCCTCCACTGATCCTCAGTTTGTCCCCTATAGTTAAGAGTCTCTAAAGATTTGCCTCCCTTTCTGTTTTTATCTTATTTTATTTTTCATTCCCTTCCCCTTTGTTCAACAGTATTGTTTCTCAAATTCCACATATGAGTGAAATCATATGGTATTTGTCTTTCTCTGACTGATTTATTTTGCTTTGCATAATACACTCTAGTTTCATCCATGTAGTGGCAAATGGCAAGATTTTATTCTTTCTGATGGCTAAGTAATACATTCCATTTATCCAAAGGATACAAAACTAGTGATTCAGAGGGGCACATGCACCCCAATGCTTATAGCAGCAATGTCCACAATAGCTGAACTATGGAAAGAACCCAGAGGTCCATTGACTGATGACATATATATGTCATATCACATTTTTTCCGTTATAGGTGCTGTATAATTATAAATTGTGTAACATACATAATGGAAAAATGTGATTTTAATCAGTCTTTACGTTAGTTTTTAAAATCTTCTTACCTTAGTCTTTGAAAATTTCTTGACTATTGTATTTAATATTTGCATCTCTCTTTTTATTTTCTGTTATGAAGAGTTAAATCATGTGGAAAGTTTGTAAAGATTCATGAAAAGTCCCTTGAGATGTTCAATGAAATTAAGCTTGATATGTAGATGGAAATAAAAGTAATATCTTTATAATACTATAATGCCATCATTTCTATTCATGAACATAGTGCATCCCTTCATGTATTGCTTTTTTCTTAATGCCCCTCAATAAAGTTTTGTATTTTTGTCCGTTAAATTTCTCATACTACTTTTGTAGATTTAGTCTCAGGTAGCTTTTACATATTGTTGCTATTTTGAATAGGTATTTTACTTTATTATATTTTATAAGGATTTATGAGGTATAAGAAATGTGTGTGTGTGTGTATATATACATAATTATATGTACATGTTTGCAGGTACAAATGCAGATATAGACATAGCGTGTGTATAAATGTGTGTGCCCAGCAAACTTGCTGAGTTTTCTTTCTCTATGTATATACAATTTTTTCACATTATAACCAGCTTCTATGCTCTTTTCCCATTTATATGTCTTTTTTTCTTAGTATTGATAATAGTAGGTCACCTTATATTTTAATAATGTCAGTGAGATTATATCTAAAGGCTTATACATTAACATTTTCTATATATTTTTATAAGATATATCTTGTACTTGTAAGGCATACCTACTGTTTGAAGACATACTTCTCCCCTATCTTTTGTTTACTAAAAGTTACCTTTTAAAATTATAAATAGTGTTGAATTCTGTGTTTCTCCTACATATTCTTTATATCTTTTCATCTAATTTGTTATTTAGATAAAGAATATTAATAGGTGTACTTATATTAAAGTCTCATCACATTCTTGAGATGAACTTTTTATTATGATACATTTGTCTGCATTATTGGAGGAAGATGTTTTGTTTGGGGTTTTTTAAAGATATTTATTTATTTATTATTTATTTATTTATTTATTTATTTATTTATTTACTTGAGAGAAAGAGAGAGCACAAGCAAGGGGAAGGGCAGAAGGAGAAGCAGACTCCCTGCTGATCAGGAAGTCCAGTATAACATCAGAAGGACGATATCCCAGGACCTGAGCCAAAGACAGATGCTTAACCAACTGAGCCATCCAGCCTCCTCGAATATAAAAGTTTTAAGAAACTGATAAAATGGTGCCTATGAATGGCATGGTACAGATGTAAACAGAGGAGGCATGTTTTAATTAAATTTTGAAAAGTAACTGGAGCCTAATGTAGTCTTAACTTAGCACACACATAGGAAAAAATTGATTTTCTGTCTTTAAATATATTTATCTCTTGAAGGAGAAAAAAATACTTGAAATGGAGAATTTCTTGTGGTATACCATAGATGAATACTTCAAAACTGTTTTATTGTCTTTGTTCCTTGTCCAGATTTCTAAAATGGAATCTGATTAGGTATTTGATTTCCCTCGGATCCAACATTTGGGAAGGTTTGCCCAGGATAACAAATGTAAGTATTTCATACACTGTAGAAAAATACCCAAATGTAAATGAACAAGTTATTTTCTAATTAAAAAATTAATGTGGTATGGATTTAGATCACGGTAGTGCTGATCAATGCTGATTATTAATTGAGCTGAGAAAACCGTTAGTTTCAATTAAGTTACCAATTCTTATTTTTTGGTAATGATTGCCTGTGTTGATAGGTATTTTGAGGTCAGGCTCATCATATGAATGCCATGATTTTTTAACAATGCAACAGTGAGATGAGAAAGAAGGATTGGCAGTATAAATATCACATATTTGCCATCCTTGTTGTACTCATTTTTTAACCACTGAGGTGTAGAATGTAAAAGCAGCCTAATCTAAAATAGTTACATTTGCCTCATATTTCTACAATGGTAACTATACTACAGCTGTCTATTAATAAGAGTAATTTAACAAGGGTGAATTTGTAGGTACATCATGAGCAAAGAGGCTACAGTAATACAGAATCAATTGTCTCCCCATTGCAGAAAATGCATAGATATTCACAAATACATTGATAGTCTCCAATAGGATAAAGTACTCTAAAACTAATGCTGTAATAACTAGCTTAACTTAGAGTTAAGTGAACTAAACTGTCTTAACTCTGTTTTGAACAACATATTTTACATATTTAATTTTGACCTCTTAAAGATACTCTGCAAAAACAACAGTATTTTACCCACTTTAAATTCAAGGAACTGAGAGTCAGAAATAGTTACTGATTTGCCAAATGTCTAAAATAAGACAATTATTTCACTTAACCTGGTGAGTTACAATATTTACCTAAAGTCACAAAACTATTAGATAATATAGTCATAATATGAGTCCACTCAAAATGCCATCATAGTCTTCTCTTTCCAGTATAATATAATATTATCACATAGTCTTCCAGAAAGTCCCTATGCTTTCTTTGTTAGCATGCCAATATGCAAAGATATAATAAAGCTTTTATTCACACATTTATTATAAAGGTCATAAATTCACATATGTTCAGAGATCATTAATAGAAATTAAAATAGAAAGAAAAAAAAGAAATTAAAATAGATCACTGAAAAAGCCAATCCTTTACCATGGAGTTTTTCAAGGAGAGGATTATGCATGTATATGCGTGTGTTTCCCATATCTATATTATATCATGTCAATACATAAAAATAATATTATATATAATGCTAATTCATTTAATTATTTGTGGATTTGAGGTCACTTAAAATGGTAAAGTGAGAAATTAGAAAATTTAATCGCTCCACTTCTCTTCAGATCACTTGTACATTGAAAGCTACTCAAGAATAGATACTGTCTAATTCATCATTCTTTCCAGTACCTAGAAGGCATTATATACTGTAAAGAAAATATTTTGATGAATAAATGGAGAACACTAAGAGTTATCTATAAATTAGAGGTATTGGGACTTACTTTTCAAGAATATTAAAAATACTGAATTTATAAATACTGAATTTGCAAAATACCTACTTAGTGCCTAGAATGTGCATTTATTTTCGGGACCAACTCCTACTTTAATAAAAGAAATTTGGAATTTAAATTCTAACATGAAGTTTTTTCATATTTTCATGTGGTTAAAAGGACTTTGTGAGGAGATTGCCTTCAGTAAATATTCCCAAATAGCCAACTCAAGTAAGTAGCCTAAGAATCTATCTTTTAAAGAAGCATAACAGGTGATCTAGATGCATAAAGACAGCATGGACTATACTTTAGACCATATAGCTCTAGAAGGTATTGTTAACTAAACCGAATTGTTTAGTTACAGTTTCGGGAGTTAACACTTGACATAATAATTTTAAAAGCAGTAATATTTAGAAATTTTAAAACCATAAGATTTAAAAAGCATATTGCAATATGTGTTCTTCAGCAGATAAGAACCCCATGGAGCTAGATGAAGAGCTACTGAATTATTCCTGTTGATCTGTGACCATCTGGTAATGGGGATTAAGAACTAGTCCTCTCTCCATTAAATAATAATGCATTATCATTACATTCATCTTCCTTTCCTCCCACACCACCTACACATGATAGAATAATTACTTTTCTCTCAGCCACAACACACAAAATGTTTTTTGGAACATGATTTAGAAAATTTTAAGAAGGGACTAGTCCTCTTCTCAGATCTACCATTTATACCTAAAATAATCATTTGTAAAGTTGTAGAATATGTGAACCTCATGCAGAGTACAATCCGAAGCTCAGTGTTCACTTTCTAAGTTCAATAATGCTCCAGAGCTCCAGACACTGCACAATTTACTTTTAAAATGTTCAAATCACTTTTGCAATGAAGATCTTTAAGTGCCCTTTGAGTATGTGAGAGTGAACACACAGGGAAGGAAAGAAAGAAGAGCGAGAAAATAAGGGGGAAAGGAAAGAAAGGATATAGAGAAAGAAAGCAGTTACAATTTCAAATGACCAAAGGCATTACGAAATGCCTAATGATTTTGTTGTTGGAGTCATGGGAGCTTCTGCTGGCAGTGCTGAAAGTAGAAAGATACCTGGCGCTGTGAGTCTTTTCAGAACCAGAGCTCATACTCAGCTGTGCTGTCTTCCTTAATACCACTCTGGTGGTCCCCTCCCTGGCTTCTTCCCAGTTATTACAATATCAAATTTCTCACATCTGAACACAAGCTAGGAATCTTTGTTTGCAAAACCCTCTTTTTAGGGGAAACTTCTAGTTCCAATGAAATAGAAAATAAATAGATGTATCTGTTTCTGCGTGTGGTACAAACCTGACAGTAGAATGGTGCATTTTCTGTGCAGTATTTCAAAAGTGGGCTTTTCCCGTAAACCCAAGTCACTTCCTTCATTTTTGAGGTCAGTTCAACCTTACAAACTGTTTTACTTTAGGAATCACAGGTATCAGTGAGGTTTATACAAATTAACTCTGATGAGATTGGGAAAATATCATTCGTTTTTATATAACCATTTTTTACTATAACTTTCACCCTCTGACTTAAAACATATGCTCCTTTTGAAAATATTCATTAACCTTTCACATGATGTATAACTAGCTTTATCACAGTGGATTAAAAAAAAATCCCACTTAGAGTTTTGAAAGAGAGACCCAGTGGGAAATACACAAATGGTAAACTCTACCGAAGGACACAAAAAGGCCCATAAAACATCAGAAGGGTTATAGAGGTCTATGGATTTTAATTGCTGTGTGCCATTGGGCCTTTACAAAGCAATCAAGCAGGCAATCTCCAAAGACAGTCCTGCCATAATACATTTAACAATAGAGTTCTCACCCCATCGGCAGACTAGGGTTTATGAAGGTCCCAATAGCAATTAATGACCTTGTATGCTGAGAGAGAGAGAGAGAAGGAATGGGAAAGAGAGAGAGGGACTTAAATTGACTCTCTTTTTTGATGTATAAGTATAAAAATGATAATTTTAAGAGGAGGGAAGTAGGAGTTAAGAGTTAAGGAATGCAATGACATTATGAGTGTACTTTCTATTTTCTATTACCTCTCCCCAAAAGTAAAGAGAATTAGTGAAAAGATGTGTGATCATCAAAGTAAATTATTGCTTGAAAGGCAGTTTTATTTTGTTCATCTTCTGGTGTGGAGAAAGTGAAATTGATAAATTTAATTGTTGTTGACAATAACACAAGTATTCAATTGTTTGACTACGATAGGTTGATAATTGTAAACACTATGATACACTGAATATCCAATTTTCATTGATCCCAACTCACTAAAACTACTATTAATATTTATATTTCCTTGCATACCTTCTCTGTATCACACATTACACCTTATTTTATCTAATCCTCTGATTAGACGTTACTAACTTTAACAGATAAAGTAGAGCGGGTAGAGAGATTGACTCAGGCCAGACTTCTAAGTGACCACACTGGGATTCTTATTTTAAGACCATGGACTCAACATCTCTCTACCATAAGTAGAACCGTCTTTCATAAGCCACTGGAGCCAGTACTGCACAGCTGTGTTATAGGAAGTGTGCTTTGCAACAACTTTCTTCAACTCGGTCTAGGCTTTTAGAAGATTGAAGAGTGTTTGAAATGATTAAATATCTTCTTCCTGTCTGTCTTGAAAGGCCCATTAAACAAGACTTGGGAACTGTACAAATTGGCAGAGACTTTAAATAGTAAAAAATCCTTCTGCCTAATATCCAGTGCCTTCTCCTAATTAGACCTACTGGCCTCCAGAGAACATTGTTCAGTAGACTTCTCATTTAATTCACATTATCTACAGCCATTTTGTCACCCTAGTGTTTGGGTCCATTTGCCCAGGCTGAGTTTCTATCAGCTGCTTCATATCACGGGAGGTAGGAGAGAGGAGGTCTGAAGAAGTTTCAAGCAAAAACCAACCAAACAAAAATTTCTTGTAAATTGTATTTATGGTTTCTTAGAACATTCCTCTGCCCTTTGCTTTTGTGATTTGAAAGTAGTTATCTCTATACACATCTAACATTGAATTTTGAGTTTACTCTTTTACCTCTCACCACAGAGGCTGGCTTAATGGGAAATAAAATCTCATTTTGTCCCAGACACTTAGTAGTTGTCATTTAACTCTTGCTTTGCCCTTTCAACATACTTTGTCAGCTGAAGAACAATTTGTGACAGGGGGAAGATATCATGAAAGTACAAACACTGCCATCAAAACTTAACCAAAAAATGTTTCATAAAAGAAATTATCATCACATAAAACATTAGGCACTTTATTTGTGTGTGTGTGTGTGTGTGTGTTTGTGCGTGCACGTACATGTAGTTAATGTCTTAGTACCACAGGATGGCTCTCACACCAAGAGGGAGAAACTCTGATAGCAATAATTATAGCTATCTTTATTTTAAGCTTCCTAGGAATGAAGCTCTTTGCAAAGCATTTTACATATTTATTTTTACTTAACCACTGTTTAATTAGAACTTTACAGTTTCCAAAGATAAATTCACAAAAACAATCAATCTCATAACTGAATTTTTAATGTAAATGGCTCTATCCACCCAATTTTAATTTACGCCTGAAATTGAAAGAGAAAAATGTATAATATATTTTTATGTAAATAAAACAATGTCTCTTAAATTCTTTCATATGCATACCTCAAGATTTTTCAAAACTTTATCTCATATTGAATAAAAGTTGGAACTTAAACCCAGACAAGGTACAAGACCTGCTCCTCTTGCCTCTGATCTCTTCTAACTCTCACTAACTTCCACCTCAGCCACCCAGGCTTCTGCTCATCCTTGAACAGGCAACAGTTCCACCAGCTCAAGACCTTTCCCTGTTCTTTCCCCACTTTCTGGATGATTCCTCTTCCTGATGTCTTTCTGGATCTGTCTCTCCATGTTGGAACTTGCAGATAAGTCACCTTCTCAGTGAGGTGTGGGTTTTTTTTTTTTTTATTTCATTTTAGAATGTCTGCCCCAATCTTACACACTTATCTTTACTGATTTATCTTTCTTTTTAGCTAATTTATTACTCTCTGACATATACTTTACTAATTTAATTTTTCCCCGGCTTTATTGAGATGTAATTGACATAACATTGTGTAAGTTTAACATACACAGTATGATGATTTGGTATACACATGTATTGTGAAATGATTACCATAATAAAGTTAGTTAACACATCCATCACCTCACATAGTTGTCTTTTTTTTTTTTTGCACTGAGAATATTTAAAATCTACTCACCTAGCAACTTTTAAGTACACAATACAATATTGTTAACTATAGTCGCCATACTGCACAATAATATCCCCAGAATTTATTCGTATTCTAATTGGAAGTTTGTGCTCTTTGACCAACATCCTCCCATTTCTTCACCCCATAGGCTCTGGCAACCACCAATCAGTTCTTTGTTTCTATGAGTTTGGCTTTTTAAAATTCCACATAAAAGTGAGATCATACAGTATTTTTCTTTGTCTGATATATTTCACTTAGCATAATGCTCTCAGGGTTAGTCCACATTATCGCAAATAGTAGGATTTCTCTTCTTGTTTATGGCTGAATGTAGTATATATATCTTGTATGTATTTTTTTTCCTTTATCAATTCATACATGAGTGAGCACTTAGGTTGTTTCCATGTCTTGAATAATGTGAATAAAACTGCATTAAAGATGGAATGCAGATATCTCTTTAAAATAGTGGTTTGAAAATACTTTCTCCCATTCTGTAGGTAGTCTTTCATTTTATTGATGGTTTCTTTGTACAGAAGCTTTTAGTTTGGTATGGTCCCATTTATGTGTTTTACTTGTGTTGCTTGTATTTTTCATATCATCTCCAAAAAATCATCACCAAGAATAATGTCAAGGAGTTTTTTCTTTAAATTTTCTTATAGGAATTTTTTTAAAGATTTAATTTATTTATTCATGAGAGACAAACAGAGAGAGAGGCAGAGACATAGGCAGAGAGAGAAGCAGGCTCCACTCAGGAAGCCCAATGTGGGACTCGATCCCAGGACTCCAGGATCATGCCCTAGGCTGAAGGCAGACTCCCAACCACTGAGCCACCCAGGCATCCCTCTTATAGGAGTTTTATGGGTTTGTTTTGTTTTGTTTTGTTTTAAGTCTTACATTTAATGTATTTGAGTTCATTTTTGTGACTGGTTTAAGAATGATGTCCAATTATCCAGTTTTCCCAGCACCATTTATTGAGGAGACTGTCCTTTCCTCATTGAGTGTTCTTGGCTCTCTTGTCAAATATTAGTTAACTATATATGTATGGGTTTATTTCTGGGCTCTTGGTTTTGTTCCATTGAATATATTGTCTGTGTTTCTGTTTCAACATCAATACCATATTGTTTCGATTGCTATAGCTGTGTAGTATTGTTTGAAATCAGGCAATATGATGCCTCCAGATTTTTTCTTCTTTCCTTAGATTGCTTTAGGTGTTATGAGTCTTTTGTGATTACATACAAATTTTTAGATTTTTCTATTTCTATGAAAAATACCATTAGATTTTTTATAGGTATTGCACTGAATCTACGGATGGTTTTGGGTATTATGGATATTTTAACAATATTAATTCTTCTAATCCATGAGCATGGAATAGCTTTCCATTTATCTTCTTTAATTCTTTCATCAGTATCTTAATACTTTTCTGGTTTTACCTCACTGGTTAAATTTACTACAAAGTTTTTATTTTTATTACTTTTATACTATTGTAAAAAAAAGATTGTTTTCTTTATTTTTCAGATAATCCAATGTATTGTTAGTGAATAGAAATATACTGATTTTGTATGTTGATTTTGTGTCTTGTAACTTTAGTGATTTTTTTTATTAGTTGTAACAGTTTTTTTAGTGGAGTCTTTAGGGTTCATATATTCATAAATATATATGTTATAAACATATATTTATAACACCTGCAGAGACAACTTTAAGTCTTCTTTTACAATTTGGATGCCTTTTATTTATTTTTCTTGACTAATTGCTCTGGCTAGGCCTTCCAGTACAATGCTGAATAATAGTGATGAGAGTGGGCACCCTTTTCTTGTTTCTGATCTTAGTGGGAAAGCTTTCAACCTTTCACTGTTGAGCATAAAGTTTATCATATATGGCTTTTATTATGTAGATGTGCATTTTTTCTATGTCCAATATGTTTAAGTTTTTGATCATGAAAGCGTGTTGAATTTTGTCAGATGTTTTCTGCACCATTTGAGATAATCACATGATTTTTATTTTTCATTTATTAATGTGATATATCACTTTTTCTAATTTACGGATATAGAACCATTTTTGCATCCCAGGGTTAATATTCCACTTGATCCCAGTGGAAGGCTCTTTTTAATGCACTCCTGAATGCAGTTTGCCAATACTTTGTTACGAAATTTTACATTTACTTTTATCGGGGATACCAGTCTGAAGTTTTCTTGTAGTGTCCTTAAATTTTAGGGTAATGCTACTTCCTAATGAGTTTGGAAGTGCTTTCCTTTAAATTTTTTGGAAGAGTTTAAGAATGATTGATATTAATTTTTGTTCAGCAGAATTCACCAATGAAACCATGTAGTCTTGGGCTTTCCTTTGCTGAGAGGTTTTTGATTGCTGATTCATCTCCTCAGTCATTATTAATCTGTTTTATTTGTTTAATTAATGTCTCTCTATACATAAGCTTCTTGGAGGCTACTTGTTTTACTACTGTGTTCCCTGAACCTAGAAAAATATATGGCATTTAGTAGGAGCTATACAAATAATTAAGTGAATGAACGACTGAATGACTAAACAGCCTGTGGTTCAACCCAAGATTTGTCTTTAAAGAAGCAGAGTTCAAAAAGACTCCACTTTTCACTGTCAGAAATTGACTTTCTAGAATTCTGTAAAGGAAATTTCATTTCTGCCATTTGACAACACTTCACCACTTTCCACTCCAATTCTCACTTGCACCTGCTGCCTAATCTTTTTGTTACAATCACCTTCCAATCACAAAATTCTTGCCCATAATCTATGTACTCTTTGTCCTTCTACCTTTCTCTTTGCTCTTCTACCCCTCCCTTTTTGAGATTTAGCCCCTCAGAAAACCCAAATCAATTTGGCAATAGCAGAACTGCCTTACATGGGTGAGATCAGGATAAAGGAAACCAACATCCTTTTCAGCAGAGAGGAGAGAAATGATTGGGCAATAGTCAAACAATAAAAATTTATACCCTTTCAAAAATTGTCAATGTTTCTGAAATTGTGGCCTGTTTTAAAATCAGTGTCAAAACTTCCACCTTGCTAAAATTGTCAGTACCTGTCTACATGTGCTTAGCCATGTTAAAAATGTATCTATTCATTCAGCAATCATCTCAGTAGTGCTGTTTCCATTAGTATTATCACGGTAGTTAATTTTTAACAGAAATTTGGATTTGCAAGTATAGATTAAATTGTCTTTAAATGTATTAAATTATGACAGCACTGAAATGAACTCTGTATGGAAGAAGAGTAGTAGAATAGAGTTTCAAAAAACACATTTATAAATGAAGCTAATATCTGACACCAATGAAAACAGGTCACTTTCACATTTGCTGCAAAGCTTTTTGATCCTAACAAGGGAACATGGCTACAGATGCAGCTTTGTTTTATTTTGTCACCAAGATACATAAAACCAACATTTTTGCCTATCAAGTATCGAGCAATAAAATGAGGACAGCAAAGTTTACTGAGCAATGTTGCTCAGTATAAATTATAAAATTCAAATAGGTCGTGTATCTGTGTGTGTGTGGCTACGTCATGTTTTTCTAAAGACTATCATTTAGGGACCAAAAACTTATCATTCAGTTTGATCCAATATTCATGTAAAACTGAAGTTCAAGAATACATAATCCAGACTAACGGAAACAAATAACTCTGTAATTAACAAAATTGGAAATGTAGTAAAAACTTTGGTATATGCCATTAAAAGATAAACTGAGACAAATTAAATTTTTTAGGAGTTTTATTTGAGCATTATTTTTGGAATAGGGCAGTGCCAAACTGGAATTTATTGGGATCATTCCCCTAATAGAAGCCAGAGGAAAGATTTACATAAAATTAGAAAGGGAAAAAGGGTTATTTATTATTTGATTGGCTATAGAATAAACCCTAATTGGCTCTCTATGATTACTTGTCTTTAGTGTTTTGATTTGTAAATGACCTTGAGGCATTTACAGGTTTAGGTTCTGATTTGCTTACAGAGGCCACCAGAGCATTAAAGCCACCTCAGTTCAATGACCTATTCTTCAATAAATTTAATTCCGCTATTAAATTTTACTGGACTATCCACACACCCAAATATGTCATAACGCTTTACCACAATCTTAAAAATACTGAAAAATAATAAAGTTAAACACAGACTATGAGCAGTGGATTATCATGTGACTATGCCAGAAACAACAGTCAGAATTGTTTCAGAAGAATCTATAGAGACTGCAAAGGCATGCTGTAATTGATTATAATATTGGAAGATGTATTCTCCGGCTTCCCTCCTTCACCCAGCCCAAGGGGGAAAATATTTTTGTTAAATTCCTGTCAATTTTTAAGCAACTATAATAATAACAAAAATGGTATTTTTTAAAATAAATAACTCACTCAAAAATGGTTCCTTTCATGATCTACATCCCCTTCCTCTTTACAATTAGTAAATGTTAGTGTGCCCTGTGGTTCAATCTTAAACATATTGTGTTCTTTCATACTTACTCTTTATGCGATCTCACTCAGTCCTACAGCATTAATTATTTCTGTATGGTTCAGGATGAGCTAGGCTATGCTACAATAACAAATACCTCCCATATTTCAGGAGACCAAAACAGTAAGGTTGATTTCTCATTCATGCTGTGGCATGGTAAGTCACCTGGAAGTTATGCTACCTGTTATTCTCATTTTGGGACCCAGAGGAATGGAGCAGACACCCTCTGAAAACTATTAGTAACTAATAACAGAAAAATAAAAGTTCTTAAGGGCCTCATACTGAAGTTAAATGGTTTCTCCTAAAATAGCTTCCTCTCAAAGCTATTTCAAAACCCCAAATTAACCACAAGGGAACCAAGAAATGCAATTTTACCATATACCTGGAAAGCAGAGAACTTCAAATGTCTGATACTGCATCATCTGCTTCTTCCTGACGACTCCATAATTTCATTTTTTGAGGAAACCCTTTGCTGAATCCCACAGTCATATATCCAACTGCTATATCCATATTCTAATTTTGAGCTTGAGGTTTCAAACTTTAACATCTCAAATTTAGTATGTGCAAAGAAGAATGCTTGATTCCTCATGCCTACAAGCACTCCTCCTCCAAGCTGCCCTGTATCAGCAAATCATTTACTATCCTTTACCTATTTACTCAGTCTCCACTACTTGGAATTGTTCTGGATTCTTCTCTTTCTTATAAGTCACACATTCAATCTGCCATCAAATCCCTTTATCTCAACTTTCACATAGCCAAAAACAACCACTTTTCATTATACCCCTTCAACTATCTTATCCAAACCACTGTTTTCTCTTACTCAGACCACCAATATGGTCCCCTAGTTGGTCTTCCTGTTTTTACTAAACACTATTACCCATATTGCACTGAAATGATCCTTCTAAATCATAAAGATTATTTCACACCTTGTTTTTATGACTCCAATGACTTCCAATCACATTTATATTAAATTTCAGATGCCTTACCATGTTCTGTAAGGGCCTACATAATCCAATGCATATTAAAAATGTATTCACCATCCAGTGGCTATAATGATCCTTTTAAGGTGTATTTCTTATTATGACACATACCCTCTCAATGCACTCAGATCATTTCTCACTTCACTTAGATAAAATCCAAAGTTGATAGTTCGACCTTAAATGTCCTTATCATCTCCTTGGCTCTCACTACAATATCATTTTACCATAGTCTCCCTCACTAACTTCTTTATCGTTTTCCAGACTCCTCATGAACACCTTACCTTTGCTATTCCTTTGGCTTGGAGCTCTCTGAATAATCATCTGCTTGTCATTATGCTGTATTTTACTATGGTTACTACTGAAACATCACCTATCACAGAAACCTTCCTTCCCTGACTGCTATCTAAAATAGCATTTCTTCTCTCTTCTTCCACAATACTCCATCCCCTCACTTTGC
The DNA here is from genome assembly GCF_048164855.1 of Canis lupus baileyi. Classification (NCBI taxonomy): domain Eukaryota; kingdom Metazoa; phylum Chordata; class Mammalia; order Carnivora; family Canidae; genus Canis; species Canis lupus. The sequence goes on from NC_132838.1 coordinate 85,384,784, forward strand.
TTCATTTTTCAAATGCCAAAGCCATGGTTTTTAAGGAAGATTTAAGGCAAAATAAGAGCTTATGAGGAAAATAAAAGAATAGCTCTCTTACAAAAATAAGGTTAAAAATTAAATGCCAGTTTGATTAAGGGGTAGAAGATACCCCATTCTTTGCTTTGATGGTTTATTAAGGGCATCTCTGAGGCTGGCAAGAATTCTTAGCCTATGATTTGAGTTTTTCTTTAATATGATCTCTTCTTACTCTTCTCTTTACCAGAAAACTTGTGAAAAGAACAGTCTTTTCTTATTGTGTCTATGATCTCCTATCATTTGATCCACTATTTCTATGTATTTGTCTCACTTCCAATTCTTCTCACATTGCCCTGGTAAAAGTCAATGCCTGCCTGTTGAAGGAATAATTAAATGAGATTGGAAGTGTTGTAAAGTTCTTTTTAACAAACACTTTTCCAAAAGGACAGAATTTTTTTTTCTAATCAAATACAAGAGAACAAGAAAACAAATTTTAATCACAGCTATAGTGGTTTCCTCACAGACTTAAAGAGACATTTCCAGAAAAATCCAATTTGATTTGCATTCAAATTTCTTTTCCCTCAAGCTTATACTGCATAAACTTCAGTTTGGATTAATGTGATCTCCTTTACATAAAAGGCTTCTTCTTTTACATAACACTTCAAAATTATCATGCTATTAATAACCTCAAAATATGTTGATGAGGCTATGATGAGCACAAGAAACATTATATACAATTTGCAATAGATCTACATAGAGATTTTTGTAAATGAGACAGTGCGAACTTTGAAGACAACCATAAAAGTAGTGAAGCATCAAGGAGAGTACTTCAAAGTCTTGAAATTAAAGTTATCATCAGGTTCAGTAATTTCTAAGATTATTTAACTATTCTGAATAATCACAGTATGACAGAACCAAATAGAAAAGATTTGAGCAACCAAGAAGTAATGGGCTGAGGTCACATCCTAGAGGAGTCTAAATTCCTTACTTTAAGCTGTTAACCAATAGGATTATTATATAATTGGTTGATTTATTCAGGCAGCATTTATTGACTACTCAAAACACACTAATTATTAGTCTATATTAGTCCATTAAGTGGCAAGTGTTAAACAAGCATTGATAATAGTAATTAAAAGCATAGCCTCCAATCTCATTGTATGTGTGTATAACAGAGCATGTACATGAGGCACAATTATAAAAATCTGAGTTTTCTTCAAAAATATTTAGTATATAATATTTATAAGCTTAGTTTGCATGTTATTTTAACTGAGAAAATTAAGAACTAGAAAGTTAATAATAGTAATGATGATGGCAATATAAACAGCTAACATTCATACCTCATTGGTGCCTTTGTATAGTGTTTTGACATAAAAATGGTTAATATACTTGTGAAAACAATTTATAAGTGAATCTAATTCCAAATCTTTCAAATACAAAATTCATTTTAATGCCATATCTACTATGACTTTGAGTTTACTTTTCCATTGCATTTTACTGACAGTTTGCCTTTATTAGGCTATTATGCATAGTGGTTGATATTGAGGGTTTTGGAGCCAAACTGCTTGAGTTTTTTGCTCAGGCTTTATTCCTTACTAAGTAGCTATTTGACTTTAAATAAATTACTTAGGCACTCTGTGTTTTATATATATATAAATACACACACACACATACACAGGAGATAATAATAGAACTTATCTCAAGGGGTTACAAGAAGTAAATAAATCAACAGTCTATAAAGCACTGGGAAGAATCATGTCTAGCATCTAAAAAATATCTGTAAATGTTATCTATTACTATTACTGTCATTATTAATAATTTTCAAGCAGTTAAACCACAACACATTATTTGGTATCTTCTTAATTCTTTTACTATCAGAAATGTTCAGTTAGCTATCTTATTCATACCTATTTTTACTTCCAAACTTGAATTTTACACATCATTATAAATCCATTACTTAGATTCAGGTTTTGCTAAAGGCAGTTATGGATATACAGCATTTTGGTACTAGATCATAAAACTATCTTAACATAAATACATTCCTGTGTTTATATAATATTAATTTACAAAGGTAATCTATTCCTTTATTTTGGCTCTTTTGATCAAAATAAAGTGAAAACAAATATTCCTAACTCGTTTGTCTAGGTAAAAGTCATTTTCTTTGCTGTCTCTTTATCCTCTCTTTTCTCATGATTGAAGTCACACGGAATATCTATAAAGTTTGGAAACCGTGATTTTTTTTTCATTGTACTAAGGAACATTTCACTATATTCATCATAACACTAGTAATTTATTGTATATATATATATATAGTTCTCTTACAATTTTTACAATTTCTTTCCATGGCCAAAATCATGTCTTTTCCTATAAAATGTATACATATTTTTTTTAAATGTATACATATTTTAAGTAAAACATAAACCCAAACCTCAATATTCAGGATATTTAACTGACATTAATATAGACATGAATGCATCTCACATTTTAGGCCTTGTTTTAGTCTTCATATATCATTGTATTTTTTAAGATGTTACTAAAAAGTAAGATAGGAAGGCATCTCCATTTCATAGGTGAAAAACAGGTTCAAAGAGATAGAATGAATGAATCAGCTCACTTAAAGATTTGGTCAAAGCTAGAACTAAAAGGGAAGGCACCAAATTCTCAGTTCTCTGGTCTTTTCTACAATGAGTCATTAAATACTGTAATTAAAGTCTGGTTCTATTGTTAGCATATTTGGTAAAAATCAAATGCAGATGAAATAATCTTTAAAATTTGTCTAAATGATCTTATAAAGTGTAGGACAATGTGCATGAATCATTGTGCACAACCCCTTTCAGTTTGTTAGAACTTTAAACTGAAGCAGTTAGTGTAGATGAGCTAGCAGAGTGAATTGAGAGATTGGCCAGCCAATTGTGAGAGCAACCGGCAGAAAAACAGATGAAAAACAAAAATATTGGGCAGCCCAGGTGGCTCAGCGGTGTAGCGCCGCCTTTGGCCCAGGGCGTGATCCTGGGGACCCGGGATCGAGTCCCACGTCAGGCTCCCTGCATGGAGCTTGCTTCTCCCTCTACCTGTGTCTCTGCCTCCCTCTCTCTCTCTCTCTCTGTGTCTCATGAATAAATAAATAAAATCTAAAAAAAAAAAAGATGAAAAACAAAAACATTGTATAATACTTCAGTGAATTACTATATTGAAACTACAAAAGACTCTGGGGTAGAAATTAGAAGAAAAATCCAGAGAAGACTACTAGGAGAGGCTGGGCTGGGAATCCCTAACACTTGGAATGGGGTCCCTACTTAGTAAAAGATCTTCAGTGGGATTACTCAAAGAAGCTAATCAATGTCCTTTGCAGAATGAGGGACACAGGGGAGCAATGTTTGTCTCATGCCGAGAAGTCTGAATGGCCAGAGACAGGTTGACCAATGTAAGTCAAAGGAGAGGTTGCTGCATTGGGCTTGACCTACATTTTCAGATTTTGTTTGGTCAAAGTGTATATTAGTGTTTCCTTTGGACCAGAAGTGGACTACAGGAATAGAACATTAGTGAGGAAGTTGTATTATGTTCTGTCCTATAGGTATGCCTGTTCTCTAGCAGATGTCAGAACCTTACATTCCTAGCAGCCTTGTAAAATTAGAAAGTAGAATTATGGATGGTAGGTCTTGAAAAATGCGAAAATGACATTCTTGAGCTTGGTCCATGGCTTGTTGTTCAGACCATAAATTTCATCAGATGTTAATAGGAAGTTCACGGAAAAAAGTCCTATGATCTTATAACTTTGGAAAAAAAAAAACAGTTACTAAATCCCGTTCTAGAGATTTGCAACGCGTATTAGTACATTAGAGATTCTGAAAAGTCTTGCAGTAAACACAATTTAATTTTGTTTAGCCTATCATTCACACGTAATTTTTTGAATATAGACTTTTCTATATACCTATAAATATCATTCATACATATAATGGCTGGGAACAGAATTTGCTACACCAAAGAATGCCTTTTTGGTATATTATTGTGGACTGATTATTTTTAAGAAACAGCAGGCACAAAAGAAGCCCTAAAAACTGAGTAGAACTTACCCTTTGTGAGAGGCATTGACATTTGTAAGGGAGATCTCCATTTGTAAGGGTGTTTGCTTCCTTGTACCAGGAAGAAAATGACATTTCTAGAAACTTATCAACCGAGAGACCACTTATTTAAATCTATATAATAGCCATACCCTTTTCATTGTGTTTTGCCTGGGAACCTCTCAGAACTGGCTCTCCCTGCCTAAAAATCTTTTATCTTTAGCTGAAGATGATCTTTAATGGCGGGAGACATCAAGAAGTTAAGTTGGCTAATTGAATTAAAAAAAAAAAGTTAAGATGGTGATGGCTTGAGGTATTTTGAAGAGTTACTCAGTTTTCCTGTGTATCTCACATGGATATAGGAGGTATACATGTTCTTAACCTTCGGTTTGTTTTTCTCCTCTTAATTTGTCTTTTTAAGAGAGTCTCAACCAAGAACCTAGAAGAGTAGATGGGAAATTATTGTCCCCATAACATGTATGTATACATCATTATATATTAATGTGTAATATATTTTACATATATATTTATATATAATATACATGTATACCCCATATGTATACACACATATATAATGTATATATTCACTGGAACACAGATTGAGAAACCTTGCTCAATATTCTCTCCCATACCTCCAAATTTCAAAATATTCGCAAGAGAAAAATTCTTAGCAAAAGTCATTTCATAATGTATTAGTCACAACCAGACTGACTCCACTTCCTGAAATCTCAGTAGATTAACCCCTAAAAGGTTTGTTTTTCTCTCATATCACAGTGTGATGCAGATCAGGTGGCTCTCATTGGTAGCTCTCTTCCTTTTCCTAGGGATCTGAGTTGCTTCCATTTTTCCATCTGGTACATCTACCATTTCACACTCTTTTTCTACAAACCTCAAAGAAAGGAGGGATATAGAGATACCATACCTGCTCTTACTTGCCTCTACCAAGAAGTGTCATTATCACTTTACTACCCCTTACGTTCCCATTAGCAAGAACTCATTTATAAGGTTCCAACCCAATTGCAAGGAGGCTGGAAACTGTAATCTTTCTTCACAACCAGAAAAAGAAATGCTGTGATGGACAAATCACTTTTCTCTGGAACACATCACATGTATTTCCTAAATAAGAGGGGAAAAATAGCACAAGGGGTTTGTCATATGTGCCTACTGGCTCTCCATAGCCACTTGCAATATTTCCATTCATACTCAAGATACATTAATTTATTCAGCTGATAAGTATTTATTGATTATCTGCTATGTGATAAACAAGATGCAGGGATGCCATGGTAAACATGAAAGACAAAATTCCGTCCTCATCAATTTTAGAAACATGCCATGAATAAGAAAATTTTCTTTTTCTAAACACTTGTCACTTTCATCTGCAAAGCAGTGTTTGAGGACAGCTATTACATATCTGTTACTGAGTTCAAAAATAAGCATCTTGACTTTGATTTAGATCACAGACCTAAAAGAAAAACCATTAGAATTTAAATGAGTATGTAATACATGGCTACATGTATCTTTAAAATCTCCTATTATGCTTTACAGCATGATTTCTTCTTTTGCTTTTTGAAAAATTTCAAAAAGAAAAATCACAGTGATATAAGCACATATATACTAGAATGATTTAAGTTTTTAATCATTTTACAAATATTTGTTTCTCTTTTTTTTCTTATAGAATACTCTCTGGATATACAAAAAAATAGAAATCAGTTTATATAATTCATCATATTTTATGTTTTCTTTTACATTTTTTGTATTCACAAAGAATAGGTAATCATAAATTTTTAAAATATGCTTAAATTATACATTTCACAAAGATAAAAATTACTGTCTTTCTGGTATATCCGTCAATAAATATTTGTTGGTTAAATAAAGAAACACACAATATTCTACAACTTATTTTTATACAACTAAAAAAAAAAAAACCATCTTTACTGGGCTATAACAAAGCAGCACACAATAGTAGGTATTGTGATTGGCAGGATTCTAAAGATATCCACCCAAGATTTCCATCTTCTGGTCATTCAACCAAATATTACTAATCTAATCACCAATGTGAAGGGGACTTTGTGAAACTAACTAATATGGCCAGCTTTTAAATAGGGATGGTATTGCCAATTCTCGGTGGATCCAATCTAATCATATGAACCCTTAAAAGCAGAGAGATTTCTCTTGCTGGAGTCACAGAGATGCAGAGAAGAAGATGAGTCAAGAGAGATGAGTAAGGAAAAATGAGAGGGATCCAAATGAGAAGAGAACTCAGTCTGCCACTGCTGGCTTTGAAGATGCAAAGGGAAGACCAAGGGAAGTGGGTAGTAGCCCTTGGAGACTGAGAACAAACTCCACCTAGCAGCCAGTGAGGAAATGGAGACCTCAATCCTACCACCACATGGGACTAACTCTTGTTAACAACCTGAGTAAACCTAGAAACAGATTATCCCCTAGTCTCAGAAAGGAATGCAGTCTGACTTCACCAGTTTTAGCTTTATGAGACTGTAAGCAAAGAAACAACTGAATCATGCCCTGCCTGGACTTCTGACCAGTGAGATAATAAATGGGGGTTGTATAAAGCCACTAATTTTGTTGTAATTTGTTACTATAGCAATAGAAAAACAATACAGGTTCAGTTAATTATCACACAGCAAATACATTAGTATGGCCACCATCCAGGTCAAGAAAAAAACCTGCCCAACCACTAACCACTCTCTACGCCCCAAATCAATCTTCACTATTAACAATATAGATTGGTTTTGCCTATTTTTGAATATTATATTACTGAAATTAGAAGCACATATTATGTGCTTTCACTTATATATATGATATATGATGCTGTATATATACATATATGTATATATATGTATATATACATGACTTCATGTGTACTTCTTCCTAGTTTGTCATTTTCATTGTCATATGACATTTCACAACATGAATATATGTCACTATTTTTACAAAGATAGTCTCAAATTTCATCCTGGTCTTCATTTTTCTTCCCATACTGTCAAGAGCATTGAATTTGTGTAGTTAATTTTAAATAATAGGAGTTCTTAGTGCAAACGTCAATGACCTCAGGACAACTAGAAATAGCATAAAGATAGCATCTTCATGTCAGGCCTATTAACAATTTGTGTCCCATTTAAAAAACATGACAACTCACAACCCACCTGTTTCTTTGAGAAAAATATTATTTCCTGAACACCCTCTGCATTCCAAATTCCCTCTTGGGCTGTTTTAGGGAAGAAAGAAAGGGAGTGATTTGAGAGGGTGTGTCAGATACTGGAATCCAGGAAAGAAAAGAATGTTATAAAGGAGGTAGACTTGGAGGATATTAATATTTTGTGAAAAATGAAAAGCATGTCTAGATTTTATTAGATTCACTTAAAGATCCTTAACAAAATATGTAAAAATAATAAGAGGAATACTAAATATTTAAATGTTAAAAACATGCAGAATGAAATAATAAAGCATTAGGGAGAAGAAACAGGAGAAGTGTCCCGATAGAGGTGTGTTATATCAGATTCTGAAGGACTGGAAAGTGAAAAGGATTCCAGACACAGAAATGCTAGCACGCCAATTTCAGTGTATTTTTTAGACTTTTTTTTTTTCCTTCAAGAAATGTAAAGATGGAGCACCTGGGTGGCTCAGTGGTTTGAGCATCTGCCTTTGGCTCAGGTCATGATTCCAGGGTACTGGATCCAGTTCCACATCAGGCTCCCCACAGGAAGCCTGCTTTTCCCTCTGCCCAAGCCTTTTCCCTCTGTCTCTGCCACTCTCTCTATGTCTCTCATGAATAAATAAATTTTAAAAATAAGAACATTTAAAAAAAAACCGTGAAGATGGATTGGGAAAGATGTACAAATACAGATTGGGGGAGAGAGAAAAGTGAATAGAGGAGAACTTGTTAAAGGAGTAACTTTTCATTTATTATATATTTATTATTATATATGTTAATATCATAGATAGTAATATAATTCAATCTCAAGTAAGACAACTAAGATTGGTATTGCATATCTCTTCCTTAGGTCCAGTACCTGCAATGGAAATAATTCTTTGAGCTTTTTTCCCGACAAATATGGAGATTTTTTTAAATTTTTTTTTTAGAGGTGGCAAAATGGTTTCAACACAGACCAAGACTTCTAAACCTCAGTACAATTAACATTTAGGGCAAGATGATTGTTTGGGGGTCTATCTTGTTATTTTGGATGATTTAGTAGTATTTCTGGTTTAGACTCACTAGATTTCAGTAGTACTCTCTACTCTGAGTTGAATGTACTCTAGGGGACAAAATAGCCCTTGTTCGGGAACTGCTGGCTTAAACTATCAATTAAAAAAATATGAAGATCACAGTAGACTCTAATAATCTATTCTTCAAGTCCCCATCACTACAATAAATCTGTGAGCATATGAAATTTTAGAATTATGTAGGGATATAGTAATCTAATAGAGAGTTGTGCAGAAAAAACAATCAGAACACATAGCCTTTGCTCTTTAGGATGCCAAAACCCTGAAGACTGTGTGTGTGTGTGTGTGTGTGTGTGTGTGTGTAAAATGTTTGACTTGAAAATGTATATTCATCAAAGGATTCACTTAAAAGAGACGACACTGGGTGTGGTATGGTCTAGCCACTCAGAAACCCCACATGGAACTACTAAACATCTATCACCAGTTGTCAGTGGGAGCACTGATTTTGGTGACAGCAAATCTACTCTACAATTTGAAAGGAAACTAAGCAGCAATTGGTGTTCAATCCAAGGGGCCAGATCACTGCCTACTGTTTCCTCTTGGAGTGATTCCAGGTAATATTTGCACATTTTAACGATTTTGGATTTGACTAACTTCAATAATTAAAGGCTAGAGCCAACAGTGCAAAAATATTTTCCCAAAATGAACAATGCAAGCCTGTCATCTATTTAAGAAAGAACGTTTGTAGTTATGGCACACGTCCCCCTTCGTTGTTATATAATAGGCTTATTCTCTGAATTGTGCTAAAGATTTAACGCCACAGTTTCACATGCATAATATCAGACACCAGGGATTCCTTGTTCCTTCTCAACACAAAAATTTACGAAATAAGATAAGGTGCCTCTATTGTGTTATTTTCCCAATTGCCATTCTTCAACTGACAAGAGTAAACAGAGCACTGAATGAATTGCAGCTATTAATTTCTTTATGAAGGAATAATATTATAATGAGATCTGCACAGTTTTATCATCTGAGATTTCTATTTTTGTTATATGTTCACATGCATGCTCTCAAAATCCCTCATTTGGAAATGCTCATAAAAGAAGTATCAAAATCTATCTCTACATCAAGAATGAAATATGTAAAACCAGACTGGTTCCTTCTCTTTCTTTCATGCACTGATTTAAAAATTATTTTCTGGGTATCTACATATGCCTCTAAAATCCTATGCAACTGTTCAAATACGGAAAGTAAATGAAATAATCATTCTTGTTAAAAAAAAAAAAAGGTAAAACAACCTTTAGACCAAACGTGATGCATTATATTGACATAATAAATGTGGACATTAATTAAAGAGCAGCAGAATCCAGCAGAGAAGTTTGCCCTCCATCTGCTTGACTTGAGGTAATAACAATGTTCCGTTAACCCAAACTGACAGATATCTAGGGTTTGACTTGATCTCAAAAGTTGCTGCTCCTGGTATGAATAACCATATGTGTGACATCATCCATGGCATGCCATGTGGAGTAAAATTAACTGCTTATTTATTTCTTATTGTTTTTGTTTTTCAGCCTACCTTCCTCTTGAGCTCTGGGTTATAGGGAACCCCTCGCTCTCTTACGAGTTTACCACCCGTGTGCTTACTCATACATAATAGCTAGGCCTAACATGAAGTCTCTGGTTCTGATCACTCATATCTGCTGAAAGGACATTCCATAAATTCATGTCTGTATCCTCACAGAGAAACTTAGTAGGCTGGCGAAAGTGAGATATGGCATAGCAATCAATAGGGTTATTATCCAAACCAAATATGAAAGCAGAAGCATGTTAAGCCCATCACGTATTCTGTAAGAAAAGAACTTACAGAATTTTCTAAATAATAAATTAGTGGGATGAGGGATCTTGTCCCAGAACTGCAACTTAAATCTTTGAATCTGTTCATATCCAGTATGTATTAGTTAACCAAGGGAACTGTTTTCTTCTTCCATCTCATTACAGATCAAACATCAAAAGCTTTCCACTAGAAGCAGGCACCCAGGAGGCATTTTGCTTTGTCACAATACAGTATTCACAGCCTCCCTGATAGGAGCGCTAACTCTCTTGGTAGCCTTAAAGAACAACAGCGTAGTTATTTGTTGTGTTTTTCCTCTCCTCCCCTGGAATTATTGCTTCACTGTAATAAGTAACATTCCTTCCAATTATCTAAGTTCCTCAAGTCCACAGAGCTGACCCCATGACTTTAGAACAGACTCACTGTTTAGAGTCATTAATCCGAGATTATAAACATGGAGGGAGATTCATGAGAAAGGGATGAACTCATGGTTCCTGAAGAAAGACAATGGCATGCAGTGTTTTCTCAAGGGCTGTGTGTTTGTGTGTGTGTGCGCGCGCGCGAGAGTGTAGGTGTGTGTGTGTGTGTGTGTGTTTGTGTTGATTTTAAATCCTTCTTTCCTGAGAGGATTTCCCCCTCATCTTTTGAACTGTCCTTACCCTCTGGTGTGTTCTTAGTTGTGATGGTCAACAACACCTATTGCAGCTGGTGTGTTGCAATGGCTTATTTTTCTCTGAATCTTTGCCTGAACAACAGATTCCAGAAGGGAACAAACATCCTGATGGAGCAGGGTAAATATTGAGATCACACTTGCAAGCTTTTATCCATTAGCCAATGTCAGAACTCACTTGCAAATTGCTTGCTTTTCTTGTGAACCTGTCTACTGTTTTTTTTTTTTTTTAATTGCAAACGGTAATGAAGTACCATTGGTGACTGTATTAATCAGAACTACTAAGCTGCATTTATGTGACTTTAAGGCATTATACTTTGATTCTAGGGATCATCTTGAAGGTTTTGATGTTCTGTGGTCTTTCTTCTTGGGTTCTATGAAGGAATTTTTTTAATCTCTAGAAGAAAAGAAGAAACTGCATAAAATAGACATCTATATTCTATACCGTTCTATTTATAAACCAATGTAATAATTAGAAATATTGAACTCTGTTTTTGTGTGTGTATGAACTTGATATGTATCCAAGTCTTTCATCTTCAGCAGAGATCTGATCAAATCTTCTGAGATCTTTTTGGAAGCTGAAGAGAAATAATATTCTGAATCTGCATCATTTTGATACTACATTACATAGGAAATTAAAACATTCTTTTTGTTGCTGGAATTGGCTTTAGAACAGACAGCATGATTCCCCCCTGGTCTGGAGCTCTGATGTCAGTGTGAACTAAAATATTCTCCCATCCATCCCCAATCTCTGCTGCTTTAGCTGCTTCCTTATAGAGATTATACATACACTTAGCAAATGAAGAAAGGAATTAGTGATGCTCACTCATTTCCTGTCTTCCCACAGATGGTGATAAATTCAAATTCAGACTCCATTAAACCTGAGTAGAGAAACCCAGCAGGTGGCTGTACTAATGGAAAATCCTGGCTTTGGAATAATGGGAATTACAACGGACAGCTCTTCTACACCACAAAAAAGATGATGTATCCTTATTGACAGTGTCGCATTTGAGTCCAGAAGGCTGATCTGATAGTTCATTCCTGGCACAACGGAAGCTAAAAGCCCCCTGGGTGTTTTCTTGGCCACACCACTGTAATTTTTGTCATATGAACTTTCTATTACAATTCATTTTACAAATCTCATATAAGTTGAAGAGAGCAAGAGGAATAGGAGGGAGGGGAAAGAAGGAGGGGACCTTTATTTTGCCTACAGGCATACTTTTATTCTTTTTTCTTGGTTTAAAGGACAAATAAAGGTTGACATACAACAGTATTTCCAGCCAATTCAGTATTTTTAGTGCTGACATGCTTGGCCGAAGTTCTTTCAAAGATCCTAGACAAGCTCATCTAAGGGAGTTTCTGCCTAAAAGATGCATAGATTGCCCTGGAGGTGTCATGCCTTATGTTCCACTAGAATTCTTGCAGGAATTCTTCATTTGTATGTATTTTTCCCCTTTTCTCTTAGCTCCACCCTCCTTTTTTTTTTTATTTTTTTTAATAATATCCACCCTCTTTTTTAAACTCCAACATGTTGTTCAAAAAAAAAAAAAAAAAAAAGATCTGGTCACATCGATCTAAAAAAGCATCTGCGTGTTCAAATATTTAGAACCTCATATTTTCAATAAGCCTCCAAGTCTCTGAAAATATAGCAAGGAGTTATCAAAATATTTCATTGTATTCACCATCTGGCAGCAGTTTAAAAATATTATATTAAGATTAATAATCATACTTTGCACTTCCTCAATATAACATGCTTCCTCTCAAGAACTGTTAGTACTTTACAAAACTGAACTGAGTCATTGACACTTTTTCCTCTGTAAACACTCTTCAGGGTAAAAACAAAAACAAAAATGTGGGAGAAAAATTCAAAAGACAGGTAAAAGTTGGAGATGAACTGAGGAGGTTAACTTTTATTTTTTTTAATATTTCATTTATTTCTTCATGAGAGACAGAGAGAGAGAGGCAGAGACATAGGCAGAGGGAGAAGCAGACTCCCTGTGGGGAGCCTCAGGCAGAACTCAATCCCAGGACCCTAAAGAGGTTAACTTTTAATTCAAGGCAGAATTTCCATCTTCAGTCAATCCATCTCAGTCATTTTCCATTTTGCCACTTGTTGAGTGAGAGCTTCATTCTCCCCAGGTAGAGAGCTTGGCCATCCAGCTTTCACTGCCCACAAATGCAAAGCTTAGAAATTAGCCTATAACTGAAAAACAGATGTACAAGCCTAGAAACTTACAGCTCATGCAGAGAGATCTTTGGACCTTGGAGAAGAGAAACACAGATGTGATGAAGCCATAACAGAGAGAAATTTGGTAATAATGGACTTACTGTGTTCTTAACAAGGATGAACTAGAAATTGATATAAGTACTTTCCTGTAACATCTGTGTGTGTGCATGTGTGTGTGTATGTGACCATATATCTTTTAACACCACACACACATTCCATATATATCTCATCATTTCTAATTAGCTTGTTTTTGTTATGATGTCCTGAATTAAATAACTGCCCACGGGCACCTGGGTGGCTCAAGTCAGTTAAGTGTCTGCCTTGGGCTCAGGTCATGATCTCAGGTCATGATCTCCTGAGATCAAGCCCCACATTGGGCTCCTTGCTCAGTGTGGAGCCTACTTCTCCATCTGCTGCTTCCCTGCTCATATGCTCTCTTTCTTATATAAATAAATAAAATCTGGGCAGCCCCAGTGGCTTAGCAGTTTAGCGCCACATTCAGCCCAGGGCGTGATCCTGGAGACCCGGGATCGAGTCCCACGTCGGGCTCCCTGCATGGAGCCTGGTTCTCCCTCTGCCTGTGTCTCTGCCAGTCTGTCTCTCTCTCTCTCTCTCTCTGTCTCTAATAAATAAAAAAGTAAATATTTAAAATAAATAAATAAATAAATAAATAAATAAATAAAATCTTTAAAAAATAAATAACTACCCAGATATTTGTTTTATGTGGATATCCCCATCAGAAAGGCCAGCTGTGACTTCCTATCACACTGAGGAAGGGGCAAGTCACAGCCAGAGAGCAACTCACTGTGGATGTTACTAGAGCAACAATTATTTGTATCTGAGCATGCTAGAAAAACAGAATGCCAAATCAGAAGAGCTATGAAATATTGTTATCTTCAAATGGTTTTGTCATGTGAAAGGGCAAACCCCGATGCACAGATTGTCAACAAAATCAAGGAAATCTCAGATGAAATCATGCTATAAATGGAAGAGACCAGTAACGGAGTTCCTTTTTCTTATTTTGGAGTCTACCACTGTTGTCTACAGACATAAACTGCTAGGGAGACAGCCATGGAAAACCTAAAATACCTGATGATATGAAAATACTATCAATTTGCATTTAAACAACTGCAGTGATTTTATTGACTGCTTAGCATGTGCTAGCTCTGTTCATTATACCATTTAAGACTTGCAGTTGCCTTTTAATATTCCCACTTTACAGAAACATAAGCAGAGTCTCTTACAATATTGGTCATCTTACCTAGGCCTCTTTGCTTGAATGGGGTATGGGAGAATTTGAATTCAAGTTTCACGGGCTCCAATAGCATCAAAATCTCAGTTGTGTAAGGCAGCTGGTTCTCGAGCAACATCAGCATTACCTGAAAACTTGTTGGAAATACAAGTTCTCAGGCCACACCCCAGACTTATTCAAAAACCTTGGTCTAGTTCCAGGAGTCTGTGTTTCTAAAAATTTTCCAGGGTATTCTGATGCGCACTAATGTTGAAGAACCACACTTGTGTGTTGGTAAGGATGTGGAGAAAAGAGAACCTTCGTACACTGATGGTAGGGATATAAATTGGTACAGCAATTTTGGAAAACAATGAGGAGGCTCCTCAAAAATTTAAAAATAGAACTGCCAGATGGTTCAGTAATCCAACTTCTGGGTATGTATTGAAAGGAAATGAAATCAGTATCTTGTAGAGATATCTGCACTCCCATGCTCACTGCAGCATTATTCACAATAGCCAAGATGTACACACAACCCTAAAATGTGCCCTTTAATGGGAGAATGAATAAAGAGTGGATAAAGAAATAAGGATATTATCAATCATGACATAGAAGAAAATCCTGCCATTTGGACCAACACGCGTGAAGCTAGAAGTCACTACACTAAGTGAAATAAAGTACACTGAAAAAGGCAAGTACTGTATGATCTCATTTACATAGGAGATGGGGAGATGCTGGTCAAAGGATACAAGACTTCAGTTATAAGACGAATAAGTTCTGAGTGTCTAATATGTAGCATAGTGACTGTCATTAATACTATTATTATCTGGTTGAAATTAGCTGAGGGTAAGGTTTAAGTGTTCTTGCCATTTACACACATACACACACAAATAGGTAGCTCTATGAGATGATGGATGATGATGATAATCAACCTGATTGTGGTGATTATTTCACCCAAAGTATATGCATGTCAAAGCATCACGTTGTACACTTTAAACACATATGATTTTGTCAATTATACCTCAATAAAGCTGGAGAAAAAATGTTTTTAAGTAAAAAATATCAAAAATCACAATTACGGACTGCCTTAGAATTGCTTAGAATTACTTGATGACCTTCCAGTTCTAGTCTTGCCCCAGGTCCCAGCAGCAAATCTCCTCTTTGTCTCTCTTTACTTGCAACCAAAATCAATACCAAATCCAGAATAAAGAAGGTTTGTTTGCAGGGTTTCAATATTCAGGCCCCAAATCTATGATTTGTTCAAGCCATTTGTTCAATATTTTTAGAAAAGAGTGAGTGTATTTTTTTAAACATTGTTCCATTTTTGGGTTTCTGTTCAGTATCTGTTCTTTTTTTTTTTAAACCACTTTATCTTTTGAAATTTTTTCATTTAATTCAATTAGCCAACATATAGTACATCTAGATTCAGATGTAGAGTTCAATAATTCATCAGTTGTGTATAACACCCAGTGCTCATCACATCATGTGCCCTCCTTAATGCCCATCACCCAGTTACCCCATCCGCCCACCCACCTCCCCTCCAGTGACCTTCAGTGTGTTTCCTATAGTCAAGAGTCTTTCATGGTTTGTCTCCCTCTCTGATGACTTCCCTTTCAGTTTTTCCTCCCTTCCCCTGTGATCTTCTGTGCTGTTTCTCGTATTCCACATATGAGTGAAACCATAGGACAATTGTCTTCTCTGATCAACTTATTTCACTCTGCATAATACCCTCCAGTTCCATCCATGTCGATATAAGTATGCATCCTTTCTGATGGCTGAGTAATATTCCATCGTATATGTATTATTTGGTATCTGTTCTGTTCTGGCTTGAGGTTGCTACCACGGCTTTGCAGGTAGGGATTTGGAAGGGGTGGAAACTAATTAAGTCACTTTTTGTATCTTCAGTAAGACTCTTCCTTTTACCTTATTACTCATCCCTGGCCTCATTATACCGGCTTGCTCTCAGACCAGTGCCTCGCCAGTGGGCAAACTGGCAAACTGGTCCCAGGACCTCTTCCAGGCCCTAAAGTTTTCTGACCTGAGACTTCCTTGGCTCATTTCATTTATCCATGTCTTCCTAGCTTTGTGTCATGCAGAAATTTATTGCAGTATTTAATTTTTATCCAATTATACCCCTGGCTTTCTTCACTGTTACAGTTTTATTTATTTCTGAACTTTTATACTTTTATTTCAGTGGTACCTCTGGAAAGCAAGGCAGAAAATGGTGGGTCATCTGGAATAGAACAGGAAAACTGGGGATTCATTTTAATAAAAGAGAGGCAGTGATAGTGTCCTGAATTTTCAAGTTGGCTTCAATTCAGAAGAGGTAAGATTAAGCAAAACTGATTTTGCAATTCATTGTATATATTTAAACTCTTAAAATAAAATAGATATAGAAATCTTAATTTGGAAGGAGCAAGAAAGTATCTATTTTTCAATAGTTTCAATCTCTCTCTCTTTTCTTTTCTGAACTTTAACCAAACAGATGTGTGAGAGAGGCCATAATTCTCTCCTGAAAGCCAAAAGAAAGATAGAATATTTTAAGTAAGTTTAAAATATTTTAATTTACTCAAATTATGCATCAAGATCAATTAATGAGTCATAAAATAGTTTAAGTGGTGGCAATCAGCCTAGAAAAGACTAAATAAAATGAAATAGACTAGACTGGAATAGAAAATAAAAAATCAGTTTGTCATACAAAAATATTGTTTTGTGAAACTTTTGTTTCTATTTTACATTTCAGGATGTGCACATATGTACACACATGCATGCAGATATGAGTTGTGTGCATGTTCCAAACTCTTTGAATTATGCTATAAAATATTCTGCTAAAAAATGAAAAATGTATTTCTTACTGTGAGTTCTGGATCTCTGGATCGTGGCAAAGAGTTTGATCTCTACTTGGTCTCTACAGTAGGAAGAAAGAAATATTTACTGGTTGACTACTATGTTGCCAACATGGTGCTCAACATATGTTATCTTATTAACAACTCCCAAGCTGCATATGAATAAAATACTTTTATCCTGGTGTAGAAACCTGAAGTGGCTCGAGGACACATAAACTGATCCTAAGAATGCAAATAAGCAGCAGTTCTAGACTTCAACTGAATATGTACTGATAACAAAACCTGATATTTTCATTATATTTCTTCCATTATATTTTTTCTGTCTCTATTAGGCCATTTTTCACCCATGAAAGGATCAAGTTTTAAATCATTCAAATTATGGAGTAATGTATAGTAGCTTACTATTAAATAGCAAGATATTTTTGTTTGTTATCAAAATAGAGTAAACCTAGAATAGATAAGCCTGATTAAAGAATATGAAAGGAAATCATGTATGTTAGTAGTTTCTATTTTATTTTTCAAAATTCATTGAAATATTTTAAGTATATTTTGTTTTTAAATAAGCCTAAATGTGGTCCTACTTTGTGAACTCTCCTGTGCCTTATATATGCTATATTCATGCATTTCTCACTTTAAAATTTTCTGTTTTATATTTTTTCCCAAAATCTGTGGGAAAACACCCAAATATTTAAGGCTGAGAATGGCAATATTAAATCTATATTTTATAAAATTGATTTTGTAGTATTGTGGATAATGTAGTGGGAAAAGGAAGGGGAAGGTAGATTAGTTAGGAAGTTTGATAAATTCAGGAGAGAGAAACGATGATGATTGTACACTTGGTTAGTGGAAGTTTTTTACAGAACTTGGCTATATAAAAAAAAATGATGAACCCTAGAAATTTTTATTTTAGATGTAGAGAAATAGGTATGGGAATTCCAAGCCTTCAGCAAAAGTGGTAAGAATAATAAAAGAAGATGATGATGGAAATTCCCAGCAGGAAATTAAAAGAGGTTGATTTGAAATTTCATTAGTCAGGGTTGTCCAGAGAAACAGAATCAATAGGATGGATGGATGGATGGATGGATAGATGGATGGATGAGAGAGAGAGATTTTAAGAGATTATGTCATTGTGGAGGCTGGCAAGTCCAAAATACTCAGATTAGACCAGCAGACTGTAGATCCACGAAGTGGTTGGTTTGAGTTAAAATCTGAGATTGTATGGAGACAGAATCCCCTCTTCTTCAGGGGAACTTGATCTGTTTTCTCTTAAAGCCTTCAACATACTGGATGAACATCATTCCTACTATGGAGGTCAACTTGCTTTACTCAGAGTCTACTGATTTAAATGCTAATCTCATCTAAAAATAACCTTCACAGAGACATCCTGTCTGGTGTTTGAACAAATATCTGGGTACAGTGGCCTAGCCACATTGACACATAAAATTAGCCATCACAAATTAGAAATAATGTTTATTGTCAGGCAAGTAATACCATGCTTTGCATAGAGTAAGCACTAATAAATGTAATTGTATTGCCAGCAAGCCAAAGAAGAGGATATAGGTACCTTATTGAAGAGAAGTGATAAAATATGGAGGTTATTATTGAGAGAGGAATGCCAAGCACAGGCTGACTTTTCTCCGTGTCCATTCTGCCTAAGCTTCTGTTCCCACTGCCAACACTTTTTATGCTTATTTCAGTCCTTAATAAATCCCCTGCTCGTGATCCCTCTGTCTCTCAAATAAATGAATAAATAAATTACAATTACAAGAAAACAAGTAGCCAGATTTTTTTTTAAAAGCCAGAAAATTTGAGAAGACATTTCACCAAAGACAAAGGACAAAACAAGTACAGGAAAAGATGCTCAATGTAACCCACAAACCATACAAAAAAGGATAAATTAGACCCCATCAAAATTAAAAACTTGTTCTTTTCTTAAAGATGCAATATTAAAAAAAAATTAATAATGGCCAAAATCCAAAACACTGGCAACACCAAATGCTGGTAGAAATATGGAGCAATAGGAACTTTCATTCATTGCTATTTGGAATGCAACATTATAACAGCTACTTTGGAAAACAATTTGGCACTTCCTTCCAAAATTAAACATACTTTCACCATATAATCTAGCAACTGTACTCTTTGATATTTATCCAAAGGACTAAAAACTTCTGTCCATGCAAAAACCTGCACACAGATATTTATAGCACCTTTATTTGTAATTGTCAAAACTTAAAAGCAACTAAGATGTCCTTCAGTAGGAGAATGGGTAAATAATATTTCAGAAAGTGGAATATTATTCAGCACCAAATAGAAATAAGCTATCAAGCCATTTAAAAACATGACAAACCTCAAATGCATATTAGTAAGTGAAATAAGTCAATCCAAAAGGTGATGTGTATGATTCCAACAATATGGCATTCCAGAAAAGGCAAACTATGGAGAGAGGAAAAAACAAAATTAAAAGAAACAAAAAAGAGTGGTTAACCAGGGCTTTCGGGTGGAGGGATGAACAAATCGGGCACAGAGTCAACAGAAATACCCTGTATGATACTACAGTGATGACTATGTATTCTTACACATTTCTCTAAATTTCTAGAATGTACAACACTAAGAGTAAACCCAAACATAAGCCATGGACTTTGGTTGATTGTGGTGTTTTGGCTTATGGTTCAACTTTTGTAACAAATGAACCTTCTGGTGAGAGATGTTTGTAGTGGAAGAAGGTAGGTGTGTATGGGGTATGGGATATATGGGGAGTCTCTATAACTTCCTCTCAATTTTGCTGTGAAAAATTCTTAAAACTGTTTTTTAAAAAAACAGTGGTAAAAATATAGACAGGGAGAATATTTGGAAAACATATTTGATATAATATTTGTATACAGAATATATTTTTAAAGTTACATCTATAAAGGGCGCCTGGGTGGCTCAATAGGTTAAGCCTCTGCCTTTGGCACAGGTCATGATCTTGGAGTCCTGGGATCAAGTCCCGCATCAGGCTCCCTACTCAGCTGGGAGTCTTCTTCTTCTACGCCTACCTCTGCTCATGATCTGTCCTCTCTCTCTTTCTCTCTCTCTCTCATAAATAAATAAATAAATAAATAAATAAATAAATAAATAAATAAATACATTACAATTACAAGAAAACAAGTAGCCCAATTTTTTTCAATTTTTTTTAAAGCCAGAAAATTTGAGAAGTTATTTCACCAAAGACAAAGGACAAAACAAGCACGAGAAAAGATGTTCAAGTAGCCCATTTTTTTTTCAATTTTTTTTTTAAAGTCAAAACATTTAGAAGTTATTTCACCAAAGACAAAGGACAAAACAAGCACGAGAAAAGATGTTCAATGTCCCTGTTCATTATGGGAATACAAATTGCAACAATGGGATTCCCCTACACATCTGTTAAATGCAATGAGGATGCAGAACAAGTGGAACTCTCATACACTGCCTATGAGAATGCAAAATATTAAGTCACTTTGGAAAACAGTCTGGCAGTTTCTGATAAAAACGAAGCATCCAACAACCAACATATTTATGACTCAGCAGTCTTGTGCCTAGGTATTTATGCAAGAGAAATGAAAATAGATGTCCACATAAACACCTGTACAGGAATGGTTATAATAACTTTATTCATAATTGTTAAAAACTGGGTACAATCCAAATATCCATTACAGTGAATGAATAAACACATGGAAGTACTTCTGTACACTGCAATACTGCTTATCAATTTATCAATATACCAATATCAATTTGTCAGTTTGTTTATCAATAAAAAAGATTAACATGCACAAATGAAGATGAATCTTAAACTATTATGCTAAGTGAAAGAAGGCCACACAAAAATCCATATATTGTATGATTTCATCTTTATGACATTTTAACAAACACAATCTTATAGGAACAGAAATCAAATCAGTAGAAGCCAGGGTCTGAGGTTAGGGGAAGCAGACTGATTATAAAGAATAATGAGGAAAGATGTATGGGCCAGTGAAAATGTTTTATATGTTGATTGTGGCTGCAGTTACACACTTAACAGTAGGTTTGTCAATAGTCACAGAACTGTGTCTTTTAATATATTTAAATTATACTTCAATAAACCTGACCTTTAAAAAAAATAGGTTTTGATTTAGAAAGAGCTAGATTGATATCTTGTTACAGGAGATACTGACTTTGTAACCTTGGACGAAATTCTTAACTCTGAAATGTTAGTGTACTTCTCTTTATATTGGAAATTATAGTGTCCGTGCAAAGTGTTTGGCACAGAGCCTCCTTCTGATTTTTAGCTACTTACAAAAAAAGATGTGGATAATTATTCATTCACACAATGAGCAGAGTGGGAAGTAGGGATAGGATAGAGGTGATGGCACAAATGTAACTCTTTGCTAGGATGAACAGGAAAAACCCATGCACCCCACCACTTCTGAAGCCAAGCTTATCTTACCAAGTAAATTCTTACAGCTTACAGAAAGTAATTTAAAAAGTTTCATTGCCAACACAGGAAAAATATAAACTATAAATATATGTGTGTGTATCATATACAGTTTGTTAATTGGAGTGTGAATGCAGTAGAAAGAGGGTATGAGTAATAGGTGGCTTCAGCCAAATTTAGTCTAGTCATATCCTTGTTCTGCCAATATACCTCAAGCTTAAATGGTATCACTGAAGCTGTTTCTGACTTGAATTGCTCCAAAGCATTATCCTTGTGCCAACTAGGCTGAAATCTGGTGGTAGTACACGTCTGGAGCCAGATAGGCAGTGTCTTTTATGTTTTATTTATTTGCAGCATCACTTAAGCCATGCATAACTTTATAAGCACTTATAAAGCTAAATGCACAGACAATTTGTGAAGCAAACTTATGCCGGGAAATAAGCAGTTTACAATATGAAATATATTTTTATATTAGGAAGGTTGTTGGAGATTCTGTGGTCAGTTAAACGGTCAGGTTAATTGATCACCATGTGGAACTACTAACACTAGAGTCTTAACTACTTTTTGTGACTTTTTGTTTCAGATTTGGCTCTGTGATTACATAAATCTACTTCCCTACTGAACCCAAGTAATAGTGAGCATATCCTGTTGCTTTCCCAGAATCTAAGAAAAGAAATTCTACTTATTGATCACCTATTTAAGAAACAGATTTGGAAGAACAAGAAAAAAGAAAGAAAAAAGAAACAGATTTAGGGTATAGATCAAAATTCTCTATGTCTCCCAAATCCATGTCTGTTTTTTGTTTGTTTGTTCGTTTGTTTGTTTGTTTGTTTTTATTTACCCTGCCACCTCTTTTTCATATGCTTCTGTTCAAGAGAGGGGGAGTGCGTGTTTGAAGGGTAATTATAATTGTTTTTAAAAAAATTCAAGGACTTGAATGTTTAAACGCTAGATGAGAGTGCTGTATATGCATATACAAATGTGTTTATAAATTAGCATTTAATGACAATGAATTAACACCTGAGTGCCTCTGGTGTGCCCATTCTTGCCCATAAATCATAAACAACTTCACCTAAGGCTAAGCAGTGGTTGCTCTGAAATTTCATGTTAAGACCAACTAACTGTTCATTACAAATCAATCAAAAGTGAACTCACAAAGTTCTAACATTCTGATGGAATTCAATAGAGAGACATTATTCAAATTATAAAAACAAGCTAACCATTCGTATTTTCAGTAGTTTTTAACTATGAAAGCAACAGAATCACATTATAAAGGAAACAGTGACCCATAATTTCATTTTCCTAAGAAAACCATTATTGTTTTATAGCCTTTCTAATAATATCCGTGTGACTTTTGCAATGTGTGTCTCTTAAAAAAATAAGTCACACCTGATTTTCTCAAAAAGGAGTTTGCAAACTCTGACCGAAGGGCCAAATTCAGTCAGCCGTCTATTTTTATACAAACCACAAGCTAAGAATGTTTTTTATGATTTTAAATGGTTGAAAGTCAAAAGAAGGAATATTCCATGACCTTAGATGTTATTTAAATTCTTGTATTTTTATTTTTTATTTTTTTGATGTTATTTAAATTCTGAACAAGAAAGGAATAGACTCTGCCAAGGATCAGCCTACACTTTTCATTTTCAAGAGCTAGTTGCCTAATAATGGTGGCTCAGACGTGAAACCAAAAGCTAAGTAAGAGAGATGAAATGCCATGTATGAGATTAAATATCAGGGAAAATTATCAAAACCTGATTTCTACAGATTATTTTCTTACTTGTTGTTCTGAACTCTATTTTTTTCCACCTGTTGGTTTTTATAAGTAGTTTGTTTCTTAAAACTGTTAAGGTGAATGATAGTTTTTCATACTTACCCAAAGAAATCTTTAATGCTAATTTGCCAGAAGTCTTTTCTTACTGTTGAGAGTCTTGTAAATATTTTTCATGAAGGCACATTCAGAATTTCCTGCACTTTAGAAATCATTCTGCTTTGCAAAGATTTTGTCCTGCAACGAGAATGTATGCATTTATTACCTGTGCAAAGTTACATTTTACACAAGCCTTGTGCTAAGAAATTCTAAGGTTTTAATTTCTATTCTTAAATATATCAAGTTTAAAAATTACATATCACAGATATCCACTTATTATCCAACTTTTTAAGAGATATCCAGTTTTTTATGTTGTGTAAAATCATTTTGGAAACAAACATAAATCTTTCAAATATGCAAATTTGAAATTTCCTAATTTCTTAAGGTAGATTTTTTGAGACAAATTTCCTAATTTCTTAAGGTAGATTTTTTGAGGACTATTGTATAGTCATTTATATTGTTAGATGGTATAGATATTTATTTCTGCAGTTTCTGGTTAACACTGGTGATTATGACATTTATTTGTGCTTTTTAAAATTTGTCAGATATTTTAAGTGGTGAGATTTATAAACACTCTAATTTATAGACACTCTCAATTCTGATCCATCAACTCAATTACCTAGCATGTTTGAATCATCTAGCATCTTATTAGAACTTCTTCCTTTGCAGTTTATCACCAGAAATTCATCCTTTATGAAAACAAAATGCTTAACAAATTCCAGAATTGAAAAATTACACGAATTAGAAAAAGATATGTCAAGTTTAACATTGTAAAAATACTCAGATATATAACATGTACCGTAAGAAAATTATGGCATCTCTGTTAGATAGAATGATTACTAGGTGTTCAGTATCTGGCTCACCACTTTGCTGTAGATATGCAGTGAATTGCATATAGTCCTCATTTAATGACGTTTTGTTGAATAAATAAACTCAGTAGATTGAACAAACACTTATAAAATCCTGTTAACACATGCTATCATTGTGGACCCTGACAAAGTCTCATCAAGTATTTTTAAAGTCTCTATCAAACCTAGAGTTTGTGTTAGAAATGCGGATAGATAAATAATAGATAGATAGATAGATAGATAGATAGATAGATAGATAGATAATATACATATAGAAAGTGTATAATAACTCTGTAAGTAAATGTAGGTCCATGCCTAAAAAATATCAGGAGTTTTTTTTAAAAGGGCTTTATGTCTAAGGGTCGGGGACTGTAACAGTATTGGTCTTCACTATTTCAATGACAATTTGGATTCAGAGTGAAATTTAAAGTGGAATCTCTTACAGACGAAATTAATGTCCATTGTATTTTGCCATCACTCTGCTTGGGTCGCTGGTAAAACGTAGGCTGTGTTCTGTGATTATATTAGAGATTTGAATGGCTTCCGTGAGTCGTATCTACTCTGTGTAAGTCATAGTCTAAAAGTGGTCCCATTAATAATTTCTGAAACCAAAGGATTGCCCAATGGATAACATTTATTGAGTACTTAAGGAAGAAAAATATATGAGGTTCTTTAGAGGCTTGACTAGATTTAATTCTACCTATCTCACTGCGAGTATTTTCTCTTTGGTCAGAAACATGACAAACACCTGGAAACACAGAGTGTTTATTTTGAAGAATCCAGAAGATCTGTTGGATGACGTACTTGAAGTGTTCAAACAAACAAACAAACAAACGAAAAACCCAAAGCTAAAAGAAAACATTCATCTGGGAGTAGAATACACGGATTTTGTCTCCGCTGTGCTAACTGGCTGTACAACCTTGGACAAGTCACTTAAACTTGCTAGCCCTTAATTTTTTTCATCTCTTAAATGAAAGATGTCACAGAGGGATCTGATGATCCTAAATCCTGAGTCTAAACCCTAGAGGATTCTACAGGAAGTAATCAAGACAGCAGAGTATGGAAGAGGCACCTGAGTTCTTTGTAATGAAAGAAGTTGGCCATCAAAAGTTGGGATGCAAGAAGGCTGAGGATCCACATGCCACATACTGTTGCATGCTCCAAGGAGAGCTGCCTTCTCTCACGCGATTCATCAGCTCAATTCTTTTGGTTTTTCTGATTCTTATCCCCAGGACACTGCAATCACTTGTGAGTTTGTGTATTTGCTCAGAGTAATCATATTACATCCAGTGACTTCTGGCGTGGTCCTAGGACGTGGCAGCGTTTCAGCTGCAAGAAAGGAAAGGATCAATCTGAGCATTCTTGAGAAAGATTGCAAAACTGCTTTTAGTTCACCCACTGTATTTCTCATGTGAGATTTCTTTTAATGGGGAAAAAGCGACTTTTAAAAGGAGAAACTCGGATGTTTCCTAAAGCAACATTCAAAGCAATTAAATGGAGCTTTTTAAGCAACATGATCTTTTTACTCTCTCAATCTCCTCTTTAGCCTTAAGTAAAAACCAAAAAAGACCTTTGAAAATGATGATTTTTTTATATTTAATATGTGATCTTTTCATGTTTCTGCTGTTGTATGCTTTTGAGCTGTCTAACAACTATAGCTATATAGCCAGAAGAAGGGCAGACTTGTCTTATATCCTGTGAAGAGGTGACTACCTGAAGTGTGACAATGAAAGAAAACATAAGAATTCTATGAAAGGTTTGACTACAGAGAATATAGGGCCAAGACCTTCATCTAACCCTGGATACACAATTATTCTTAATAATGCATACCAGTATCTCTCTCAATCTCTCTCTCTCTCTCTCTCTCTTTCTCTCTCTCTCTCTCTCTCTCTCTCTCTGGTGACTTTAAGTAGTGAGCTTACGGAAATTGACAATATTTTACAGAAACAGAATTTTTTTTTAGAAAAAAAGCATAGTTCTGTTTCCTGTATCTTTCACAGTTCTTTAATTTGAGACATATCACTTTTATCTCATCTTGCTTTAACACCAGATTTGGTTTAATTAAATTTATGTCAAATGAACACATGAAACGAAAGAAAAATCAGAAAGCCTGCAGTTGCCCATTAGTGAGTCAGGGACTGCAGTGAAAGGCTTTTGAAGCCTGGCTTACTGCCAGGACAAGCTTGCAATGATGCTCGGAGACACCCATGATGCTTTGAAGGGAAGGACTTAGCTGACCTGAGCCTGCTCGGTGGAATCAGTTAAAATCCTCATGGGCTGGATATAAAATCTATAATAAGTCTTCTGTCTTCAACCATTTACTGTCAAAGGAAAAGCGTAGGGGGTGTAAAACCATAATCCGTATAGAAAATTAATTGTACTAGACCCATTCATTATTATTATTGTTATTGTTATTGATTATGTTATTATTGTTATAGATGTTATTGACAGGTGGTTTGGTTCATCTGTTTTGAAAGTAACATGCCAAACCTTTTGAAAAGTAGTGCCATACTGTCAATCTCCAGAGATACTTGATCAAAACGGCATTTAACTTAGGTTCTTCTAATTGAAATAACTGTCAACTAGTTAAATAATGTATGCTGTTAGGGAATATAAAAAGCATAACCTTTAGGAACTAATATTTAGAGCTTTGCAAATGTGTCACGGTTAAAACATCTAAGTTTAAAAGTGAAGCCCCAAAAGTTTTGACAGTCCTCTTAAAGTGCACAGTAAAGTATAACTGTCTCATATTGCTTCTAATACCACATGTCCTTTGTGTTTTTATACTTGAACACATTTACTACATACAGCCTCAGCACCCCCATATAAAAATATTTTAAATGACTCTAACAATCAAATATGATGTTTTTTCTTTGGTTTTTGCATTCAGATGTTTTTCTAAAGGGGTAGATGTTACTATGTTGATTCTTCTTGCTTGATTGGAATCTGACCCAGAGGTTTATTTGCATTTTATATTTTGACATTTTAGACATTAAAGTCTTTACATAAACTTTCGACAATAAATAGATAAATCATTACACAACAGCGGAGTACACAAAGCGTTAGTAAAACAAGACATACAATAGCAAGCTTGGTGAGCATCCAGCAATATCAAAGGAGCTGAGAAAGAAAGGCAAGAGCAGGCTCTCAGTGTCTTCCTTCTTTCTTCCTCCTTTCTTTCTCTCCTTCTTCTTTTTTTCTGGTCCTATTTGAAAATAACTGACACAAAGAAAAATCTAAATTTTCCCAAAGTCCAATCAATATTATCCATTGTGCTTCAACAATCCAGCAATACCAAGAATCATGAATGTACTTAAATCAATTTCTGATTCACTAAGTGTTGCTGGTCTTCCATAGTTGCACAATCTCATATTTTCTACTTATTTAGGACTTGCTCATAATTTTTTCTATTTCATTTATAACTGAAAAGAAAAGCAAATAAGAAGTAAACAACTCTAACGGTCGCATTTGTACTATTTGAACAAGTCTCCATTTACAGATCCAGTGCATCTTGAAAGGTTGGGAAGTATGTGTCTGCATTGTAACACCACATTACGAGTTGCCTTTGGTAGAATATCGTCCTGAGAAGAGAAAGGATTTCTGTCTAGAGCTGAATATGAGACATCATTTCTTGGCCAATAGCAAAGTCCTTAATTTTGTGGAATTTGTGAAATATGTTTAGCTAGATGCTGCCACTTGCCTCTAGTTGGATATTAGTAGTCTTTTCATTTTCATGAGATCAAATAAGATATAAAAATATTCAGTGTTTTCAAATTCCATAGGATATAGTACAATCCTAGTAATATAAGAAAAAAGATGGGTTTAATTTGCATTCACATTACCTGTGAGGAGGTTAAAAATGTGAGTTTATCTTCAAATAATTCAGTTCTTAAAACTCATGCCTCTCTTTGTTCTCACTATACATTTAACACTTAGAATATTTTATAACATCAACACATGCTTCTCCAAATAATCAATTACAATTAAAAGGAAGAATTTCATGTTTATGAAATTATCTTCAATTATTCAATATTAATTCAAAGTTCTTACTGCCATATGTGTTTTTCTTTATGAAAAACTTGTCAATTCCTTCAATAATTTTGTTTAGTAAAAGATATATTAAATTATCTGTTAAGAAATTGTACATCATCATGGTAATTGAGAAGAATCTTAAAATGCTCTAAGAACTATTTAATAATAAAAGTTTTAAGAAATTGAATATATTTGTGAACATGGTAATAGCCTTGTTTCCTTGTTTTTGATTATATTAAGATATTATTAGATGTCTGTTTTGTTTTATTCGTGAAGACTTTCTCAAAGAGTTACAGGAGAAAAATAAGCATACATTTAAAACTATCTTAGAGATTGCTCAGAAATAGTTTTTTCCTCCTGAAAAATATTTGTCCAATAAGCCTTTGTAAACCAAAATACATAATGACCTGACCACAGTATTCAGGCAAATTTTTACTATTTTTTTTTTAATTTTCAATTATTTTAGTTATTGCGTAATGGAACTTTTCCCCCTGGCACTACCAATCTAGCCTCTTTATTACACATTTTAAAACCAAATTGCCAGAAGCGTCTGAAAGGCTGTGCTTCAGGAAAAAAAAAAAAAAAAGAAGAAGAAGAAGAAAGAAAGAAAGAAAAGAAAAGAAAGGAAAGGAAAGGAAAGGAAAGGAAAGGAAAGGAAAGGAAAGGAAAGGAAAGGAAAGGAAAGGAAAGGAAAGGAAAGGAAAGGAAAGGAAAGGAAAGGAAAGAAAAGGAAAGGAAAGGAAAGGAAAGGACTTCAGGGCCAAGCTTTTGCTAACACACCAAGCTTAAGAGATGAATCAAGGGCGTAACAGAATGCTGAGAGCACCTTTCGCTCTGGAATCAAAGGCACACCATGAGAAGTCAACATTTTGCCTGAAGTTGTTCTTTCTGGCTCTCCTGTTGCCTGTAATGAAGTAGCTAAAAGGACATTTGGGACAATCCTGGGCCAAGCAGAGCTGTCTCAGATCCACCTAAAGAATCATAGCCAAAAGAAAGAAAAAATGATCCTGAGAAATATCTCAATCCAGTTCTCTGTATTTGTCCAAAGAGTAAAATGTGTGAAAGTATGGCCCACGTTACTGGGAGTAGAATTTGAGATTCAGTCTGTTGCTCCCGAAGAAGAGTCCCCAGTTAATGGCCACCCACTGGAACTCTGCTTTCATTTTGATCCAGTTGATGCAAATTTAAGGAGTGTGTGTTGCATTAGGATGCGAATTCCCCAGTTTTGTGTTTTAGAGTTTCCTCAGTTGCTCAAAGTGGAAGGGTTAAGATGGAATGATGAAAGAAGACAAGAACAACAAACCATTTAAAAATGATCCAAGAAGACATTTTAGCCACATGCTATTACTATCAACAGTGAGACTCTTGACGGGTGGGTGTTCCTACAGATACTTTTCTAGCTCAAGGTAAGGAATAATACAGGAGTCCTGATATTCTGATTCTGTCAATGCCCAGCAAAATGCCTCCCAAATAACACTTCCAAAAGAAAATTGCTTACAAATGCCATTTATTCATTTATGTTCACACAATGAAGCAAATAGATCAATAAATGGATATGAAGCATTTGGAGCATAGGGGAAGTCAAACTTTATTACACCAATTTTTTGTCAAATAACCAATTGCATCCCTAGCTTTAGACAGATGCTAAATTGCAAAGACAGCGCCAAATTCCCAGCACCTTTTCCATAAATTCTTTTTTTAGGAATTAAAAGCATTAGGTCTATTTTAATATTATCATCTAAGTAAATGAATACATAAATATATATTTTCTTTTTTTGGTTGAATAGTTTCTCTTTTAGGTACCATTGAGAACAGAAGGTGAAAGGTAAGAAAATGTATATTTTTATTTTTATTTTTATTTTAGAAAATGAATTTTATAATGATATTAAGAGACATGATTATCCTTCATATAAAATACAAATATTTAAGTGAAAAAAGATGTATTATTTATGCAATTCAAACCTAAAACTAAAAAGAAAGGGTACTCAACTTGAAGGTAGTATTTTTTTCATTATTGTAACTGGCCACAGGAGAGCCCACATCCCTTTTATTTTTTTAGAACAATAACTTGTTTTATCTGTTGTCAACATTGGTACATAAAATGCTTGGAGCATATTTTAAAAATCACACAGAGTCCTGTCTTTGAGTTCTGTCCTTACAGATCCCCCAGTTCTAACAATATCATCACAGAATATTAAAATATTCACAGCAAAGGGACATACAGGTTTGAAGGTTCCAGTCAAACTGATTATACAAAGTGATAACACCAGGGTTGTCCCAACATAAAAGCTGACAAGTCAAAAGGGGAGGTAATGTGCGTTTTCACTGGCAAATGGTAAAGATTCGGTGCAGCAAGACAGCTGCAATCCTGTGATCAGAGCCATTACGGAAAGAAAGGATTTTGATTAAGACTGTTAACTTTGCACAGAAGCAAATTTGAAAGAAACAGTAAGGGAAAATGTGCCCAATGCACATCTAAAATATTAATTAATACACCTCCGGAAACATGAGCATTTACGTTTCAGTTACATAGGGTGAATTCATGAACTTAGTTCAACATTTCCCCTTGCATAGATAGTGATGGGGTTCAAAAAAAGGCAGCAATGAAGTCACTTACAGTTTGCAATTCAGCTGTCATGTGGAAGTCTGCAGTAGGTATGAGCAAAATATACAGTGAAGAATATGTGGCTCTATATTTTACAGCAAAATCGAACTTTGCAACCGCTTATGCATAATTAACTATCTGGGACTAGCCTGCTCTGGTGTACCACTTTATAGAGCAATAAAAAATTAAACTAAAAATACAGACTCCTAGGTAACTGTGGTCACAGTAAAACTCTGTCTTCCTTTGCAAGCTTATTATTTCCTGAAGCTGTGGCTGACAGCTTCTATGAACACACATTTTTGCATATATTTTGTTTATGTGC
Organism: Canis lupus baileyi; assembly: GCF_048164855.1. NCBI lineage: Eukaryota > Metazoa > Chordata > Mammalia > Carnivora > Canidae > Canis > Canis lupus. The sequence continues at coordinate 85,415,938 of NC_132838.1, forward strand.
GAGCCTTGGCATTTCAGCCATCTCCTGCTGAGGCCCCTTCCTACCATATGCTTCTGTTTTTCTTCATTAGGTGATGTGATCCCTTTTGACTGTTGCATGCATGTGAAAGGACAGTGGGCTTGCGGGGGAGAAGAAACTCTGCTTTAAGAGAGTGCACGTCAGTTGGCCTTCAGCTGTTTGGAGCTGATTGCCTCTGACAAGTGTTGTAGCTACTCGTCCTAATGGATGTCTCTGCTTTAGCAGAGAAGAGGTGAAAAGGATGTAATTTCCAGTGAAAGAAAGCAACGTGAACTATTATTTAATTACTGCCTAATATAAAACTCCCTAGGAGTCCTTGTTGATTTATAGTTTGAGCTTCTCCCTTTCTTTATTAATGAACAATCTAGTCTTTTAATGCAATGCACTTAAGTCACACCTGTTATTGATAGGGATTTTCCCAAACAGAACAAGGCAAACAATCCATTTTAATACTCTAAGCATATGTGCTTCTGAAGTGCTTTATTTTCTTAAATATAGAACCTGCTCTTTCACCCTGTTAAAAAACAAAAGCAAAACAAAACAAAAAAACAAAACCAACTTGCATTAGTGTCACCCAGGTTTATTTTTTTCAGTGGTCGAAGATTTTTTTTTTTTTTTAATTGCTCTGAGTACTGAACTTTTCAACTCTGGCTTCTAAGAATCAATTAAAATCCTCTTCTCCCCCCTCCTTCCTTCAATCCTCACACCCATAGCATGCTGAGTTAAGGAGACGTAGTTTTAGTTTTGTTTTTTAACCTCCTGCAATTTCTGAATATGGTGAAACTGATGTTCATCTGCAATCTATCTTCTACACAGAATTCACTGTCCTGCCAGGTAACTGGAACTTCAAAATCCGAGAGGAAGAAGTAATGCAAATCTGTTCTTCGTTGTCAAATGACAGGGTATTTTGCAATCAAGTTGCTTCTGGTCTTTTCTTTCATTGGGGAAACAGTACAGGCACAAACATGGCCGTGTGATGTTTTGAAATGAATTCTATTTACATATCATATTAAAATGACATGGCCATTCAAGAGACATCAATGTGATTTAAGTAGTAGCTGGCTTCTGTTCACCTATTAAGTGCAAATAATAAAATTATGTAATTTTTCTTCTATATATAGTTTGTAAGAATTATATTGGCGAAGTTTCGTATATTTTCTACATTTTTTTGCTACTACTTAGATTTGCCTTATCCAGTTTTTCTTAAGTATTATTCTTACAGTATCTAGACAGATAGTAGCTTATTCATGCAAATTCTACGTCCAGTATTTCACAAAAAAAGCACATATTAATGTTAAGAAAACACATTGGGTATGTGCCAGTATCTCATATGGAGAATAAAAATTTCTGTATTATATAGTCCATATGTTCAATCATGTTTAGCTTCTATTAATTTTTAAGTATTTGTCTTTCATTTTGCTCTATCCATATGTAGTCTAGTAAAACCATGAAATTTTGGTTTCCTTTTAAGTGTAGCCAATTTGCTGATTTGGATATTATCAGAAAACAGTTCACAAAATGATGCTACACTCTATTGTTTTTCTACTCTACATTTTTGTCTTCCTGAGAAATAATCACATCTGCTTCATTTATTTAAGTATATATAAGATTGAAACAGATAGTCTACAAATGACAATAATGCAATTTTATGTTAAAAGCTTATAGTTTCTATTCAGGATTTTCCCAAAGCTAAATCTCTGACCTTTTATACAGATTCTAATGTTCTTTACACTATTGTAAAGAAATATATTTTTTATCCAGTAACTGTCATAAACATAGACCTGTGATTTGTATAGAAAGTGTTAATGGGCATGGATGCTATTGTCTATTCACTTTAGAATATTGCATTACTTTGAAACAGAGTATGAGTGTATAATTTTTATAAGTGACCCATTTCTTTCCAATTTACTTGCATTACTATAAAATCAAATATTGATTATCTTTGAGGAAGAAAGGCTATTTATGTGGCAATTTCCAAAATAAAATGGTAGTAATGCCAAATTGAACAATTTATGCTCTGCATGCCAATTAAACATTCTGACTCCTGATATAAAATTTGATAGTTTGACACCAAATGTTAAAAATAGGGAATAAAATTCACCAAATCATGTGAGGGTAAAATTTTATTTTCAATTGTTTTGTACGATAAAGGAACATTCTTTTTATGTTAAAATTACTATTACTATGTGTGAATTACTCAAATAGCAACACACAAATGTTTCCTTTTCTTGTGCAGTCCCTCAAGAAAAGATGAAAAAACTAAAAATTGAATCCTAATGTTTTTAATGTAAAATCAAACTTCATGCAGTTCCTGATAATAATAATAAACAGTTCCAATTAATATTCCTTCCTTCCTCTTTTCTTATAAGTATTTGTAGAGGATGAAGCAAAAACATGATTATTAGAAAAGTAGCTGTTTCCTTGTCTCATTTGGCAAAAATAAAAAATCTTCATTCATAATGAGGAACTGGGAGATTTCATGCTGTAGTGTGGCACAGAGCAAAAACTGCTGATTACATTCAAGGTCTAAACTCCATGAATAATAGAACTGTGACAAAACATTTTTAAGGTTGGGTCTTTTCCCAAGAAAAGTATCTTAATTAACCTGGCTCGGGGAGCATGAGATAGAATATTTAAAGGTGTGGCATTTGCTATACAACTGATCATCTTCTACTTTAAGAATTTTTTTGCATGGTTTATGGCATTTTACATGTTTAAAAGAAAAGTGAATAATGAAATTCTTCTGTGAGATTGAATCCAAAACTGTTTAAATCTTATACCTTTGCTAATGCAGAACAAAGTTTAGTACTTAGCTCTGGAGGTAAGAAATTTCCCTTAGATGATTTGGAAATGTTTACATTCCTCTGCCTCTACTTTTTTAAAAATATTTTTTTTCATGAAAGAAACACACACACACACACACACACACACACACACACAAATACCCACAACAGGTATAGGATTACTGCAACTGGATTTTAACAGGCTGCTATTGGACCTGAGAGCAAACCCCTTAGTGTTAATAACTAATAAGGTTCTAATAAGGAAATTATATAGAAGATCTTCAAAACCTCTTATAAGATAAAATACTGTTTTTTTTTTAAATTGTTTCTTCTCTTATCCTCATAAACACCAGTAAAATAATAAGCACATAGAATTTTAGGGAAGTAGGTGACTTAAATTAGATTTTAAGTCTAGGGAGTCTCAGAGTGAGTCATCTCACTCAACTCAGTAAAATCCTTGACATTATTTTAATTTCTTTAAAGCACGTTCACATTTCTTCATGACCACTGTATAAATGATGCAAAGACTCACCTGAATACAGACACATAACACGTGTCTAATTATCAAAGAATCTTCATGAAACTCAAACATACCTTCCTCTCATTTCTGTAAAGAGATTTATAAACCGAGAGAATGTGAACCTCACGAATATTCAATGAATATTTTGAAAGGTAAAAACAGGGAAACCTGTGTGGCTCAGTGGTTCAGCATTTGTCTTTGGCTCAGATGGTGGTGATCTTGGGGTCCTGGGATCAAGCCCCACATCAGGCTCCCTGCATGGAGCCTGCTTCTCTCTCTGCCTGTGTCTCTGCCTCTCTCTCTCTCTCTCTCTCTCTCTCTCTTTCTCATGAATAAATAAATAATCTTTTTTTAAAGGTAAAAATATATTTCTACCGATTTGCCAAATGTGTTTTGAGTAGCAGCTAAAATAAAACCTTAGGTCTCCACATGTCTATTTCAATTTGATCTAATAACCAGTAAGAATACTACTGCTCAGAAATTCTGGTGGCAGTTTCTTCCAAGTAATACAACATGCATTAAGTGTCCATGGATGGAGAGGTAGTGGTCATTTTAAGAGAAGAGACTCCACTTGAAAATACAGGTACTTTGCAAATCAACAATTGAGGTTCTATCTCTCCGTTTTCAGATAGAGGTGCTCATTGTACGACGGCTCTATAAACCCTGTGCGCCGAAGACACAATCCGAAATCCAAAGGAAAACCGTTGAGGTTTACAAACTACTTTTCTTAATCATCAAAAGTACAGGGGGTGGTATTCTTGCCTCATTTGTGGGTCCACTCCCAACTCCAAACAGATCTGAAACCATTACAACGCATGGCAGTTGGTCGATAGTGTGGAAAAACCTCATTTACTGACTGGCCAGACAGTTTTAAAACCTTCAGATTTTTCTAAGTCTAGGTTATTAACTGTCTGACTGTAATCACATCTTCACCATAGGGAGCTTCAAAAGCTTTTCATTTGCATTGAATCAGTTGCCTTCCTCCCTGTCTTTTTTTCCCCCTGGAAATAAGCTTAAATAATTCAACAAACTACACACATGGCTAGTGATTATTGAACCATTCTGAGATACTCGAGGCAAATGGACCATTATGTGGTGGGAATTAAAACTTTCTTCCCAGTCACTGGGAGGGTATGTATTCATATATACAAATATATGTCTCGCAGCCCTTCTTCCATACTTCCCATTCTCCTAAAATAATGTGAAAAGCACCTACAGTTGTGCCATAACTCTTAGTCTCCACTGCTTTTTCAGCAGTTAGTGAGAGCCTTTCAGTGTGCATGTATATTCACTATTTCTTTGCCCAAGTGCAGAGACTAAGTTACTTTAAAAGAAAATACAGCACTCTTAGAGTCACACTACAGATGAGTAAGAATAAATAAATTATGGTCATTCTAAATGTTCATAATACTTATGATGAACTATGTTTGGCAACTTGATTTGACTTGGCCTTAATTATAAATATTTATATTTTGTTAGGTCTCTTTGTAAAAGTATTTGTGGATATTTTGCATTTACAGCCACACAAACTTTTGAATTATCTCAAACCTGGAGAAATATTTTGCAATTTTGTAGTTGTCTTGCCATCTGTTTATGTAGATGTTTCATGAATGAAGATTGAAAACTCTAGGCATTGTCAGCCTAAGGGAGAAAATAGGATTTTATAGTAGATTTTAACAAAGAAAAAAATTAATTTCAAAAGACATAAATAATTTTTATCGATATAGTACTTTTATTTCTCTAAGCAGATAACAATCAAAAACAAAGACTAAAAGGCAGAAAATCACATATTTCAATGTAAAATATCATAGAGCATTGAGTAATTGCAGAGTAGAAAATCTATTGGGAAAAGAGTTATTTTTTTCTTTAAACATTAACTTTGAAGTCTTAAAGAATGAGTCATACTACATTGCATAAGACTAATTCAAGTAATTTTTTTAGAAAAACACTAGTATCAAATATGGTATGCATCCTGACGCCAACATTAAAGATATGTCCATGCTAGCAATTTCATGTAAATATCAGTTGTGATTTTTTTGTGATTATATATATGTATAAATAATTTCAATTTTTGTGATTTATCTTAGTATTTATATAGCTTTGCATCCAGTTTCAAGTAGTATACAGCGTTTGTCAAACTATGATACCTTGGTCAAACTATAATGCATATAAAAATACATGGGTGCAACAAAAATACTTATGTATGTAAAATGAATAATCAGTGACACCATTTGTTGTTCTGTTTCTTATATCTTTGCTTATCTGTATATCTTTTCCCTAATTTTCTATCACAGAATGAGCCTGATTCTTAACTGGCTCCTAGTAAATACTTGCTGTTGAATGAACCCATGTACTTTATTCCTTCTAGGCTGATAGGACATCAAGCAGTTCATAGCAATACAGAATTTAATTTCATATGTGTTTTACTGATTACATTTATTTGAATATAGGTTTTTTATTATATATTTTATGCTATTATGTCTTTGGTACTTTATCTCTGTGTTTGTTAATTTTTACTAACAATTGCTCCAACAGCTTGAGCATCCTAACTACTCTGGCATTATCACCTCTATTCAAGACAGAGAGATTCATGTACCTTTTTGAGAGGTGATGGTGGTGAGAAATGAGATATAGACAGCTTTTGAGAATCTGATTTTATTTATGTATCCTTTTCCTGAAACATTTTATTTATTTTTAAATATGGGAGAAGATATTTGCAAATGACCTATCAGATAAAGGGCTAGTTTCCAAGATCTATAAAGAACTTACTAAACTCAACACCAAAGAAACAAACAATCCAATCATGAAATGGGCAAAAGACATGAAGAGAAATCTCACAGAGGAAGACATAGACATGGCCAACATGCACATGAGAAAATGCTCTGCATCACTTGCCATCAGGGAAATACAAATCAAAACCACAATGAGATACCACCTCACACCAGTGAGAATGGGGAAAATTAACAAGGCAGGAAACCACAAATGTTTGAGAGGATGTGGAGAAAAGGGAACCCTCTTACACTGTTGGTGGGAATGTGAACTGGTGCAGCCACTCTGGAAAACTGTGTGGAGGTTCCTCAAAGAGTTAAAAATAGACCTGCCCTACGACCCAGCAATTGCGCTGTTGGGGATTTACCCCAAAAATACAGATGCAATGAAACGCCAGGACACCTGCACCCGGATGTTTCTAGCAGCAATGGCCACAATAGCCAAACTGTGGAAGGAGCCTCGGTGTCCATCGAAAGATGAATGGATAAAGATGATGTGGTTTATGTATACAATGGAATATTCCTCAGCCATTAGAAACGACAAATACCCACCATTTGCTTCAACGTGGATGGAACTGGAGGGTATTATGCTGAGTGAAGTAAGTCAATCGGAGAAGGACAAACATTATATGTTCTCATTCATTTGGGGAATATAAATAATAGTGAAAGGGAATATAAGGGAAGGGAGAAGAAAAGTGTGGGAAATATCAGAAAGGGAGACAGAACAGACTCCTAACTCTGGGAAACGAACTAGGGGTGGTGGAAGGGGAGGAGAGCGGAGGATGGGGGTGAATGGGTGACGGGCACTGAGGGGGGCACTTGACGGGATGAGCACTGGGTGTTATTCTGTATGTTGGTAAATTGAACACCAATAAAAAATAAATTTATTAATAAAATAATAATAATAAATAAATAAATAAATAAATAAATAAATAAATAATAAATAAGATTTGTTTATTTACTGCAGAGAGAGAGTACATGCAAGTGGGGAGGGGGGTGGGCAGAGGGAGAGGAAGAGGCCTAAAATGGGGTTTGATCTCCCAATCCTGAGATCATGACCTGAGCTGAAACCAAGAATCCAATGCTTAACTAACTGAGCCACCCAGGTGCCCCTTCCTGAAATATTTTAGATAGTTTTTTCAGAGTTCATAAACCCACTGAAATCAACTCATGGAATGTGATTAAGAGCACCTAATAAGGGAATTTGTGCATGTTTGAGTATTGATTTAAGACCAGTGATGTGACACTATTAACGGTAATGGGCAAGATCAGTAGTGCCAAGCCAAATCAGACTGCCACTTGCTTTTATAAAGTTTTATTAGAACAAACTTAGCCTATTTATTTACATATTTTATCTGGTTGTTTTCATGCTCAATAGCATTGTTGCAACAGAGGGCATTGGCTGAAATCTACAATAATTATTATATGGCCCTTTACAGAAAACAGTTTGCCAAACCCTGGACTAAATGTGTACTCTAAATACGGTGAATTTTTTGTTATTCAAGAAGCCAAGACTCAAATTTAATATGAATTATGAATATTAGTATAAATCACTGTCTATAAAATATAAGTGATTTTGACTTTATAAAAGTAAAAAAATATATATATAAAAAATAACAAAGTTAATAGCATGATAGTACTAGTTTACCAGGGACATCTAAAGAATATCATACAGTTCTGGATATCACATTTTGGTAGAGTGAATAAATTGATGTTTTTGTTTTGTTTTTCTCAGGAATGAAACCAAGATGATGAGAATATAGAAAACAAATTTAGAGGAAACAGTTAAGAAAATAAGGATGTTTAGCTTGGAAAAGAAGAGATAGGAGGGTAATAGAGGAGAGGTGAGGGAAATGATAACTGTTCTCAAATATTTTAGCCATCTTTGTAGAAGGTGGAATTTAATTTGTTTTGTGATTCCAGAGGCAGTGGTATGCTGATAAACTGGTTCTTTGAAGGAAAAATAGCCTGGGTTTGTACGTTTGCCAATTTTTGTGATGCAAATTCCCACCATGACTGATTTCAGCTACCAATAGGAAGTCACTGAATGCAGAGCTAAGAAGAGATGCACACATTTGGCTTTCCCAAGCACTTTAAGACCAGCTCCTGCACACCATTACAGAAGGCAAAGTAAGGCCTATGGCTGAAAACTACATGGAGCAAACATGGCTCACCTTAAGAAACTTATGATTTGAACTGGACTTCCTCAGGAGACTGTAAATTCCTTTTCGGAGAAAATGTTTATTAGCAGAGGCCATGCATGCTCTTCATGAGTGCACTAAGTAAAGCACAGAAAAAGGTGTGTTTTTTTAATCCCATGCAATTGTTTATGATCCTATGATATTCAAAGATTTGTTAAATATGCTATTCAAGCACTTCTGCCGTTTTCTTTTTTTTTTTTAAGATTTTATTTATTTATTCGTGAGAGACACACAGATAGAGAGAGGCTGAGACACAGGCAGAGGGAGAAGCAGGCTCCATGCAGGGAGCCTGATGTGGGACTCGATCCTGGGTCTCCAGCATCATACCCTGGGCCGAAGGCAGGTGCCAAACCGCTGAGCCCCCAGGGATCCCTGCCGTTTTCATTCTGAGATAAAGTTTCAGGTATTATAATTTCATGAGAATAAGGCATGTACCTGTTGATTTCAAACCTTATATGAGGGTCCTACAAAATACTAAATTGATAACAGACTTCTTAAACATAGATAAATTCAAACTTGCCCAAAAACATGCATTTTAGATATACCTTTTTTTAAAAAAGATTTTATTCATTTACTCATGAGAGACATATATAGAGAGAGGTAGAGACATAGGCAGAGGGAGAAGCAGTCTTCGTTCAGGGAGCCGGATGTGGGACTTGATCCTGGGACTCTAGGATCACACCCTGGGCCCAAGGCAGACCCTCAACTGCTGAGCCACCCAGGTGTCCCTAGATATATCTCTGCACACACTTTTCATTTTATCTCAGGTTTTCTCAAGATATCAAAATTGCATTTACTTCTTTGTGTTGCAAGCACCTTTTTGATAATAGGAGATATCTAATATTCTTAAAACCCAAGGAGATAATTGGAGAATAAGAATTTTATTCTTATTTGCCTGTGCATTTCTGAGGGAAAGCTTTTCACAAAAATTCTCCAGGCATCCCTGAGATGTTGTGGGAGAACGCCTAAATATAATATCATTGATCCATAGGATCAGCTTTCTTAGGTGACCAAAGGGAAAAAAAGAAGTCTCAAAATCACCTTTCTCTCAAAAATCCAATTCTACAAAATAAAAAGTAAACTAACATAATAATATCTATTTCTCACTTTACTTCATTTATTTCATTAATGGCAGTAATACTAATAATCTTCATAGTGTGAGAAGCCTTTGCATCCAAATGAGAAGTAGCAACAGTAGAACTTACCACAGCTAATTTACACCCAAGAAAGAGGGCTTTGTTAGGGTGGCAGAGCCTGGCAACTGTGCAAAACATAAAGTTGAAATATTAAAAGAACAGTTCTTAGCTGATTTTGTTGGTTGAGTACCCAACAGCCAATTCCTACACTTTTAAAACCGTACTTTTATTAGAGTAGCCTTGTATGTTGAGGAGAATCTGGACTCCTGTACAACCTCAGTGGGGAAATGTCAGTAATAGTCTCCTTATTAATGATTATTTGGAATGAGTATATAATAGAACCCAAGCCAAAGGGCAATGGGGAAATTTGCTCTTGGTATCCAGGGAAAGGAACAAAAGGGCACTCTTTTCAGGTGTTGAAAACCATAAGTATGAGATCCTTTGGGCTGATCCAGGCATACTTTGATTATGACTGGGCAACTCAAGAAACATCATTTCCAGGATAGAAGAGCATAAGGTAGAAAGAAACTGGACGCTGGATGATGCTGTTAAATCACTGGTTTAATCATTCCTGGAAACGTGCTGCTTCTGAACTTCTTTTTGTGTAAAATAAAAAGGAAGATTACATAAAGGCTTTTACAAACAAACAAAAGCAGAGAAAATAATTTTCCAGAAGAGAAGTACTGTAAGAAATATCAGAAAAAGGTCTGCAGGCAGGAGTATGATACTACCTGAAAATTTTGATCTAAAAAAGAAATGAAGACATCAGAATTTATACAATGAGTAGATATATGAATTTTTTATTGTTTTTAATTTCTGTAAAAGATCATTAAACATCTTTAAAGAAGAGTATGAATGTATTGTTTGCTCTATAACATATAGAGAAATAACATCTGACAATAATATCAAAGGATGAGAGAGAAGAAATTTAGTATACCACTGTAAACTTCTTATACTACATCTAAAGTGGTATAATGTTATTTATTAACTAGAGTTGATATGTTAAAGATGTATGCTATAAAGCTTTAAACAATCATTGAAAAATTTAAAAGATAAAGAAAAAGGAAACCAAAAAGATGAGACGAATATTAAACAACTAGCAACATAGTAGCTTTGAATCCAGAAATATCAGTAATTGCATTAGATATACACAAATAACCCTAAATTAAAAGACAGGTTGGTAAATCTGACAGAATAGCAAGATTCACCGGTGTATGTCTGTAATAAAATTACTTTAATATAAAGCCATAGATTGATTAAAAGTAAAAGGATAAAAAGAAAATATACCATAAAATTCTAATCAAAAGTAAGTTAAGTGGCTACATTAAAACTTAAGAAAGTGGGCGTTAAAACAAGCAATATTGTCAGTGATAAAGACAGACATACATTAGGATCAATTAATCAGGAACCTATGATAATCCTAAATGTATATCTATCTAATAATAGGCTCCTAATTTTGAATTAAAGATGTCCTAAGAATAATCCAGTTTGGGACATAGTCCTTTTGCTTCAGAAAAATGTTTTAATCCACAAGAAATAATCTTATCATCCTACACATCCACTAATGTATGTAAAGATCTTAGCTTATGTTTGGCAAAATACATTCCTAAAATAGGAAATAATATGAGTAACTATTGAAGCTTTTTTGTTTTTCTTTTTTCCCTGGTGCTTTGGCAGTTTGACAGCTTTAAGAGTGGAAGATATTCAGTTATATCTTTCAGAATGCTTGGGTTCAGAGATGGGTCTTGAATTTGTTTCTTAGAATATTGAATCTGAAAACTTAGCAGAATTAAGAAAACTCAATCTGCAAAATATGTGAATTAGAGGATCAGTCTTATTCAACAAAATAAATCTCTAATAGGCATTAGGTTTAGCAGGATTTCTTTCCCTTCTTCCATTCAAATTAATATTCTAATTTTAGCTTGGGATATTGCTTATGCAGTTTGGTAAAGAAGAATTAATCAGATTAAAAGTAGAATCGACCTGAGAAATTACTTTTTTAAAAAAACTAAAACAGATTTACATTGGTCTATGTCAGTTTCTGTCATTTCATTCTTCACTATTATCTGTTCAATTAGATTTTATTGCATTTCCAACTTTTAATACTAAGATGCTTTTCCAATATTCACTTCATGAAGTAGCATAGATCTTTTGAAAAAGCCTACATTTTGAACAACTTCTCTGCAAATACTTTCTTTCTTTCTTTTTTTTAGGATTTTATTTATTCATTCATGAGAGACACATAGAGAGAGAGAAAGAGGCAGAGACACAGGCAGAGGGAGAAGCAGACTCCATGCAGGGAGCCCAACATGGGACTCGATTCCAGGACTCCAGGATCACACCCTGGGCCAAAGGCAGGCGCCAAACCGCTGAGCCACCCAAGGATCTCCTGAAAATACTTTCATGTACCTTTAAATGATTTCCTCCTCATGATTATAAAAGATTAAATTATTTTTCTAACTTATTCAGAATCTGAACCATGTTTTTCATGGAAGGGACAATTTCTAAAACCATCACTTTCACAATACTCCCATATTGGTAAACATCTTTAATTATGCTTCAAAAGTATAAATTATAAATAAACCTACAAAATGTGATTCTTTTAGAAAAAAATATTGTATTTTTTTTTTTTCAAAACCAAATGTAGATGTCAGGTGAGGAACTTTCATTCATTTAGTTGATCAGTAATGATGGACTTTCTGCTAGTTACTATTCCAAACACAGGGATATGCATGGGTGTAAAAACTCATATTGGTTCCTGTTCTATGAAAAGGGGACAGCAACATTCACTTCAAACACAGAGAAATTTCATCTTTGAAAAGTGCTCTGATACGATACACCAAGAGTGACTATTAAATGAGGAGTTAGCCTGGGGAAGTGATACTTTATCTGAGATTGGAATAATGAGTTAGAATAACTAGGTAAAAAGGAAGGGGAAGAAGGTACAGGCAGAGACATCAGTTTATGCAAAATCCCTGTGGTGGGAGGAATATAGTAAATAAAAGGACCAAGAGGAAGTAATTTTGATTGAAATGCAGAGAGCGTGAAGAAAATCTGGTAGAAGATGTAACCAGAGAGGTGGGCAAGGCCAAAACATGCTGTTGTTCTATAAAAATTTATTTACTTTTTCCACATCAACAACAATGGGCAGCAAAAGTAGAATTTAATTTAGGGGAAAAAATAATGATCAAAGTTATATTAGAGAAGATTCCTCCAGCATTAAAGAATGGAATGGAGATGGGTCAGGATTAATTTTGGTACAACTTGGCAACTGTGGTATGCAGAATTCTATGATGGCTCCCTGAAGTCCTCACTTCTCATGTATATACCCTGCATAATACCTTCCCCTTGAATATGAGTAACGTTTATGAATATAACGACTTAAGGCTCATGATTGGATTATGTTATATGAGAAAGGTGAAGGGATTTTACAGATGTAATTAAGGTCTGTAATCAGTTGACTTTGAGATCAACAAAGGAGAGATTAGCCTGGGCTTGACCTCATCATGTGAATCCTTTTTAAAAATCCTATAAAAAGGATTCAATCTTCTCCTGAAAGTAAAGATTCAAAGGAGGAAAGATTATCCTGCTGGCTTCGAAGAAAGAGACATCAGTATTTTGAATTGTCTGTGGACATACCCACTTGGTGAGAACCTGATGGTAGTCTCCAGAAGCTGAGAGCATTCCCTGACCAAGTGCTAGTGAGATATTGGAGTCCTCATTCCTATAGTCACAAGGAACTAAATTCTGCCAGCAACCTGGGTAAGGTTAGAATAAGACCATGAGCTCCAGAGGAGATACAGCCTGGCCAACACTTTGTATAAGCCTTGTGAGACATTGTAAAAACAGTCCTGTCTAACTCCTTGTCCACAGAAACTATGAGATAATAGATGCATATTGTTCAAACTGCTACTTTTGTGGTATTTTGTTGCACATCATTAAAAGCTAATACACCAGTTATCAGTAGACCAGCTAAAAGATGATGGTACATTGGCCTAAGGTAATGGTGGCACAATTAGAGAGAATTAGACTTATTCAAGAAATTAAGGAAATAGAATTATTAGTACTTGATATATATAGGATATAAAGTGTAGGGCAGCCCGGGTGGCTCAGCGGTTTAGTGCGGCCTTCAGCCCGGGGCCTGATCCTGGAGACCCAGGATGGAGTCCCACGTCAGGCTCCCCTCATGGAGCCTGCTTCTCCCTCTGCCTGTGTCTCTGCCTGTCTCTCTCTTTGAGTCTTTCATGAATAAATAAAATCTTAAAAAAAATGAATATAAAGTGTAAAAGAGGAGTGTTAAGGATGCCACCAAACTTTATAGTTTGATCAGATGGATCCTTGAGGGTACCGATCACTGAGATAAAGAACACCAAAACGCCAGCTGATGGTGAACCTGGATTTCAGTGTTTAAGGGTTAGAGGTCTTTGAAACATTTGGGTGTGTTTCAAAGTGGTTTTGAAAATTAAGTGGCATGTAGTGTTTAGCTCAGAGTGAGCATGAATTGGGAAAGAGAGCAGTTAGAGATTTTAAGAAAACAGAATTTGAAATTTTTGAGGAAGGCATAAATGTGAATTGACCAGAAATATAGTAGTAGAATTAGTGGAAATTTATGGTAATTAATTGGTGAGTAGGAATTTATGGTGTAATTAATAAGCCTATTTTGAGACTCCAATAGGCAACTCTAAGCTCTTCCAGGTGAACTCTGGAAAAGGAGAAAGTGGAGTTCATTCTAAGATAAGTTTTGCAAGATAATTAGAATAAAAGAAAAGTGGAAGAAAGGCCCTTATAGGAATAGGAAGGAAAAGTAAAGAAACCAGGCAAAAAAAAAAAAAAAAAAAAAAAAGGAGTTAAAAGGTAAGGCTAAATTATTTAAAGGAAAGCAAATAAACACAAGTCAATACAATTAAATAAATGAATACCTTCAAATGTATTTAATATGTAGCTCATTCGATTTTGAGTTTTATCATCCACAGAAATTATTCTATTAGGAAATCCACCAAAGGGGCACCTGGGTGACTCAGTAGGTTAAGTGTCTGCCTTCTGCTCAAGTCATGATCCTGGGGTCCCTGCTCAGCAGGGAGTCTGCTTCTCCTTCTACCCCCACCACGTAGTGTTCTCTCTCTTGCCCTCTCTCTCTCTCTTTCATTTAAATAAATAAAATATTTTTTTAAAAAAGGCAATCCACAGAAAAGTAGTGATGCTATATTTAAAGGAAACATAATTTACCCCTTTCCTCTTGAAAATATAAAGAAAGAACAAAAACCAGGCAGTCAGGTATTAAGTAAAGCTATTTTAACACAAGTTAAAAAATCTATAAATTATATATTTTGCTCCACTTCATCATCTCTAAAATGGGGATAATAACAGCACAAAATAAACCGGGGTCTTATGATGATTAAAAGATAGAATGTACTTAGCACAATACTTGATAAGTAGTAACCATGAAATAAAACTATATGTTTTTAAATTTAACTTGCTTTAACTACATAAGGTTCATGTGTTTCAGAAGTGAAGATTCAAATGATGGGATAGGATGCTAGAATAATAGAAGGAGATATTATTGGGAGAAGACATTATGTAGAATGACTTGTCTACAATATTATAAATTTTTTAAATGGGTGGAGTCCCAATATGAATTGGCACAGTGGTAGTAGGTAGAGATATATGTAATAGATGCATTAGATATAAATATAGATAATAGAGGAGAATACTATGCTGGTTGTTATTATATGAAAACAACTGCTAACATTTAAGCAATTACAATACTGCATTTAATTACAAGTTGCCATTAAAAAATACAACATGATGCAGGTGTCCTTTAAGTGTGACTATGTCCTACATTATAGTGGAAAACTAAAACAAAATAAACAAAAACAAAGAAAAACAGACTCAGTTCTTTCTTTTATTAATTGGCCAGTTAGAAATTGCTATCTTCTCGTGTTGCATACAGAATAATTAGAGTGTTAAGCAATTTGAGTTTGTTAGACAGTGTGATCAGGTAAATCAGAACAATAATTCATAGGGCACAAGGGTTACTGAATTAGTTATTCAGCAAATGCACCGTTTATAGCACCCATGGGGCTTGATTTCTCATTTTTTATTTATTTTCTGTGTGCACCTGTTTAGCTGTTAGATTTCTTCCCTCCTGTTATAGCCTCTTGCTCCATTTCACATTTCTTGAGGACTGCACACACAGCAATATTGTAAATTAAAGAAATACAGAGAAGAAGGGGGAAGAAAAGAGTTCTCAAGAGAAGGAAAGGTGAAAGAGACATCAGAGACTAAGTATGTAGACTGATTTAAGGTGCTATAGTGCTATAAAAATAAGATAGCCATCTTCTTCAGAAGATATGCCACTTTTTGTAAATATGTTTTGGCAAATTTTACTTTGACTTTCATTAATAAAAAAATTAAACGTACATTTACCATTGAGCAAGATGTGTAACAACAACCTATTCCACTTTCTTTTAAATCTCTTGCAATAAGTTTTCATAAGTGATTACTCATATCCATTGTTCTCTAACACATGACATTTGCATTGCAAAGTTAGGTTATGGTATGCAATTGGCTCATTTTTTTTTCTCCTGGTAACATCAATAAAGTACATTGTTGGGAAGTTACCTTGATCTGTTTCATCCAGAACAAACTTGTGACAACACCATCCTACTGACCCAGAATAATCTCAACCCAAAAAATCCTTGGAACAAGAAATGAAATCAGACAGACAACTGGTTGACCAGACTCAAATAAGACTCTGGGTGAAAATATAAACTCTAGCAATACTGACCTAGGTGAACATTCTTGAGTTTCTTCATGTTTTTTTTTTTTTTCCTCTGAAGCCACATTCTATACTTCATAATTTATTTCTCAGAAGTTACATTCTTTCTCTTACTGTATTTTTGATTTTTTTTTCTTTTTTTCTTCTTTTTGTTTTTTTTTTTTTCTGAGTATAATGGGAAAGTAGCTTCAATTAGCATTCTATGTGAAGGTCTAGGAGGTTTTTCCCAGGTCAAAAACAAATAAGCAAGCAAACAATATAACGTCAAAAAGTTTTCCCCATCTACTTAGGATATTAAGGCTTTTAAGACTGAATAAAGTGTAATTGGAAATTAATCATTTAGATAACTATCTAAAATGACATCAATTTTTCCTTTGTTTAGTTCTTGATTTGACACCAGGTTTATCCAGAATTAAATTTGAATTTACATTTAGATAGAATTTTTAAAATACTATTTAATCCTATGTTCATCACAAACAAGCTGTCCTAATAAAGCCAAGGGTTGTATTTTTTTTAATTCAATCATTGCTGTTTTTTTTTTTAAGTCCATATTCTATTCTACCATGAATTCCTTATGTTATCTTTATTAGAGGGAGAAAAGAATATGACATTCTGAAAATTAAACATGTGCTTCATTTGGTCCAACTCTGCAATTCACATTTAGTGATTTTTTTGGTCATTTATTTTTTGAACAAATTATTTATTATATTTTATCAAAAATTAGCAACCCTTATTCCTACTTTATTTGCAAAATATTTAATCAAACAGGCACTTCTCTTTTGATCACCATAAATGTCAAGGTAAAATTATAGAACTTTGTGAGAATTTGACAACTGTAGAAAATCAAGGTTCCAAGAAGGTAATAATTATGTCTGGTTCATCAAACAATGAAAAAATATTCCTGACTGAAAGATGTTAAAAGATTGGTTCAACACAGTTCATGGCATATAAGAAGTACTATATTAATGTTTGAGGAATTTAGTGAGTTTTAATGGAGGAGGGTTTTTGGATTGGTAGAGAGCATAATTTACAGTTTTCTTTTTATAGAACTGATCTATAGATTAGATTGAGCATATTATTTAATTTTTGTGCACCTAATTTTTTCATGTCAGCTACAAAATAATATTTAAAGTAATAGTAAGAAATAGCTCATTAAATACATATACACATGTATATTCTAGCACAGTAAATGATACTTCTGTCCTTTTCTGTAGGGAAAACATGGTCTTTAATCAAGTTCTGAAACCTATTGACTAAATTCCATTTCAGTAACTTACTAGGTAATAGATACTGGGAGAGCTGCCCATCTTAGTTTTTCTCTGGCTGCTATAACAAAATACTCAGACTAGTTAGCTAATGAACAATAGATATTTGTCACAGTTCTGGAGGCTGGGAAGTCCTTAATCAAGACACCAGCATAGCCATGTTTGAGGGCCCTCATTCTGGTTCAGAGACAGTACCTTATTTCTGTGTCTTCATACTTGGTAAAATGGGCTAGGGAGCTCTGTGAGATCTCCTTTACAAGAACATTCACCCCACTCATGAGGGCTCTGCCCATATAACCTAATCATCTCCCAAAAGCCCCACATAATATCATCACATTGGACATTAAATATCAACAGCATATGATTTTGAGGTATTACAGATATTCAAACCATAGCACCACCTTCATTCCAAACCATAGTTTCTCCACATGGGAACTGTATAATACTGCACTTATCTCACAGACTAGTAAGAAATTAATACGGAACATTAGTACGACTTTTAAGACAGTGCCTAGCCCACTGTAAGTACTTAAATATCGGTTACAACTGTTATAGTATTTTTACATCACATTTCAAAGTAACAATCCAGTTTTTCTTAATATGCCTTATTTCCTTCTTTTGGTAATTGAAAAGTGAAATGTTATTTTTCAATTTAAGCTCAGAAATGCATGAAAGTACCTTCCTAATCATCATCCCAATAGCCTAAAACAATTCAGTCATGTTTCTGATTTGGCATCTAGATCTTTAAGACAAATAATGTTTTGAAGATAAATAGTTTCTTCTTGCCCCATAGGTAAGCCAACAGAAATACCAAGTATAGCAGTCTGCCTGTTTACCAAGCAATCAGTTTGAATAAATAACATATACAGTGGTTAAGGGGTCAGACCACAGGGATTAAAATGCTAGTTCCACTTTAATTACTTATGTGACTGTTTTTAGGGAAATTAATCTCTGTACTTAAAAAAATATATACCTTGGAAAAAAACCTGGAATTATGTCAATAGAGTTTTTTGTTCATGAATTATAAATGATAATTTTGAAAACTGTGATAATGTAGTAGTGAACTAAAATGCAAACAACTCATTGAAAATTAGATTTTGTAAATATTCAATTTATATGGAATATCACATATTTAAAACCAACAGGTCTTGATAAGCAGCAGCTATGTTGATCCTTTTGATTGCCAAAGGTGTCTTGCACATCTTTTGTAAATGATAGAATATTTGACTGAGGACTTCAAATTTGAAGCCATGGAATACTTTTAAAAATATAATTTCTTTTTTCCAGTAACATGTAACACAGGAAAATTAGTTTTGTTTTCCAAAATTTCCAAAATTTTAATTACTAATTTTACAATATGACAAGATTTGATGCTGTGCTTTTGCTCAAATACCAGGCAAGGTATTGCTTTTCTATTTGTGGTGGTAGCCATTTGTAATAATATATAGTGTTATTGCACTATCAATATATTGGAAAATTCCTCTGAAGTTATATTTATAATTTTTTGTTAGTGAAGAAATATGGAACATGACCTGAAATGTGGATTTTCTTTTTTTTTCCTGCAGTACTCTTGCACTAGCATCATAGCCTCTTAATCCAAGTAACAGCATTATGCATCACACCATTTATGTGTTTTGACATCACAGAATAATTACCAAAGAGAACAATGATTCATGCAAATATCATATCATCTTTTAAATATTAGCAGAAAGAACTTTCTTGCTGCAATCTGATATTTTCCCTTTTTTGTAGACAAAATGAAATGTTCCATGAAGACAAAATATCAGAGCATTTGAGAACAAATGGACTTGACTGACCATTGAGAACAAATCTCCACAATTCTGTAAAGAAAAGAGAAATTGTGGAACATCACTTGCTTGATTTTGAGTTTGGTAATACACAGAGTTGCCTCTCAAAATTTTCTCAGCCTACATAATGACATTAAAATACAATGATATCTTTGAAGTCTGAGAGACTAGGATATGTGGATTTATGTGAAAGGATAGTTTTTGATGTACTTAAATTGCCACCACTATGTAAATTGATTTTTTTTAAAGCAATCTGTCCTATGGAAAATAAATAAAGCAGAACAACCAAACATTTGCAATAAGCAAATCAAAGCAAAGTGAACAGAACTACAAAACAAAATAGCTTAGGTAGATTGAGCACTTGCCCCAGAATCAAAAGATTAGGGTTCTAATCAGTCCTGATAAAAAGCCAGCTCAGCACCTGAGGCAGGGGATTGGATTGAGTCATCACTTACTGGTTTTCCAGTAATAGGAAAGAAAGAAGGAAGGGAGGGAAGGAAAATGCTTGAAGTCAAGTGATGAGTATATTTGGTTATAGACTAGAGTAAGGAAGCTTTGGGCTACCAAAAGTAAACAAAGTTACAAAAGCAAAAGAAATATAAAATCAATGAAACAAAACAACAACCAGTTTATTTTTTTTAACAACAATTAGTTTTAATGAAAACAACAACAAAACCCCGGAACAACAGCATACACGAAAGGAAAGAGTGAAAGTGCTTGATTTATTTTTTAAGTTGATACAACAATGAAAAAGTATTGATTTGAACTTTTTGTTGTTTTCACTGGAAACTGTTATGTGGTTTAGACTGGATCCTTGGTGTGTTCATTGTGGGAAAAATACTTTGATAATGTGTTATATTTAAACATGATATAAATGGATTTTGTGGAACTGTGTTGAAATACTATATGTCTAATGCAGTATGTCTTATCTCAGGGATAAAATTGAGATCATACTTCTCACCACCAGAAATAGTGAGTTGAGGGATCCCTGGGTGGCGCAGCGGTTTGGCGCCTGCCTTTGGCCCAGGGCGCGATCCTGGAGACCCGGGATCGAATCCCACGTCAGGCTCCCGGTGCATGGAGCCTGCTTCTCCCTCTGCCTGTGTCTCTGCCTCTCTCTCTCTCTCTCTCTGTGTGACTGTCATAAATAAATAAAAAAAAAAAAAAAAAAAAAAGAAATAGTGAGTTGACCACCTGGGGAAATGATTGAGAAAATGCTCAGCATAATACCCAGCTCAAAGAAGGCACTCAATAAATATTAAATCTTCCTTAGTACCATTGCCAATATTATGAACTGACAATAAAACAGTCTGGAAATTAAATAATCTGAATAATGTTCTTCACTCAGATAAATTTCATCTAAATTAGGTGACACTCTAGCTTTATTTAATATGATAAATAATGAAAATATTCATAATTTCAAAGGAAGTGAATCAAGAAAAGTGTGGAAGGGCAGAAATGCATAATTTCCAGGTATACAGAGTATGACCAAAGAGGAAAGATACCTTATACAACTAGGAAAAAAAAAAAATCTGCATTACTTAATAGAGCAGGGAACCAATTAAGAACAGTCCCCTATCCAGTTTAATTAGGCTAACTACAGGTAAGGGAATCCTATGGTATAGGGAGGAGCATTAGGTGGTGAATTCTCACTGCATTTCTTTCATCTATGACCCCTCCACTGTGACAATGTTAAAGATATGTAGTGCTTGACTTTCACCCAGGATTGCCCTTTAATGTGGAATTTAAATAAATTAACACCTTCACATTATTGGAAACTGAACTCCAAATGTACTTCAGTGCTATAACAAATAACAAATTACTTGTTCTTTTATTTCTTCCCCCAGATTACCACCAGATTATAGCATATCGATGTCTAATTTCAGCTTTAGTACATTTGCTATCTTCCAAAAATCTGCGATCGATGAAAAAAGAATATTCAACACATTAATCATGCAGTGTCAAGACTTAGCTTTAGAACACTGCTGAAAGATGAAATCAGAAGGTGAAAAGAATAACTTTAGATTTCTTTCTGTAAGGTTTAGCTGCAGCTCTCCCTTATTCTTAATTCACTCTACTTTCAGTGTTTCAGGAGCACACTCTGGATAAAAACTGGATTTTGTTTGTTTCCCCTTCACATACTGATTTTAGTAATGAAGCAATGATAAAAATCCACCAGGGGGCAGGAACCTAAAAAGAGAGAGAGAGAGAGAGAGAGAGAGAGAGGTATTCAGGGGAAAGGAAAAAAGTCTTCTAGCCTGATCAAATATATATGTGTGTGTGTATGCCCATGCACGCGTGTGCACACGCATGCACGTGCATGTATACAAAATACAAATGGATATATCTATATCTATATGTATAAATATAGATGTTACATACTTTTTTTCTGGAGTAAAAAAATATAAAAGGAACTAACTGTGCAAATTCAACTCAACTTGTTTAAGCTGTTTAAAGCAGAGTTGGTGAGGTTAGAAGATGGGTTATTTACCTGAAATAAATAAAGATGCTTATGTCAGGCAAATATATGAAAACTTAAGACGTGGGAAGAATATACTATTTCTCTCTCTAGTAGTTTCATCCTACATTGAATTTCTTAATTGATGTAGACTTTTCTATTTTTTTTTTGACTTTTCTATTTTTTAAACTTATTTGCCCATCTTTAACGTGAGAGTTTAAAAAGAAGAAATTATTTTCTAGATCTCTGGGAGATTTCAGGAGCAGTAACACAGGACAGTGCAGGGATTGAGATTTTGCTGTCGGAAATACCAACGTGAAAGGTGAAAACTCTCAGGTCACGTTCTTGCTGAATCTCTGCTCTTTAAGCAACATTTAAACTCTTGCCTTGGTGCATGCAGCTGAAGCACAGGCATTATAAACTATATTAAGACTCTTAGGGGAAATAATTACTCCATATGAATGTTAAACAATATTTCAAATCATAAAATATGTGCATATATATATATATATCTTAAAATTCTCTATAGCTACAACTTCACCTATAGCCAGCTATTTATATATCTAGCTCTTTAAAACATCTCCTTGGTTTTTATGAATATGCAGTGAAGTTATAATACTAGCAAAGATTAAAAAAAGAATGTGTCTTAGAATATTGGATCATAGGAATTAAATTGGAAGGGGGGAAATAGTATCAAACCTGCTCATTGGCTTCTGAATGCTCATTTTTTTACCTGACCATGTAAGTTGACATTCTCTTGGGCACTTTTTTTTTTGACCCTCACCACATCAATGAGTCTTATTGTCCATAGCAGCTACCATTTCACTGGTTAAATAATTTTGTTCACTGATTTCAGAATGAAAAACATATTTAGAATTAAATATTATGATTCTTACCTGTACGTGAATGCGAAATTTCAACATCAAGGCAACAAGAGATTATGATTTTATAGACTCTCAAGTATTCTCTGATGTGAATCAAAAATGTATTCATATCTAATAGTGCAACAATGAATGATACTCCATGGTTAGACATTAAGCATAATATAATAATACACGTATTACTTCATGTAAGTATATTTTGAAGGCATTCATTTAAAGCAATTTAGTTTTTCATATTACTTTGCATGTGGAGAGCAATATTGCTGACAATCCATTCATAAATTCATTCAAAAAACATTTATTGAGCATCCACTCTATGTACTTAAAATATGCTAGGCATTTTGAAAGGATACAAAAAATGTAAGACATATTTATGTTTCCTAAGAAGAAACTGAAATTTAGCATAATTTTACACATTATTACTGAGTGATCCAGGGCAAATTCAAGACCAGGATTTGTGTGATTTGTCTAATAATGTACAGTCGGGTCTCTGGGTTTTTCTATATTGAATACCAAATGAGAAATCTGAGAGATATTCTCGATCAGATGTGATTGTCCAATTGACTCATGTAATGCAAATGTCGGAAGCTCTCCAGTTGTGAGCTATATTTAAACCACTTTATACACTTACACATACAAATTACTAGGAACATGGTTTGGGGATTTATATGGGAAGAAAACAGTAATCTGTAATACAACATAAACTAAATTTTGTAGGAAAAGTGATGAACGGATTTCCTGGCAATACTGTAATTATCGATAGCAGAATTGTTCGAAACATATAATGTGAAATTTAGAAGGGTAGCCGTGCATCAAAAAGACATGAAACAAAAGATAAAAGTTCATTTATAAAGTAGCAAGAGAAGAGAAAATGCCTTAATATGGAAGTCGACAGTCTTACTGCAGGGAACATTTTGCAAACATATCATCATCTACATTGAGTCATAATAATAGGCCTTTTAAATTTTAATAAAAAAGACTTGGAGGCATATAAACAACGTTCAACATTTAAGGAGCGTGGTAAATCAGATTGTGTTCCTTTTGAAAAGGCTTTATGACGCAGTTGTTTATTCAGCAAAACAAATCTGTTCCCTGTGTCCGTTAATGAGTCTGGCTTTGTGCGACACAGACTTCCGCAGGGCTGACTCCTGTTTGGAGCCATTTCACACTAATTAGAAATAAGAGAAAAGGCGGTGTTCATAAGCGCCACAGCTCTGGGCCTCTTTGAACAGCTCTCTCCCAAAATTAACTCGGTTGTAACCCTGCGTGAATAATAGCTTTGCGGCAACAGTTTAGAGAAATATATTGTTAATAATTGCCATCTTGCTGAGCAAAATGCTAGGTCAAATTTTACATAACAACACAAGATGAAATCAAAAGGTGAGCTTGGGAGGCTCTGAAAGACACCGTTTGCAGTTCAGTTTTATTTCTGAGACTCCTAATGATTTTGAAGAACATCACAAACAGGTGCGAAGGAAAAAAAAATCAGTGGCAATAAACACACAGTTGCTTAATTCTAAAAATTAAACCGAAGATGTTATTTGTATTGATACCAATCTTAGAGGCAGTTTCTTTTTCAAACAACACACATATGTAACAAAAATATTGCATTTTAGTTTGAAATGTATAAATCACTAAAGAAAAATGTAGGTGGTATTTATAGTTAAAAAGTAGCAGAAATTTTACAAAGTTTCTGAAGTGATATAAGCCTTAGAATTCATGTAACTTTGTTCATAGCACAGAGATAGGAAAAAGAAAAGGGACAATTTTTTGAGAAAGAGAAATGTGAAATAGAATCTAGGGCTTTACCTAGCATCAACAAACTGTCAGATAAAGACAAAAAAGATTGTAAGAAGGATGTCACCCTTTGAAACAAATAATTTATCCCACATGCATATCAATTTCCCTTGTGAAGCCAAGTTTCTAAAGATTACTGGTTTGGACTGTTCACAGGACTATATACATTTTCCCATTCTCAAAAATCATCTTTCAATAAAACCCACAAACATCTAGAAAAGAAATGAAAATTGACAATCTAATTAGAAACCCTGTGCAAGCCACACACAAAAAAGTCCTATTGGCTACAGGGTCGTCTTCCAATACAAGGCAAGGCAGAGAGAGAAGTTAGGTTCTGATTGTTAATACAGCTAAGAAATTGATTGAGATAGACAGTATAGTCTGTTTGCCACAGATTCTTCCATCCTGTTAATGAAAGAACTTTCATGACAATCGGGGTCTACTTTCTCAATATACAAAGATGAATAACCATGAGCCCTGCCCACAAGCAGCAAACATTCTTTGTAGGAAAGAAAGAAAGAAAGAAAGAAAGAAAGAAAGAAAGAAAGAAAGAAAGAAAGAAAGAAAGAAAGAAAGAAAGAAAGAAAGAAAGAAAGAAAGAAAAGAACAATGAGTAATTTGTACTGTGGAATAATAATGTACTGTGGGAACACAAAAGAAGTGTAGGGAAGGCAGCATGGCAATTAGGAAAAGCATCATAGAGAAGGTGAATTTGAGATGGGTCTTGAGATAAGAGAGGAGTTTTATATGTATATGTATGTCTGTGGGCATCTCCAAAAGGTATTTCAAAAAAAGAGACTTATTTCCTAAGAAATTTCAACAGAAGATTAATATGAGTAGGACTTAAGTACACCCAAATAAAGGAATGCCTTGGTAAGGAAGAGGTATTATATTTTATCCCACATTAATTTCATATTTTGTAGGTCATCAAATTTCCAGATTCAATTCAGTTCAGATAGTTGTTAGTAATATAAGCGATGCTTTGTACTATTAAAAAGGTATACACAGATGTATTGGGAATTGAACCTAAAAGTTTACCATTAAGTTACAAAGCCCAATGCATGCTAAGTAGAGGAAGATTGAAAACACTGGAAATCTGCAAATGAAGCAAAATTTTATTTAAACAAGGGAGCAAGATATTATCAAGAAAATTCCAGAATTCAGTTTATCAAGTCATGGAGGTATAAGTATATGTACAAAGATAAAACTTTTAAAATGAAAAAGGAAAGGCCACTGGGGAGAACCTCATAATATTCTCTCAGGCATTGAAAGACATCATAGCTGAAGTCAGTAAATGAGAAGCAAAAAGAAAGTATGAATCATTAAAATCACCTGGGTTGGGGGAAGGTGCATTCAAACAATAGCACTGACAGAGTTTTATCGTTGAAAATTCTGATTCATTTTGCCTTGGATGTGATCATATCATTAATATATACGTATATTTTCCTTTATGTCCTACCTGTGATCTTTTTTTTTTTAATTTTTTTATTTATTTATGATAGTCACAGAGAGAGAGAGAGGCGCAGAGACACAGGCAGAGGGAGAAGCAGGCTCCATGCACCGGGAGCCCGACGTGGGATTCGATCCCTGGTCTCCAGGATCGTGCCCTGGGCCAAAGGCAGGCGCCAAACCGCTGCGCCACCCAGGGATCCCCTCCCTGTGATCTTAATGTGTAGGTTGAGAACAAGTTGACTATAATCATTATCGGTCCAGTCCTAAAAATGTTAAGAAAAAACCTATTTCCCTAAAACAATATGATTTATAAAGACGTAAGATACATTTAATGTGAATTCATTAAAAACACCTTGAAAAAATACAAACATCATTGCTCCCTTTGTACTACCGCATTAAAATAAAAAAAATGTTGTGCATAAGATATTAATACAGAAAAAACATTCCCTTTTTAAGAGGTTAGTCTCTCATTTCCTTTTTTCTATGTAATTAATATTTCAAATACTGCATTTACAGTAAACACTGACTAGAATTTAACAGTATTCAAAGTAACTTAACTTTTTAAAAGAAGCAATGTTTTCTATTAACACATTACACTCTAATTTTCATCTGAAACTGTAATTATGCTGGCATGTTATTTGGATTGATGGATTTCAACTCAATTGAATGCTGCTGTTGTGAAGCAGAAAGTTGAACCAAATGACGAAGGACTCCTCCAGCTCTAAATTTTTCAGGACTCAGAGCCTCCTTCAAGCTCTGGTGTATATATAGCGAAGCAACCAAGTAAAGGTCATAATTGAGGTTCATTAACAGAGATTTGCAAATTTAAGGCAAGGGACCCCTTATCTTGACCTTAAACCTTAACACCGCACAGCACACTTATAAAACTAGGTCACAGCTCTTTAAAAGAATCCTATAGGTTTCCTTGCCATTTTAACAAGTTCATGATAATCCCATTCTTAGGCTAACAAAAAAGACAAAGATTTCAAAATGCTGGAAGGCAGGTCAGTACATTTTAACACATTACAACTGTCAAAAAAGTGTCTTCCAAACTTAGTCCTGTTAGTGAAGGGAAGGTCTACATTAGTTAGTATCCAAAAGGTAAGGCTGTTCTTAGATGTTTGTTAAGGAAGGCAGAGTTGCCTGGTGGAAGGTGTGCAAATTCTTAAGGCAGATTGCCTGGGTTCAAATTTTGCCCTCTTTCTTACTAACTGATATTTTGAGCAGGGATGTTAGCAACTAAGTCTGTTGCTTCGCTTATAATTTGGGCTTCATATAAAGCATCTAATTCACACAATATAATAGAGTAAGAAATAATATATAATCCAGCCACCAAGGCAATTAATACATATTAGCTGTAATCTCATAACCCAGCAGGAAAAAAAAGAGTTCATGTAAAGCTCATTTTAAGCTAATTTTCCCAAGATATGGGTAAGCATATATAGTGTAATTTTTTAAAAAAGCAATAAAGAAATCTTATTTTAAAAAATTGATCAGTAGAACCATTTATCTCAGCCCCAGGAAGAAAACTGCATTTTGACCTTAAAAATACAGTGAAAATATAATGTAGTGTGAAAATTTTGATAAATTCATTTTCCTTTAAAATATGGCTTCTATACCAATGCCTGATGATCTCTTTTTGTATAATAATAAAAAGTTATTTAATGGTGAATGTTAACCTTGGTCTTTTCCAAATTATACCTGAGAAGTTTCTTTAAAATAGATATAAAAATCAATTTAGATAAGAAATCTGCTTATACCAACATATAATCAAAATGTTCAAAAAATAGGATTTTCAGGTTAGAGATAATCAGTCCATAAGAGAATGCAATTCTCCAAATTTTTCATTATTAGTTAATGGCAAGGCTCAGAATAAAAACCAAATTTCTTTTTTTAAAGATTTTATTTATTTATTTATTTATTTATTTATTTATTTATTTACTTATTTACTTACTTACTTAAGAGAGAGATGAGAGAGAGCACAGGCAGGGTGAGGGGCAGAGGGAGAAGCAGACCCCCCACTGAGCAGGGAGCCTGATGTGGGGCGTGACCCCGGGACTCTGGGATCATGACCTGAGCCAAAGGCAGGAGCTTAACCACTGAGCCACTGAGTCACCCCAAGGAACCAAATTTCTTGACTTACATGGCTTTGTACTTTTGCATTATAGTTCTTACTAGAGTTTGTAACTATATACTGTGCAATATGACAATATTACAAAGATATAATTTCTAAATTAAAATACTACAGGTACTAATCATTTACCAATCAGTTGAGTTGTTTTTATTATTCTTACGTATATTTATCATATATGGGTAGTTTGAACTAGAATCTAAGGATTCTAATGTGAAATTGTTAATACATAAAACAGTGCCCAATTTGGAAAAAGTGCCAAAGGTGACAAAGATGATGGTGATGAAGAAGAAATGTCTTTCAGCCCCATGCTTTCCTTCCAACTGAAACTTAAATTGTATTTCTAAACTTTTTTTTTATGTTGCTAATATGCATATTCATAAACATTTGTTGGGCAGGGAAAATGATTTCATGATTTACTCAAAGTTCAGATAGTCTAAAATGCATTCTTAAATGTTTTTCATGGAAACTTGCTTCTGTTTTCTTTTTTTTTCTCCTCTATGCACTATTATGTTAATTGTGATAGCCACTACTAAATCTTACGCTCTCCTAGAATTAATTCCTATATGGTTAAATATGACCACCATTACAGAATTAATTGTATTGTGATTAAGGAATTACATTTCAAACTAAAAGCCTACAGAATGGGAGAAGATATTTGCAAATGATATATCTAATAAAGGGTTAGTATCCAAAATCTATAGAGAACTTATCAAACTCAACACCCCAAAATTAAAATAATTAAATAACCCAGTTAAGAAATGGGCAGAAGACATGAATAGACACTGTTCCAAAGAAGACATTCAGATGGTTAACAGACACATGAAAAGATACTCAAATTCACTCATCATCAGGGAAATACAAGTCACGTCATATCTGTCAAAATGCATAAAATTAACAACCAAAGGGACACCTGGGTGGCTCAGCAGTTAAGTGCATCTGCCTTTAGCCCAGGGCATGATCCCAGGATCGAGTCCCGATCTGGCTCCCTGCATGGAGCCTGCTTCTCCCTCTGCCTGTGTCTCTGCCTCTATCTCTGTGTGTCTTTCATGAATAAATAAATAAGATCTTTTTTAAAAAAAATTAACAACCAAGAAACAACAGGCATTGGTGAGGATGCAGAGAAAGGGGAATCTTCTTGTACTGTTGGTGGGAATGCCAACTGGTGCAGCAACTCTGGAAAACAAAAAACATATATATATATAACTTTTTATTATTTAATAAATATGAGTCAAACTCTTATGACTCATAAGAATTATAAAACTATACAGTTACTTTTGCATTTCATCCAACTTCCCCTCATGAGATATCTTACATAGCCATAGTATATTACAAATGACTATTTCAAATGGCCTTTTTAATTTATTTTACTTGATTTGGTATATTGGTCTTCAAAATAATTTTTTGAAGTGGGAGTGAAATCAGTTTATTGTTAACAAATTGAGTATTCCCCCAAAAAGAGTTTGAAAAGCCCCCAAAATATTTTTGACACGCTCCTCATCTTTACGAATAGCCAGTGAACACATGTGTCAAGTATAGTCACAGAATATGTCCTTTACCAGTTTTGGAAGACTGAGGAAAAGTATCTAAGAAGAACCAGTGTATTCAACTGCTGATCAGCTCAGCCCATATGCCTATAACCTTGAAAATATTTCCAATAGTGATGGTGACATTATAATAGAGAGAACTCCAGCATTTCGCAAATCTAAGAATGAAACTGATTGCCTTTAGAGAGAAACTCAAACTATGTAAAGTTTGGTAGATTTCTGCATTCTCCTACTACCCTTCCCCTTAATATTTAATGATTTAAGGAAACATGTGAAATGCAGGGAGTATTCACAAGAAAGATTGGCATAGGTCAATAGCTCTATCTTTTAAATATTAAATCACAATATACTGTATATGATGTTTAAAAATTAATATGAGGTCAAGGCATAATGACAAAAGCATGGGGGCTGGAGTCGAACTTGAAATAAAAACTCCATTATACAACTTCTTAGCTGTATGACTTTGAGCATAAGATTCTATTTTACTGAACTTTAGATTCATCCTTTATAAAATGAGAGCAGTAACAATCACCTTGTATTGCTATTGTAAGGATTAAATAAGGAATTATATTTAAAGTGTCTAGCTAGTACGATGGCCACTGTGTGAAGTGCACTAACAAAGGTCTAAGGATTGTACAACATGCCTCAATACTTGTTATCACAATCATGGCTCATAGTTCTGCTTTTTAAAAAAATGAAGTAATAATAATGATAAATTTATTATAGACAATAATGGAGATAATAACATAATAAGTATCTTAATCTACAGTATATATCACTGAATGCCTTTCAAAAATTATGCAAACATTTTATAACCCTAGCACTTTAGAGGAATAACTTGGAAAATTGGAAACAAAACACTTAGGCCAAGTTGAGGACAGCAAAGACCAAATTCCTATAGAGAAATGAACAGGAATGGATGGTTATTCTTTTTACCTTTGCAATTCAGGGTAGCAGATAGTCACATATAAGGACAGGGCATATGTCAGAACAAGAACTGGATACTAAGATCAGATAGAAATGGAGAGATGAGTCTTGAAGTCCCAGAGAAGCTACATTAAGGGCACTAGATCAAATGGATACCAAAGTTGGGGCAAAGCTCCAGGCAGGAGACAGTTTCAGACTTCCAGTGTTTAGAGTACTGAAGGCAATCACTGAAGAGCTGTAAAGTCATCGGATTAAAAAGTGCATTCTCTTTGGAGCAGAAGTAGGAACCGAAAACTACCGGCCATGTCACCCAGACATGAAGGACCCTTAGGAAGCAGCCCAAGATGGGGTAATCATAGTGAACTGCGTGGTTTCCTAGGCAGTTGACTTCTATCCTCTGTAAGTGATTCATCTTTGTGCTAAGGAAATAAAAATTTCATAATCATTAACTCCATTCCTAATTCAGAGTATGGATAGATCAACCCAATTTCATGCTACATGTAAATACATGAACTTCAGTGTGTAAACTGAGCGTCCAAAAAATAGTTCCAACTTTTTCAAAGGCAGGTAAACATGTTCTTTCCTAGTTTCCAGGCTTGTTCTAATGTTTTTTAAAGGATACAATTCCTTTTTTTTTTTTTAAAGGATACAATTCCATTGTGTTTATATTCAGTAGCTTTTGTCAGCATCTCTGTGAAATTATTAAAGTTATAAATAACCAATTGATAAACAAGATTTATGTGCTAAAATTGTATAGCTGAATGGAAAATGGAAATTTCCATTATAAAAATAGCATATTCTTGATTTCATAAATGGAACAAACGACTGAATTCTAATCAAATCTATATGCTGTATCACAAGATGATATGCCAATATTTATCATGTATCTATGTTTTGGAATATAAGTATCAAAGACTTTATTAATTTATCCATATAGTCCTTTCTTAAAAGAACCACATAAAATGTAGATCAATTATTTTTCTGCTAACTCTATCAAATGTCTTGTCTGGCTAATTATTTCTATCCCTTTACTGCACATTAGTTCATTATATCATTTGAAATCCAGTTTCTGCCGCGGAAATTATTTTAAGACCACTATTTCCCATTCTTTCTTGGCTGAATACATTTTGCTCAGAATAAAAGTCATAGAAAAAAGTCCTTGGCTGCATAAAAGTCCTTTGTTGGTGCTTTTGAACTCCCTGGTCGTGGACTACAAAGAGTCCGGCACTCTGCCTCTCACCCCTGTAGAACAGAAACGTCGCCTTTTGTGGATCTTGATATACAGGATACATTACTGAGTGCCTTTAAAAGCTTTGTGAACCTTGATGGAAATCAGAGGTGAAAATGACAGTTCAAATGTCTGGTCTGGGTTTAAGAGATCCATGGTAATATATTTTTCTTCATAACAGATGCAGATAAAATAGTGAGAGTTGTTCTACCAGTAAAAGCAGGCTCAGACTTACGGTCACTACTCTTTGTACTCTCCAAAGCTATAGCCCAGTGGACTTGGGAAGCAGACTCACTGCTAGGGGCACTGCTAGAAGCAAAAATGCTATTATGCTTATCAGGATTAGATAAGGTTTGGATCATCAGTGTCTTTAAATGCAAAATGAATTTTGGATTGAAGTAACAACCTCTTTGAAAGTACAGTTACCATTTAATCATGATTAAATTTTCCTACTAATCTTGAAGATCTTTGAATCATCAGTGCTTAAGCCAGCACCTAGGTTAAGATAGGTGTCCAAGAAATGTATGTTTCATTAAAAACAGGATTAGTTTGAAGTTGTAGGAGTCAGGGTTCATTCAGTAAAGCAAAGGTATAAAGAGTAGTTTGTGAATGGAGAATGTATTCTATGGATTAGCCCTTCTGCAAAATGTGAGAGAAGCTGAGAAAATGAAGATCCACAAGGAGAAAGGCAGAAGATAAGAGAAAGAATAACCATTCCTACTGAAGCCCTAACCTGGGTGAACAAGTCAGAATTTACAGGGAAATCTGAAGAGCCAAGTATATTCAGCCTTCAAAATGGAACTTCAAAGATGTTTCCATTGAAAGATACCTGTAAAGCCATTTTCTCTGTGCAGCTGCCACCCCTGTGGCTCCACAGGCCAGCATCTCTTGCTGAGCCTGGAGACCCTGGTAGTCAGCAGGGCCACCAGTCAGGATGATGAGCTGGAAGTAGAGCAGAGAAGTATGAGGGCAAGCTGAGACCACTAGCGATGCCTCTGTCTGCCTGTCACTCCAGATGATGCATGAACTTCTACCAGTAACAGTCTTTGCTTCCCTGCACCTCCAAATCTCACATGAGTTCCTCTTTCAGCCAACTCTAACTTTAAACCTTACAGAGAGGAAATTCCATAAAACATAGTTTCCAGTTGAACTACATTGACAAGAGCACAATTAAGCCCAAGGATTTTCTTTCCAATGGATTCAAAAATAATAGAATGGTTAAAACTATATATTAAAGTAATATGAAAAGGAAGGTAAAAAGTCTTCTGGGTGCCTCCTAGATGAATTTATGGTTCATTCACCTGACAAAACAAATAAAACAGTAGGTGTATACTACATCTCATTAAACAGTGCTGTATATGTTGATAGGATGTTATTTTGGTAGCACATCTTTGTCTAGACATTAAATAATCTGCTATAACAATGCACCATTTTATTTGGGTTTACAGCTTTAATGAGATTATACTTTATATTTCCAAACAGTTCTCAAATCCCTGTGTAGAATTTAAAACAGTTATCTATTGGAAATTCATCTTGCTCATGAACAATTGTTTATATTGATAATGGAATTATGCCTTACTGATCTATGGTAACTTATTGATTTAAGTCTCTGTCTCTTTAGGTAGAATCCAGAGGAAAATAAAAATCAGTATTCTCTCATCTAGTTTGCATACCCTTCTGGAAATGATATAAAGTCTTCTGAAGTGGTTTTGGAACATACAAGTGGAGTTATATCTAATCTATATGCTATTCTGTGTTCTTGCTGGTCACTGCGCAGGAGTAACTTGTCTTTCTTGGTCCTTGCTTCATCCTTATATATAGTCTTAATTCTCATAGTTTAGCCACAGTCTTTAGTTATAAGTTTCCTAGAGATATTCCATTCTCTTTCCAACCTTCACTTCTGCTAGCCTTAGCAATTCACTATCACTCGAGAGGATGAAAAAATGTTGGCCGCAAGCCTTCTCAGCATTGGGAAGCTCAAGAACTCTTAGCTGCTTTCTCCAATCTGTTCTGTACTCTGTGAGGAAACTCTCCTTCACATTTACCTAGGCACCCACTTGACCTGTGATATTTCACTTAGCTTGTGTTCTTTATAAATCAGGACCTTGCCAAAGGTTTAAGTGCAAGTACTTTATCTAGGAGTGCCATACAAAGAACAAAATCTGGAACAAAAAGAGCAAAACAAGGAATGATAAGGAGCCATTATAAAGAAGCTTTATTATATTGGCCACCTCTCCAGGCAACTGGATGCTTGATGCCATGGGCTATCTGCCATGGGCTGTATCTTCAGAGATTTCTTACCTAGAGAAAGACTGTCAGTCAACTCCTTTTATTCTGATTGAAAGATGACCCACAATGTATTAACTTATCTGCACTTCTGGATTATACATATGTAAGTACTCAGTCCTCGAATAGGAAATGAGGTGCACAGTCTGAGCCCTCACTAAAGTGCTGTCACATTTCACTATGTGAAGCTGAACAAAATAGAACAGGTCATCGCAGCAGAGATTGTAATAAGATTAGGGGGAGAGTTTTTCAAGAAAAGTGTGGATTTTTTTTAATTTTTATTTTTTTATTTGAGAGAGAGAGAGACAGAGACAGAGATAGCCAGAGAGAGTATAAGCAGGGAGGAGAAGGAGAAGCAGTCTTCCTGCTGATTCGGGAGCCAAACTCAGCTGATCCCAGGACACTGGGATCATGACCTGAGCTGAAGGCAGACCCTTAACCAACTGAGCCATCCAGGCACCCATCAAGAAAAGTTTAAGAGGTATTTATCCAATGCAGTCAACTCTTTGCACCACTCAGATCCCATGTGCCCTCCATTAAATTAAATTCATGCAAGTCCTCTTGAAGGTAATAAGCAGGAATCTTCCTATATATATTCAGCTTGAGTGTCAATAAAACAAGCTATATCCCCAACTATTATAGATTAATTAATTCAAAGCCTTAAATGATATTTTCAATTTTCTTTCTCATACTAGCATTCTTTACCTCCAGCAAGCCCTTTGATAAATATGGAGTCCACAAGGGAAAAAAAAAGCTTAGACTTTTACCTATGAGAGATTTGAACTTTTAACTTGCCTTCTACGGGAATATAACCCAAATACAGTTATCATTAGATAAAGAAATATCCAGACCATCCATGCAATCACTGAGGCTCAGATATATTTCTCCTTGCCATAGTATGTAGCATATGTATACTTTTTTGGCAGTCAGTCTATCATCAGAATAAAAGATGAAAGATAGATGCTTTTCAAGAAGTGGAAAATTTTCATATAGCATAAAAAGTAAAGCTAGGCTTCAGTGACAAAGAGACCTGCAATGTGGCAAATCTTCCCAGATGGTGAGTGGCTCTGCTCCACAGGATTATCCTGGTATCCAGTTTCCTTTAAGTTCTTTCTCTCTGTTTCTGGTAGCCTGTGGTCCTTTGTATAGTAGAAGATTTTATGTCCAGGACCCAACTGGCATAGACCATTCACAGTAGATAGATAGATGATAGATAGATAGATAGATGATAGATATATAGATAGATAGATGATAGATAGATAGATAGATAGATAGATAGATAGATAATGATATATACTGGTAATCTGTCCTAACTGCAAGAAATGCTGGGAAATCAGGATGGCTGAGCAGTCACAGAACTGCCATGGATGGGAGGAAGAAGGGATTCTGGTGGAGAGGTTACAGTCCATACTAAGTCATTAAGACTAGGGACTTGGGAGCTAAGCAGTCAGTTTTCCTCTAGCTATACCTTTTCTCAGCTGAATAACAAAAAAGAGGTCAAAACTATTTCCACATTTGAAAAAAGGAAGATTATGAAAACAAATATACAACACCAACAAAAGAGCAAAGTCTGATGTTCTAATATTTTCATTATATTACTCTTCTGCTAAAGAATATAGAATAGATTCCTCTTTCATAATTTGAAAATTGGACTCATTCTACCTAAATTAGACAAAACCTATCCATTTTTTTTTCCAAAATAAATTTCTTCCTCTAAACATGGTAGTATTTATCTGCCTTTGCTCATGTCTCTTTCAGCCTGAAATAACAGCAGTTTCACTCCAACAATGAAAATCATAATCTTTTCTTCAAAAATCAGTTCAGTCCCATCTCCTCTATTATGTGTTCACCAACTACTATCGCACAATTTCATATTTCTTTCACAACTAGTTTCAGCCTTTTAAAAAAAATCAAAATAATTCATTCTGAAAAATTTGTTTGAAGCCTTAACAAAGTTAAACAAAACTATTATATCTTATTATTTGTATGAATGCACTTTTTAAAAATGATATATTATACTGATATATCCTTAAACTCAGAGATTTTTCCCTCATCCATGTCCACTCTACTAATAAGCCTATCAAAGGCATTTTTTTTTCATTTCTGTTGCAGTATTTTTCATCTCTAGCATCTCTTTTTGATTCTTTCTTAGAATTTCTATCTCTGCTGATATCATGCATCTGTTCCATCCATGTTGTTTATGTTAGCCACCAGAGCCCTATCATATTAATTATAGGTGGGTTAAATTCCCAGTCTGATAATTACAACATCTCTGCCCTGTCTGATTCTGGTGCTTGCTTTGTCTCTTCAAATTGTGTTTTCTTGCCTTCTAATATTGTTTTCTTTGTAGTTGGATATGATGTACAGGGTGAAAGAAATTGCATTAAATAGGCCACTAACAATGTAGTGGTGAGGTGAGGTGGGGAGTGGGGATGTCCTGTATTCCTACAGTTCGGTCCTAAAGTTTTAGTGAGACTGTGCCTCTGGACTATGAACCTCACAACTGTTCCTTAGTAATCTTTTGCCTCCCCACTTGGGAAGGCAGATGACTAGAGTGAGCTGGATTTGGGTATTTCTCTTCCCTCAAGTTGGTTAGACTCTAATAAAATCCCAGCAGGTTAGGCTCTGGTTACCTAGTTTCCAAGAACACAGGGTGCCAAGAACAAAGTGCTCTAGCAGATTTTATTTTATTTTATTTTATTTTTTTCTAGCAGATTTTAAAATGGTTCCTTTCTCACTCCCCCTGTGGAAGCAAAGGGGATTTTTCAACAGTATTTGTTGTAGGAACCTGGGTGAGCTACTGGAGGTAAATCCCATTGTTTTGCAGGGGATCCTCCTGGAGTTTTTAACTCTTCCACTTGTCCACACAAAGCCTCCAGCAATTCATCAATTACAGCTCAGGCTTTCCGATGTTGGTTCCATGGCAGTTTCTGTTCCTGTCAACTCCAGTAAGTCTCTACTCCTTGTATTCATCTGCCTGTCCAATCTTGACATTTGGTTTGCCCTGTGTCCTCCTGTCTCTTGCATCCCTAACATTTGTTGATTTTTTCATGTTCAGCTTTTTCTCATTATTAGGATGAGTTGTGATTTACAGGTTTCTCACATTCAGATCTGTACAAAATTATATCTAGAATCCTGTTTTATAACCTATTATCTGTCTTATGCTTTGCCCAAATGTTTAATTTGTTGAATTAATATACTATAGACTTACTCATAGAAAGTTTATTTCATAATCCCTTCTCTATTTTGCCCAGAGTTGATTGTATATCTTGCTTACGTTAAGAGTTTGGGCTTTAGGGCTTTAATACCCTGCCACCAGTTAGCATACCTAGCAACCAAATCTTGGTTTCTAAACATCTTTTCCAAATAAAAGGAATAAGTGTACCTTGGAGAAATGACTAAATCAGGGTTGGGTTTGAGCAAGTGCAAAATAAGGCTGGATCACTTTGTTATATTAGAAAGTGGACAGTAGTTATTATTATTAATTTTTAGATAGTGGCCAGATTTAAAAAATGTGAAGGAGTCTTTTGAAGAAACTCACAAGGGCCAAATCTTGGAAAGATTTGAACATTTAAGTAAGTAATCACAAAAATAAATTTTAACTATTGAATAAAATAAGAATCCCTGTGTTATACCAATAATTTATATCCAAAAAGGGAAATGTTCCTTTCATAAGGAATATCAATTAACAATTGAAGAAGGAATAATACAAGTGTACTGTTTCTAAAACATTTGTAATAATAACTTTTTGAAGCAGGAACAACCAAAGGATGCAAAGATAATCAAATATATTGAGTGATAGTTTGAAAAGGAATAGGATAATTTCACATATTAGAGTTGACCCTTGAACAACATAGGCTTGATCTGTGCAAATCCACATAAATGCAGATTTTAAAATATTTTAAATGTATTTTCTCATGATTTTTCTTAATTACATTTTATTCTCTCTAGCCTACTGTATTGTAAGAATACAGTATGTAATATAACATATAAAATATGTGTTAATTGACTATGTTAAAGTAAAGCTTCTAGTCAACTGTAGTCTATTAGTAGTTAAGTTTTTAGGTAGTCAAAACTTATATGTGGATTTTTGACTGCATGGGGGTTGGTGTCTCTAATCCCTCTGTTTTTCAAGGATCAACTGTATTATTAATTAGAAATGGGAATATGGTAACTTTATAGTGAAAAAATTTGCCCAAAACAATTAAATCAAATGATCACAGTGAGCATTACAAAAAATCTCAAATTAGCATTAGGTACCCTTGATATGATACATTGAGAAGAACACAGCATCATAGTAGTCCTACCAAAAATAGATAACCTGAATATAATCATAAAGAAATATTAGAAAAATCCAGATTGAGAGAGACATTCTATAAAACAATATGCATGTACTTATTTTTAAAAAGCATATTCAGGGGCACCTGCATGGCTCCATCTGTTAAGCATCTGCCTTGGGCTCAGGTCATGATCTCAGGATCCTGGGATTTATCCCCACATCAGGCTTTCGGCTCAGCCAGGAGTCTGCTTCTCCCTCTCCCTTTGCCCCACCACCCCCCAACTCATGCACTCTCTCTCTCTCTCTCTTCCTCTCGTTCATTCTCTCTGTTTAATAAATAAAATCTTTTTAAAAATTAAAATAAATTAAAATAAATATTTTAATTTATAAAATAAATAAAATACAGGGATCCCTGGGTGGAGCAGCGGTTTGGCGCCTGCCCTTGGCCCAGGGCGCGATCCTGGAGACGCGGGATCGAATCCCACATTGGGCTCCTGGTGCATGGAGCCTGCTTCTCCCTCTGCCTGTGTCTCTGCCTCTCTCTCTCTCTGTGACTATCATAAATAAATAAAAATTAAAAAAAATTAAAAAAAATTAAAATAAAAAGCATATTCATGTCATAAATTCTACCAGATTAAAGAATAAAGAAGCACAGCAAGTAATCACTATGTATGGCTCTATATTAGATCCTATCTACCTTCGTGAAAATTATAATAGCAATAATAATATGCTGACAGTGCTGGGACAATTAATGAATTTCAATATGTATTTCATATTAACTAATAGTATTGTATAAATGCAAACTATCCTGAATTTGATCATTATACTGTGTTTTTATTTAAAAAAATAGGATACCCTTATCCTTAAGAAACACGTGAAAAAAATTTAGGGGTAAAGCAAATGAGATAAAGTAGTAAGTGTGGCAAAAAAAATTGATCTGGTTGTTAGATATATGGGAGTGCCTGGCCATAAATACATTTAAAAATGTCAGCTATAATTATTACATAATAACAATAATAATAATAATAATAATAATAATAATAGCAATAATAAGAGTGCTCATTATAACTGACATTTTATTATGCATTCAGTGTGAGACTTTAAGCAATTCTTTTTTTTTTTATTTTTATTTATTTATGATAGTCACAGAGAGAGAAAGAGAGAGAGAGGCAGAGACATAGGCAGAGGGAGAAGCAGAGGGAGAAGCAGGCTCCATGCACCGGGAGCCTGACGTGGGATTCTATCCCAGGTCTCCAGGATCGCGCCCTGGGCCAAAGGCAGGCGCTAAACCGCTGCGCCACCCAGGGATCCCGACTTTAAGCAATTCTTAGAAATATTTCTCTTAAAGATTTGGTTTATTTATTTATTTAAAAAAGATTTTAATTACTTATCTGAGAAACAGCATGCTCAAGTAGGGAGAAGGGCAGATGAAGAGGGAGAAGCAGACTCCCCAGAGCAGGGAGCCCAATGTGGGGCTCGATCCAAGGACATCACGATCATGACCTGAGCTGAAGGCAGACACTTAACCAACTGAGTCATCCAAGTACCCCTGGTCTCATAAGTTAACATTGCATAGCCTTGTGATCCAACATATGCCAGAATTAAAAGGTAGATTTGTTAGATACTCCTAAACATTTGATTATCAGGTCAAACCCACATTCATTTCTGATCATATCTGGTTTTCTCCAATGAATGGGTTCCAGAGTATATGACTTTTCAAGTAGTACTTTCCCCATGTATCTGGCTTCATAATCTATGATATAAAATACCAATACTTCATGTACTACATTACTTATCACTGCATATGAAAATGGTCATTTGATATTCACAATTGGACTGAAATAAAAATGTTAATTTTATATGCTTACATATAAATATTATTTCCATAGTATTATGCTGAAATAATTACCAATTGAATCTTAGGCTATTTAAATGAAAGAAAAGATTGTCCTGGGGATCCCTGGGTGGCTCAGTGGCTTAGCACCTGCCTTGGGCTCAGGGCATGATCCTGGAGTCTCAAGATCAAGTCCAACATTGGGCTCCCTACATGGAGTCTGCTTCTCCCTCTGCCTGTGTCTCTGCCTCTCTCTCTCTCTTTCTTTCTGTGTGTGTGTCTCTCATGATGAATAAATAAAATCTTAAAAAAAAAAGAAAATAATGTCTTATTTAAAATGTAGAGAAATAAAAATAAAATAAAATATAGAGAAACAAATTGCACAGACCATTAACAGTTACCTTTTTAAATTATTACAAGAAAATTATTTTAGGAATTACAGTTTACTGAAGGATATTTTGATTGTATTAATATTAAACAGATTTCTAATATATACTGTTAAATAGATTTATAATAAATGTGTAATTTATAAAGTAGGAAAATATTATCCCAGTAATATGTAATGCCAGTCGGAGTGGCATTTATAGTTATTTAAATATTATTCTAATAAGGCATTATTATAAGTGATTTGAAATATATTATTATATATATTATTGAAATAAATAATATTGAATATTCAATTTCTGGAAATAGTAAATACTCAGTAAACTCTAACGAAAATATTGAGGATGGTAATCATAATAGTGATACTGATGAATATGATAATGCTATTCCAAAGGCCTGAGAACTAAGAACTATGTCAACTATAGTGAGTTGATTCTATTTAAGTAACATTAAGGAAATTCTGCTGTAAAATAAGAAAATTGTATTACAAACATAGATGGTATTAAAGGTTTCACTTAGAAAAATGAGGTGTGGGTCAAAATTGTATAATTTGTTAATGAGCTGGCAGTAAAGAAACAAAAGATGGTGTTAAATAAGAATGCTAAAATGTGTTCAAAGTATGGCATTCTCTCTACATAAAGAATACGAGAACAGTTTAGGGAATAGCAGGCTATGCAAGTCATTCTTTATGCATTCCATTACATGTCTATATAAAACATCCCATTGGAAATACATTCTAAGAAAAGCTCTGTGTTTTAAGAAAAGAAACCCTGTGTTCCATTGGAATAAGTTATCAGACATCAATTTGGAATTCAAGTAATGTCTATTCTTTATGTGAAAAAAATATACATATATATTGAGTATCCAGAATTTTTATTTATATTTTCATTGATAATTACTCATTAATGGAAGCTAAAAGTAGTATTTATATCCATCCTAACCTTAGTCTAGTATAAAGTGCATATTGGAAATTTTAAGCTTAAAGAAATATTAGATATTTTCAATTATCATCTGGCTGAAAAATGTGAATGATTTTACTTCATTCACTTAGAGTTCTAATTTTTAAAATTTTAATTAATTAATTTTTTAAAAGATTTTATTTATTTACTCATGAGAGACATAGAGGGAGGCAGAAACAT
Source organism: Canis lupus baileyi (assembly GCF_048164855.1). Lineage (NCBI taxonomy): Eukaryota > Metazoa > Chordata > Mammalia > Carnivora > Canidae > Canis > Canis lupus. The sequence goes on from NC_132838.1 coordinate 85,457,558, forward strand.
AGGCAGAGGGAGAAGCAGGCTCCCTACGAGGAGCCTGATATAGGACTCGATCCCAGGACCCTGGGATCATAGCCTGAGCAAAGGCAGACACTCAACCACTGAGCCACCACCCAGATGCCCCAGTTCTAATTAAAAAAAAAAAAAAAAGCTTAGTTTTTCAGTAATTGCCATCTTTTTAAAAAATTATTTTCTGAAATTATGAACATGCTTTGAATAAAGTCATTTTCATTAAAATGAGTTCTAAGATCACATTAATCTTTCTTTGTATATAAAAGAGCAGAATTTGTAAAAAATGGAATGAATGAAGATGTTTTAACTGTATCATTAAATTATGTATGGTTTGCATCAAAACATCAACCATTACCAGAATTCAGACCAATTTATTATAAAGTCTATGTACATAAACTGAGTAATCAGAAATATAAAATAAAATAGCGTTGTAGGCCTAGATGTGTAGTTTCTGTGATAATACAGGAAAGAAGCTAATAACTGCCATTCAGAGGCCTTCAAATGGCTATCACGGCAAGAGAACATTGAATGTTTCCCAAAACTATCAGATCTCGGTATTTGAAGAATTGAACAAGTATCTGCATGCTGTTTCTTGTTAATTAAATGAAATCAGTGGGTGGGTCCTAGATCATGATGATAAAACGTCAAAAATCTAGAGGATGTTAGAAAAGGAATGAACAGCTTCAGGATAATTGGAGCTAATTCTGTTAAATATACATGTTAAATACAAGAATAAACATCTATCCCATACACTTCATACCTCCTCGTATAAGAAAATAAAGCAAGCAATGTCCTTTATTTTCACTGTGCTTTTTAGTTTTGAAAAGTTAACACAACCCTAAAGATATCCTTACTGTTCAATGCAGCACAGATTGCAATGAAAGCTCCATGTGAGTATCTAAACTGCAGTTTTTCAAAATGATTACCACATGCAGAGTAGCTGTTGTAATATTTCTAGTTTCTATGCTATTAGTCTAGAAACAGTACAGTTCCCGCTGACATTCTTATAAGAGATGTGGACAAACCAGAGGAAAGATCAAGATCGCCTTTGGTAAAACAAGATGAACATCCCCACACTATATAGTAGATGAGCAGCACTGTTTTGTATAACTTGATAAAGAAAGGATCAGAGAAGAAACACAAAGAACTTTTGATCTCCAGACTCAAATCCTTAATTTTGCTGCATGCAATGTATTCTGCACATTTTTAAATACAATGGCTTTGTATGAAACATGGACAATATCTTGCTTTTGAGAGACAAATCGTATGAAATAACAATGTAGGTTAGGTGAGCATCCCTTGTATCAAAAAAGAAATTGATTTATATTTTAAGCTAACGTTTGGGTTGGAACACAGTGAATTTTTTTAAATCTCTTTTAAAAAAGCATTTTATATAACTTACAGCACTAAGAAAGAATGGATCAGTAAGTTTCGTCATAAAACTCTTTAACCTCAGAAATACTTATCCATTCTAAGTACCATGCATGGAAACAACAACTGTTACTTAGTGGGGAAAGTGAATTCAATGACTGAGGGAAAATCTCAGATTTCCAATTGTATTCCAAAGTGACAATGAAATAGATAAGTTTGAGCTTTCGTTTATCAGCTTGTCACCCATGTCACCAAAATGTTCTTAGAAAATGGACTTTCAGTGCATCCATATTTCTGGTCTATTCTTTGAATCTGGTTTAAAAATAGCTATGGGTGGTGGGGCTTCTCTATGACTTTGGCTTCTTTGGGTAATTGATGTATAAGTCTTGCTGTTTCCTTTTTTTTCTTTATTTACATACCCATGCCTTAAAATTTTCGTTTTTGTCTTTTATACTGATAGTTGTATGAAATATTATGAAGCCTTAATAAATAAATCACAGGAAGGTAGCCTTTGAAAATTCAGTGAAATGTGAAAAGAAAATAAATTTCCAGGAATCTTTAACTACCCAGAAATAATTATTTTTTAAAACTTTGGTGGATCTTCCTCAATATTTTTTTTCAGAACAAATACAACTATAACATTGGGAAGATATTGTATGTTATACTTTGGCATCAGGTTTATTGGTATCTTTATTTTCATTTGACATTTTATTTCAATTGTAACAATGCTTTGAAAATATTTCCTATGGCTGCAAACTTATCCTTTATATTATTGTAATGTAATATTATCTATCTTTGACATTATTTCCAGTATATTTTGTTAAAATACATAATGGTTTAACAAATATCTTTATTTGTAAACCTCCTGCCATTTTCTTAAAGGATGGTACTGGACATAAAATTAGTCAAGTGAAAGGAAAGCAGTTTTATCAACAAATGAAGCAAACTTCTAGTAGAGATAATATGGTAAGTAAACTTTCCTAGTGGGATTTCTCCATTGTATTCTGGACCACCTTTATTTTTTCTTAAGCTCTTCCTGGAAATCAGACATCTTAAAACTAATCTCTGTACTCTAAAGAACTAGAGATAATAAATATTAGGCCTTGCTTTGACCATTAGAATATCAGGGATTTAGAGAATGTATTCTCAAACCAGCCGGACTCTGTGTTGTCTTGAGTCAAATAATGAAGGCTCTGAATGTTGGTTGATTCTTTTTTTTTTTTTAAGATTTTATTTATTTATTCATGAGAGAGAGAGAGAGAGGCAGAGACATAGGCAGAGAGAGAAACAGGCCCCATGCAGGGAGCCTGATGTTGGACTCAATCCCAGGACTCCAGGATCATGACCTGGGCCAAAGGCAGGCGTAAAACCGCTGAGCCACCCAGGCATCCCTGATTCTTGAACAGACATCAATTAGCACAGCAACTTCTGGGGGCATCTTGCTCTTGAGTTTCCTATATGGCCTAAGATTTTTTTCCCCAAATGAATATCCCAAGTTGGATAAATCAAAATGAAGTTTTGACCAAATATCAAACCTGCCCAGGGCTCATTATTGCTTTTCCAGTCTTGGGAATGTGTGCAATATTTCCCAACTTTGCACTGTGAATTTAATTAGTATGCTGTTTACTTCCTCATTCCCACCATTAATGAGCCAGTTTAAAAGAACTGGACCTACCACCAGCCCTTGTAAGCAGTTCTCTAGACACTGCCTCCCTCTTAGAAAAAACTGCCATTTATTATGAGCCCTTTTATGTGATACTTCAACCAATTTTTACTCTTTTTAAAAGTATTCCTATCCAAGCTAATTTAAACTAATTCTTTGAGTAAATTTTTATAAGATATGCTATCCTTTTGCTTTGCTGAAATCAAGATATACCACATCTATTGCTGCTTTCATCTATTAATCTCATAACTTGATCCACAAGGAAAAAAAAAGCAATTAAATTTGCCTGGCATGATTTTTTTTCTTTTAAAAATCATACTGCTTGCTTTTCATAATTCATTTATCCTCTAGATGTCTTCCAATATTTATCTTAGGATTTGTCTCCTTATTTTACTAAGAGTTGAGATGACTGCTGCTCTCTTTTAAGAAAACAGAGTCTTGTTTGCTCAGAGCTTTTCTCTTTTATAGTCTCGAGTTACCTGTGAAAATAAACAAAGCTGCACTCATCGTTGGGAAGCAAGCTCAGTGAACAGATAATGTCTCCCTATTCCTTCTTGAAATGTGGCAAAAATCTCTCTCACTCTCTCTCTATATGTGTGTGTGTATGTATTTCTCAACATTATGAATTTTATGGTGGATAAACAAAATGGTTTATTTCTAAAATGACCCTGTCTTCCCTATGTTTAACAAGATCTTCATTGCATGCTAATTGTTTCAACTTCCTACCTATGCTTTATTTAATTTTTTTGGCTTTTTAAAATCTTTTGTTAAAGATGATTTTAGAAACCAGGTCAATATCCTAATCATTTCAAAGTCTTTGTGGATTTCATTATCTTCTCCTCATTAATTAGTATATATATATATATATATATATATATATATATATATACACACACACACATAATCCTTATTTATTTCTTTGAAAACCCCTCTGGATATTATTAACATATCGTTTCTTTTTTTTATTTTTTTGAGGTTTCCTTTTCACTAAAAAGCTTATCTCATTATTTGTATTTTTCTTTAATTTGAGTTCTCTTGATCTTTCCTTCAGCTGCTACAGTTTTTCTTCATTTCTACACTTCATCCCTAAAATAACATTATATATGTTTATCACTGGTATACATATTTTACAGCATTTGGAAATATTAAATCTCTCCTTGAATCCATTATTTTTTATTTTCCCTTAGCAATAATTAATACATTCCAAGTCACAAAATTTTCAAAGTGACTCAAACACACTCTCCCTCTACACATTCCCCATTCCTAGACAGGCTAAAAGGGAACTGGGTGATTTCAAATCCAAGAGTGGGGGAAGGTGTAAAGGTGAACATTTAGAAGTTATTATAAGATTCCTGGCAAGAGTGAATACAGGCTAAGTCTTGTAAAGCAGAATTAGAACAGAGAGGAGGGAGGAGATGTTAAAGGTCTATAAGAGTCTTTGGCAACTGAGAATATTCAGGAAACTGAGTTTTCTTCCTGGTGTCATTTCTCTCCCTATGGTAGTTGGCTTAATCCGTACTTTTCAAAATTATTGTGCACATTACTTACCTCCTGGAGATCTTGTTAAAATAGGAATCAGACTCATCAGATCAGGGCTAATCCTGAGATTCTGCATTACCAACAAACTCCTGTGAAGTGCCAGCGCTGATGGTACTGGTTCCTCAGGGCACACATTGGATAACAAGTGGCTAAATGACAGTCTGAAGACTCTATGGAAAGACACCCTATCTTACACTCAATCTAAAAAAGAGCACTTCAGGGGCAGCCTGGGTGGCTCAGCAGTTTAGGGCTGCCCTCAGCCCAAGGCCTGATTCTGGGGACCCAGGATCAAGTCCTGTATCGGGCTCCCTGCGTGAGGCCTACTTCTCCCTCTGCCTGTGTCTCTGCCTCTCTCTCTCTCTCTCTGGTTCTCATAAATAAATAAAATCTTAAAAAAAAAAAAAAAGAGCACTTCCTACACCACTAACAACTAAGCATACCTCTTTCGTGCTCCATTCCTAAATAATCTAATATAATGACATTTAGATTTGAGTGACAATATTTTAAAGTATCATCCTTTACATACTTACATCCAAACCATACTTTGTACTTTGGGTACAAAGTAACACATTTGCACCCAAAGTACAATGTTTCTTACCAGAAAGAATCCATTTATTTATAGAAGCTTCAGATACTGAGACAGAATTTTTAAATCATTCCAAGAGACTGTCATCTGAATATAGGATCTGCCATGTTCAATGTCCAATTATGTAAGTTCAATGGAAAATTTAAATTCCTCACAAGATAATGATAGGAGATTGATTAGGGCCATGTTTTTGGATGTGGGAAAAGAGAATTTTGGTGCACAGAGAATTAAAAATTTTTTATTGAGGTATGATTGGCATAGGAAAAGGTGAACATATTAACATGTATCACTCAAGTTTGGGAATAAGTACACACCCATAAAACATCACCACTATCAAATCCATAAACATATCCATCACCTTCCAAAATTTCTACCTGCATTATATTATTATTGTTGTTATTTTGAGAACACTTAAGATCTACTCTCTTAGCAAATTTTAGGCATATAATACAGCACCATTAACTATAGACATTCCCACCTCTGGCAACCACCATCAGGTTGTTTCTCGAAGTTGGGCTTTTTATTTGTTTTTGTTTGTTTGTTTTAAGTAGGCTCCACTTCCAACCTGAGGTTCAAACTCATGACCCTGAAATCAGGAGTCATATGTTCTACCGACTGAGGTAGTCAGGTGCCCTCCAGTTAGGCTTTTTTGGACTCCACATACAAGTGAGATCACACAGTATCTGTCTTTCTCTGCCTGACTTATTTCACTTGCCCTAAAGATCCATACATTGTGTCACTAATGGCAGGATTTCCTTTTTTTTTTTTTTAATCACTGAATAATATTCTATTGAGTGTGTGTGTGTGTATGTGTATCACATTTTCGTTATCCGTTCATCTGTTGATGGGCGTTTAGGTTGTTTCCATGTCTTGGCTATCATAAACAATGCTGCAATGAACACGGAGGTAAAGATATCTCCTCCAGAGAGGAGATACCATTTCCTTCGGATATATATTCAGAAATTGAATTGTTGGATCATAATTGTAGTTCTATTTTTAATTTTTTGAGGAACCTCCATACTTTTTTCTACAGTGTCTGTATCAGTTTGCATTCCATTCCCACCAACAGTCCACAAGACTTCCTTTTTCTCCACATCCCTGCTAACACTTGTTATTTCTAATCTTTTTAAATAATAGTCATTTTAACAGATGTGAGGTGTACTATACCACACTGTGGTTTTGATTTGCATTTATCTGATGATTAGTGATATTGAGTGCTTTTTCATATATCTGTTAGCCATTTGTATGTTTTCTTTGAGGACATGTATTAACCCCCTTTTCCCATTACATAAGTTGTTCTTAAATTTGTTGACTGTTTGCTTTGCTATGCAGAAGCTTTTTAGTTTAACGTAGTCCACTTGTGTATACTTTTTATTTGGTTGCATGTGCTTCTGGTGTTATATCCAAAAAACCATTGCCAAGACCAATGTAAAGTGTTTTCCCTATGTTTTCTTCTAGGAGTTCTATAGTTCTATAGTCTCAGGTCTTATTTTAAGTCTTTAATCCATTTTGTGTTGATTTTCATGTATAGTATAAGATAATGGTTGAACTTCATTCTTTTGTACATGGATATCCAGTTTTTCCATCACCAATTATTGAAGAGACTAGTCTTTTCCCTATTGTGTATTCTTGGTGCTCTTGTCAAAAATTAGTCGACTGCATACATGGGCTTATTTCTGGGCTTTCTATTCTGTTCCACTGGTCTGTGTGTCCAGAGAATGTTTAAGAGCCTCTCTTTTTAACTTGTGTGCAGTCTCTTTTTTTTCCCTCTCTGTATACAGATTTATATTTATATGCATTGATATATGTATAGATAATACATTTATATATATAAATAGGGACAATCTTTAATAAAAATTAATATTAAATATGTATAAATTTGTATAAAGTACTTATATATTATAATTATACCTTCTTCATAAATTTTATTGAGATATAATTTGTATGCAATAAAGCATATGAGTGCAAACTATATCAGTGCGATTCTGGCCTCATAAATTGAGTAGGGAAATATTTCCTCCTCATCTACATTCAGAATATTTTGCATAGAATTGCTGTTATTTCTTCTAGAAGTATTTGGTACAATATAAGCTCTATATGAATTTTGAGTCGTAGAAAATTTTTTTCAATACTGAATTTATAAATTATTTCAGCCATAATTGTTCCAGTACTTGTATTTCATTTTTAATTAAGATCTTATATTTGGACTTTACTCTGGTGTGATATGTAGATTAATGTCTTTATTTGTCCAAGTAGCTATTAAATGATACAAATACTATCTATTTTAAAAGTTCCTTTTTTTCCAGCATTATTTTAGTGTTATTATCATGTAGTAAATGTCCTTATGTGTTTGAATGTGATTCTAGTGCTGTTATACTATTTTCCTCATTGGTCTATGAGTTTATGCACCAGTGTGACACCTTTTAACTAAAGAGGATTATTACTCTGTTTTAATATTTGGTAGAACTACTCCTACTTCATTACTCTTTTCCCCCCACTGTTGTTATTTCACTTGTGAAATGTTTATTTTTATGTATGAACTTTTTTTTTTTAAGATTTTATTTATTTATTCATGAGAGACACAGAGAGGAGAGAGAGAGAGAGAGAGGCAGAGACACAGGCAGAGGGAGAAGCAGGTTCCATGCCGGAAGCCCAATGCGGGACTTGATCCTGGGTCTCCAGGATCAGGCCCTGGGCTGCAGGCGGCGCTAAAGCCTGAGCCATATATGAACTTAATAATAACTCTTCTCTCTTCAAATTTTTGGAATATTTGTTAAGCCTACATGAAAGTTACAAATTAGAAAAAAAAAACCCAGAAACTTAACGATTGAGACAAAATTATTTTCCATTTATTAAACAATATTTGAAAAATATATTTTGCATGTGTTTGTTAATTAATTTTATCTTTTTCCAATGACATTGAAAATCATATTTTCTGTCATTATGTCCTCTAACAGCTATTTTTAAATATGAAAGATATTTTGAAATTTATTTTAGACCAACAGTAGTTTATTGAATTTATAATTTATATAATAACTATATTTTTAAACATAATTATGCAGTTGTGTAAATTTGGTCATATATTGACTTGTGTATTATAATCAACCAAATCAAGATAAAGGTTACTTGTCCTATGGTCTTTTGACTTTCTAAACAGTTTCTTTTGATGACTATGTTTTAAATTGTAATGAAATCCAATTTGTCATTGTTTTTTCTTTTGCAAATGGATTTGTGTGTTATCTAAAATAAACTTTACTTATCTAGAGTTAAAGATATTCCTCTATGTCTTCTTCTATATGTCATATAGATTTAACTTAGTCTTTTTTTTGTTGTTGTTATTGTGAATTATATTAATTTATTTTCTAATGTTAACTAGTAGGACTTTCCTGGGATAAACACAATCATTCAATATTACTTACTTTATATATTGTTGGATTTATTTATTTCACATACACTTAAAATCTTTATATCGATATTCATGATCTTGGTTTGAAATTCTCTTTCTTTAATATTTTTTCATGTTGTGATCTCTGCATCATGCTTGTACACATTTTACTTTTCTTTTTTTATATATTTTACTTTTCTATTCTTTGAAAATATTTGTAGAAGTTTACTTTTATAATTTTCCTAAATATTTCACAGAATGAGGGATCCCTGGGTGGCACAGCGGTTTGGCGCCTGCCTTTGGCCCAGGGCGCGATCCTGGAGACCCGGGATCGAATCCCACGTTGGGCTCCCGGTGCATGGAGCCTGCTTCTCCCTCTGCCTGTGTCTCTGCCTCATTCTCTCTCTCTCTCTCTCTGTGACTATCACAAATAAATAAAAATTAAAATAAATAAATAAATAAATAAATAAATAAATAAATAAATAAATATTTCACAGAATGAAATGTTAAGGCCATCTGAGAAGATACAAGACTATTGAGTTCTATTATTTTCATTATTTTATTAAAGTTGTATATTTCAAGGAATTTATACATTTATCTCATTCATTGAGTATTTTTGCAAAATTTTATTTTATCTTACATTGACCTATTTTTCTTCTATAAATTCATGAACTGTAATGATGTCTCTTCATTTCTGCTGTAGTCAAAATCTGCTTTCTCTCATATTTCCTTGATTAGCTTTCATAGTCTTAGTAATCTTCATTTTATTAATCTTTTTCAAGAAACAAGTTTTGACTCTATTCATTTTCTTTATTGCTTATAGCTTTTCATTTTGCTGCTTTCCACTAATTTTTTATGGTGGAATGACATCATTAAAGATAGCAACATAAGTTTTGTTTCCAATTTCAGCCCTTCACAAGAAAGCCAGCGAGCAACTGTCCATAGACAAGACACCATAATGAAAAGCCCAGAACACAGAGGTGAGGCTGAAGCACCTCCCTCTGGAGATATATATATATATAGAAGATATATATATATATATATAGAAGATATATATATATATATATATATCTTTTTTTTTATATATATATAAAGAAGAACTCCATTAAAAGGGTAAGAGGAACAGTTGCACTCTGACTACATCACCCCATCTCCAGGCCAGGACCGTGCTACACTAAGAGAGCTTGCCTAGGCTTATAGTTTTTCCAGGATAAAGAGAGCCTAAGGTAGACACCCAGCTCCCCCAGCATTTCATGGCTCTTTTTTAGGAGGTGCAAACAAATTGCACTTGATAGGAATCACAGGGGCAATCTGTGGAGCTTGACCACTGAAGATCAAATCAAGACAGAAAAAGCAGGTGGAGCTTACAGCAACCAATACTCAGATCTTGGCAGAACACATTCCTCCTTGCAGTGATGCTCTAGTAGGGATCCTAGCCAATGGTTCTACCTATCTACAGAACTGAGCTGGTGTCCCTCTCTGGAAAAAATAAACAAAAATAAACCAGTGAGACTACATCAAACTAAGAACCTTCAACACAGAAAAAAAAAAATCAATAAAATGTTATGGCAATGTAAAGAATGGAAGAAAATATTTCCAAACCACATATCTGATAAGGGGTTAATATCCAATATATATAAAGAACTCATATAACTCAATAGCAATAATAATAATAATAATCTGATTAAAAATGATCAAAGGATCTGAATAGACTTTTTTCCTCCAAAGATGATATTCAGATGGTCAACATGTGAAAAGGTGGTCAATATCACAAATCATCAGGGAAATACAAATCAAAACCACAATGAGAGATCACCTCATATCTATTAGAGTGGCTATTATCAAGAAGACAAAAGATAATAAGTGCAAGCAAGGATGCGGAGAAGAGGGAAACCTTGTGCACCATTGGTGGGAAAATAAATTGGTATAGCCACCATAGAAAACAAGGTGGAGGCTCTTCAAAAAATTAAAAATGCAACTACCATATGATCCAGCAATTCTATGTCTGAGCATAAAGTTGAAGAAAGTGAAATCATTATTGGAAATGGTATCTGCACCCCACATCCTTGCAGCATTATTTAGAATAGCCAAGACATGGAAACAACCTTATTATCCATGATGCATGAATGAATAAGATAAACGTGATATGTATAGATATGTATAGATATATATCTCTATACATAAACAGTTACATCACTGTAACTACAGTTATTGATACCATATTATATATTTGGAAGGTGCTAAGAGAGTAGATTTTGGAATTTCCATCACACACAAAAAATGTAACTATGTAAAAATTAAAAGGCAGCCTTCAGAATGGGAGAAGATACTTGCAAATGATATATCTGATAAAGGATTAGTATCCAAAATCTATAAAGAACTTATCAAACTCAACGCTGGAAAAAAACAAATAATTGAGTTAAAAAATGGGTAGAAGACATGAATAGACATTTTTCCAAAGAAGACATACAGATAACAAACAGACACATGAAAGATACTCAACATCACTCATCATCAGGGAAATCAGACCAAAACTGCAATGAGATACCACTTCACACCTATTAGAATGACTAAAATTAACAACACAGTAAACAACAGGTGTTGGCAAGGATGCGGAGACAAGAGAACCCTCTTACACTGTTGGTGGGAATGCAACTGGTGTAGCCACTCTGGAAGACAGTATGGAGCTTCCTCAAAAAGTTAAAAATAGAGCTACTCTATGATCCAGCAATTGCACTACTAAGTATTTACCCAAAGGAAACAAAAATACAGATTTGAAGGGGTACATGCACCCTGATGTTTATAGCAGCATAATCAACAACAGCCAAACTATGGAAAGAGCACAAATGTCCATTGAGTGATAAATGGATAAAGAAGATGTGGTATATATACAACGGAGAATTAATCTGCCATAAAAGGAATGAAATCCTGCCAGTTGCAATGATGTGGATGGAGCTAGAGAGTATTTTGCTAAATGAAATAAGTCAGAGAAAGACAAATACCATATGATTTCACTTTTATGTGGAATTTAAGAAACAAATGAACATGGGGGGGAAAAAGAAGAGAGGCAAACCATAAAACACACTCTTAACTATAAAGAACAAACTGATGGTTAGCAGAGGGGAAGTGGGTGGGGGGATAGGGGAAATATGGGATGGTATAAAAGAGGGCATCTGTTATATTGTGCACTGGGTATTGTATGTAAGTGATGAATGGCAAAATACTACACCTGAAACTATATTACACTCCATGTTCACTAACTGGAATTTAAATAAAAACTTGAAACTAAATTTTAAAAATTGTAACAAGGTGAGAAAATGGATGTGTTAACAAACTTATCATGATAATCATTTCACAATATCAACATATATCAAGTCATTATGTAGCACATCTGAGACTTACACAATGTTGTATGTTAATCATATCTCAGTAATATTGGAAAAAATAAATTTTTATTTTTTATTTTCCTTTTGCACTGCTTAGCTTTAATTTGCTACTCTGAGGTGAAAGCTTAGTTTATTTTTTTATTTCTTTTAAAAGATTTTATTTTATTTATTCGTGAAAGCCACACACACAGAGAGAGAGAGAGAGAGAGAGAGAGGCAGAGACACAGGAGGAGGGAGAAGCAGACTCACGCTGGGAGCCCGATGTGGGACTCGATCCCAGGACTCCAGGATCACGCCCTAGGCCAAAGGCAGGTGCTAAAACCACTGGGCCGCCCAGGGACCCCCTGAAAGCTTAGTTCGTTGATTTTAATGTATCCTGTTTTGTTATATATGGATAGAAAATATATATTTCTCCAGAACCGTTTTAGATACATCCATAATAATTTGAAATGTGTGTTTTTCTTAATATTTAGCTCAAAATATTTTCTAATATTCATTATGAGGGTTTTTTCCTTTTTTTTTTGGATACCTGGGTTATTTAATGGTATATTGTTAGTTTCCAAAGAGAGATTTTTTTAAGTTATCTTTTTTATTGCACACTAGTGAAAATTTATTATTATAAGGGCATGTATACACTCTGCATGGTGCAATCACTTTGAATTCATTGAGACTTTTTTATGATATATTTGATTCACTTTGATAAAAATTTTATGTGAACATTAAAATAATGTATATTTGAAGTTATTGGGTGTAGTGTTGTATAAATGTGAGATTGGTCAATTTAATTAATCTTGATATTTTATGCAGTTACTCATATTTTGTCTCATTTTTATTTTGCTATAAAAAAGAATTATTAAAATCTCCAATTATGATTATCCAGTTCTTCTTTTAGTTCTATCAATTTTTGCGTTATGTATTTTGAAACTATTCATTATGCACAATTAAGATTGCTATTTCTTCTTAATAAAATAGCTCCATTTTCATTAAGAAATATACCTTTGATAATATTTATTACCTTGGAGTCTACTTTGTTTCACAGTAGATGAGGTATTACATCATCTTCCTTGTGATTATTACTTGCATGGTATATTTTGTTCTATTCTTTCACTTTTACATTTCTGCTGACATTTAAAATGCCTCTGTAAAAATAACAAGCAGCATCTTCTTTTTCATCTAGTGGTACAATTTTTGTCGTTGGATTGGAGTGGTTAGCCACAAATATCATTTGGTTTATTGATAAGATTGCTATTTATTTCTATTATCTTCCTTTGTAGATGTACTTTCCCTGCCTCCCTTTGAATTAATCAAATATTTTTAAATAGTCTTTTTATACCTCTAATGACATTTTAGGTAAGCCTCCAGTCATTTTAATAAGTTAGTCTAGCATTACTATATTGTCCTTAACTTCCTGCAGTTATTAAAAATGTCTTAATTTCATCCTTAGTATTGAAGCTAATTTTCATTCAGTACAGAATCGTAGGTTTACCTCTGTTTCTTTCAGTACTTTAATTATGACATTGCATTATCTCTGTGTTCCATTTTTTTTTTTTTTGGATGAGATTGTCAGCTGTCATTTTGATTGTTTTCTCCTCAATATAATAGGCCATATTTTCTTCTTACTATTTTTAATGTTTTCTTCTTTTTTCTTTTTTTTAATTTTTTTTCCTTCTTTTTTTCTAATTCTTTCCATCACTAGTGTGATGATTAGTGTGACTATGATGTGCCTAGACGTAATTTTCTTTTATTTACCTTGTTTAGGGTTTGCTGAGACTTACGGATCTCTGCATTGTTGCCCTTCATCTATTTTAGAAAAAAAATTAAGCCAGTAGTTTTTTAATGTTTCTTCTGCATGTTCTGTCTTGATTCTCTTTCTGGTATTCTAATCCCCTGCATGTGAGATTATTTGATATATTCTCACATGTCATGGACTCCTCTTTTTTATTTTTTTTTTCATTTTTTTCTCTTAATGCTGCAAATTACATAGAGTACATTACCCTTTCTTGAGTTCATAATCAATTATCCTGCTGTGACTTGTCTGTGACTAGGCACATCTAATGAATTCCTTATTTCCCATATTTTATTTTTCAGTTCTAGAATTTTCATGTCTTCTTCCATAGGGGTTTTATTTCCCCGCTTACATTCCCCCAACATCTACATCTTTATCAACAGACCATTTAATGTATTTTAATGGCTATTATAAAGACTTTTTTCATTAATTCCAACACCTGAGTCATCTGTGGTCTCCCACTGACACTTGTAAACTCTTGAATATTTGTCCTATTTTCTTTCCTCTTCCCATGTCCAATGCTTTTTCTTACTTTAAGTGAGACGTCATGAATTATACATTGTAGATTTGCATTATGTTCTTTTTTTTTTTCTAAGTGTGTAGAATTGTGTCTGGCAGATGGTGAAATTATTGGCAGATCATCCTGTCATCTTGTCAAGGCTTGCTTTTAGGCTTTCTTAAGGCAGGCCCATTTCAATATTCCTGTTAGTCCTAGAGTGTAAGTTTCTTACTCCTAAATTGTAGATGTTCTGGTCTGAACTGAGTCCTTAGGATATTCACCCAAGTCTTTCTGCTGTGGCTGCACTGAAATGCTATTCCTCCTGCTAAGGGACATTACTCGTGACATCTCTGTTCTAGTTTCAGTTCTGCTCCCCAATAGCTGTCTCTGTTAGGCACTTTTAAGTTTTTCTTGGCACAGGCACAGTTTAGGATTGGGTCCAAGTCCTCAGAATTCTCTATGTAGAAATCTATGTAGATTTCTAGGCTTCCTTCTTCTAAGGATCCTTCCTTTCCGGTGTCCTGCCCTACAGATTCTAGACACCTTACCAGCCTCAAAGTCAGATTCACATTTCCTTGGCCCAGCATGTTTGCTAGGCCACAGAAGACTCAGGGGAAAACGTGTCTATTTTCTTACTCCTGACCTTACTGGGAATATTTCATTTTTTCCCCAATTAAATAGGATGCTGGCTTTAGATCTGAAGTTTCTAATTGTACAAGGTTAAGAAAATATCAATTAATTCTTGCGATTATTATTTTTTTTCCAAATGACTTTTTCAACACCCATGAAGATAATTATATGATTTTTTCTCCTCCTATATGTTAATATGGTGAATTAACTTGATGATTTTTCTAATGCTTTTCCCAAAAATTGAACCAGTCTCGCATTTACTGGAATAAATGGAACAAATTCTACTTTGTTATGATATATGAGTTTCTTACCTCTGTTTTCTAGTATTTTATTCAAGATATTTTCATTAATATTTCTCAATGAGTTTAGATTTTTTTTAGTGTGTATGTGTACTACATTAATTAGTGCTGGATAGCAACATAATCTCGTTTCATAAAAATTATTCTTTAGTTTCCATGCTGTAAAATAACTCTGTAGTCTTTTGATACTTTCTGTTAGGAAAATTTGGCCGAAATACATGTAAAGTCATTTGTGCTTATTACTTTGTAAATTTTTAAATAATATTAATTCCCTTTTTGGATATTGATCCAAAGTTTAAGATTTCTATTTCAAGTAAGACATTTTGGTAAGTTATATTATCTTGGACATTATTCAACACAAATTTAAAAATATATATGCTTATAATTTTTATGAGTTTTAAAATTAATTCATATACTTAGTTTCTTATTTTACCTTTGCTGTTTGGTATTACAAAAAATATAAAAATCTGTGGTTTCTCAAATTGTTCTTATTTAGGTCATCTAATGACCTATTTTGATATTTTTTTCCATTAACTTTTTTTCTCTTCAGTTCTTCTATTTTTAAATTTTTTTCACATTATTAATTTTCTCATTTTTCAAATTATTATGTTCTTGATTGTGATTTATTCTGGTTCACTTACATTTAATTTATTTTTTTATAAATATAAATACTAAATTCCCTCTGATCAATGCCTTAAATATAACTCATAAATTTTATTTGGTTGCATTATCACAAAGATAATGTAACCAAATATCTTTATCTTTTTAGAAATTCTCTCATTTTTTTTGCACTTTTCCTTTTACCAAATAATTGTTTCTTATTAATTTTTCTAACAGTCATTTAGGTTTTTTCTTAATAATATATAGCTTGATTTATTTATCATAAATGAGTTTTGTTTGCCATATTTTTACCAGTTGGAAGTGGCCAATATTTTCTTTTGACTAGTATAGTAGTGAACTTCATCATGCATTTGAGAAAAAGGCTTATTTTCTATGATAGGGTTAGAGTTCAGAATACATATCCCTGTATTTTTTTTATATGCTTTTAAAACGTTTCTATATACTCACTTACTTTTCATCCTTTGCACTTGTTTAGATCTGTCTTGGTGTGTTAGAATTTCCTATTATTAATTGATTGATCTTTAATTGTTTATTAATTGATCCTTGTATTTCCTTTAGTTTCCATTTCATGTAGGAATTTGCTTGCACTCAACTTTCTAGGTGTGGTCAACTGCAGTTTCTTTAATCAATGATGCCATTTCTCATGTATTAAAAAGGATACAGTGTTTTCTGATTGACAGTTTTTAGTTTGGCAGGATCCTTAATTTACACCTTTTGCTCCCTAACTCCCAACCCTCTGTACCAGGAAGCATCTCCATTTCCTGTGACAGACTTTCATCTCTCAGAACTGGTGCCTTCCCACGACTCCCATTTCTGTTCTCACGCACTGTCAACCTTCTTCATTTCAGTTCATATGTAGTCAGTGATCTCATGTGAGTGTTTTGTCACTAGAGTCACACTTCCTCTTTTTTCTGAAATGTTTGCAACCTAATCCCATTATGCCTAGCCTCTTCCCTGACTCCTTGTCTGTACCATCTGCTTCTAACTCTCATGTCATTCTGATTTCACTGGAAGGAGTGTTCATATTGCTGCTTACATCAAATTTGATGTTCATATTATCCTTTGTTTCATAATTATCGTATAAACATGGGTTATGCTCGGTTTATTTAGTCACTATGTTGACCTGTATGTTTTCGTTTTTGTTTCTGCCAATATATGGAAGAAAGTATTAAGTATTAAGTCAGTATTGTCTTATGGTACCCAGAAATCCTTAATTCTCTGTTGTGTTGCTTTGTAAAAGAATGATCACATCTTCTTACAGTGTCTGTGTAATGCATATTGCAGCTGAGTTGGTGCCCCTGGCTTCAGGTCTCTGAGGAATTTGCATTAGAATTCTTAGAACTTCAGTCTCATCTGAAGATTTGACTGGAGACAATATTACTCACCAGGTTACTCACAAACTATTTCCTGAGAGCCTCAGTTACTCACTGGCTCTTTGCATGGCACGTGGCTTACTTTTGTGGGAGCAAGCAAGACAGCAAGAAAAATCACCCATACGGGAGCCACAGTCTTTTTTATAACCTACTCTTTGAAGCAACATCCTATAATTTCATCCACATTCTATTTACTAGGACAAGTCATTAAATCTGGCTCATACTCAAGGAGAAGAGATTAAACAGAGGTGTGAGTAGCAACAGGTGGAGGTTACTGAAGGTTCTCTCAAAGTATATCTATCACAAATATTTTATTAAAATTATTTTCCTAATCTTTTCACCAAAAGATCTTAGAAGCAATGATACATGAGGGTAGTTAGTGCATCTGATGCCCATCTATTTGTGTCTAAATACCACTTCTTAGTAAAGAAAAATAAAGCTGATTAGAGAAAATATTTTTCTAAATCTTTAGCAAGGGAAGTACAAAGTGAGCCTGAAACACTGTTTTTGTGACCAAAAACAAAACAAAGCAAGCAAACAAACAATAAAGATTAATCAGGACATGTCAAAAGAACACAAAACCCATCTTAAAAGGACTCCCCCAGCCAAATTTGGGACAAAAGATATGGTTCTAATGGATTGCACAATATTAAATTGAAAAAAAAATTGTGTTTTTAGTAATATTGCACAAATTGGGAAGGAGAAAAGAGAGAGATAAAACTCTTCTTAGGTATCTAGATATAAATAAGCAAATAAATAGTAGACATATTTGCAACTATATGCATATGTGTATGTATTCACATACAAACAAAAACATAAACATTTAAGGTGAGAAAGTCAATCAGTGACTCTAGGGCAGGAGTATATGGGCGATCCTTGTACTATTCTCTTAGCTTCTTAATAGATATGAGTGTTTCAAAAATAAAAAGATGGAGGAAAAGAAAGTAAAACTTTAAAAATCTTAGAATAAAATATAGAATTATAAAGTCACAAAGGAAAATGTTAATCATAAATGAAATGATAGATTAATTTGACAAGTTTGATCACATTAAAACAAAAGACTTCTGTTGATCAAAAATTATAGTTAAAAAATGATACCAAGAAATACAAACTGGGAAAAGGTATTTGAAATACTTATACCTGAAAAATGAAAACCATCCCAAATATACTTAAAAAACTTATAGACATCAAAAGGAAGAAAAAACCCAGCAATTGATTAATTAAATAAAACATAATAGGCTCATGCCTGGGCCTTTTCCCTTTTGGAATATATTTTGGCTTTGGAGTAAGAGAGAAATGCTTACAAAGTGTAAAGGTAAATGTCGCTCAGAGGAAACCCTTTTAGTTTGAAGTTTCTTCATTTTTATAACCCATTTGTTGTATGGATGAAGAATTTATAGTACTAACTTCTACTCTCAAACCAGCTTCATTTTATGAATCCATAAATTTCCAGTAATTTGCAGTAAGTATCCTGATCAGGTATTAGGTATCAGGGAATCAGGTATTTTCTGATAAAACATATGTACATAATAAATCTCCTGATCTTTTCAAGAGTAAATGCTAATGACATTTTATAACGATATCTGCTGGAAAATAAGACCTAAAGTGTCCAAAGAAGGGGAGAGTAGGTTACAAACTCACTGTTAGCTTTTTCGCTTCCAATCCAGAATTGACGGGTCTTTCTAATAACATAAATCAAACATCTTTAAGAAAAATTGAAATCTCATATAGCAAAGATGGTGAAAAACAGATTTCAAATTTTTAAGAGCCATAATAGAGTCCCATTTTCTAACCTTTTAAAATGTAAAAACCATTCTTGGCTTATAGTTTGTACAAAAACAAGCAGTAGGCCAAATTTGGTCATAGTTTGCCAACCACTGTTCTACACCTCAGGAGAAAAAAATTCTTTTCCTTGTAGGAAGTGAGTTTGGATTTTGGGGCCTGATCAAGGAAAAAAGATGTGACCATGACATATTAGTAGTACACACAAGCTTTGAATAACACTGGAAGTTTGAATGCAGGGTAAGTCCCCCACAGCAGGAGAGGCTCCAGAGCTCTGGCTTGAAACCACCATCCAGAAGGGGAAGAGAATAAGAAAACTCCTGTGAGGGAAATGGAGGGAGGAACAGAGAGAGAAAAAGAGAGGGAGAGAGAAAGAGTCTGGAAAGGGGAGTCATCTG
Source organism: Canis lupus baileyi (assembly GCF_048164855.1). Lineage (NCBI taxonomy): Eukaryota > Metazoa > Chordata > Mammalia > Carnivora > Canidae > Canis > Canis lupus. The sequence goes on from NC_132838.1 coordinate 85,476,885, forward strand.
TCTAGGTAATGTCACTGAGCTGCACAGTAGAAATCTCTGGGTCAGAGAGCTCCAAAGAACTGTTGCATTTTCTGGGTTTGTTTCCTCAATGGTTCGTTGTTTTTTTGTTTGTTTTTTTTTTGGGGGGGGGGGGATATTCGGTTTTGGTTTTGGTTTTTGTTTTAAAATAGACCCTGGATTTAATCTGTGGCTAGCAAATGTTGGGATCCATTTCCTGTGGTATGCAAAGCAGGCAGTTCTAAATGGCTAGCAATGTGCTTTCTGAGGCCACATTTGAAACAGTAAGATTCATAAAAAACTTGAGTTTGTCTCCAGCAGACCTTTGAGCTAATGAATTTCAGCCTGCTTTGAAGAAATAAATAACATAGGGGCAATACAGAGGCCATTATTGGCTCACGTATATAACATTCCTCCAACAACATCAAGATGTGAAAAGAAAAGAGAGAAATTTCTGACATGTTGCAATCTACTAACATAGAAAAAATATATTCCAACTACCTCTGTATTAGTAGCATGTCCAACCAGGCCCACCACAACTGTTGACAGGACTTGGGGAAAGCTTACAAATAATGTCTTCTGGCCTAAAGGCTGTCTCTCTTCTCTTTCAACCTCAATATCTCTCATTACCCTGCCTGCATGTATGGAGACTGTGGAGACACCACAATGCACATCCAAGCTTTTTCACAGTAACTACTCCTCTGCACAGTTATAACTTAGCCACCCCTCAGGGCTAAAGAGAGACACACTGTTGTCCCGTCAGCCCTGACTAGGATAAAGTTAGGGTTGTTTAGATAGGAAATTTGAGCTTCAAGGTATCCAAATTATGGATTAAAAGGGGGAGGCACATTTCCATGGTGCCACAGACTCCTTATTCCTTGATGTACTAGGAAAGAGGCTCCTTCTTTCATGTCTAGGGACAGGATCTCTCTTAGAGCACCTGCCACACAATAGATAATTATTGAATGAAAAGTATTTTGGTGATCAATGGAATGAAGAAATACACGAACAAAAGCATGGAGACAAATGGTTGAAAGTAGTGAACCTGGTTCGATAAAGCATAATAAAAAAATACAATTTAAAAATTAATTATCATGGGGTCCAGTAGAGACATACTGGTACCTGGCTTTCTTTCCCTGCAGCAATAGTGCTGGTTATTCTCTGGTGATAAAGTCACATTAGATAACTCAATCATCCATCATCACACGATGTGTACATCACAAGTTCCAGAGTGCTGTATTAAGAAATTGATCCCTCTCTACTCTGAGTTTTCTCTCTAATAGATATAGATCATCATTTCATTGTCTACGTCACAGTCTCCCAGCATCATGTATAGGTTCACAGATTATTGCTCCTCAATAACTCTGTCTTCAGCATGCATGACTAAAGCATTAGAGATCTTGATAGATGGAAACTAAAGATCAATGTTAATGCAATTGATTTTTCACTTTGCAAAACTTGTCTGTGGGAGAGAGTGAAACATTTCACTGGCAAAGAAGCTGGACATTCTTGACTTGGGAAAATCCTTCCACTAAAATAGCAGTTTGTAGTCTAAAAGTGCTTTGGAAAAAGAAACACATAGTTTACTTGTACTTATTTCATTTTATTTTTAAAAATATTTTATTTACTTGAGAGAGAGAGACAGAGAAAGAAAGAGAAAGACCAGGAGCAGGGGGCGAGGGGGGGGGTGGGCGGCAGAGGGAGAGGAAGAAGCAGGCTTCCCACAGAGCAGGGAGCTGGATGTGGGACTTGATCCCAGAACCCTGAGATCATGACCTGAGCCAGGGCCACCCAGGTGCTCTTACAGTTTACTTTTAAACAACCATTTAATAGTAAATAAAAACTTGAGAGGATTTGGGTACACAAAGAGTTACCTTATGAATCTTTAAATTGGGAGTTTACAAATTTCTGAGGAAATGATATTTTACAAATAGTAGGTGGAACATCTGCCTCCTACTGACTAGTAAATAAGCAACTTAAATTTTAGTGATGTGAGCTATACGGCAGATCTATTAATGGAAGACTCACCAGGAAGAGAAAGACCAGAATAAGATACATAGGACTCTGTAATGAAAGAGAAAGCAGAGAGGTAATGAGAAGAACAATGGGTCCTTGTGACAGGGAAGGAACAAAAAACTGAAAACATTTTCTATGCTAATACTATGGGAGGACCTGTGAAGAATGATAGGAAGCATATTCCAAGCAGAAGAAAACAACAACTTAACTCTCCCAAAAAACATACAGCCTTCAACATACCCACTATGAAATTCTTTCTGTTCTGTTCTGGTTCTCTTAGGTGATCCCTGCTTTGAAGGTTTGACTGGCTTGTTAAATCACAATGAAGGCAAATAGCTTCCCCTTTTAAGATTTACAGGTCATTCTCACTACCACACCACTATGTCAACAGGCACTGCCAATTTCTGTGCTGCTCTACTACTCTGGACCCTTCTGGGTGCCACACTGTGTTGGGGGGAGAGATAAGTCTAGCAAGAAAGTCATCAAACTGAAATCATGATATTGTCAGGATCATCTCGTTGTACTCTGGCAAATACTACATTAAGCTACTGATAACAGTGTAAAACTCAGCAGGGTTGAATGATCGCCTACATTCTGATTTTCCTCTGGCTCTATGAAAATAGCATATGTGATACTTTTTACACAAGTCTGTTGTTCACAGGCAAATATCAGGCGAGGGTGAGTTTAATAAATAAACCTTAAAATATTTGAAATTCTTAGAATGTAAAGATAGACAAGTTTATGGTTTGAAGCAACATATTATTTGATTAAACATATTATATTTTTGTTTAAACATATAGTTTTGATATATTATGTGTTTAAACATATAGTATTGGTACTGAATTTTCATATCAGTAATATAGCACAGAAGAGTGCAGTGTCATATATGAGCACATAATTGTCTATTTAAAGAAGTATTAATTTGCATTTACTAATATCTTGTATGCCATATGCTTGATTCTTTAAAAAAAAAGACGATAAATAGCAAAGTCTCCTATTTTTTTTCAATAATCCTTGAAAATAATACTTCCAGGCTGATAAATTTTATCAACACCAAACAGTACAGCAGAAAACTTACACACAATCTAATGCTTGTGTTTCTAAAAGACATTATTCAATTTATGACATGTTCCATATGAAGGCCAGGATACACACAGCCTCCTAAAACAGTCTCTGAGATTTAAAGCCCATACTATTTCTTATGGGCTTGGTTTGGCTGCCATTTATAATTTCCATTTATTGCTTCCTTAATTGCCTGGGCATGACCTTATATTTTGTAACCTTTTCCTTTTTCTCTTTAGGGCTTTAAATGATTTGCACATATCATCTTTAATTGACACCTCAGTGTGACATCAGCAAAATAGAAAGGATGGATAGCACAATCCACAAAACATTATCCTTGCAACTACATTTCTAATACTTTGAAAAACAAATTAGCACAACGCACTTGGTTTTAAGCTTTTCTTGGCAATCTTTTCTAAGAGGCTGATTCTAGTACTCAAATCTAGTACTCAAATCTTGTGCACCAAATCGATAAACAAAGACATTTAACATCAACCCAAGATTTAGCAAATGAGGTTTACATAAGTGAATACTTTTTTTACTTCATGTAAGTTGATAGTAAAGTTTTGAGACTAAGAGGTGAAAGTAGAGTTGAGAAAGTAAGACCCATCTTTACTTCGAGGTAGCTGAGATAGAAAGCAGATAGAGCAGATGTTATAACTGTATACTTCTAGAGCTCCTAGGAAACTGAGAGACAAGATCAGTCCTTTCAGTCCTGAGGACACTGAAGCCTGGTAGCTTTCTTAGCATCACAGAATTTCTAATAGTAGTTGGGACTACCCAGATATTCCAACTGCAGATCCTATGTGTTTTCCACTACATCAAGCTCTTTTCTTTGACTCTGATCTAAAATAATTAAAGCAGATGTAAAAAAAATATTGACAAACATATAGACCAATGAGGCAAAAGGGCATTACTTTATCATGAGAGGAGTACTGAATTATTAAGATGTTTTATTGTATGAAAAATGAGGAAGAAGAGGAGGTAGTTCCAGTGACCAAACTGTAACAGGTATTAGAGACAACTTAGGTCATGTAGATCATTCATCCTTTATTCTGTGTTCACCTGATACTTAAATCTCCTCTATAAACTCTATCTATATAATTCTATTATAAAATTAATATGTAGTCATTGAAATTATACTTGAATACCTCTGGTAATGGAGAACATATTGCCTCAGAGGCATGCATTTCATCTGACTTAACCAAACCAATTTCCTTTCAAGCTCTTTCCTTACAGAAACAAAATTGTAGATTAGAGAGTGAAATGATGATAGCCACTTGATGTTTAGATTCATTTACTCTTTCTATAATGGAAAAAAAATGTATCAGAATCAGATACAAAGCAAAGAATTTGCTATCCTTTATGATGAAACATGTATCCAAAAAGTGAATTAAAATTATCTTTTTTCAACTTTTCAACTGTTAAGTATGGTAATTGTATTAGGTGCTTTATGAGTTTGTAAGATAGCCTTGAAATACATATATATATATATATATATATATATATATACACACATGTACACATACACACACACACACACACACACATATATATATGATCAAATCATGCAAGAAGTTAATAGCATCAATAGAAAGTTGGGGCTATAGCTAAGGTTCTTTCTTTGCATTACAATGTCACTTACCTTTAATAGCTTTGAACCAAATAACAATTTCTTCAGTATAAAAAAAAAAAAATTCAAGAGTCTTATTTACCTTCTAGTAAAGCAGTCATTTATCTTGAACTGTTCAATGGTAAAATAAGATATTCTACAGAAAGTACAGATGGATGAGTGATAAGTACTAGCGTGAATGAAAAACATCTCAAGGCAAAAATGCAGAAGCCATACATAATAGAAAAGGATGTTTATGGAACACAATCAATGACCTTGTCTTGAATTCTGTGTCTGAAAGAGAAATGTTCTCACTAGAGGCTTCAACCAGAGACCATCTTTTGTCTACTGTCACTGTTAACTTTCCATGGATGAGGAGGCAGATTTAAATTTGAGTAAATCAGATTTCACCTTTTAGTTAATTCTGATATATACAGTATCATAAATGAAAAGCCTTCAAGTACTTTCTAATAATACTCTTGGTAAAACTATTACTTTTTTATTTTAACTTATTACCCCAAATTTATTTTTTCCTATGTCCCAATACAACCATACACATAGATAGCAGGGATGCCTTTCCCATGTATATGTATGTGTATGTGTATATGCGATGATACATAACACTTCTACATCATTAATTCACTATACTGTGTAATGCACTACCTTGGGTTATGGTTCTTTCTTTAAAGGAAACCAACAAACCTCAAAACAATAAAATTTTTAAAAAAGAAAGAAAAACTAAACAGCAATCCCCACCCTGCACAAAAACAGAAATGAAAAATAAGCAATAGAATGTGTATTTTGATAAGCAAAGACAATTTAGGAGTATATTTTGCACCTGAAAACTACAAGTAAGCAAAAATTATCATGATTAACCTCCTTTAGCCTACTGGAACCAATTCACACCAACTTACATGATACATGAGATACATGAGATAATTGTTAAATTCTCAGAGATTTTGGGAGCTGGTTGTTAAATATAGGTATTATTTTTTTAAAGATTTTATTTATTTATTCATGAGAGACTCAGAGAGAGAAGAGACACAGGCAGAAAGAGAAGCAGGCTCCTCGCAGTGAGCCCAATGTGGGACTCGATCCCTTCTCTCTGCCTGTGTCTCTGCCTCTCTCTCTGTGTCTCTCATGAATAAAAAAATAAAATCTTAAAAAAAAAAACCTTATATTTGTTTTCCTAGTATTTAAATTCTTATATTAGTTTTTTTTTACTTTTGTAAACACAATATAAATAATTTAAATATATATATATATATATATATATTTATATATATATATATATATATAGTAGTAATTTAACCAAATATCCATCATGATCCAGTAGAAAGGTTTTGGCTTTAGGACTTTGCAGAACTAACATTTTCTACTGATTCTGTTTCAATTTCCTCTGTCTAGCAGAGCAAACCATCAATCTACCATGTCCTCCAGTTTCCTCAACTTTACGTTGAAATTACCACATGAGGTTGGATTAGCAGCTGATCTTGGCACTTTTTTTTTTTAAGATTTTTTAATTATTCATTTGAGAGACAGAGAGAGAATGTGCGAGAGCACAAGTAGGGGAGAGGGTTAGAGGAAGAGAGAGAAGCAGGCCCTGTGCTGAGCAGGAAACCAAACACGGTGGGGCTCGATTCCAGGACCCCAGGATCATGACCTGAAGTGAAGGAAGATACTTAACTGACTGAGCCTCCCAGGCACCTGGAATCTGTCTTTTCAATAAAATTTTCCATAGGTTGGTACTATATGCAGTTAGGATAGTGCATGGGGTGATGGGTTGAGCATATATATTTACTTCTGCCTTCCACCCAAAATTACAGATAAAAATAATGAAAAGTTAAATACACATAAAGAGCAATGGGAAATACCAAAAGCAACATCAACATTCAAGAAATTTTGAAGAATTCTCACAAAGTATAAAACAGACAGGGATAATAATCAAACCAGAGAAAATGGTAGCCAGAGATCTGTAGAAGGAAATTGCACTGAAAACATA